>NC_084929.1:23962500-24587500 GCF_958298935.1 Phragmites australis
AATTGTTTTTTTTCAGCTCTTTAGTTTCTAATTCATTTTAGAGAATCACCTTCACGATTCCATTTAAAACTGAAAATTAAAAATTACTGTTTGACAAAACCTAATTTCAATAAAAAAACTCGTCTAAAAACTCTACCAAATAAACTTTAAAACAGGAGGAAAGTACGTCGGCTGAGTCGTCGGCAGGCAAGCAGCGCCTCCGTCAATCCCAAGATCGATAAGGAGCTCAAGAAGGTCGGTTGCCTCCTTTGTCCCGTAGGTTTAGGGAAGTATGATTGTAGAGTACTCTGCGTGAGATAAATTGCTGCGATATTTTCTGACAGTTAAGTAACAGGAGCGAGTTTGCAATTTTGGTAGGACAGGAATAATCGGTGTAGATGCTTCACCATCTATCTAGATTTTCCTTTCTAGGACAGTTCTGTAGAATTGCTGACCAAATTGCATCTCTCCACTCAATTTCTTAGTTGATTAGATTTGCACATCGAAATGGTCAAGCTTTTACTGATGCAGCTAGCAGAATTCACCATTGAGTCAATTAATTTCACATTATGTGAGTGAATTGTGACGTGTCGAATATCTAATTATATGGTATATGTGTATAAGAAGTATACTATATGTGAACAGGATACACCTTATACATGCTTAACAACTCCGGATATTATGGATCCAAATCCGCAGGATCCGATACTCCCAGAGATCTCGGATACATATACTAGGAAGATCTTAATTAGGTTAAACGACTCGAGTACGACTAGTATCTAGGTTAGATTCATCTACTTTGTCTTGGTCGACAAGATTAAGGACTCTCTATTTACTAAGCCCTGGATTAAGGCGGTGCCTTAAGCCCCATATAAGACGGGGTACCAGACCCT
The DNA here is from genome assembly GCF_958298935.1 of Phragmites australis. Lineage (NCBI taxonomy): Eukaryota > Viridiplantae > Streptophyta > Magnoliopsida > Poales > Poaceae > Phragmites > Phragmites australis. The sequence continues at coordinate 23,963,373 of NC_084929.1, forward strand.
CGGAAAGGAGGAGAAATGATCTATGCATACGTAACTCAATGCAAGCGGTATCAAGACCCTATCAACTAGAGATACTCGGTGACTTGAATCATAGATTAGTCTAGATTGAATCCACTCCATTGTAATAGGTTTAGCCATATTGCTTATATTTGAGACGATCAATATACATCAACATCCACACAAGACTTAGGGTATTACTCCAATTAAGGGCTGAACCTATATACATCATGTGTCTTGCTTTCTACTCGATCCCTGATCTCAAAGGTACCCCTATTTAATTACGGATATATTATTGTGAACTAATCTTCGATAGTTCGCGCGCCAGGTAGGGGTCTTCATTTATTTTTAAGGATTGATATGTCTCAAGTGCGCGCTTGCGTTGGATTCTCTGACACTAGCTTTTACGACCACTTCGAGTTGGCAGCAGCCACCTTCGCATCATCTCCTGCCAGAGCCGAGATCACCTTCGGAACTATGGCGTACCGCTGGGATGATCAAGGTGGATTGATCCACACTGGTATCATCGAGTCCAACCCATTGGATGCTTACCGCGAGGTGGGATACCTCAACTGGGATCCCAAGGAGCTTAACATTCTTCAATTCATGGACACCGACAACGATAATGAAAGTCATGAAAGCAGTGATGATAACTCCTCTAATAGCTAGAGTAGCCGAACAAATCGATTCGTGTTCACGGCCAGAGGAGTCATTGGCGTGCCAAGTGACTGGAATGTGGGGGATCCTAACACCATTGTAAACAATGGTGTAGGAATCTCTAAGGATCCAACAGTGGTAGCCTTTACCCTAGATATCGGCATCACTAGAGAATTACCGCTAGGAACGTCCACATGTGGAGTTTTGTAGGTCCCTGACACCACCCATCATTGACGGACTGTGGAGAGTCAGGTGAACCATGATATTCAATGTCGACTTGTCTGGGGATGCCTCTTGATCAGGTGGTGCCTCTACGACAACAACTCCAAGAACTCGGAATGAACTCCCTTGGAACAACAATCACGAGGCAACATTGGCTCGACCGCAGTCGAGCATTGGCAGTGGTGTTTTTAGCACTCCGGAGGCTAATGTCTAGGGTGCTAATATGATTCTGAGATCTTTCCCCGAGTTGGATCGGGCGAATCCCTTAACCCCGATGGGAAGACTCTACTCAATACGGCTCAAATCTAGGCTACTTGACTAAATAACCCTAGTGACTCTAGGCCCCCTAGCCTGCTGCGGTCAAAAGGAGCAAGTCATGCAACACTAGAGACAACAAGGTCTAGAGCCGTGGTGGCAGGAAGTGTTGTCCCATTCATTGGTCTAACTATCACGACTTCGATGAGTGTCAAGTTATTAAAAAGAAGCTCGAAGAGAAGCTTAAGGCTGCTATTGTTGACTACCATAGCAAATAGGACAAGCCAGACGCTAACGATGACGAGCCTGAGTTCCGTGAGGCCGATCAAAATTTGGCGCACATCTTCAGAGGATTCGCCACGTATGAGTCCAAGAGGCAATATAAGATGGTCGAAAGGGAGGTTAACCTAGCTTTGACTGGGCCTCCCCCCCTAAAGTGGTTGGAGGTTATGATTACTTTCGATCAAGCTAACCACTCAGTCACGATTCCACACCCAGGTTGGTACCCGGTCGTGGTCTAGCCTACTATCGTCAACATCAAGGTTTTTTGAACCCTGGTTGATGGGGCTAGCTCGCTTAACCTCATCTTTGCTAAGACGTTAGACAAGATGGGAATCCCAAGGTCAGAGCTCAAGGTAGGGGTTGAGCCTTTCCATGGTATAACTCCAAACTCATTGACCATACCCCTTGGTCAAATCGAATTACCTATCACGTTCAGCGTGCCTGACAACTTCCGCATAGAGAAGCTAACCTTTGATGTTGTGGACTTCAAGACGTCATACAATGTGATCCTAGGCCACCCAATGCTATGCAAGTTCATGGTCGTGGTGCATAACACGTACCAGGCGCTCAAAATCCCAGGTCCCAAAGGGATCATAACTATCAAGGGAGATAACGCGCAGCGGTCAAGTGCGATAAGCAGAGCCTGGAGATGGTCGAGCACTTCTACCGAATGGTGATTATCGCAAATGACATGGAATCTAAATGTCAGAGGCATCAAGCCACCGACAAGGGCAAGGACAGTGCCAAGGACTCCAAGCTCTTAAGTCTCGCCGATACTTCTAAGTTCAACGACACCACCATAGGTGAGACCAACGAGGGCGTCAAGGACAAGAAGGCTATTGGTGGTATCAAGGCAGTGCCTCTCGACCTGTTTGAGCTAACCAAGACGATCAGGATAAGGACTGACCTTGACCCCAAATAAGAACTCGAGCTCATCACTTTCCTTCAGGTGAACCAGGATGTGTTTGCATGGCAAGCATCCGATATGCCCGGAGTCTCTAGGGAGGTGATTGAGCATCGACTAGCTGTGGAAGCGGTGCCAAACTTTTGGTGCAGAAGCAATGAAGATTCATAGAGGACAGAAAGCATGCCATCCAGGAGGAGGTCGACAAACTCCTTAAGGTGGGTTTCATTTGAGAGGTTCTTCAACATGGCTCGCAAATCCCATCCTTGTAAAGAAAGCCAACGACAAGTGGAAAATGTGTATCGACTTTACCGACCTCAACAAAGCTTGTCCAAAGGATCATTTTCCTCTTCCTCGCATCGGCCAGATTGTCAACTCTATGACGGGTTGTGAGTTGCTGTGTTTCCTAGATGTATATTCAGGGTATCACCAAATTAGCATGGGAATAGAGGACGAGGAAAAAATCGCTTTTATTACTCCTTTTGGTGCATTTTGATATGTAAAGATGTCCTTGGTTTGAAGTGTGCTGGAGCTACTTGTCAGTGATATATTCAAAATTGTTTACAACCCTAGATTAGGTGCAATGTTGAAGCTTATGTTGATGATATTGTATAGTAATCTAGAACCAAAGATGCATTGATTGATGACCTTAAGGAAACATTAGACAACCTCAGGAAGTAACATATGCTTAACCCTGAGAAGTGCACATTTGGCATTCCATCTAGCAAGCTTCTCGGTTTTCTAGTGTCAAGTTGATGCATTGAGGCCAATCCGCACAAAATCGAGGCTCTCGACCAGATGCGGTCACCTTCAACGCTAAAGAAAGTTAAAAAATTGACAGGATGCATAGTAGCCCTTAGTCGATTCATCTTCAAGATGGGTGAACATGAAAGGATCGGTGACGTCCTAAGAGGGGGGGTGAATTAGGACAACTAAAACTAATCGGCTCTAAAAACTTCACAAGATGAACATATATTAATTTCTATCTAAATGTGCTTTAGGTTCATCTAGTGTGTCTACTCTACTGTTCAAAATGCTCTGGTGTGCACTTCTCCTTAACATCGGACTATCCGGTGTACTCTTCTCCTTTTTCTCCTCTGAGTTGAAAGATACTCTGGCGTGTACAACAACCTAGCACCGGACTATCCGGTGAGATCATGTCGCTTGAGACTTCTTCAATTTAATCAATCTTTGTCCCGACTACGATGACTTCTTCATATATGGCATCCATGAGACCTACTAAGGCATATACTTGATATGCATGTTAGTCCTATTGACTATGTTGTCATTAATCACTAAAATCACATACATACCATAAAAGGGTCATGTTTGCTACAATCTCCCATTTTTTGCGATCGATGACAACACAACCAAAGTAAGAGATAAATACTTAAAATATACCAATTGAAAACCAAAAACTAAATGTGAATGGCACAAGGCCTTACCTACTTGCTTGGATGCATGGTAAGAACAAACAATGATAACAATTATAAGAAAAATATCCCATCTTTGTCGTACCTTGTTCTTACCTTCATTTTATCCCTATTTTTGTTGTGGCCACTATGGAGACAATTCTCCCCCTATCGCCACTATCTTCCTTGGTCAACCCATACAAGAGCTCCTTTATTTTGTTAATCTTGGCGTCCCTAGGCATTTTCCTTCCTTGCTTGTTCTTCCCTTAGGCATGCAATGTTGCTTCGGTTGCTAAACTTCTCCCCCTTTGCTAATAATCTCTAAAAAGCTACAAACACATGTTGACTTCAAGAAAAAATGTTAGAGAAAATGGGAGAGAGCTTCATAGATCATGATCCAATAATATGATACTACTTATAGGAATGAATATAGATCATAATTCAATAAACTCATATAATATGGTTTAAACTTCCTCTACGTGTGTGCATATGATTAAACCCAGTTGTGATGAACCACTTATTAGACCCACTTGTAGGTATGAGACAATACTTGCACACTAAACAATATTAAGATATGAAATTTAAACCATATTATCCATAGAGGTAGCTTAAATGTACAAATGATTTGACTATGATACCAATTGAAGCCTTTAAGCATTCCATACCTTCGAGAACTTGTAGATTATTTCATAAGACTACAAAAGATATGACTTGCAACATATGTTAGTCTCAAAATCACAACCTATAGGATATACTCCCCCTTAATGTGTGCATATAAGTGTTGAATACATGTGAGGGACACGCACTTATCATTGATAATAATAGGGAATTTATCCTATAGATTGAACTCATGGCACATAAATAAAAGACTTGAAACCAAGTGCTATGAAAAAAAACCTATAACTAATAAATCATGTAGGTTGCTCATAGGATAGAGAGAAACATAAGCAACCTACACAATGAAAAACCTACATTAGGCATTGCAAAGAAATGAAAAATACATATGCAATCTTCGACAAGGCAGAGGTACTAGATGCAAAACAAAATACATGAACAAAAATCTAGCTACCACTACCTATTTTACCTTTGGATGAGAGATTTAGGTATATGATGATCAAGGTCTTCATAATGCGTTCAATCTTGTATACTTGACTTCTTTGCTTGAATCTTCACTTCATCTTGTGAGTCAAGTCTCGAAGTCCCCTGAGCCGACCCGTGTACTTCAAGTCTTGTTTGGAACACAAACCGATTAGGGTCCCTTTATATTGGTGATGACTTCCTTGGGTACCAAAATGGGTTGGTTTCACCTCCAATCCTTTCTTCTAACTATGTGTGCAACCACTTTGCCATTGTCCTTCTTCTTGAGCTTGTAGTGGTTGCTCTTGGTCTTGATCTTGTAATTGTGCTTAGTGTAGATGTTGGAGGTTTTGTTTGAGAGGTTCATCGTCTTTTTCTTCTCCTTAGTCTCCTTCTTAACTTGTTTGCATTGTAAGGACTTGTGGCCTTCTTGATGATACTCGAAGCATATCATGGTGGACCCCTCTACAAGCTCATTCACCAGGTTGTCATGGTTATCTTGAGGAGGTTGAGCATGATTTTTGTCCTTTAATCTTGTTAAGTCCTTCTTGAGCTTCTCCACTTCTCGCCTGAGCTTATCATTCTCTTGTGCAATGAGATCATTACTTGATTCTACAATAACATTCTCAACACGTCTCATTGCAAAGGGGTGAGCTAGATATATCAATCAAATCATTACAAAACTTAGAAGCATCTACCTTAGGATTAAAATCAAAGAGAGAGGTATATTGCTTTAAAGGAGGCTTAGTTTGAGATTCAATGTTGTCGGAGGATGAACTCCACAAGCGGGGATCCGGAGGGACCCCCTTTGAGATTTGGCCGGGGGGATGATTCTGAACCTACCTCGTACGTGAATTAAACGAGAGTAAATGAGATGCAGGCGGGATGGATGAACAGATGCTAGAGGAAATAAATGCTCAGGGGATTTTAGACAGGTTCGGGCCGCAAGGAGCGTAATACCCTAATCCTGTGTCTATGCTATAAATGCTCTGGAAATGCCTCTCTGAGGATCTCTTGTGTTACAAGGATTTCTAAGTCTAGAGCTTCGTGTGCCTTGTTCTTCGTTAGCTTGCCTCGGTATTCTCCAACCTTCCAAGCTTCTGTGTCCCTGTAAGGTTTGTGTTCTGAAGCACTTCTCCTCTCTAAGTCCTGCCTTTGTCATCGGGACGCACCCCCACCTTTTATACCGTCGGGGAGGGGGGGCTTGGCGTGCCCAGAAAGGAGGGCACGAGTTCCAAGGCGCCATAAATGGAAAACAACCATCATGGGCTGCAGTTTGACATTACGGGGGGTTGAAAACACGCCCCCGTCCGGTCCTATCGTCATCATGTCGCTTTTTAGCGGGTGTAGCAGGGGGCCCATCGGGCAGCCATCGAGCAACCCCGCGTGCCCGCCCGGTCAGAGCAGGCCTGACACGGCAGGGCGGTAGGCGATATGTCTCGAGCCCTGCGATGATATCCCGAGGCGCGCCGGATGACGCGCGATGGGACCCGTCGTAATAAATGTCTCCACACCTCCCTGCTAGGCAGTGGCAGGGACTTACAGTGGGCGTTGGGGGAGTGGTTGGAAGTGATAGGCTACGCTCCCTCTTAAATGCAGTATCGGGCCTCTCACCAATTGACACCTCACCGCTGAGCTGTTGTGGGGTCCACCGCCAAGGGGCTTCTTAAGTCCTCGGGGAACTCTAGGTGCTCGGGGGACTACTGTTCACAGCCCTGAGCACTCTCTCCCGGATATGCCTTTTCTAGGTCCTCGGGGAACTCGAGTACTCGGGGACCACTGTTCATGGCCCCGAGCGCCCTCTCCTGGAACTGTGTCTGCTCGGGTCCTCGGGGAACTCGGGTACTTGGGGACCACTATTCATGGCCCCGGGCGCCTTCTCTTGGAACTATGTCTGCTCGGGTCCTCGGGGAACTCGGGTACCCGGGGACCACTGTTCATGGCCCCGAACACCTTCTCCTGGAACTTGGTCTTCTCGGACCTCGGGGAGATAATCCCCGAGGGAGAGAGCCACGTGGCACTCTGCTGTCCTGGCCTTGGGACTCGGGGATCCCCAGTTCCCATGTCACTGACAAATGCCCTCAAATTTTGCCATAAGCTCTTCATGCTCCTTATTTAACAATTCAAATTTGCTTCAAAATTGTTCGTAATTGGAAACAAAAGAAGCATGAATATCATTAAGGGCCTTGAATTTCTTAAGTTCTTTAGCTTGTTTCGTCAAGGCCCTTTGTTGCTCATTGATCAAATCAAGAAGTTCTTCTTAAGATGGTGAATCCTAATTGGATTCATCATCACTTACATTGCTTTCCATACCTTTGGCTATAAGACACTTAGTGTGATAACGTCTTGCGTGATGAGGACCTTGAGGACGAGTTTCTCTTGGAGGAGTGGATAGTAAAGCTCTCATCACTTGAACTTTAATCTTCATATTCACTCACCCATCTTCCAATGCTTGCAAATGCTTTTGCTCTTCCCCTTCTCTCCCTCTTGTTTTTGATCTTCTTCTCCTTCTTGATATGATCAATTATGTTGACCAAGTTTTGCATGGAGATTGGATGATCAATCTTAGTGTTGATTCTCTTGAGGTCCTTCTCCAATCTTGAGATGAGCTTGGCGATCTTGGGATCCATTTCTTCATCACTTGAAGTGCTTTGTTCATCTTCTTTATCGCTCTCTTCATCTTCATCACCATCATTTTTGCTTGAACTTGACTCTTGCTTTTGCATTCTCATATTCTCTTTCATGTGTGGGCAATGAGATTTCTTGTTTCTGAGGGCAAAATTCGTGGCATCAGATGAGGATGAGCCTTCAACCTTCATGTTCATGGCCATCTCATGGACGGTGATCTTGTCGAGAACTTAGCTTGGAGTCATCTTGCTAATGTTGTTGTCGTCGTAGATATGGAAACTATCAAATTGTACTTTGGAAGAAAAGCTTGAAGTATTCTTCTCACCACTTGATCGTCTTTAATTGGCGTTAACCCTAGCTCATTGATCTCATTGACAAAAATATTCAAACGTGAGTATATCATTAGCACTTTCATGGGAAAGTTGTTTAATGCTATTAAGTTGAGAGACTAGCACATGATAGTTCTCATTGCTTATATCTTTTGTGCCTTCATATATTTCAGTGAGACTAATCCAAATATCATGAGCATTGGTGAGAGAATAAATTCGATTAAATGCATTAATGCTTAGAGATGATAAAATGATACTCTTCGCTAAAGCATTAAATTGTCTCTCCTTGTTTGTGACACGTTGCTTCATCCCCTTTTCGATGACTCTCCAAACATCTAAACCTTTGGCTTGCAAATAACAAGTCATTAGAATTTTTCAATGAGGAAATTGAGTGCTATCAAAATGTGGAGCACTACTGGTATCCATCCCTACATCGGATGTCACAACTCACTTGATGGTGAAGCCTAACCGATCAAAACGAGAACACAGCTCAAATGGCACTTGAATTGGCGTATACTTGTAAAAGGTGTGAGCCCTGGCTTTGATACCAATTGAAAGGATCAGTGACATCCTAAGAGGGGAGTGAATTATGACAACTAAAACTAATCGGCTCTAAAAACTTTATAAGATAAACCTATATGAATTTCTATATAAATGTGATCTGAGTTCATCTAGTGTGTCTACTATAGCATTTAAAAGATTTGCAACCTATAGCCAATCTTAGAAAACTACTCTAGTAAGGTAAATATGCAAACGATAGATTACAAGAAGTAAATGCGGAAATGTAAAGAAAGTAGAGAGAGCAAACTCGGCACAAGAGATTTTTATCCTGTAGTATCAATAGTATAAACGCCACCTCTAGTCTATGTAGGAACAGTCACCTAGGCTATAGCACCCGATCACGGCCTTTGAGCCACCTAGGCATCAATTAGGTTGAGCCACCAAGGTAAGATCTCATCATAAACCTCTCTTCTGGTCACTTGCCGTTGTCTTCACTTCGGAGCTTTAGCCACCAAGGCAAGGGTCTTCGTTGCCCCGTACAAGTGTTTTGCCACCGCTCCACACTAAGTCAGAGGGTCAACAAATATAAGCCACCAAGGCCCACGGTGCCGGTGAGTCACCAAGACTCCAAGGTATCAGCGTACCATTTGGTACAAGGCTTAGATGTCTTCTCAAGTGTCTATGAGCTTCCCTAGACTCCAGTACACTCAAATGGCCGAGTGGGAGATGGGGGGTATTTATAACCTTAAACACGTGAACTAGCTGTTGCTCCAATAGCTCCAACAAACTGTGAACACCGGATGATCCGGTGTCAACAGCAGTACAACATCGGACCATCCGATGTGTACAACAGTGTAAACTAGCTATTGGACCATCCGTTGTGTACCGCCGGGGAATGGAGGAAACGCTCAGGAGACGAAGAATTCCGGTGGTCTTCACGTTTCAACCCTAATCACAAAAAATCATTAAAATCGGATTGAATCCTTCGGGAAAATGAAAATGAATTAGATAGATGAGAAGCTCACAAGCTAGAGAATGCAATGGTACCACATGCATACCTTGGCCTTGCTCCTAGAGAGAGAAATCCAAGGGAGAGTGAGAGAGCTAGAGAGGGGAGTGAGAGGGAGGGGGTGAGCTGCAGCTGCAACTGCAAGGTGGAGGCGTGGGGAGTGAGGGAGGAGAGAGAGAGAGAGAGAGAGAGAGAGAGAGAGAGAGAGAGCAGGTGGGGGTGCCCACTTGAGTGGTTGGGTGGTTGGCCCACAAGCGGGGCCCACGTTTTAGAGAAAAAGGTCCGTTTTGACTGCGAATTTCATTCTTTTCCCTCATCGATTTCTTTTCTCTCATCCAATTGACTTTTAACGAAGTGCATTAGTATTCTCAATTACAATTACACAAAACTAAATATAATGCTTAAAAAGCATAATTATGCTTAATTGCGTGATTAAAGATTTGGGACGTGACATGGGCGAAGATGATGATGCCAACATTCTGTTCGCCGGCCTCGAACTCGGCCGGTACACTAGAAGCCTGCAACATCTGGGGTGGGCAGCTCTCGAAGGCTACAAGGTCCAATCTGGAGGGGACGATGAGGCTACCAACCATGAGCACGCTGAGGTTGTACGACACGACATTGATGAAGCACGAGGGCAGTGATGTTCGAGCTCGGGGACGACGTCAGTGAGCGAATAACAATGGTGGAGTTTGTTCCATCGGTGAGGTTGACAATGTTGAGGTCAGAGGGCGTGCGTCCTGTGGCCAACAACGTCAGTGATGACCTCTTGGCTAGCTCATCGGCCACCGCATGCCAAATCTAGCCTCCACCTCTTCAGATCCATCAGCGGAGGAGTTCCCACCGTCGGCAGGCGAAGGTGGCAGGGGGTCAGATTGAGATGGCCAATGTCCGAGGTCACGAGAGAGCGGCTAGTGACGTGGCGAAGCAGAAGAGCTCAGCCATGGTGGGTGGCAGCGCTCTGCTGTGAGGAAGGGAGAGGAATTGAGAGGGTAGAATAGACATTTCCCATGAAATTGCATGTTGGCAGTGGCAAAAGAAAAGAAAAATGATAGGTGACGGGAAAAAAGACATTAAAGTGGCAAAGGAGCAAGTTTTTGTGGGACCTAGGTGGCATTTTGATACAACATCTTGATTAAGTATTTTTTGAGAATGTGCCATCCGCTAGAGTGACAAAAATTAATTAACCGCCACCTCCTCCTCCTCCCCCCGGCACGCGTCCATCCTCCCGCTCCTCAAGGTGAGCCCTATCCCTTACTCGCTGCCCTCCTCCTCATTGGGTTCTGAAAATGCATCTAGGCCCCCTAAGTGGGTTTTGGTTTATTGATGACAAAACGATTAAGGAACTAATATGTTTATCGAAGCTATGAACAGGTCTTAGTCTCAATTGTGAAAACTCACGATGATTGACGCCCCTCGAAAAGAAAAGAGAATTAATAAGTAGTACTCAATAGGATTTAAATTGTTCTATCTTTGAAATTGAGTCTAGGTTAGCCGTACTATTAAGAGGGTTGCATTTGTTAGCTTTCATGGTGTCTCAATGCTCAAAATAACCTTTAGAACCAATAAGTTGAGAGACACATTCACCCACGGACACCGGGATATATTGACAGAGTTTACTGAGTCCGGAGTCTCCGGTGTTCACCGGATATCCGGTCCTCAGTGTTTAGGTCGGAGTATCCGACAAAGACTCCGCCAGAAGAGCCTCAGTTCCGAATATTTTTTTAATTGTCCGGAGTATCCGGTAATTTGTAAATTTTTAGGCCGAGGGAGGCTCTGCCAGGGGTCGCTCGGTTAAGCATTTATTTTTTGGTAGAAAAAGGCCGGAGTCTCCGGTGTTCACCGGATACTCCGGTAGAAAAATGTTTTTGGCCGGAGTCTCCGAGAGAGACTCCACCAAGGGTCATTCGGTTAGTATTTATTTTTAAAAGGCCAGAGTCTCTGGTGTTCATCAGATACTCCGGTACCTGGAGAGGCTGGAGAGTCCGGCAAGTCTCCGGACTTTCTCTTTGTGGTAACTAAGTTTGGACCAGAGACTCCGATGTTCACCGGAGACTCTGGGCAGTATAACAGAACCATAACGGCTAGTTCTGACACAATTTTGACACCGTTCTGACGTCGTTTTGGATTTTAGGCCGGAGACTCCGGTGTTCACTGGATACTCCGGGGTAGGTATGTCAGAACAGTAACGGCTAGTTTTTGAGAGTGAGCTATATATACTCCCACACCTCCAAGCATTAAAAGCTTGCTGTTGCTACTGAACTCTACTTTCATAAAGCCTTCCTAGAGCATTTAAAAGCCCTCCAAACATCTCTAGTGCCTAGTTTTTGCGCCAAATTCGTGAGATTATGTTTGGAGTGAAGTTGAGTCAATTGAGCATTGAGTTCATCATCGAGCATGCATTGTGATCATTTCTCTTGGAGCCTTGTGCTCCTAGACGGCAAGGCGACGCCCGTAGAGCACCCAATCATTGTGGAGTGCCACGGGAAGTTTGTAATCGATATCGACTTGAGTAAGGAAATTCTAGCTTGATCTTTATGGTCGCTAGAAGAGGATAGGGTTGGAAAAGATCCGGCTCTTTGTGAGCTCCTCAACGGAGACGTAGGCACTTCTTTGTGAGGTGACTGAACTCCAGGATAATCTCTTGTCTCATCATTTGTGCAATTTTAATTAGTTGTGTAGTTTTGGAATTTTTTCCATACAATTAGTTTTTGTGATCATCTTGTTAGTATCTCTTATTGTTTAAGCTTTGTGCTGATATTAGAACAAGTATCACCTTTTAGACCTTAGTTGTTCTTGCTTAACCTTAGTTGTTCTTAAGTTCCTATATAGACCGGAGACTCCGGACTAGACCAGATACTCCGAATAGACCGGAGTATCCGACCTTCACCGGAGTATCCGGTATCTGTTTAATCCGCTAGTTAGTTTTAATTTTCAGAAAAACCTATTCACCCCCCTCTAGGCATCTTTAAGTACATTCAGGTTCACATGTTTAGCATTTGCTCCCTGCGTGAACACGTCCATGGCGTGCTCTGGCGACCAACAGTATTGTTAATAGTTGATCTAAGTTGTGTTCTGTGGATTGGTTGGAGGCGGTATAAGCAAATTTCGTTTTCTTTTCTTTTCTTTATACTTGTTAGGGAAACACTTGAAGGTCACATTTTTGCTTGCAATTACATAGTTGTTAGACATCATTTTGTTACAACTGATATTAGATTTTGTTACAACAAATTCGAGCTAGGATGGAGACACATAGTCTAAGTAAAGAAGAATACCTTAATAATATGATGAACATATTAGTTTCCCAACAAAAAACAACAGAAAGATATGAACCTGTAAAATTAGCAAAGGTGTGTGTCTATATATATATACATACATATATATATATATATATGTATATATATACATATTGTCGGAGGATGAACTCTACAAGCGGGGATCCGGAGGGACCCCCTTTGAGATTCGGCCGGGGGATGATTCTGAATCTACCTCGTATGTGAAATAAATGGGAGTAAATGAGATACAGGTGGGATGGATGGTCGGATGCAAGATGAAATAAATGCTCAGGGGATTTTAGACAGGTTCGGGCCGCACGGAGCGTAATACCCTACTCCTGTGTGTATGCTATAAATGCTCTGGAAATGCCTCTATGAGGATCTCTGGTGTTACAAGGGTTTCTATCTGAGTCTAGAGCTTCGTGCTGCGTGAGCCTCTGCTCTGTTGTGCTTCTTGAAGTTGTCTTAGTCCTGAAGAACTCCTTCTCGAAGAACTTGATCTGTAGCGAGCTCGATCCCCTTTCTCCAGGAAGCCTGCCCCCCTTTTATACCCCGTTGGGGCAGTTAGCGTGCCCAGAAAGGATGGCGCAAGTTCCAAGGCGCCATAAATGGAAAGCAACCATCATGAGCTGCAGTTTGATGTTAGGGGGGGGGGGGTGAAAACATGCCCCCGTCCGGTCCTATCGTCATCATCCCGCTTTTCAGCGGATGCAGTGGGCAGGGCCCACCGGGCAGCCACAGAGCAACCCAGCGTGCCCGCCCGGTCAGAGCGAGCCTGACACAGCAGAGAGGCAGGCGATATACCTCGAGCCCTGCGACGTTATCCTGAGGCGCGCCGGATGACGCGCGATGGGACCCGCCGCATTAAATGTCCCCACGCCTCCCTGCTAGGGAGTGGCAGGGGCTGACAGTAGGCGTGGGGAGAGTGGTTGGAAGTGACAGGCCACACGCCCTCTTAAATGCAGCATCGGGCCTCTTACCAATTGATACCTCACCGCTGAGCCCCTGTGGGGACCACCGGTGAAGGACTTCTCAGGTCCTCGGGGAACTGTGAGTGCTCGGGGACTACTGTTCACAGCCCCGAGCACTCTCTCTCGGATATGCCCTTTTCTTGGTCCTCGGGAAACTCGGGTACTCGGGGACCACTGTTCATAGCCCCAAGCGCCCTCTCCCGGAACTGTGTCTGCTCGGGTCATCGGGGAACTCGGGTACTCGGGGACCACTGTGCATGGCCCTGAGCGACCTCTCCTGGAACTGTGACTACTCGGGTCCTTAGGGAACTCGGGTACTCAAGGACCACTGTTCATGGCCCCGAGCATCTTCTCTCGGAACTTAATCTTCTCAGACCTTAGGGAGATAATCCTCGAGGGAGGACGCCACGTGACACTCTGCTGCCTCGGGACTCGGGAACCCCTGGTTCCCATGTCACCGACACATATATACATATATATACACATATATACACATATATATACATATATAGACACACACATATAGTGGTGCCAACAAAATCTTAGCTAAGGTATAATAAATATTGTTGCTAACAAGGTATAATGTGGCATAATATGTATTTTTGAATTAAATGTTTAAACATGACTCCACATATAGATTAAATATTTAATACTGCAATAAGAAATATAATATTTCAATGACAACAAGCAATGGACCACAACTTAATATTTTTGTTAACAACTGTTAGAAAATTTGGAGTGTTTTCCATAAATTTCGAATTTGAGTTTATAGTCAAATTTGAAATGTGGAATTTCCATGGAAAAGAAAAAAAAAAGAGAGGGAATGGGGCGGCGGTCAGCTTAATGGGCTACTGTAGGCAATGCCAAGCAGCCCATTTAGCCCACTCGGCTGCCGTGAGGGTTGCCCGAGCAGAGGCGGCGGTCGTGCGGCGGCACTCGAGCACGCCCGCTTCCTGCGCCACCGCCGCCACGTTCGCCCGTCTGATTCGGTCGCAGGAGTGTGGAAGCCGAGCTGCTGACCTTGCAGCTCCACTCCTTGTTACTGTAACAACGGATCCCTCCTCTTTCTACCCAATCTGCAACCTCAGCTTCTCCGTCTTCACTCCATTCCTTGTCCAGCTCGATTCCGTCGCGGTTCACCTCGTCTCCAACTCCGACAGGCGCCGGCTCGTTCCTCTGCTTGTTGCGCCGCCGGGGCACCTCGGGCGGCCGCCCGACCTCGCCCAGTGGTGGATCCGCCCCTGGTGTGCTACTATCTCTAAAATTTTGTTCTCTGATGTATTAAGTGTGTATTCTCTGCTCTTATTGTTCTGACATTTTTATCCGAATGTGTCCGTCATGTAGTCCTTTTTAGAGATTCTCCTCCATGCGTAGTAACCCTAAACTGGTGATTGTTTCATGTTCTTGAGCTAGAGTCTTCGTGGTTAATCTTTATGATTCTACCTATCCTACAATGCAAAATATAGGTTGAGCAGCTACTTATGCTGCTGGAAAATTAACTAGCCAGCATGTGTGCTTTCTGAACTCGTGATGGAACTGCATACAGTGATATCACCTTGGAACAAATATGTATCTTCTAACCTCACAGGAAGAAAAAAAGCCTCAAGTGCTTTTCCGTAGGGAAGTACCGTGCATGCAAAATTCACAGAACCTCGATTGCTGATCTGTAAAATACTATTAGTCATTGACTTCAATTTTTTTTTTGGCCAGCACCAGCATGTGTTAATTCATCGTTAGCAGCATGTGTATGCAATTGTAATTTTGTCCGGCTAGATTTTCAATCAGAACTATTCAGCATGTTCGCAGCTTGTGTTAGCTGAATTGAGTCATTTGTTAAATTATTCAATATCTAGCAGCATTGACTACAATACAAATTGATGTGAACAAAATGTGTAGGCCACTAGGTCCAAACAGATTTGTTAGGTTATTTGTCGTCTTTTGTTTTGACCGATCTATTGTTGGAACACTTCTATATAGTCATCCTATGTTAGCATACTCTATTATTTGAACAATTATGTGTTATTTGTGATTCATACTTGTGTGTCACTCTCGACAAATTTGTTACAAAAACAAAAACCAGAATGCTAATATATATTCCTTGATGATGTGGTCCTTGCATGTATTGGGCTCACGTGATGGTCAGGTCCTTGATAGTGTACACATTCATGCACAAGAAAGAGATGAATCGTGATGTTTGTTTGCAACAAAAACCCACCTACCTTCCATGGGTAGCATGGTGTATTACTCCTAGAACCCCTCTTTTCATGTTTCGAGTCAACCTGTCTGGGAAACATTTTCAGAGCTTGCTCCTGATTCTGTTGAGGAGTGCATCCTGATAGGAGCAAGGAAAATCCTAGAGCGGAGCCCTGCCAAACACACCCTAATAGCTGAATAGTGCAGACTGCAGAGCGGCGTAAATTGTTTTTCCCCTTTTTTCCCTTACAATTCTGACTGAGTTTGTATCTTAATATTTTGCATGGCTCTAGAAATGCTCTGACCTACATCTTGTAGTTCCTTTTGAGATTTGTTCAGACATGATTGTCATAGAATTTACAACTTTTAGGACATTTTCACAGGTCCAACCTGTCTGACAGCAACCGAAAGGCCACAATCGACTAATCAAGGTGGCACCACCAAAGCAAACCAAGGTCCCAATGAGCTCTTCCTCGAGCAACACCAGTGATGTGCCGCCGCCTGCATCCCAGCGTCCCCTACATGTGATGGATGCAGATGAGGAGGATGAGAGCGTGAGGCAGCTTAACGAGTGCGCCACGATCTACCTCTCCCTCCAGGCACTGGCCTCTCCCCACTCTGCACAAAAGCCACTTGTTTCCTTCAATAACCATTCTTTGGCCTCTCAGATTGTGATCTCATTTTCGTTTGCAGGACTGCCTTGTTGAGTCCAATCGCAACTGGAAGGCCTGCCAAGCACGTAAGTGCTCTAATTTAGCTGCACAAATTTGTCTTGTCTGAGACAAGATCTGTTAGTTCCCAGAAGGTTGGAGATGTATACTAGTGAAAGGAACTCAAATGCCTTGAATAAGGATGCTTTAGGTTGATTGATACATGCAAGATGTTTAAGTCTCTTGTGAACTGAGTTAGAGAGCAGTAGTTATAGTTATAGGTTAGGATTTAGTTGTCTGCTTTGTTTAGCTAGAGGAGTTAACCTTCGTGAACTGGTCAAGCATGAAGCTTGAGGGCTGCTTTGAGTTCCTTTTGGTGGAACCGTTACTGGTGGAGCTTAGTGGTTTTACATATAGCTTTTTAACTAGTTTATGTATCTGCTGGAGCTTGAAAAGGATCAAAAGTGTGTTCTAGAAAAGGCCTACCAGGTGAAAGTGAGAACTGGAACAAACTTATGTTTAGAGCAAAACAACTACTTTGTATTAGCATTAGGGTATACATACACCCCAGTCTTACGCTACATTTACCTTGTAATGATTTGCACTGATTTCACTGCATTAGGATATACGTTCTAGGGTTAGAGCAATGATCATCAAGCGTCCATAGATGTTGGCTGGAACTGGATCACTTTTATGTGATAAATGGGTCCTAATATTCTTTCTGGGCAGATGTCAAAACCTAATACCCTAGGATGTTTACGTGCCTCGGCTTCTGATCCTTTAGACAAGCATTCCACATCTACTCTAATCCAAGGCAATGATGTAAACTATAAATGACACTAATAACAAGTGCCAGAAATAATTTGAATAAACTCAATTTATTGATCATTAAATTAACATCGAGCATTATCATTGGTTTTGGAAAGCAAAATGAAGCACCATTCTTTAATTTTTGCGATGTTAAACTGCATAACTTTGGGGCATCCACTAAACCTCTTACTTTCCATGTTTTCCTTTTCCTTTTTGAGATGCGAAATCCATGCATGCGTAAATTCTGGTTCATGCATCCACATGGGTGTGACAACTAGTTTTAAGCTGGACGATTTGTCTAGAATTCTAGACAAAAGTCTTGTAATGTTTGGCCTACTAACTTCCTGTTATCACTGCTTGACTGCATTCAAGCAAACCACAAAATGTTCCCCAAATACTATATATTCTGGAATGGTACACTTCAGCATGGTGATGGAACATACCTTGTTAGGCCTCGCTTGTCAGATCACTATCAGAGTCAAATCTTTTTTTGTTGCATGTAATGGTCTTGACAATTCATCCAAGATAACTCATGTTGATATACTCCCTCAGGTCATAAATACTTGTCACTTTTGACTTTTCATGGTCTTTGATGTGCAACTCATTTTTTTCTATTAGAATATAGTCATAATATCTAATAAAAATATAATATTATGAAAGTGTTTTTCAAGACAAATCTACACATATGATTTTATGTTTCCAAAATAAATATTTTGGAAGCTATTGACAGTCAAAGTTTTAAAATTTTGACTGGGTCTTGGTCAATGCGACAAGTATTGATGACCGGAGGGAGTATATGTTTTCTGGCTTTATGGGTATATTAATGCTTGATATTTACTCATCCATATTGGTTTAATGTTTCTTAGCAATAATATGCTGTCACTCAGGGCTATTTTATAAGAACTAATAGTCCATAAAACTAATAGTTACTTAACTTTTGTCAGAAACAGATATAAATTATGCTGATCCCCTTGCATTGCGTAATGTTAGTTATTCCAGAGATTTTTATCGATTCTTCAACTTCTACTTAATGTTTGACCTTCTTGTAGTTGCACTGTTGGCATAAGGTAATATCTGCACAAGTGGTTGCCCTGTGGTAATATAGTATCGCAATGCATTTTCAGATGCCCTGTGCTGTATTTTGAATCTAATTTTACCTTCATTTACTTAATGTTTAGTTTTTTCAAGAGAAATGTGTAGCAAATTCTGGATGTTAGTATTACTCTTGTTATAGTTTAGATTGGCTTATATTATCTGCACTAACTAGTATCTATGTTACTTCCTTTTCATAACAGAGGTTCAAGCCTTGAAAGCCTGCCAAGCAAAAAGAAACAAAAATGGCAAAACCTAACGCTTCACGTCCGGGAGAAGCTGATATCGTAAAATGATCAGCACATATGTCTACACATTCCGTGTATTACTGCTAATGAGAAATTTCAAATTTTTTGCGCCATTTTGTGGATTGAAATTGTATATTTGCTCCTGCCCTGTCAGTACGCAGGAGACACCAGAACAAGCAATGTGTCTGATATCCTGAGCTGTGGATGGACATGAAGACCGTCTCGAACAACTCTGATGGACATGACGTTCTTTGTTACATTGTACTGTATAAGCGCATTGAATGGCAATAGAAAATGATGCTATATTACTGGATTGCTTGCAGTTTCTCTAACAGTATAAGGCAACCTTTTTTTTGCGAATCGAAGGACAATCCTTAAATAATATGAACATCAGGTAGATGAGGTCTGAAATACATATGCATTGAAGTCATAACGAGTTCTTGATTGTGAAATGCAAGAATTCCCATGTTTACAAGGTCAATCTCAATTTGTTTTGTGAGTTGTTGGATTGTATTTCAACGGTTGTCCTTGCTGCAGCTGTAATAGTTGTGGTTATATAGTGGATGGTGAACCTGTGCAGGTAGGATGTCGTCCACAAGAAACACTAGTAATCTTTGTTCGACTTTCATCAGCGTTTGACAGAAAGTTGTAAAAAAAGATAGCTTGAGTGATCGATAATTGAATGAATTTAAGGTAAACTAGCTTAATTATCATGTTGAAAACTGGGATGCTACATCAACTCACGCGAGTCAGATATTTTTAATTTCTAGTGGTTTATGTATTATGATGTTTGTGTTTTTTATAAATCCTGAACTAAGATGTAATTTTATAGACTAGAATTTTCTGTAAGATAGTAAGACTATTGTTGCTTGACCCAAATTCTTTTGGGTTGAATTTTATCTATAATTGTATTAATTCTTCTACTTAAGATTTGACATTTGCAAGCTCTCTTAGCAGTACTCATACTGGGCTCTGTCCTCATTTGACACAGGTTCACCATCCACCATATGAACAAAATAACAATTACAAAGTGACATCTGATTAAGAAACGAAATTACTAGAAATGCATTAGCAAACGCTATACACTTCCAACGGGTACCCGTTCCATTCTGCAAGCCCCTCCCTCCTTGTTATCGTTCGTTGCCCCCACTTTGTTCCCTCGGGATGAGCCAGCGCTCGCATCAACCCTCTACACCATCGCTCATTCCACCTCTGCATGTGTCTGCCTCTCCTCCACCGAGTGACATCCATCCGCCCTAGCCACCTGTAGCTTAGGCTCGTCCTCTGCTTCGCCCTGCCCCTCCTCGCCTCGAGCCTAACCAGCACACCTCTATTTATACTTGTACATAACTATGGGAATGTTTCCAACAAAATATCTAGCTTTAGAAAATTCACTCATTCTTATCTATTTCCTAGATATTTATCTTCATGACAAATATCTTTGCCATGAAACATGGAAAATCTAGCATACATGTATTAATCGTTCTACTTGGGCCTTGACATTTGCAAAAGGTTTTTCATGTATAGCATGCTTTCTATTGTGTCTTACAAATTTGTTCTCGCTCATAAGACTGATGCTCAATTTCAGTTCAAATAATTCTTAAAGCACATATCATACAATTTCGATCTTAATGGTATTGGTTATTTAGTGCATGACACAGTAATAAGACATGCAACATGGCCATATCTACTGCTAATAGTGTGGTTATCACAGAAGCCAAGAGTTTTCAGTCATGGGCTTGAGAATCACAGCATGAAAAAAAACTGAAGGAATCAATATCATTGAAAGTATGCAACAAAGTGCTAATTAATAGAGTTATGCTTAACTTCATGACAATTAGAAGTAGAAACAAGAATATCATACACAGTTGAAATGACACACACAGTTCGGAACAAAAATGTCGGGCTCTACATGCACAATCGAACAATATTTGCTCAGGTTTTTGCAAAAAACACAACGTTGGACACTGAATACGAGTTTCATATTCTATAACTTTGTGAACCATTTACATGATACTGACAAAGTTTGATCCACCTCTATGCATACGTTTTTTGAAACAGTGCGCAATTTTTTAACCCCAAATTAATTGAATACAAAATAGAACAAATTTGTAGTGTTCAACACATATCTGAAAGTGCATCTAGCTCTTAAGTGTGGTTTTGGTAATTAATGATAATACCTATAGACTAACAATATTATTGAGAATTATTGGTAGGTTGTTCCATAGGTGATGCATAGAGAAGAGATATGTATCAAGATGAATGAGCTCTAAGTGATGCTCGAGTAAGTGATGACAATACCTATAGACTAACAATTACATTAAGAATTGTTTATTATGATTATTCCATAAGAGATGCATACGAAATGAAGTGTGGAATCATTGAAGAATGCCATGAGATCAAAAGAAATGCATTATTGTCATTGAGCTCTTAGTGATGCTCATGAGATGAATGAGAAGCTCAAGAAAATTGACAACAAGCATGAAAGCTAAGTTACTTGTGGAAATCAAGTAACTAAAGGTATGAGATTATCAATTAGGTTTATGGACTAACCCATGTGTTTTGTGCTTAAAGATGAGTTAGGGTTAGATTCTATAAGAAGGCATGAGTTAAATTGAGATATTCAATATGCCAAGTTGGAAGAAGTAAGATCAAGACAAACTTAGTGAACAACTTGTGTACTTGATGCTTGCGGTTCATGCTTAAGTGGTGACCGGATAAAGATGATGTGAAAAGAGAAGTCTTCCATGCTTGGTGCATGAAGATCAAGTAAAGATCAAAATGGAAACGAGGATGCTATTAAGAGGGACTACCGAAAGCGTTGCTCGATTGTTGTGTTGAGTGCTCAAACCATGTGTTTAGTTTAGGATGAGTTTGTGTTGAGAGTTCGCTTTAGGAGTCTAGGGTATCTAAAATGTGTTTTAGATCTAACCCTTTGTGTTGTCGACTTTATTGGCGAAAAATGATTTTTAGAGTGTCAGCTGTGCTGAAATCATTTTTAGAGTGTCAGCTGTGCTGAAATCGGAAGTTCCTATGTGTAAAATTGGAAGTTCCGATGTCAGTCGGAAATTCTGATGTTTTAGAAATCCGGTGCTCTCGGGTTTGGAGGTAGCTTTTAATCGGAAGTTCCAATTTAGGGGATGAGAAGTTCCGATGTGTGTTGGAAATAGGCTATAATGGCTAGTTTTCGCCGTTGGGATTCATAGGATCGGAAGTTTCGATATGTTGAGTCTGAGTCCAACAGCTAGTTTTTCAGAGTGAGGTATTTATACCCCTTAGCCTCATTTCGTGGGGCTGATTACTTGGCTAGCTTTGTGCTGCTTGTGTGAGGTGTTTGAACTTGGTGTTCCACTTTGAGTGCTCCCCTTCCCTCTCTATCAAGATTTGGTGAGAATCAAACCATTGTGGCTTAGTGAATAGAGGGAGAGAGGTGTGAAGGGTGTGGTGCTTTGGTAGCCCATGGTTTTGCATTAGTTGCGTGTGTTGAGCACTCATCGTTGATCGTGCACGAGTTCGAGAGTTTGTTACTTTTGGAGACCACTGTCTCCTAGACGGCTCGGTGGTGGATTACCAGCGATCTCCTTAAGTGAAGATTATGAGGAGGTCCGGAAGTGGTTGCGGAACTCACCATCTCCGAAGTGGAGAAAGAGTTGACTATAGTGGAGGTGAGGAGTGCATGTGTGCAACCTCGTGAGAAAAAAGGTTGAAAAAAGACCCGACTCAAGTGTGACGGAGCTTACTCAACGGAGATGTATGATATCTGTCGGTGACATGGAAACCAGGGGTCCCCGAGTCCCGAGGCCAGGACAACAGAATGCCACGTGGCGCCTTCCCTTGGAGACTATCTTCCCGAGGGCCGAGAAGAGCCAGTTCCAAGAGGGGTGCTCGGGGCCATGAACAGTAGTCCCCGAGTACCCGTTGTTCCCCGAGGACCCGAGAAGAGCCAGTTCCGAGAGGGGTGCTCGGGGCCATGAACAGTGCTCCCCGAGTACTCAGAGTTCCCCGAGGACCCGAGAAGAGCCAGTTCCGGGAGGGCTGCTCGGGGCCATGAACAGTGGTCCCCGAGTATCCAGAGTTCCCTGAGGACCTGAGAAGCCCCTTGCCGGTGGACCCCGCAAGGGCTCAACGGTGAGGTGTCAATTTGTGAGAGGCCCGATGCTGCATTTAAGAGGGAGTGTGGCCTGTCACTTCCAACCACTCCCCCCACGCTTGTCGTACTGAGTACGTCAGTCCCTGCCACCTCCTGGCAGGAAGGCGTGGGGACATTTAATGCGACGGGTCCCATTGCACATCACCCTGCGGGGCCCATAAGGGAAACGACTTGGAGATATCGTTGCTCGGCTCGAGGCATATCGCCTGCCCCCTGCTATTTCAGATCTGCTCTGACCGAGAGGGCATACGGGGTAGTTCGGCGGCTGCCCGGTGGGCCCCCCTGCATCTGCTGAAGTAGGGCGTAATGGGCGACATGACCGGTCGAAGGCATATTTTCAACCCCCTGTAACATCAAACTGCAGCCCCATGACGGTTGCTTTCCATTTATGGCTCATGAGAACTCGTGCCCCCGTTCTGGGCACGCCGAGCCTCCCCCGACAGGATAAAAGGGGGGCGGGTGCACTCCGGAAGCTAAGCAGAAGTCTAACAAGCTCTAACACATAGCTGAAGGTCGGAGAAATCCAAGTCGAGTAGAATCTCAGAGAGATCGGCACTTGAAGACCGAAGCTCAAGACTTAGACAAAAAATCTTGTAACACAAGAGATCCAGAGAAAGGCATTCTCAAAGCATTAATAGCATATCATACACACAGGAGTAGGGTATTACACTCCGTGCAGCCTGAACCTATCTAAATCCCTTGAGCATTTACTCTCACTAGCCGACGATCATCCGTCCCGTCTAGATCTCATATATTCACATTAAATTCACGTACGAGGTAGATCCAGAATCAGCCCCTCGGCCGAATCTCAAAGGGGGTCCATCAGGATCCCCGCTTGCGGTGTTCACCCACTAACAACTGGCGCGCCAGGTAAGGGGGTTGCATCCCTTAATCCGCCTTGTTTTCTGCAGGAAAAATGGCGGGCGGACATCATCTTCAGCGCACTGGCTCAAACTCGAGCGAAGAAGTGGAGCACGTGGCCCAGGAGGCCCCAGCTACTGCTGTTCCTCAGCAGCAGCAGCAGTCGGCCCGTACGGCACCTCCCTACATTAGGGATAACGGCGTTGGTCCCAGCAGGGCCACCGCCACCGTAGGCGGGCCGCCAAACCCTCAGCAAGTGGCAAATGCCCCTACCGCAAGATCGATGTCCGGATAGCACCGGGCGCCGTTACGGCGTAGGCTCATCTTCGGTGACGCCAGCCCCGGGAGTGCTTTGCTTGCGACGCAAGCACTCCTCAGGCACCCACCCGTCCAGGCAGCGGGGGAAACCCCGGAGGGCCGTTGGCTGCAGGAGGTGGCCACCTTGGTGGGCATGGCTCACCGGCAGGTACTTACTGAAAGTTCCCGTGCCACCTCCCACTGCGGTGCAACGAGAGCCGGACCATCTTCGGGTGGCGGCAGAACCAGCCGGGGGCGCTCCGGACGAAGTACTGCCCCCTGGTCACAACAGGAGCTCAGGACCTTCGCTTGCACCTCAATGAGCGGAGGGCTGTTGAGGATGCGCGCGTCACTCTCGAGCGTCACCGGGAGTCCTGGCGCGAGGCCGAGGCAGAGGACTAGGCTTCCTCTATGCCAGGCCTGTGACCGCCGGGGTTCCCCAGCGTGCCAGCGTTCTCCCCCCAAGGGCACTGCTGGCGCCGTGGGATACGGCACGGGCTACCTCGCATTTACCAGTGAGCTCCATAGGGTCAACTGGCCCATGAAGTTTCGGCCAGAACTACCGGAGAAGTACGACGGGTCTATTGATCCCGTTGAGTTCCTCCAAATCTACACCACCGCCATCCAAGCAGCGGGCGGGAATAAAAAGGTTATGGCCAACTATTTCCATGTGGCCTTGAGGGGCTCTGCCTGCTCTTGGCTTATGAACTTACCCCCAGGATCTATTGGCTCCTGGGATGATCTGTGCCACCAATTCGTGGCTAATTTTCAGGGCACTTTCACACGCCCCGGCTTGGAGTGCGACCTCCATGCCGTTAAACAACAAGAGGGGGAGACGCTGAGGCGCTTCATACAGCGTTTCAGCCAGGTCCGCAACACCATCTCGCGGATCACCCCCCATGCCATCATTGTCGCCTTCCGGCAGGGCGTCCACGATGAGCGGATGCTCGAGAAGCTAGGTACGCATGAGGTCGAGACCACCGCAGAGCTCTTCGCGTTGGCCGAGAACTGCACCAAGGCGGAGGAAGCTCGGGCGTGGCATGTCCCGCGCCTTGAGCAACTCACCGCCGACAAGGTAGGTCCTTCCTGCTCTGACAAGTGGGAAAAGAAAAAGAGGAAGAAGCGCGGTGCTGTCCGCAGGCCGGCACGTCGGGCGGTTGTCGACAAGAAGCACGCTCCCGCGAGGCCCGAACCAGGGAAATGGTGTGAAATCCACCAAACTGACTAGCACAACCTCACAGAGTGCCGGTCGGTCAAGGGCCTTGTCGAGCGGCGCCAGAAGGAGCGTGAGGAATGCCGCAGGGGTGGCGATGACAAGGCCGCCCCCAAAAACCAAGAGCTCGGGTTTCAGGAGCCCGAGCACACCGTCGCCTTCATCAACGGAGGCGCATACACGCCCTCCTCTCGTTGCTGCGTTAAAACACAATGCGGCATGAGGTGTGCTCGGTAACCCCAGGCGCTGCGGTCGCAAGGCCTCTGAAGTGGTCGGAGACCCCAATCACCTTCAGTCAGGCAGACCACCCCGCGAGTACTACAGGGGTGGGGCGACTGCCTCTGGTAGTGTCCCCCACCATATGCAATGTGAAGGTCAGCCGAGTGCTGATCGATGGGGACGCAAGCCTGAACCTCCTGCCCCAGGAGGCATTCAAGAAGCTGCAGGTGCCTTCGAGGCGCCTAAAGCCGTCCCTCCCCTTTTATGAGGTGACGCTGGGACACACACTACCCCTCGGGCAGGTCGAGCTGCCCGTCACCTTCGGGAGCCGGGACAATTTCCGGACGGAGAACGTCGTCTTCGATGTCGCGGAAGTCCCTCTCCCCTACAACGCCATACTCGGGCGCCCGGCGCTCGCTTGGTTCATGGTGGTCACGCATTATGCCTACCTCACGGTTAAGATGTCGGGTCCTACCGGCCCCATCTCTGTGCCCGTCGAGACCGGCAGTGCTGTCTCCTGCGTCGAGCAGTAATACTCGGCTTGGATCTCCGTTCGGGCCGAGGTCGAAGGACACCTAGGGGGCCCGGGACCCTCTTCATCCAAACCCCGACTCACCGCCAACGCCTCCATCCCCACGAAGGAGGTCATGGTGGGCGAAGACTCGTCCCAGGTCATCCGAATCAATGGTGACTTGGGCGACAAATAGGAAAGCGCGCTCGTCACCTTCCTCTGGGCTAACGTCGACGTGTTTGCATGGTAGCCGTAAGATATGCCCGGGATCCCTATGGAGGTGATCGAGCACCACCTTGTCGTGCGCCCGGACGCACGGCCGGTAAGGCAGAAAATCCAGCGGTAGGCGCCCGAGCGCCAAGAGTTCATTCGGGAGCAAGTCAACAAGCTCCTCGATGCCGGCTTCATCCAAGAGGTCCTCCACCCAGAGTGGCTAGTAAATCCTATCATCGTCCCGAAGGCCAACGGCAAGCTGCGGATGTGTGTCGACTACACCGACCTAAACAAGGCTTGTCCAAAAGACCCTTTTTCTTTACCCCGCATAGATCAGATAGTCGATTCCACCGCGGGGTGTGATCTTTTGTGTTTTCTAGATGCAAATTTGGGTTATCACCAAATCCGCATGGCCAAACAGGACGAAGAAAAAACATCTTTTATTTCCCCAGTGGGGACCTATTGCTATGTGTCAAGGCCTTTTGGTTTGCGCAACGCTGGATCTTCATTCCAGCGAGCCGTGCTCATTACCCTTAACACGCAGGTTGGTCGCAACATCGAAGCTTATGTCGACGACCTCGTTGTCAAGTCCCGAGATCGGGCCACCCTGCTGGAAGACTTAGCCGAGACTTTCAATAGTCTCCGCACCACCCGCCTGAAGCTCAACCTCGAGAAGTGTGTTTTCAGGGTACCCGCGGGCAAGCTCCTCAGTTTCTTGGTTTCCAGTTGGGGAATCGAGGCCAATCCCGAGAATATTCGGGCCATCGAGTAGATGCATCCCCCGACTCAACTCACAGAGGTCCAGCACCTCGCTGGTTGCATGGCGGCCCTAGGGCGCTTCATCTCCAAGCTTGGGGAGCGAGGGCTCCCACTCTTCAAATTGCTAAAGAAGACCGGTCATTTCGACTGGGCACGGGAGGCCGAACAGGCCTTCCAAGACTTGAAGAAGCATCTTACCTCACCGCCCGTACTGGTAGCCCCCTTCGAGGGCGAGCCTTTATTGCTCTACATCTCGGCCACTTCTCAGGTCGTGAGCATGGTACTGGTGGTGGAGCGTGACGAGTGCTCGGGGCAAGGTGCTGAGCCCGAGCTCCCAGCCGCCCCCGAGCTGCCTACAGGTCTCGGGGCTCCTCCCGACCAGGGAGTCAAGCCCGAGACCTTGGCTCCTCCCGACCGAGGAGTCGAGCCCGAGACCTCGGCTGGCCCCGACCACTACGCCGAGCTCAGGGGCTGTGATAAGTCCTCGGGCGAGGCCGCAGTCCGGGCCCACCGTATACAGTGACGAGTGTACTTCGTCAATAAAGTCCTCCGAGATGCCAAGACAAGATACCCTCAAGCCTAGAAAATGCTCTATGCAGTGCTCATCACTTCCAAGAAGCTGCGCCACTACTTCCAGGTGCACAAGGTCTCGGTGGTGACCACATACCCACTGGGGCCGATCCTGCGGAACCGAAAAGGTGCTGGGCGCATTGTCAAGTGGGCAGTCGAGCTCACAGAATTCGATCTGCACTTCGTCAGCCGCCAAGCAATCAAAAGCCAAGCTCTGTCCGACTTCGTGGCAGAATGGACACCGGTCCCCGAGATCGACAATGAAGAGTTGTCCGCATACCCCGGGAAAGATGGGTCCGGATACTGGGTCATGCACTTTGACGGCTCCCTCACGCTGAAAGGCCCGGGGGCTGGAGTGGTGCTCACCTCCCCAACGGGTGAAGCTGCATTTTCGAGCGACCAACAATATGGTGGAATACGAGGGCCTCATCGCTAGCCTCCGAGCAACGGTGGGTCTTGGGATCCAGTGGCTGCTCGTTAAGGGAGACTCCCAGCTGGTGGTCAACCAAGTATCCAAGGAATACCAGTGCGCAGACCCGCAGATGGCGGCGTACGTGGCGGAAGTCAGGAGGCTGGAGTGGCACATCGACGGCCTGGAGCTACAGCATATACCTCGCCGCGACAACGCTCTGGCCGATGACCTCTCCCGCTTGGCCTCTGCCCAGGCGCTCGTCCCAGCCGAAGCCTTTGAGGAAAGGCTCACACGGCCATCCGTCCTGCCTGCCGACCAGGATGAAGGGGAATCCTCGAGCCTAGTTGGGGGAACCCAGGCAGCACCCTCAGTGGGAGGTCCCGTCAGGGTATCACCGCCTGGTGAGTGCACGGTGCTTGCCGGTAGTTCTCAAGAGGCCTCGTGGATCGATGAGATCCGAGGGTACTTGAAAGAAAACATCCTTCCCGGGGATGATGCCTCTGCAGAAAGGATTGCACAGTAGTCCAAACGCTATGCCATAGTAGATGGGGATCTCTACCAGCGCGGCATGGATGGTGTCCTCATGAAATGCATCACTCGGGTAGAAGGCAGTGAGCTCCTCACTGAGATCCACGAGGGCGAGTGCGGTGGCCATGCATCATTCCGCACGCAGGTCGGGAAGGCCTTTCGGCAAGGCTTCTACTAGCCTACAGCCCTCCAGGATGCTTCCGAGATGGTTCGGCGCTGCAGGGTGTGCCAATTCCACGCAAAGCATATTCACTAGCCAGCTCAAGCACTTCATACCATCCCCCTGTCTTGGCCCTTCACGGTCTGGGGGCTAGACATCTTGGGTCTATTCCTCCGAGCAATCGGGGGCTATGAGTACCTCTACGTCGCCATCGACAAGTTCACCAAGTGGCCGGAGGCGGTCCCAGTTGTCAAGGTTACCAAGAACACGGTGATCCAATTCATCCGTGGTATCACAAGTCGCTTTGGCGTCCCGAACAGGATCATCACCGACAACGGCACCCAGTTCACAAGTTCTCTGTTCGGGGAATACTGCGAGGACCTTGAGATCAAGCTTTGCTTCGCCTCTATCTTTCATCCTCGGAGCAATGGGCAAGCCGAGCATGCAAATGCCGAGATACTGAAGGGGCTCAAAACCCGGACCTACAGCGTGCTGGCAAAGCATGGAAAAGGGTGGATCGACGAGATGCCTGAGGTGTAATGGGCCAACCGGACCATGCCAAGCCGGGCCACCGGGGAGATGCCTTTCTTCCTCGTCTACGGTGCCGAGGAGATCCTTCCCTCTGAGCTCACGCTCGGCTCCCCTCGGGTGAATGCTTACTCAAAAGGTGAACAGGAACAACGAAGACGCGAAAACGTCGATCACTTGGAGGAGCGTCGGCGACGAGCCACCGTCCGAGTTGCCAGATATCAGCAGAGCCTATGGCACTACCATCAGCGCCACGTTCGGGCCCGGTCACTCGAGGTTGGGGATCTAGTTCTCCAACGCGCCCAGACGCACGAAGGAAAGAATAAATTCTCCTCCATGTTAGAAGGCCCCTTCATCGTGACCGGTGCTCCGCGGCAAGGCTCGTTTCGGCTGGCCACAAAGGACGGGCAGCCTCTCCCAAACGCGTGGAACATCGAGCATTTGCGCAAGTTTTATCCCTAGGTCAGCATGTTTGTGCTCAGGCCAACCAGGACAGGGGCCTTCACCCTGCCCAAGTTGGCCGGGGGCTGCCACCAACCATGTAAGTTAGCACTTCTATACAAATCGACAATATACGCTCATATTACTCTTATTTCGAGTTTTTCCTCTGGAATCCATATGTTTAATCTGCTTGGTGAGATGCTCGATTTGTGCAAGAAAAACACACTTTCTCATTTTTTCCGTTGATAAAAAAGTATGCGCGCAGGCAGTGACTGCTAACTTAAGTCTGTTGTGGTAGGCTGTGGTGCCCGGCTGCATGGCATTACCCCGAATACTACCGAGCCTCTGGGGTTCTCGGGTAATCCTACCGCTCGAACATGAGTGGTCGAGACCGCCTAGACCCCAGGGTGGGCTGTCGGTGCTCGGCCTGGTCAATCCTATCCCGGGCACCACTGAACCATTGGACCTCTTGGTCATGCCTCTGTCTGCACACTTCGCCGGTCCAGGCATTTGAGAGGTCTCGGATAAAAAATGAGAGCAGTCTATAATGAGTACCGCACTAACAGAGTGCACCAAGCAAAGAATCTTTGCCTATTTTTCAAGCTTACAGATAAATGCTCGAGAACCAAGCAACCTGACCACAAGGGCCTCAGTGCCCAGGGCGCTGCTCAAGCCTTTGGGGTCCTCGGGTAATCCTACCGCTCGGACATGACTGGTCGGGACCGCCTAGGCCCTGGTTCCACTACCGGGTTTCCAGTACTCGGTGCTAAAATGACGTCCTAGGGGCTTAGGCGCTCTGCACGAGGGAACCCATGTTCCCAGGCGCCCCGAACTCAGGGCATCTACCCTTTCCTGGATCGGTTAGTCGGAAGGCTGATAGCTATCCGGTGAGTTACTAAAGTTATATGAATTTCCTTTC
Source organism: Phragmites australis (assembly GCF_958298935.1). Taxonomy (NCBI): domain Eukaryota; kingdom Viridiplantae; phylum Streptophyta; class Magnoliopsida; order Poales; family Poaceae; genus Phragmites; species Phragmites australis. The sequence goes on from NC_084929.1 coordinate 23,993,666, forward strand.
ATACATACGCAATAAACTATTATTCCTGAGTTATCCTTGGGACCCTCGCATGCTAATTTGTTAGGCGAGTCAGTCTCCTCGTGCGCAAAACCCCACCCACGTGCTCGCTTTTTCGGAACGACAAAAACAAATAGTAGTTGGTGTACCGTATAGGCGGCGATGGCTGACCTAGGTCCTTTATGGTGGTCATGGTGCCCGACCGGCTTGGCAGTACCCCGAGCACTACCGAGCCTCTAGGGTTCTCGGGTAATCCTACTGCTCAAACATGAGTGGTCGAGACCGCCTAGACCCCAGGGGCGGGCTGTCGGTGCTCGGCTTGGTCAGTCCTACCCCGGACACCACCAAACCGTGGGGACTCTTGGTTGCGTTTCCGCCTGCACGCGTCTCCGATCTATTCGTTTGAGAGGTCGCAAGGCAAAAAGCGTTCACTGGCCGTGGCGTGTACCGTGCTAGATGGATTTGTCTCCCGAGCAAAGAAGTTCGTGTCTATGTCTCCTGACTCTGCAGCCGCGCACTCGCGAGGGCTCGGGGGCTGGATGCTTGGGTGGTCCCGCTGCTCGAACATGAGTGGCCGGGGCAACCTAACTTCTTGGGGGAAGACTGCCAGCTCGGTCTGGCCAGTGCCTCTCGGGACATCAAGGAAAAACAGACAACACAAAGAACAAGTACAGAGCGGAGTTCGATTCCAAGAATGGCTTCTATTATATTAAAAGGAACCGTTCAGAAGGGAACCACTCCCATATTTATAACATTCAAATAACAAAAACCCTAACTTTTTACAGGCTAAGGAGGAGGGCACGCTTCACTACTGCTATCGCTGCTCGGGCCCGGCTCCTGCACAAAACATTCTGCCACCTTTGCTTCAACCACACCCGGCCGAGCTGGCTCCAGCGGGAAGACGGGTCTCGGCTGCGGTAGCAGGCGAGAACGTGCTCGGCCACACTTTGGGCCAGTGCACGCCCCTCCCGGGTCGCCAGCTCCTGGACAGCGGCAGGAAGGGCCTCAAGGCGCCGGGCGATCTCTGCGAACCCGAGGGCGATGTGGCCTATCGTCTCTGTTTCCAGCGACTGGCACCTCACAAACACACGCCCAAGCTCGGCTACCTCCACGGTGTCCCGCGCCTGCCGAAGGATGTCCCGCATCATCAGCTTCACGTTCCTCCGCTCTGAGAGGACATCATCGAGCTCATCCTTGGCGTTCTTCAGCCGGGCCTCGAGACTGCTGTCGTCGGCGGCACTGATAGGGATGCCTCTCATGGTCAGTATCTCCTGGTGCTGGGCAGCCACCTCGGCCTGGGATTGCTCCAGTTGCTCGGCCCGGGCCTTGACGGCCTGCTCTCGGGCAGGCAGGTCGACCTCTTGGTTGGCGACCTGCTCCTCCCAGGTGGCGAGTGCTGATGACGCCAAATCGGCATCTGCCACACGCCGCGCGATCTGCTCCTCCCGAGCGTCAAGCGCTAACGACGTTATGTTGGCATCTGTCTCACGCAGCGCGACCTGCTCCTCCCGGCGGAGGACGTCGGTGCGGCCGCGCTCGAGCTCGTCGTTCTGGCGGCAGAGGTCCACCTGTGCAGACCGCATGGCCTCCGTCCTCTTGGTAGCCGCCTCCTCTCGTGAAGCAACCTGCCGCTCGCACTAGGAAAGTTGACCCTCATGAGCGAGCAGCTCTGCGTCGCGCCTCCTCGATGCTTGGTCGCGCAACGCCACGAGCTGCTCTAAGTGGTTGGCTTTCTCCTGCGCGGTGAAGGCCTCGTCACGGGCCTCTTCCAGTGCCTCCTGCTCCACGGCCACCTCCCGCATGGACTTCTCATAGGCCGTGGGAGCCGAGGCCACGCGGGTCTCCAGCAACTTTTGGACCTCCTCCAGTCGGCCCTTCTCGTCGACTAGGGCGGCGTGCTCTTTTTTGAGCTCGGCCCGCTCTACCGCAACGGCCGCTTCGAGCCGCCCGATGATCTCCTGGGTGCTTCCCAGCACCTCAGGGAGTGGTTCCGGGGCCTGGCCAGAAGATGGCTGGGGGCTGGGTCCCCTGCGAGCCCTCTCAGCAGAGGCGCTTGGGGACCCCGACGGTAGCTGCGCCGGCGCCACTCTTGTCGTGACCACCTCCCCTGCGGCCATTTTCTCCTTCCTCGGAGGGCTCTGGGCAGGGCCGGCCGGGGCTCTCGGCACAGGACTAGCTGGGGCTCTTGGCTCAAAGCTGGCCGGGGCTCTCGACTCGGAGCCCGTCAGGGCACTCGGCTCAGGGATAGGGGCTGGCGTCGGCTGCTCCGGGGACTTCTAGCCTCATGTAGAGTCCTTGAGCGGTCTGAAACGAAAACATGTCAACAACTAGCTAAAATCCGGGCAAAATGTGCTCGAGAAAGAAAGGGGGCTTACGTGGTTTTGGGCCTGCGGGATATCGCCATCGGGACTGTGGGATCCAGAACTCTGGTTCCTGTGGCCTGGGCTCAGGCCCGGGGTCCACCCTCCTCCTTTTCGGGGGAGGGCTCTAGCCCTTGGACCGCCGCGAGCTGGTCCCACCGGCCGCCCTGAAACCTGCTCCCGAGGATTAGCCAGTACGGCCGCCAACCATCTTGTCACCGGTCGGGCTCTGGCCCTCGGGCTGTTGTGGGCTGGTCCCAGCAGCCGCTCTGGAGTATGCCCCGAAGGCTGGCCGGCTCGGCCGCCAGCCATCGCGCCGCCGCCCGGGCTGGACCCGAGAAGAGCCATTTCCGGAAGTGGTGCTCGGAGCCATGAACAGTGGTCCTCAAGTACCCAGAGTTCCCTGAGGACTTGAGAAGCCCCTTGTCGGTGGACCCTACAAGGGCTCAACGGTGAGGTGTCAATTGGTGAGAGGCCTGATGCTGCATTTAAGAGGGAGCATGGCCTGTCACTTCCAACCACTCCCCCTACGCCTGTCGTACTGAGTACGTCAGTCCCTGCCACCTCCTAACAGGAAGGCGTTAGGACATTTAATGCGACGGGTCTCATCGCGTGTCACACTGCGGGACCCATAAGGGAAACGGCTTGGAGATATCGTCGCTGGGCTCGAGGCATATCGTCTACCCCCTGCTATGTCAGATCTGCACTGACCGAGAGGGCATGCGGGGCAGTTCGGTGGCTGCCCGGTGGGCCCCCCTACATCTGCTAAAGATGAGCGTAATGGGCGACAGGACCGGCCGAAGGCGCATTTTCAACCCCCTGTAACATCAAACTGCAGCTTCATGATAGTTGCTTTCTATTTATAGCTCATGGAAACTCGTGCCCCCGTTCTGGGCACGCCGAGCCTCCCCCGACAGGATAAAAGGGGGGTGCACTCCGGAGCTGAGCAGAAGTCTAACAAGCTGTAGCACACAGCTGAAGGTCGGAGAAATCCAAGCTGAGTAGAAGCTCAGAGAGATCGACACTTGAAGACCAAAAATCAAGACTTAGAGAAAGGCATTCCCAGAGCATTAATAGCATATCATACACACAAGAGTAGGGTATTACGCTCCGTGCGGCCCGAACCTGTCTAAATCCCTTAAGCATTTACTCTCACTAGCTGTCTAAATCTCATATATTCGTATTAAATTCACGTACGAGGTAGATCCAGAATCAGCCCCCCGGCCGAATCTCAAAGGGGGTCCCTTAGGATCCCCGCTTACAGTGTTCACCCACCGACAATATCGGTGGACATCTGAATTTCGGTAATAAATTATTTGTCCTTGTGTTTACTTATTCTTGTGCATTAATTTGATATATATGTTTGTATGCTTATTTGTATATGCATAGAGTTAATTTCTTGATACTGAAATATGTTATTTTGAACTGATCAGAACTTCCGATTTTTGGAATCGGAACATTCGATGAACAATAAATCAGAACTTTTGATGAACAGTAATTTTAGAATTTCATATTAGAGTTATCTTGCTAGATTTGGATAATCTTTGTCACACCTTAGGATTGTAACATTCACATTTGTTTAGGGTGATTGTGCACTAGTTGAGCCTAGCATATTTAGGTTTTTCACTTGTGAAAAATCTGTTAGTTTATTTTTGCTACAAGTTTAGGCAAAACAGTAAAATGGGTGAAGTTGTGTTAAAACGCCTATTCACTCTCCTCTAGATGACATCATTGTCCTTTCAATTGGTATCAGAGTCAAGTCTCTCTTTTAGGGCTTTACCGTCTAGAGAGTAAATGTGACATCCTGAATTTAGCATATTAATTAAATAGCAAAATCTAGTGCAAATTTAAATTTTTATAGTAAATTAAAACCAAATAAAATCAAGGGAGTATATGTGTGAATATTAATACTGGTATTAATTGGTTAAGTATTCCAAAATGCTCCAAATTTATTTTAAGGTAATCTCTTCCTTAAGTTGGTTCATACGCATTTGGTTTATGGTTTTTATGAATTTTTGAGTGGGGATTTGAATTGAATGTCTCTCAAATTCAAATCCTTTCTTGAAATTCTTTCCAACTCAAGTCCAAATTCAACATCACTGCGGCCGCATCTACCTCTCGTGCTCGGCTTCAACACCACTCACATGAGCTCCTCGCCATAGCCACTGTTCGCCGAGCTCGATGTTTGCCGTGCCCATAGTCTCCCGAGCCAACGCGCGTCTTCCCCGTCTCCTCATTCCTCTCCCCACGGTCTCCTCTCACTGTTTCCTCATCTCCTCTCAACGTTCTCTGAGAAGGTAGCCACCTCGTATACGTTCACTGAGCCTGCCATCTCTCGAGCCAAAGCATGGCCACGTGCCTTCCTCGTCTCCTCATCTACTCTCTCCACATCTCCACTGCGCGAATGTTGTGTGAAGATGCTTGTGGCAATAGATAGGTCTAAAGGAATGGCAAAAAGCAAAGTCGCTTCAAGCTAAGTTTGAGTGTTAAAGATTATGCTTTTACAGTTTTTTTGGACTTACTATTGTCACTCTATCGGATAGTAACTTAAGTTGGCTAGCGTGCAAGATGTATAATAGATGGCGCATGGCTGCTGTACTAGGAGCTCTTTGATGTGAAATGTCTGAAGATCTCTTGGTACAATAGCTTCACAACATCTGTTTCTATTTTTAGATTTATGTATAAAATACCCTGCCACAAACATTTCGACATGGGGTTTATGTCTTATATTTGACATCAAACTTAAGACAGATCCCCATGTTGAAGAGTTTGTGTTAGAGTATTTTTGCACATCTGAAAGGATTATCACTGTTGGTTCATGCCTTGAATCGTCAGTAATAGTTTTTATCACGGTCGGTTCATGTTATGAACCGACAGTGATAGTAAGGTTATCACTATCGGTTCAAGGCTAAAAGTGATAGTGATACTTACTATCATTGCCGATCTAAGGGTTAAACTGATTGATACTTACTATCACTGTCGTTTCATAAGCCGCTAATTCACTGTCAGTTCAAAAATCGACAATGATGTTAATTTTAAACCGACAGTGATGATATTTTCTGCAGTAGTATGTACTGTGAGCGTGAAACGGCTTGGGAGGTGTTTCTCCCTTTTCACATCATGTTCCTTCCTGATTTGCCTCCACGTCTGACTCCTCATAGACACCGGCTTCGCCCCTCCGATTGGACCTCAGCATGCCACCCCTTTGTGCGCCTGCCCCTCTACCCATGGTGCCAGCCTCCGCTTCCTTCTCATTGCCGCCACTCTAGCCACTACCCGTGCCACCGCTCGATCTTTTCACCTGCTCGCATAGCCACCTACCCCACTGCTTGAGCAGCCGCCTACCCTGCCACTTGAGCTGCCACCCGCACACCGAGCCCTCTCTATAGCTCAATCTCTCTCTCTTTGCTCTATCTGCTTAATCCCCCTCTCTGGTCAATCTCTCTTTGCGTTATCCTCTCCCCCCCTCTCTCTACCAGGTGGGCCCCCTGGGCCGAAATAGAAATGTTATAGATCATTAAATCAACTGAAACACTTTAAAATGTATAGTAAAAAAATAATATAACTCCAAACATTATGAAACCAATTTTGTTGATTATGCATTAACACACTCTACATGTTAGAATTACTCATAACCATGAAATACTCACTAAAAAAACAAAAAAGACAATCAGGAGAAGGGCAAAATGGTCAATTGCACCATCGTTCTCTTTTTTAAGAAACTGAATTCAGACAACTAGCCAAACGGTTTTCAAAGGTGATTATGATTTACGAGAGAAATATTTTCAGAGAGAATCTTGAACTGAAATGTTTTTAGAAGAATCTAGATTCCTACCAAATTGGCCCTATGAAGGACAAGAACATGATCCAAGGTTTCAAAAGGCATCTTGGGATGACGAACTTCGTGGTTAAAGATTGCGAGGGGAAGAGTTGTGGTCTTGTAGTCTTTTGGAAGGAGACAAATCAAGAGCAGAAGCTTTTGCTTATTTGAAGGATAGGGTTTGGAAGAGAATACAAGGGTGGAATGATAAACTTTTATCCAAAACTGGAAAGGAGGTGTTGATCAAGGCGATCGTGCAAACGATCCCTGCATATGTTATATCCTGTTTTGACCTAACAAAAACCGTTTTGTGATGAAACCAGCATGATGATTTGCTGCTATTGGTGGGCTCAGCACGACAATAAGAATAAGATGCACTGGCTGTCAGGGGAATTACTATGTCGTAGAAAGAGGGGGGGGGGGGGGGGAGGGGCATGGACACAGAGATTTGCACTTGTTGAATCCTGCCATGCTAGCAAGTACGAGAAGGACCCGTACTACCATGATGGTCATTATGGGCAGTAGTCTTACGTGCGAAAGTACTACCATGCTGGTCAACTGCTGAATGTACGAGAAGGACCAGGCATTTCATACTCATGGAGAAGCATCGTGTGTGGAATACATGCCCTGAATTGAAAGATGGCTTAATATGGAGAGTTTGCGATGGCGAACAGATTAACATTTGGCTGCATCCATGGATCCCGAGTGGAGTCACCAGAAGGCCTATCACGCCACGAGGGCAAACCATTCTTACTAGAGTTTCTGAAATCATTGATCCATCGACGGGTGAATGGAACAGAGCCCTGATACAAGATGTGTTCTGGAAGGAAGATGTGAAGCTTATCTTGGCCCTGATACCGGTCAGGTACGAGATGGAAGATCTTTAGCATGCCATTTTGACACGGAAGGGGCAATTATCAGTGAAACCAGCATATCACGTTCTGGAAGATCAGCGTGAACGAAAGGCAGAACAGCAAAAACGAGAAGCCTCCTTACCAGTAACGAAATTGGATTGCTTTGACTGTGGAGAAATATGGAGTCTCTCATGTCCGCCCAGGATAAAGCAGTTTCTGATGCGTTGTGTGCTGAGACTGAAGCCTGTCTTGCGGCCCTGGTGGCAGCTTCGGCGCAAGGCATGACTCGAGCTAGAGAATGATTCATCGTGCTTGGTGAGTGCCCTAATAGCACGTACAAATGGGTGTTTAGAGGAATGTTTACCCGCACTTGCATATGTGCTTAGGAAAAAAGCAAAATGCTTACTTAAGCACTACTTCTTATATTAGTACTAACAAAATAATTAACTTTATTTAATCACATGTAGTCTTTGTTTGTATTGGAAATTAAATTTTTTATGTAGGTACGTAACACAATCTTTCTATAAGCACTTAACCATAACCGTTTAGCATTGTTCATACTCTAAAAGCTTATTCTTTTGATCAGTCCCATGAGGTGTCCTGTTCAGAGACGTGAAGAAATTAGGACTCATTTGGTTCGCGCCTAAATTTGCCACGTCTAAGATTTTGACTATTAATAACTTAAAATACTTAGTTTAGAAACACAAAATTTGTATGTGTAGATTTATCTTGAAAGGAACTCTTACAATAACGTAATTTTATTGAACTTTATAATAGAAAATAGTAGTCAAAGTGACATGTCCAAAATGACAGAGTATTTTTGAGGGGAGGGAGTAATTTGGTATTGATGCAGCCATGATCCTTAACAAGACCATAACTTTTGGCTCGAGAATCTTGCAGTCCCTGCACTAACTTTGTATTTCTTGCGCAGATCTGACCAGCAAGAACATGGTTGCGAGGCCGCAGTTCATCGGAATTCTCCTCCCTGAATTCTCCAAGAAGATGGTCAGCTAAAACCACACTTCTCCCTTAACAATTTCTCATGTTTTTGCTTACTACATGTTCTGGTTCAATGTTCTTGCAACCAATGCCTCCACGGTTTGTGCGAAATCATATGGCGCGAGACGATGACAGGCAAGAGGCCATGGTCTTCAGCCCCCTCGGCAAGTTTTGGTGCATCGGGCTCGAACGCAGTGGATCCTACATCTTTGGGAGTGTCTGGGCAGAGTTTCTGACGGCTCATGGCCTTTCTGAAGGCCACCTTCTGGTGTTCACTTACGAAGGGAACATGGTGTTCACTGTCAAAGAGCACTACGGCACTGCATTTTCAGGGGACGTCGCTGATGAGAAAAGCCCAGGTGATCCACCACAAGCAGGTAAGCAGTTTCACTTATCAGAAGTTTGAATATGTGGAGATGATTTCCAATCATTTATACAATTGCGCGTTTTCTTTCGCACCTTTTTGTTCAATTGTCCAGAAAAGCTGAAGTCTGAAGTATCGTCTTTCGGTCGAAAGAGGAAACACGCGAGTGAGAGCGCTAATCCTGAAGGAGCGAAGAAGCAAAAATGGTTCCCCAACTGCTGTGAATAAAAAGAAGGCACATCCAAAGCCAGTGCATTTGACCACGAAGATCATCACAGCCCGTGCACTGAAATACAATTTTCGTGAGCACTGTTATATCCCTTTCAATTCCAACGTAACGATGCACATCCAAGGGAATTCTTCATACAAAATGCTTCCTGATTTGTTGCTAAGCCTCATGAAATTCCAATTCACAACGCGGACGATAGGACGGGCCAGATGCGTTTCAATTGGCCTCCCTACAAGCTGTACTGTCACACAGAAAACATCGGGGAGCAAGAGATCATGGAAGGCGACCTTCAGGACGGGCAACACCTACTGGTGCCTCCAGTCAGGCTGGAAGGAGTTCTGCCGGGACAACAATGTCAGAGAAGGCGACCAGTGCACCATCGACGTATCCGAGACCACTCTATGGCATGTTATCATCAGGTCCAGCAAACTCAGCTAAGCCTTCATACATTGTTACCGAATGCTCCTGATCTGTCAGTTTCTTATTATCTTCTACATGCAACACGATATGGGCATGTTAGATTCAGCTGATGCATGACGGGAATTGTCATATGGAGCTTTTGTGATATTTGATGTTTCGTACTAGATGAAATCAAACGGCACACAATTATTTTGGTAGGAATGCCCTAGCTTGGACAGCATTTATCTACCATGCTCCTAGCTAATGAGAAGTCCATGCCACTTGTGAACTGAAAAATAAAACTGGGAGATGCTGTAATTAGGAAGCACATGACTTAAGGATATGTAACTGAAGCAGTTACAGACCGACAGCATTTTATCAACCATCTCATGGTTTTCTAAGGAATTGACACAAAAGGGTTCAAAAGTGCATCAGATCACGCCAAGCTAAGTGATAGAGATAAAACAGACTTAACTTCAGTTAAACTAGATAGGAAGACGTCGTGATCCTGATCTGATTTTCACCTAAACAAAGAACAGGCACGGTTTAGAGTTTCAATCACTTTTGGCCACTCGAAACGTCTGCCTTGTCCTGCTTCTTGGCCTTGGCAGCCTTCCACGCAGTGTTGTGAGAAACAGTCTCCTCAACAACCTTGGGTGGTGCAAAGCTGAAGTTTGAAACTGATATGCGGTCTTTGTACTCTGGATGTGCCTCCAGAAACTTGTCCACATCCCCAGAGCACCTTGCACGCTTCCCATTTGGCATGACATAGTAGGTATCCATTTTAGAGTAATCACGCCTCATAATCACTAGTCTCTCAGTCTCTGGTGGAGGCTTTGGTATGTTGGGCTTGTCGATGACCCAGATGCGGCTGTTGTCATACTCAATGTCAGCGGGCTCTTCACAAGAGCAATCTGGTCTTCTCCTGCAGAACCATGGTTCCTCAGTGAAGTTCTCACGAATTGTCTCAAAATCTTCTTTAGTTGGAACCATACGCCACTTGTAACATTCACAGCATTGGACAGCATACAAGCCAACAGAATCCTTGGTGGAATCTCGTTTTCTCTGCCAAATCAAGGGTTTATTTTGTTATTTTTTATATCGTAGATGGAAAGGTAAAAGAAAATGTATCTGATGTGAACATATCAAACATCAAAGTTAGATTATAGCAAGAACAAATGGACGAGGGACATTAGTGACATGAATCTTCTGTGGAGCAGAATAATGAACCATCTTTTCAACAAGCACATTGCAAAATTGAAAACTGCCAATATAATACGAATGATTTTTTTCCCATTACAGTGCATAAAAAGGCTTTTGTTCTTGACCATCCTACTTTGCATATTGTTTATAGCAACTTTTGCATACTATTATACATAAGTCAAGTTCTGTTACATAGAAGTAATTGCAGCAAAAGAAAACTAAATCCAATTTAAAAGAGGGTGGAATTCCCCAGTTCTGTCCATCATTTTGTTCAGAATCCGTATTGAAGGAAACTAAAACAAACTAAAAAAGCTTCATAAACAACAGTAATTTAAAGAATGGTACAAAGTACTTTTAGCTATCGAGTTTCCCATTGTTCTCAGCCCCTAAAAAATCTATTTCACTCACCCTACTCCCATTTGCACATGAGTGGTGGATGGCGGAAAATGTGTATGCAAAGCATATAAAATACACATACATGCAGCATAGCCACTCCTCTAGTCTAACCAAAAAGTGCATTCCCAATTTATAAAGATGGAAGAAAGGAAATAATTAAACAAATGATGAATATGTTGCAAAAGTATATTTATCTTCCATGGCAACAGTTGTCTTTAGACGAGATACAGTTGGTAACATGGTAACATAGCAATATCCTATAATGTTGTCCTCAGCAGCATCTAAAACAACCATTTTTTTTGTTATCTTATTTAGCCATAGCGATCTGCTATACTGTTGTCTTCAGCATGGCTTCAAAAGTCATTCTTTGGCTGACTAATGCCACTATTTTTATTTTGACACACTACAGTTCATTACATTGTGATGCAACTTGGTTCAAGAATGTATATTATCATGAAATCTTAAAATTTGCAAAAAAGCTAACATCCCTACAATGGCAGGGCATAGTTGTTACGGCAGCGTGGCAAGGCATGGAGACCCACCGCCTTCACAACTTTATAGGAAATTATATTGGCCAGTGTCAATGTAAATGTAGCTCAAAAAGTTATAGTCTAGGGATATTAGGAAATCAAAATAGCAATGTAAATTGTAACAGAATATGTGGTATACTTGGTGTTGTGCTATACTGCTGTGAGTGCTGTCATGCTGTGCTAACACTAACAGGATATGTTCCATTCCATACCAGTCAACAGGATACGTTCCATTCCATACCAGTAAAATCAAGGACAAAGTGGCCTACTTGTAAATTGTAATGCAATCATGCATTAATGAACACAGAATACTATTTCAGATCAGATAAAGTAGGCAGTAGCAGTTAGCACTTAGCCAACATTCATGTATGAGAGCACAGAGCAGAGCAGAGCCAAGCTTTGGCACCAAGCACCAGCAGTGGTAGCAGGCTAACAGAAGAGTTCAAGTAACTTACTGCTAACCTGCTATACTTATTATTACAGTTCAAGTAACAATGCCAGTTGAGAAGAGAGACTGAGAGAGAAGAGACTAAGAGAGGCAGAGAGAGAAGAGACTATGAGAGGCAGAGAGAGACCACTTACTGAGCTCAAGAGGGGCTGCGCAGGGGCGGACAGGGCGACGGCAGCGCACGGTGAGATCTCGGGCAGGCGGACGGAGAGGAGCACGTGAAGGAGGAGTGGCAGACGGATCCGAGCAGGGGCGGCGCCGCGGTAGACGGATCTGAGCAGGGGCGACGGCGACGGGGCGGCGCGCGGCGAGATCTCGAGCACAGGCAGGCGGACCAGTCTCGGGCAGGCGGACACAGACATACAGGCAGAGTGGTGGAGGCGGACAGCTCTGGCAGCGCCGCGGCTCACGAATCTGAGCAAGGGTGACAAACGGCTCGGTCTCGGCGGTGGCGGCGGTGACCCGCAACTCACCAATTGCCAACTAAGGCTAGGTCAGGTGCTCTCGCGGTCTCATCTCAGTCTGCGACCCACCCGACCTCTCCTCCTCCTTCTCATCCCCTCAATTGACCGGTATGGTGCCCACCACAGGACGCCTTATCGGCCCCACAGTGACGCCATGCCGATATGGCGGATGCATACACTCCGGCGAGGAGCAGATCACCGCCATGCCGCCATATTGTCGTTATGGCGACGACATAACAATGCCACGACAACTATGTGGCAAGGACACATGGATCTTCGAATTGCCCAAAGTGATTTAGACTCTATATCACTTGGCTTATTTGAAAACACGAGCAAATGCTATTGGGCAGATTTCTCGTGCTTCTGTTCATACTTTCTTTGGTTCCAAGCTCAATTCAGAGAATAACATAAACTGATTTGTTGTTATTTTGAGCTCCTAACCTTCCTATAACTTGCATACAGCCTTAGGTGTTTGCAGCTACCATATGCACCAACGCAAACCAAATGCCTTCAATTTATGCAGTAACAAATGTAAATTCAGCCTAAAAGATATGTCAGGCCCATTAAAGCCAGACTTCTCATGTGTATCCATCACCTAACAAAGACTGCTTGGAAGTAACAGTTATTTTTGTTATACAGCCATTGAAGATCGGCACTTTTTTACATAAAATAAATAATTTTTCGCATCAGGAATGTGCATACTACGATATCGAGCACACAATCTACCAAAACCTTTCGAAATCAAACGACAAGATGCCACCAAATCAGTACTACCAACCTAATCAAAAGCTGCTCATGATGTAGCCGACACAAAAAACCCACCCACATCAACAACGGGCCAAACAGATTTGGGGGGGGGGGGGGGGGACCAAAGCTAAGGGAAGGATCGATTAACCAAACAAGGGTACCAGCGATCGGTGTGAGGTAGGGCAGTCCTGGGAGACGACGGAGGGGGGCGAATCCTGCGCCGGCGAGGAGATCATGTCGACGGGGAGGTGGCCGGGAGCGGCCACCAGCGATGGCGTCGATGCTGGATAGGGGGATGGAGGGGGTGTGAGGGGATCAGGGGAGTTGGCGGTGGCTGGTCCGGGTGATACGAGGGACGGAACTGCCGAAGGGGGTTTTCGGGATGCGAGGGTTTTCCACTTGGAGTCCGTGAATTTGCTATTCATACTAGCGGAAATTTTCCAATTTTTTCGAATTTTGCTAAGTTTGACTCGGATGTTTTCTCCCATCCAACACCTGATTTTTTCCATCCCAGTTGTGCTCTGTTTTTCTTCCTTATATCGGTGAAGTCTTTAACAAGATTTTAGAGTTTAGATAGGGATTTATCGAAGTCCGATGGTACAAAGAAAAGCATGTAGCGACAAGCGTAATTATCAAATCGTCAAGTCGAGCCGAGTTGCCGAAGGTCAGACACTCAATGTAGCAAGGGGAGAGGATGATGGTCTACTATATCTCAGCCCAGGTGAATCAGAGCACAACTAAAGAGGGGAAAAGAATTACTCAGTCCATACAAAATGGAATGGATGAGGAGGTGGGCTGAGCGTAGGGGTGGTGGAAGGTTTTGGTCCAGAGGAAAATATTTTCTAGGATTTTTTCCTTTTATGCTTTCTTTAATTATTTTCCATTAATCTGAGAGGCTTAAAACAAAAACACAACATAAAGAGCACAGGGCAACTACTAACATTATTTTTAGCCTAAGGTGATTTCTCTCAATTTATTCATTGACTTTTAATTAATTTAGTCATTTCTTGATTATTGTTTCTTGTTAATTAATTCAAGCTTAATAAATTTGGAAATTTAAAATTGGGTTGTTACAAAATCTACCCTTAAAATGAATCTCGTCTTAGATATTCAAGCTTATTGGTGAACATTTTAGGAAACTCTGTCTTCATATCATCTTTCTATAGCAGTTGCTCCTCTGGTACTCGTAGGCTTTTCTTCAACTAAGAGGTGTGGAAGGCATCGGTGCATCGGCGAGCTTGGGTGGTGATTCTAATTGATAGGCTACTTCTCTTTTGTTGCGAACTCAATTTTGACTACTTCTCCATTGGTTAGCGTGACTACTCAACGGGTACACTCTACTCCTTTGAAATTAGCCAGCCAGTCCATTACAATGATGACATCTATACCATCGAATTCTAAGACTATTAGATTTGCTGAAAATTCTAACCCCTTAATTTAAGAATTACCTTAGGGCATATACAAGGGTAGCTCTTATTTCTCCACCCGGTGAGTATACTATCATTTTGTGCTTCAGGGTGGCTACTGACATACTATATATTTGGACATAGTGAAAGAATGCGAAGCTCAAGAATCAAACAGGATAGAGGTAGGTCCGAAGTTGATGAGGAACATACCAAGTGTGACGCATGGTGCATTCTGAGCTTTTTTCTACAGTGACATGGTTCACGCGTCCCCTCATGTTGTTCTATTGTGCCCGATTAGCCGGTGCAGGGGTCTGGTATGGGTTTCATCCTGGAGCTGGTGTAGGGGTCTTGGCTAGCGTGTCCAGGTTGAAGCGAACCAAGGTCAGGACTTGATGCCTCTTGGGACACTATTTGACAAAGTGTCCTTCCTCTTGGCAGTTGAAGACTTGAAGCACGATTTTCTACCAGTGGCTTGGGGTTGTTGCTTCTATCTAGGGTGGAGATGTTATTTGGGTGCGGTGGTTGATAAGCAAGAAGAGGAGCATGCACATGGGGTTTGTACGGACTAGGGGCATAATACTGTTTACCTTGCTGGGGCACAGTGTGGGGTCAAGAGTTTCTCCCAGGTTACTGTCCTTGTGTGATCATCTTTCTCTTGTGAGTGTCCTTTAGTAGGCAACGCTTGTCATCCAGAACCAAGGCCTTGTTCAATAGGTGTTGAAAATCCGCAAAGTCATGAGTGCTTAGTTGCACCTGTATCTTGTAGATGAGTCCATCCAAAAAGCACTCCTGCTTCTTCTCGCCAGTATCCACATCTTCAAGTGTGTACGTGAAGAGTTGGGTGAACTTGTTCACATAATCATTCACCATCATGGTCCCCTACTTCAGGCTGTGAAACTCTTTGTTCATCAAGGCAATGGCTCCTACAGGCACATGATGTCGATAGAAAGCTTCTATGAACTCCTCCTAGGTTATGGACTGGAGATCTTTGTGGGTGCTGCAATAAGTATCCCACCAATCTGATGCAGAGTCTGTGAGCTGGTGCGCAACGTATAAGACTTTCTCCTGATCGTTGCACTAAGCGGTCAACAACTTTTTCTCGATGGTCTTCAACCAGTCGTCAGCTACGAGTAGCTCTGTAGTGTGGGAGAATGTCAATGGCTTCTTCCTCATAAATTCTCCCAAGTTGGATTGTCCTTGAGGGTGCTGAGACTGTGGTTGGGGCTAGGACTAGGATACTTGCTGCATGTTGGACATCGTTTGAGCTAGGCCTTGGAGAATCTGAGTCTGCATCTCCATGAGTTGTTCCATGTTCATTGTGGATGAGGGCAGAGCTCAATTGTCATTTTTTTTGGCGTTGTTCCTAGTGTTCACCATTTGTTTTGGGTTGTGAGTTAGGCACATGTTAAGCATTGATTTAAGTTGGTGAAAACTTGATTTATTAAAACTTTTCTTATTCTTATTTTTATTCCTAATTCCTAAAGATGTCGATGCATACAAGGTGCCCAAAAGCGGTTCTGCAACCACATCGAACACTCACAAACTATGAAGATCCAAAGAACACCAAATCAATCTAAATGATCACTAAACGATTAAGAATGACTAATGGGACATCTTAGACTCCTAAGTGAATGGGGTATCTAGAGTGTCTTTTGTGTCACTCTCAAATCCTGAGGTGCTAGAGCTAGTAGCGGAGAGGGGTTTGGATCCCAATTTCTTGCTACTCTATGTGGAGGGTAATGGCGATAGGTCTCCTTGAAGTTGGCATTGGTGCTCCATGATCATCTCCTTGGCAAGGTGTAGATGATGGTGAATATCCTCTAGCTCGGACAAGGCAGAATCCAAGATGTTGTCCAAGGCAAAAGTTAAGTTAATCTACCACTGAAGTCTCAGATCCTGCTCGTGCCCACTATAATAAATCCCCTTTTCTGGGTCATCCTTGCATCTGGAAGGTATGTAATAGAAACATGTGTCTTGGAGTTCCTTGGCACGGTTGTCACACACCTGGTATAGGGCTTTGAGTCCAGCATCCTGAATTCCAGCCTAAAAGCTTGCTCTCTTTCTAGCAGTGTCGTAGATGCGGGCGACCTTTAACTATTCATTCTTGGCCCATGTATGAGGAACGGTGACGTCCTAAGAGCGGGTGAATTAGGACACTTAGAAACCTAAAACAAATTGGCTCAAAAACTTCACAAGATAAACCTATATCAAATTTTATCTAAATATGCTCTAGGTTATCTAGTGTGTCTACTCTACTGCTTAAGAGGATTGCAACCTACTCTAGCAAGGTAAATTACAAGTATGTAATGAGAAAATATAAATAAGGTAGAGAGATAAACTCAGCACAAGGGATTTTTAATCTGTGGTATCGATGGCATAAATGCACCCCTAATCCACATTGGAGCTTCACAAAGGATATGCTCCCGGTTGCCAAGTCTCTTCCGGTCATGGCTCTTGAGCTACCAAATCACCAAGACAAGGTCTCAAGCGTGATGAGTCACCAAGCCACTAAGACAAGGTTTCACCACTAGCCCTCTCTTCCGGTCACTTACCATCGTGACCACTTCGGAGCTTGAGCCACCAAGGCAAGGGTCTCCGCATCCCTGTACACGTGTTTTGCTGCCACTCCACACCAAGTCGGATAGTCAACAAGCTTGAGCCACCAAGGCCCAAGATGTCAACAAGTCAGCAAGACTTCAAGGTACCGACGTACCACTCAGTACAAGTTAGGTTCACTCCTTGATCCCTTCTTCAAGCTGCAACACCTAGCTACAACTTACTCTATGCCTATAAGCACTAAACACTCTCTAATCTTGTGCTTAATCGTCTTGGATGATCACTTTAAGTATTTTGGTGGTTTGAATGTCTTCTTAAGTGTGTATGAGCTCCCAATAGACTACGGCAGCATGCCACACGTCAAATAACTAAGTGGAGAGGTATTTATAGCCTCAAACCGCCAACTAGCCATTTTTCCAATGGCCCAGAAAAGCTGTTAACATCAAATGATCTGGTGAGAACGGTAGTACAAACACCGAATCATCCGATTAGTACAAACTCAGAAACTAGTCGTTGGAACTCCACTCATAGCCTCTGTGAACACTGGGCACTCCAGTGTACCTTCAAATCCATCACCGGACCTTCTGGTGAGTTATCTTGAGCCATTAGAGCCTTTGCAGCCTCTCCGTGTAAAATGCTATGGTGCATTCATCTGGTGTTCATTCTATACACACCGGACCATCCGATGAGTTGAATCTTCTCTTCTTTTTCCTAGAAATGCTTCAGTGCAACTATCTCTGTGATCATCAGACTATCCGGTGAGTTGAACTTCATTCTTCAGCAATTGCAGTCGTCTTTGCAAGAAATGCTCCGGTGCCATACTCCGGTGTGCACAAAGTAAACACCGGACCTTCCGGTAGGTTGATCTTCAGTTTTCTGCACTCACATTCTTTTCTGCAAGAAATGTTCCGGTGTTACCCAATGCAGATCACTGGACTAACCGGTGAGATCATCAGTCTTTTCCCCCTTTGTCAGAAATACTCTGGTGAGTTCAACCCACAGAGTATCGGACTATACGGTGAGGCTATTAGCCTCAGTGCACAATACTCTGCCGAGTGCAAACTCCTATGCACCGAACCTTTTGGTGAAGTCAATTCTTCTGAGACTTCTCTAATTCAATCAAACTTTGTCCCGGTTGTGGTAGCTTCTTGACGTATTGCATCCATGAGACTTACTAACATCTATTCTTGATAAACATGTTAGTCTCAATGGCCATGTTTTCATTAATTATCGAAATCACAATCATGGCCTAATAAGGCTATTTTCGCTACAATCTTTTTCCTTTTAGTGAATGATGACAACACAACCAAAGTAAGTGGTAAATAATAAATGATACCAATCGTAAAGAGTGCAAAGCCTTGCCATATTGCTTGGATGCATGTTATTACCATTTTGGTCCCCCTTTGTTGTGGCTCCTATTTTCTCCATTGCCACTATCTCTCTTGATCGACCCATGCAAAAGCTTCTCCCTCTTTTCCAACCTAGGTACCTCATGTTGCTTCTTGTACCTTCTTCTTCTTTCCCTTGTCAACTTCTATATTCCTAGACATCTTGTATCAAGCTTCTTACTTTGGTCATCAAACTTCTCCCCATTTATCAACAATCTCAAAAGGAGCTATAAACATATATTGAACTCGAGGAAGAGAGTTAGAGCACATGGGAGAGAACTTCATAAATCATGCTTTAATAAAATGATACCAATTGAAAAGATATACCAATTGTAAGGATATGAGGCATTGATATCAATTAAAAAAGACAGACAAGGATCTAATTCATGAAACTCACATGATGTAACCTTAATTATCCATTTATGTGTGTATACAAATAATGAGACCCACTTGTGAATATCACTTATAAAAACGTAGTAATGTATGTACTTCTAGACAATAAGTATAGGTAGGAAATTTAAGTCATATTATGCAAGAAGGTAACTTAAATGTAGAAATGAATTGACAATGATAACAATTGAAGCATTTAAGCATTGCATAACTCCGGGGACGTGTTGATTTCTCTATGAGACTACAAAAGATACATCTAGCAACATATGTTAGTCTCATAATCACAATCCATATGATATACTCCCCTAAATATGTACATATAAGTGTTGAATACTTACAAGATATATGCACTTGTTATTAATAATAATAGGAATGGTACCCTATAGATTGGTTCATAACACGTAAAAGATACCAATTGTGAAACTAGTGCTATGTAAAGGAAATACAACTAATAAACCATGTAGGTTGCGCATGGGTTAGAGATAAACATAAGCAACCTACTATATGAAAACTAGGCATTACTATATGAAAACTAGGCATTGCAATAAATTAAAATATGCACATGAAATTCTAGATAAGGCAAATGTGCTAGATGCAAAAAGAAATGCATGAACAAAAGTCTAGCTATCATTTACTTCTTTTACCTTTGGATGAAAATTTAGGTATATAATGATCATGATCTTCATCAAAGCGCTCAATTTTATACACTTGGCTTCTTTGCTTGAACCTTCATTTTCATTTTGTAAGCCAAGTCTCCAAATCTCAAAAGCCGCCTCGAGCTTTAAGTCATCTTTGGAACCTAAACCAATTGGGGTCCCTTCATGTTGGTGATGACTTTCTTAGGCATCCAAATGGGTTGGTTCCACCCTCGGTCCTTTCTCTCAACCATATGTGCAACCACCTTGCTATTCTTCTTCTTCTTAAGCTTATAGTGGTTGCTCTTAGTCTTGATCTTTTAGTTGGGCTTGATGTAAAAGTTGGAGGTCTTGTTGGAGAGGTTTATTGCTTTATTCTTCTCCTTTGTTTGCTTCTTGATTTGTTTGCATTGGAAGGACTTATGGCCTTCTTGATGGTATTTGAAGCATGTTATGGTGGACCCCTACGTAAGCTTCTTCATCATGGTTGCACGGTTATCTTGAGGGGGTTGGATATGGTTTTTGCCCTTTAATATTGCCAAGTCCTTCTTGAGCTTTTCAACTTCTTACTTCAGCTCATCATTTTATTGCGTAATGAGTTTATTAGATGGTTCTATACGAACATTCTCAACATATATCTTATTGCAAAAGAGTGAGCATGATATATCAATTAAATCATCACAAGAAGTGCAAGCATCTACCTTAGGATTAAAATTAAATAGAGAGATAGATTGCTCCAAAGGGGTTTTAGATTGAGATTCAATGCACTCAAATTTTGTCTTAAGCTCATCATACTCATTGTCTACCAAATTGAATATTCTCAATAATTATTTATAATTAGAAACAAAGGTAGCATGAATGTCATTGAGGGCATTGAATTTCTTAAGTTCCTTAGATTGTTTCTTAAGAGCCCTTTGTTGCTTATTAATCAAAGGAAGGAGTTCATCATAAGAGGGAGAATCCTCATCGAATTCTTCATCACTTACATCACTTCCTATACCTTTGGTCATAAGGCACTTGTGTGATGAAGGCTTGCGTGATGACGACCTTAAAGAAGAGCTTTTCTTAGAGGAGTGGGTGGTAAAGTTCTCATTACTTGAGCTTGAATCTTTATCTTCACTCATCTATCTTCTCATGCTTGCAAATACTTTAGCTCTTCTCCTTGTCTCCCTCTTGCTCTTTGTCTTTTTCTCTTCTTGATGAGATCAATTGTTTTGACTAAGTCTTTCATGGAGATTCGATGATTAATCTTGGCATTGATCTTCTTGATGTTCTTCTACAATTGAGAGATGAGCTTGGCAACTTCGGAATCCATTTCTTCATCATTTGATATGCTTTTCTCATCATCTTCATTACTCTCTTCATCCTTATCTTCATCTTCATCTTCTTCGCTTGAGCTTGACTCTTGCTCTTGCCTTCTATCTTCGCCTTATGTGGGGGTATGATGCTTGCTTGCTTGTGAGAGTAAGGTTCTTGGCGTCGGATAAGGAATAAGCTTCAACCCCAATGTTCATTGTCATCTCATGGGCGGTGATCTTGCCGAGCACTTGACTTAGAGTTATCTTCTTGATATCGTTGCTGTCATAGATGATGGAGACTATCAACTTATCCTTTGAAAGAAGGGCTCTAAGTATTCTTCTCACCACTTGATCATCGTCAATTTGCATCAAACCTAATATATTGATCTCATTGACAAGAATATTCAAATGTGAGTACATGTCATTAGTATTTTTATGAGGTAGTTGTTTGATGATATTGAGCTTAGTAACAAGTACATGATATTTCTCATTGCGCACATCTTCTATGCCTTTATGTATTTCAATGAGACTATTCTAAATATCATGTGCATTAGTGAGAGAATAAATACGATTAAATGCATCAACATTTAAAGATGATAAAAGGATACTTTCGCCAATGCATCTAATTGCCTCTCCTTGTTGGTAATGCGAGGTCTCATCTCTTCCTCAGTGTCTCTCCAAACATCTAGACCATTGGCTTACAAATAACAAAATATTAGAATTTTCCAACAGGGACAATTTGTGCCATCAAAAAGTCGAGCACTATGAGTATCCATCCCAACCCCAGACGTCACAACTCTAGGATATTAATCCTATCAAGAGCACGAGGCTCAGATACCAATTGTAAGGAACGGTGACGTCCTAAGATGAGGGTGAATTAGGACACTTAGAAACCTAAAATAAATTAGCTCCAAAAACTTCACAAGATAAATCTATATCAATTTCTATCTAAATATGCTCTAGATTTATCTAGTATGTCTACTCTACAGCTCAAGAGGATTGCAACCTACTCTAGCAAGGTAAATTGCAAGTATGTAAATACGAAAATGTAAATAAGGTAGAGAGATAAACTCGACACAAGATATTTTTAACCCGTGGTATCGATAGTATAAATGTCATCTCTAATCCATATTGGAGCTTCACAAAAGATATGCTCCCAGTTGCCAAGTCTTTTCTAATCATAACTCTTGAGCTACCAAGTCACCAAGATAAGGTATCAAGCATGATAAGCCACCAAGTAACCAAGGTAAGATTTCACCACTAGCCTCTCTTCCGGTCACTTGTCACCGCTTCATACCAAGTCGGAGGGTCAACAAGATTAAGCCACCAAAGCAAAGATGCCGGTGAGTCACCAAGACTCCAAGGTACCGACATACCACTCGGTACAAGCTAGGTTCACTCCTTGATCCCTTCTTCAAGCTACAACACCTAGCTATAACTTACTCTAGGCCTATAAGCACTAACACTATCTAATCTTGTGCTTAATTACCTTGGATGATCACTTTAAGCACTTTGGTAGCTTGGATATCTTCTCAAGTGTGTATGAGCATCATCTAGACTCTAACAGCATGCCACACATCAAATGACTGAATGGAGTAGTATTTATAGCATCAAACCCGCCAACTAGCCATTTTTCCAATGGCTCAGAAAAGCTATTAGCACCGGATGATCCGATGAGAACAGTAGTAACACTGGATCATCTGGTGAGTACAAACTCGGAAACTAGCCATTGGAACTCCACTAATAGCCTATGTGAACACCAGACACTCTGGTGTGCCTTCAAATCCATCATTAGACCTTCCGGTGAGTTATCTTAAGTCATCTGAGCCTTTGCAGTCTCTCTATGCAAAATACTGCGGTGCATTCATCTGGTGTTCATTCTATTCACACCGGACTATCCAGTGAGTTGAGTCTTCTCTCTTTTTCCCTAGAAATGCTCCGATGCAACTATCTCTGTGATCGTTGCATTATCTGGTGAGTTGAACTTTATTCTTCAGCAATTGCAGTCGCCTCTGCAAGAAATGCTCTGCTGCCATACTCCGGTGTGCACAAACCAAGCACCGGACCTTCCAGTGGGTTGATCTTCAGTTTTCTGCACTCGCATTCTTCTCTGTAAGAAATGCCCTGGTGTTACCCAGTGCAGATCACCGGACTATCTAGTGAGGTCATTAGCCTTTTTCCCCTTTGTTAGAAATACTCCGGTGAGTTCAACACATAGAGTACCGGACTATATGGTGAGGCTATCAACCTCTCTGCACAATGCTTTAGTGAGTGCAAACTCTTCTACACTGGATCTTCCAGTGAGGTTAATTCTCCTGGGACTTCTCTAATTCAACCAAACTTTGTCCTGATTGTGGTAGCTTCTTGATGTATTGCATCCTTGATACCTACTAACATATATTCATATTGTCATTAATCATCAAAATCACGATCTGCCTAACATGGCCATTTTTGCTACACCGTGTCTTGTAGAAGTATACATCTTTGAGCTATACATTCCTCATGATCGTGTAGGTTGATTTTGAAACCTTGGTAGAGCGGCTTCTTCTTGTGTCCCCTGAACTTCAGCACTTCCCATAGCATCAGTGTCAAGGTACAGCTTCCAGGCCTTTTGAGTGGTGCAAATCACCTATCTATAGGCTCATGTAGGAGGGGGTTAGTGAGGAGAAAAAGGTATAGATGAGGAGTCTTCAAAACATATCTTTTAAGATTAATGGATCGAGACACCATAGAGTGGCTATGATGATCATCAAGCGTTGTCTTCTCTTATCCTTAATAGTTGATTCTACCTAGGAATTCGATGGAAAACAATGTCTAATGAAACTATAATTTGTATGTATTTCGTTGTCCAGGGACAGATGGACGAGGTAACTAGACAGTCGATAATTAATCAATACAATCAATACAAGTTACTATCATCTACCATCAAAAGGACAACAAATAAAAATAAAATAGAGAAAAGAAATTGAAATTGGGGTAGCTGGTTCAATGCAAGGAACGGTCTTTTACTTGAAAAAACCAGGCTAGGCTAAACTGATCCCTTTCCAGTTTATTCCAGTAGAACTGATCTGGTGTGGTAATAAATTTTAATAACTATGATTGTAAATAGAACCAATCCTATATATTCTTAGAGAACGGTTGGGCATGGTACAAGATATATAGCTCATGATATTTTTAAGGTGTCCTTGATGGCTTCAAGCCTAGGTACGAAAGTAATATGATGCTGGAGAATAGCAGGCTTAGGCTGGTCACATTGCTATTGAGAAGACGGCAAATCACAAGCCATAAACAAAGTACTAAATTTCACTTGTCAAATGTTTGGTCTAATTGATCTTGAAATGGTACTTTGCACTTTGATGTGCATCTGTTAGAACTTTTTTTGATAAGTTGGACCTTTTATTTGACTTTGAAGGGAAGAAACGTTCTAACGTATCATCTTCTCATCGAAACATTAACAATGAGAATAAAAATATAATCAATTATATTCATAAAACAAGAAACAATAATGCTTACCCCACTTCTTGGAATAAGATGAAGAAACAACGTCTACAAACCTAATCTGTCACTTTCAACAATGAAGTACATCACATGTTGTCCACTTAAATACAAATTTATAAGCACATCAACAAAAATCAAAAACATTTATTCTAGTCTCAATACCCTCATTTGAAAAATATTTATATACTATATCGCTTTCTAGATTCTAACTATAGAATTATGGCGTGCCAATTGACGCTCTATATATAACCCACATGGACTACTTGCTGATGTTAGTATAATATCTAAACTGAAAAGCCTTTTTTTTTGGATGAAGCTCACTAAGTTATGAAAATTATTTATTTATTAATCTAAAATAGTGAAGCATCAAACATCACAGTAATTGTTAACTCTACAAGTTACTACATCAAGATCAAACTGCTGAAAAAGCTTTTTTCTAAGATGAAGTACATCCCTAGTTTTTTTTTCCAATAGAATGTATACTAAATTCTTGAATAGATATATGATTATCATTGTTGGAAGTGGTCGATTTGAAACATTTATCAATGATGTTGACATACATTAATCTCGACCACAAAAACTCGTATTGTATGACCGTAACAGGATACAATGTATATTTCGATCCTATGAGTGTATCAAATCTTGGCGCCTAAATTAAGACCCAGAGGTTCAAATCCTAACTCCCTATAGAGCAAAGCCAAAGTCAAACATTAGAGTATCATTATGGGCCAATGGCACTTATGCGTAGGACACTACTGAGCAAAAGGAGAAGATATATATGCCACCACAAAGTAGGTAAATTAGTTAGAACAGAATCCTTGGTTGAGTGGTACAGAAATGGAAACATCTTATGCTTCTTTGTTAAGAACGTCTCGATAGAGCAATAAGCTATATGAAAAGGCTAGCACAAAGCAGGTCAATTAGTTCTAACATAATCGGTTGAGTGGTACAAAAATAGAAATACCTGATGTCTGTAAGCTACATGAAAATATTAAACCATAAAATGCTTTATCAAACAACTTGTTATTCAATACAATCTTGTAAATTCCACACGATAACAAAGATACAAGTGCCGGTAAAAATAGTGATTTTTTTCATCCTTTTTGGTTAAGCCATCCATTCCATTTGTCCATTTTCTATAGGATACAATGCATCCTAGCTGTATGACTAATATACAGTATTTTTGCATTGCCAATTGCTCTATAATTTCTTTGAAACAATGTTAGTCTATGAAAAAAGAAATATTGCAATATGTTCATTCTATTGAGCATAAATTCTATTTCAGGACATTTCAACAATTGATTGAATTGAGTTCTAGAACCCTAATCCTTAACTAGCCTTATTTTATTACAAAATATCAAATAAACAGAAAATTGGAGCGTACTTAGGTGCAAGCAAGTCATTAACTAGCCTTATTTTGTTACAAAATATCAAATAAAAATATGACAACCTCACTAAATAGAAAATTGGAGGAATAAAGGTAATATAGTTGTGTGTCTGCATTCATAAAAGAATGACTTGCTTGCACCTTAGTATGTAACCCATGCAAAGTAATTCTACAATTTAAATCAACAATAGATTCTAACACTAGTGGGTATATGAACACAATAAATTCATCAAGAAATTTATACAACTCACTTTCTAGTGTGCCTTCCGAACCCCCATCACCCTTTCAGCCCCGCCGTTTGATTGCTGCTGCAAAGGTTCATAATGAAATAACAAGTTAATAGAAATAGAAATGCTCACAATTATTTAATTAACTATTCTCTCAATCATTTCATAGTGTTGTAAATTGGTCTAGAAGAATAGCTGCCTAGCATATAGGAAGGGAGGGGCAAGAGAAGAGAAAGGAGTACGTGACAATGTGACACTATATAAAAAACAGACAAATGAGACACAAAATTAGTGACGGGTTGTCTGGACCCATCACTAAAGACCCATTAGTGACGGATCCTACTACGATGTAGCGAAAATGGCCTTATTAGGTCATGATTGTGATTTTGGTGATTAATGACAACATAATCAATAGGACTAACATGTTTGTCAAATATATGCTTTAGTAGGCCTCATGGATGCAACAAAATAGAAGTCACCAAAGCCGGAACAAAGAGAGGAATGAATTGGACTTATTTCATAAATTTTGATGTGATCAAATGGGATGGATTTCTGTATAATCTTGTATAGTTCTTCAAAAGCTTTCCATAGAGCTAAAGACCATCAAAATCGGAGTTCGGAGCGAAAAGTTATACCCAAAATACATATCATTGTTCGGCTGAAATTTGCCTGATTGGATAGTCTGGTGCTCATATAAAAATTAGTCTGGTGCTACATAGGATAATCCAATAAGAACAATAAAAAATAGTCCGATGTTCACAAAAAATTTAAAGCGGAGTCTTTTGCCTTACCGGATCATCCGGTGTTCACAAAATGAACACACCAGACTATTATTTTCAGAGAGCTCCAAATTGAACATATGCACATAGGATAGTCTGGTGCATTTGTCCGGTGTTCAATAAGTTATCACAGGATAATCTGGTGTTTACAGATGAGTCTGAGTGGGTTCCAACGGCTAGTTTCTTCTGCTATACTCACCGGATGATCAGGTATTCACAAAATGAACAAACCGGACTATTATTTTCAGAGAACATCAAAATAAACATATACACATAGGATAATCCGGTGCATTTGTCCGGTGTTCATAGAGACTTGAGTGGGGTTCCAACGGCTAGTTTGTGAGAGTGTACTCACCGGATGATCCGGTGTTAGTACCACTGTTCTCACTGGATCATCTGGTGTTAACAGCTTTTTAGAGCCGTTAGGTTAACGGCTAGTGCGCGAGTTTGAGGCTATAAATACCCCTCCACTCAGTCATTTGAGTGTGCTGGAGTTCAGAGAAGTTCATATACATCTGAGAAGATATTCAAGCCACCAAAGTGCTTAAAGTGATCATCCAAAGCGATTAAGTACAAGATTAGTGAGTGATTAGTGCTTATAGGCCTAGAGAGTGAGTTGCTAGGTGATTGCTGCCTAGAGAGTGGATCAAGCAGTGATCCAACAGTGTACCTCTTGGTACGCTGACACCTTGGAGTCTTGATGACTCGCCGGCAAGCTTGTTGACCCTCTGATTTGGTGTGGAGCGGCGACAAGGCTATTATGCGGGGACGCGGAGACCCTTGCCTTTGTGGCTCAAGCTCCGAAGTGATCACGACGGTAAAGAACCGGAAGAGAGGCTAGTGGTGAGACCTTGCCTTGGTGGCTTGGTGGCTCATCCGGTGGAGGCCTTGTCTTTGTGACTTGGTGGCTCAAAGGCTGTGATCGGGTGTCGATCTGAAGCATATCCTTTGTGGAGCTCCAACGTTGACTAGGGGTGGCATTCATGCTATTGATACCACGGAAAAAAAATCATTATGCCGAGTTTTCTCTCTCTACCTTATTTACATTTCCACATTTACTTACTTGCAATTTACCTTCTTAGATAGATTACAAGCGCTTTGATCTGTACAGTAGACACACTAGATAAATTTAGAGTATATTTAGATAGAAATTGATATAGGTTTATCTTGTATTATTTTTTGAGCCGAAATAGTTTTAAGTGTCCTAATTCACCCTCCCCCCCCCTCTTACGACGTCATCGATCCCTACAAACGACCAGTCACTAATGTGCCATCTGATCGAGACCCAACATAGACCCCGTCACTAATGAGTGTCTTTAATGATGGGTCATAACATGACCCATCATTGATGATAATAGTGACGGGTTAAGAGAAGAGGAAGGAATATGTGGCAATGATAGAATAAGAAAATAACAAGGTGCAAGAGCCCACTTGACCCAAATAAAACCATAAAATGGGAAAAATTGCCCATCTCATTTTCAACCGTACCACCACCCTTATCCTTCAACTTTTTCTCTACTTTTGTTCACTACCCTGTCACCACCCCTTCACTTTTGATCCACTCTACCATCCTCCTCCCCAACCCAACATTGGCATCTAGTGGCAACAAGAGCCTTCAATCACCTACCAAGCCTAGTGAATTAGCCACTCAGCCTGCCATGCCCACCTACATCAGTCAAACAGAACCCAACATTGACTGTGTAGGCGAGTCCTCCGCATACTTGGAGAATTATGCCCTAAGTGTGGCAAGGCACCATAGAGTGGCTATGATGATCTTGGAACATTGTCTTCTATTATCATTAATGGTTGATTCTACTCTGGAACTCGATGGAAAATAATGTCTAATGAAACTATAATACGCGTGTATTTTGTTGTCAAGGGAGAGATGGACAAGGTAACTAGGCAATTGATAATTAATTAATACAAATTACTAACATCAACCATCAAAAGGAAAACAAATGAAAAATAAAATAGAAAAAATAAATTGAAATTGGATTTGAATTACCTCAGGAGCCATGACCTTGTTGGGATTGGTCTAAGCGATTATATAGGTGTTGGAGATGAATCAATCTAGAGATTTAATAGCTCTCAGTTGGCCAAACAAGCACCAATAAGGAAGAGGAAAGCGGGATGAGGAGGAAAGGAGAGCAAGAGCAGAGGGGCAGAGGAGGAGACAAAGAGGAGGAGCCAAGAGAGGAACTGAAATGCGACATGAGCTGAGGCAGAAAGATGGTGTGTGCAATGGGGATTGACATGCATGAGATGAGGTTGAACGATGGTGGCACTGCAGGGGGCGACAAGCGACAAGGTGAGGTAGAGAGAGAGAGTTCGCATTAGGATTGGGGTTCCAAGGGTATATATAGGCCTATTATATTGTGGCTCATTCAGCCCAAGAAGAAGAGATGAAGCGCAAATCCCATTCTCCTTGTATAACACATGCCACACTCTACTCTAGCCAGCCACCCTTCTAGACAGAAAGTGCTATATATACACGCTGACTGATTAGCCTAACTTCAAGAAACAACCATTCTATAGAAACACATCCATCATTCACACTCACGCATGTAAGTCCAAGCTTACATAAATTTCGTAAAATCTTACCTAAATTAACTAGGCAAAGAGGAAATGTATTCACTCGTGAATATTTTCAATGCAATAAAGTCATCTTCATAAGGTAATGATTAAGAAGCATTTTCTTTACATAATATCAAATGGAAATATAACAACCTCAATATCCAAGAAATTGGAGGTAGGAAGATATCATAGCCGCATTTATAAGAAATGGTGTGCTCACCTCCTAAATGTCCAACATATTTTATGGAATTCAACATTAAAGCCAACATCAGATTATATACCTAATGAGTACAAGCGCAATGTCCTCAACAAATAAAACTCACTTACTAGTGGGCCTCCTAAACTCCCATCACACTTCCAAACCCACCATTTGGTATATGCCGCTGCAATAGTTTACAATGAAATAACATGTTAGTAGAAATATAAATATTCACCTATTGCCTAGGTAACACGTAGCATATAGGAAGGGGCATGGGCAGGAGGATAAGCAGAAGACAAGCCACTGTGGAACTGAAGAAAAAGAACTTTCTTTCAAAACAATTAAGAAAGTTCCAAAGGGTAAACGGGTAAAAAAAAAAGTCACCCTCTTCAATTGCACACATTTACCCCTTTCATATTCATTACCCTTTCTTACACTGTTCAACCCTCCTCCCCTAGTTGACCCTCCCTCACCCCTGCCCCACACACACACTCTCTATCTAATCTCCCTCACTTTCTTGGCACGCATCACCACCCGTAGGAGGCTTCAATTGGATAGCAAGCCATAACAATCAACTTATGAACCCCACCATGTGTACCTGCATTAGCAGCAGTACACTCGACTTTGACTTCCTAGATCGGAATCCATCTGCCTAACAGATCAATTGATAATCAACCAATACATCATTGCTAATATCTACTACCAAAAGGAAAAGCATTAGAGCAGTTAAATCAACACAAGGAACTAAAGTTGGATCTTAATTACCTCAAGAACCATGATTATGCAAGTGTCGATGATGGGTGGAGTTAGGGAAAGGGAATGAGTTGGGCACCCCTAGATGAGCAGAGAGAGGCTCATATGTTTGGACAGATGAGGATTATTTATAGGGGTCCATTGAGACGTAATATTGCAAATGATGGGTAAAGTGTCCAATTACAACAATTTATAGTTGGAAAAATTATTTATTATTTTGAGAAGATATTGTACTGTAAATTGTTTTTGATAGGTTGTGCTGGTATAAGTTGAGTATTTATATGGTTTTATGGAGTGCAGACATTTGTAGCCTATACTAATATACCATAGGAATACACAGTATGCTTTACGCATACTTATATTTGTTAACACAAAAAATTTTGAGCCTTTGGATGGCCTATATCTTACGGACCATACTCACTTTGTGCAGTTATTATCTAGCAAAAAATGTGTTTTGCATTTAGTTCAAAAGAAATGGCAATTACATTTTACATCAACACTTCTCTAGGAACACAGATTCCACATGCACCTTGACTAGTAAAATAAAATGGGAGACTATGCCCTTTTTCCTGCATCCACTTATTTTGGCTTATAATGTGTCTTGCCAATCTACCATTCACAGCAATTTTTAGTCATTCATCATTATAATGCAATGAACTACCAATCACTCCATACCCTGCTATAACCAATTAATTTAATACCATCATAACCAACTAATATAATTTCCCTCACAAAATCTTGTGTAAACAGTTGTGCCATTGATATTTTTACATTCTATAAAAACACTTTTGTAACAACATTGATTCCATGTGTACGTTGACTAGCTAGTATTTGAAAACAGAGAGCAAAGTGTCTAATTAATTTCCCTTTTCTTGCATCAAACAGAAATTCATTCACTATATCGTATATGCTGGCCTCAGTTATATATTTGTGATTTCTAGAGTGAACATATTTGAAAACATGTAATGGAGCTAGTTACTTTTCCTCATTTGCATCATTTAAGAATTATTGTATTCATGTGGTACATGCTGGTATTGTTCTTTTATTTAAGGCACGTACAATGGTGCATGTAGAATTTCTTTTATAAATATTTAATTGTTTATTATTATGAAAATAGGCTCATGCTATAAGTTAAACAAAATAACCACCTATGTATAACCAGTTAAATTGGTGACAGGCTTGTATAATCATTAGAAATTTGGTGATTTTTCCTCCTGTAACCTATTCAGCTAGTTATAGGAGGCCATAGCTACTTCAATTTGTTACATACAGCTCCAAATAAATTAGCAACAGGAAGTAAGAAAAACTAAAAAAAATGCAAGTTAGTGGAATGTTATCTCTAACGTTCCTTCTGATGAGAAGTGTGGAAGATTTAAAAAAAAATAGAGAGAGACAAAAGATGATGTAGAGTGTATGTTGCATGCGCGCTCGCAGACTACATAGAACAGCCTTCGCCAGGCAGCAGAGTTTCCACCATTCCATGGCTCTGTATTATTATTCTTCACCAGATGCACCAACAGCAGGCGATCCGGTTGCCTACGAGGAGGCACCCTCAGACGAGCAACTGAGCTGCAGCTAGCCTAGCAATCGGGACCCTGCAAAATAGGTTTCATATCAAAGAGTTAACAATTGTGCAATGACTAACACGACCAAGAAGTTAGGATGACATTAAGATTAGTTCATCGCTCAACCAACCTGAAAGGAGAGCAAGAAACATAATCCAGCCCGGTCTTTGCAAAGAAAGCAACCGACGAAGGCTCCCCACCATGTTCACCACAGATGCCCACCTGTTTACAAACAAAACCAAACAATCAATCAAGCTGTGATTTCTATGAAAAGAAGCAATGTCCACAACTGCAAGACTAACCTTCAGGTTAGGCCTAGCTTTGCGGCCCCTCTCTGTAGCAAACCTAACCAACTCGCCCACTCCTCTCTGATCAAGCACCTGATATGTTTATCAACATTCAATAGGCGAGTTAGAGTTACTAGGTAGAATTTGACCAGAGTGTGCAAGTACATCAAAAGCCAGAAGGGCATGCAAAATGCCTAGAAGACATGAGATGCTCGAATTTGTAAATGATGGAAATACAGGTACAAACTAAAATTGAAGGGTGAGAGTTGCTACAATTTTACCTCAAAGGGGTCATGTTGGAGGATACCCTGAGCCAGATAAATGGGGAGAAACTTCCCCACATCATCCCTGCTGTAACCAAACGTCATCTGTGTGAGGTCGTTCGTTCCAAAAGAGAAGAATTCGGCCTGCTCTGCTATCTTTCAGGTTGCAAAACGAAAACAACAATGTCAGATTTTAAATTACAGGAGAAATGTGCAGATAAACTTATTATTTGCACTTGGAATACTCATCTCATCACTCACTATTCACATGTTTTAGGGTAATTCTGAGGGTTCTTAGTTCTACAACAAACGAATTCATGTAAAATACAGTCTACAAGCTAAATCAAAGCCATGTTTTAAGATTTTCTGAAATAATGGAGCTATCAGTTGTTCCTACCTCATCAGCCACTAG
The DNA here is from genome assembly GCF_958298935.1 of Phragmites australis. Lineage (NCBI taxonomy): Eukaryota > Viridiplantae > Streptophyta > Magnoliopsida > Poales > Poaceae > Phragmites > Phragmites australis. The sequence continues at coordinate 24,026,093 of NC_084929.1, forward strand.
AGCTGCCCTGGGAATTTCAATCATAGTTCCAACTTTGTAGCCAATGGTTTTGCCCATAGCGGTGAAAACTTTGTTAGCAATTTGACGGATAAGAGTCACTTGATGCCCCAATTCCTGGAAAAGTAAATGCCAGTTGTCTGAAGGAAAAATCAAGTGACTGCAATAAACTAGAATATTGAGAGAGTAAATTTCAAGAAAATGAGTTTAGTGGAAGGAAAATTGGGTGTAGGTGACTTGATGTTTCCATATGTGTTTTATTATTCCAGAGAATCTTCAATTACATATTAGCAGTTTATGCAATTTTTTCATCATGAATTTTGTCATTTTGAACTGCATGAACTGCACAGATAACATGCACGTAAATAAGGAAATAAAGATGCATGCCTGAGGTGTTCCAACAAGAGGAACCATTATCTCTGGAAAAACTTGAATACCCTGGTTGGCCATCGCTATAGCAGCTTCAAAGATGGCACGGGCTTGCATTTCTGTTAATTCAGGATACGATATACCAAGCCTGAAATTTTTCAGTTCCAACATTAGTCAAGGTAAAATGTACAGATATTATATTCTTCTTTAATATTTCGCAAACAAGACAAGCTGATATACATCCCATCAAGAAAAGCTGATATAAAAGAACATAGACGCAAGAAGAGCAAATGGATCAGGGAGAGGAAAAAACTGCTTTAAAACTGAGTAGCATAGCACAAAAACCAACCTGCATCCACGGAAACCAAGCATTGGATTCACTTCTGAAAGTTTTTCTATTCTTGCAAGGGCATCCTCCTGATTGGATCCAGTTTCAGAACATAATTCATGCACAATTTCCTCAATATTCCCTTCTTGAAGGAACTCATGAAGTGGAGGGTCCAGGAGTCGAATAGTTACTGGAAGCCCTGAAATGCAAATATGGATGTTCAAACCAGTCCAGCATTACAAATACATAGTCTGGAGCTAACTATAATTTATGTTGGATGGATCACTGATCCATTCTAGTAACCATGAAACGTGTTCCATGTACCACTTGCAAAAAAGAAAGGACAAGTCATACCAGAATTGTATGCTGCTAACTAAAGATTGATGCCAAATAATATGCTAAATTATTGGCACGATTATTATAGTATTTTGCATCCTAATCTAGCAAATTTCTATTCTGTCTGCATTTGATAGTCAATTTTTGCTTATTTAAGAAAGTTGCTCCCTCCTGTTTTCTTCAGCGGAACTCGCTGGTGGATCCAGTGTTTTTAAGACAAAGCATGTACATGAATACTTAGTGATTATTACATACCATCCATAGCACGGAAAATGCCTTCAAAGTCAGATCTCTGATAAGGCAAAAGACGATCTAGTGCCTTCTGCCTCAGTTCACTTCAACAGTGGGAGCCATAATCATCTGCCTCACAGCCTTAATCCTCTCATCTGAAGCAAAGAACTGCCAAAGTACAGAAAAAAAGAGAACATGAAACTATTTTCCTTGTCTAGAACAGGATACTCGCATCCTAAGTTTACCTTTAACTGTGAACTCAACAAAGGAATTTAGGTAAGATTCCCAATTATCCTAGCCAAAAAATATTACACAATAACTAAGTCTATACATACCATGTGTTCCGTTCGGCAGAGTCCAATTCCTTCTGCCCCATTGTTCCGTGCTGCCAACGCATCCTCGGGGGTATCTGCATTAGCCATAACCTAGGACATGGAACATATACACAATAAGCATTTTTACTGAAACTTGTGTAATGGGGGTGATTAGCTTTGAAATGACTGAATAAATAAATTAGAGCCCTTTTTTAGTTGATTTCAACTTGAAACATTTCTTCTCCGTGTTGTGACTAATTCATTATTTCTAAGATTTTACCTTTAGCTGTCTAGCTTCATCCACCCAGGACATGAAAGTTCCCAAATCACCACTAAGGGCTGGCGGAGAAAGTGGCTGCTTGCCAAGGATCACTTCACCAGTTGATCCATTCAGTGATAGCCACTCACCTTCATGCAACACCTTGTCTGATATCACTACTACCTGTACATATAGACACAGCAAAGTAAGCAATTATCAAATCTCGTTGAGCATTTTAAGGTGGCATGTTGCCTTCTGTCTAACAAAGCATTTGTTGAATATGTGCAAGCAACAAATCCAATCACCTTTTCAGTATCATTTACACGGATGCTTGAGCATCATGAGACACAACATTTTCCCCATCCACGTGCTACAACAGCAGCATGAGAGGTCATGCCACCTCTTGCTGTAAGAATTCCAACAGCTGCGTGCATGCCACCAACATCCTCTGGGCTGGTCTCTGTTCTCACCTATATATTCATAAAGGGCAAAGAAATTCTCATGATACAAGAACTAAAGTAACACAGTATGGAGCTTTCCATATGCATTTTGAGTAAAGCTGCTTCAATAGATGGGATTTTTTGCCTGTAAGCAACTATTCTAACATTTACAGGAAACAGATAAATTTTGCCATGACAATTGACAAACATTTTTCAATGAAGCACAAGTCCAACACAAAATTACATGAAAATTACAGAAGATATTTTCCCCTTAAAAATAGGGGATGAAAAGCACATGTACCAGAATAGCAGTTTTCCCTTGGGCGTGCCATGCTTCAGCATCCTCAGCAGTAAATACGATTTGACCAACAGCAGCCCCAGGTGATGCTGGTAAGCCCATGGCAATAACTTTATCTTTGTACGCTGATGGGTTCTCAAACTGATATTCATAAGATAAGAGTAAAACAATGGTGTCATACATTGCTACTAATTCAGTTGTGAACTGAACTCAAGTAAGGCATGCTGAGTTCTATTTGAGAAACCAGCAAGCAAAGAAAGGTTAAATAAGAGCTGCAAACATCAACACTTGTGCGGTTAAGTATGGCAATTGTTGGTAGAAAATGGTATAAAAGTTGATCATGTACAAAATAAAATTAGATAATTTACATGATTTTCTTCTGTCCAAAAATCATTCTCAACAATATGCAATGCTCAGAATTTGTACGTATGAAAAATCTAGTTTATAGGTCATAAATGGAATGGATGATGAGAGAGCTGCAGTCCAAGCCCAATGAGGAAAAAAAAAAACATGTACAACTTGCTTCATTCTCAGCATTAGTTATAGACCAGAAACACAGACATATAATTGTTTCTTCTTATTTACAAATGCATACTCAGAACAGTGGTTTGGTTCTTCTGTAACATCAATGAACCATTCACAACTCATGCGAAATAAACAGATGACATTTTGATTTTAGGATAACAGAGATGCTGAGAAAATTGCTCGAAAAAACAGAGATGTTAAGAAATTCTATTCATATATTTAAATGCTTCAGTTTACAAGTAATTCATGGTTATTTATTACCTGAGGATGGAGAAGCTGGTCCAGGTGGCCTGGTTCTACCATCTTAATTGCTGCACGGCGCTCAACAAGGCCCTCATTAACCATGTCCACGGCAATCTTTACAGCACCTTTGCCTGTACGTTTTCCTGTTCTGCACTGCAACATCCACAGCCTGTTTTCCTGAACAGTAAATTCAATGTCCTGCATCATATGAAAAAGCAAGTCAGTCTGAGTTCATAGCCAATGGCAGTAATAGAGAGTTTGAGATGCAATTCCAATATATATATAAACCATTTGGAGCAACATCAGGATTCCAAGCGCACTTGTATGTGCAAGTTATTGAAGAGATTAATGTAATAATGCTTGAATATGATAAAAGGATGGTGCACTATTATGGGTGAAAATGCAATAACAAGGTACCATCATTTCTTTATAGTGGCTCTCCAGTATTTTGCAGTTCTCAACAAGCTCATCATAAGCCTCCGGCATGTGGTCCCTCATGGCATCAAGATCTTCTGGGGTTCTGATTCCAGCAACCACATCTTCGCCCTGAATAAGAAACACAGTTGCATCATGCAAATTCATTGAGTTCACTGCACATTTACCAAAACTTGAGACATGTAATTTGACCAAACAGGGGTACAAACAGTTCATGCAGTATCCATACATGCATAACACAACAGCTAAGATTCAGAATCAAATATAGGCAACATGAACCGAGTCATACCTGAGCATTCACAAGGAACTCGCCATAGAGTTTCTTCTCTCCAGTGCTAGGATTCCTAGTGAAGAGCACACCTGTACCAGTGTACCAGAAGTGTTTCCCATGTTGCCAAACACCATGCACTGCACGTTAACAGCAGTGCCTCGCAGCCCGGTGATCTGGTTAATGCTTCTGTACTTCTTTGCTCTCGGGCTGTCCCACGAGTCAAACACAGCCAACACCGCTAACTCAAGTTGCTTCCTCGGATCTACAAGGTAACATAATTCAGATGCCAAGAAACTGCTTTGATTTAAAGATACTGTTTTGCTATGACTTAAGGGTGAAAGTGCATGAGCATACCCGAGGGAAATTGCTCCCCTTTGGTGTCGACGTACACATCCTTGTACTGACCCACTAGTTCTTTGAGGTCAGTGGCAGACAGGTGAGTGTCGTTCGTCACCCCCTTGGCTGCTTTCATGGCCTCAAGCTTCTCCTCGAACAGTGCATGAGGAATGTCCATAACCTGGTAAACAAAGGCCCTCCTAAGAAAGACTAATCTTGGCACCAGTTACAAACAAAATATGAGCACAAATTTTTTTTACAAATTTTGCACCTGAGACCCTGACCCTCTCTAGTGAGGAATGCCTACCACAACATGTAATGCAAATCAACTTTTGAGAAAAACTCAATCTGAATTCAGTTGAATTCTATTTTGCCCAAACAAGCGAGTAAAAAAGCCAGCAATCCATACAATAAGCTTTCGCGATCTAAAGATTGGCTCTTTCTCATTACTCGTTATTTTACCAGGGCGCCGCGTCCGGGAGGATCGAAACCGATCTAGCCGTTGGGTCTGGGCTCCAGCCTCCATGGGGAGCACAAGGGCGGCATGGACGGTTGGCCTCATCAGCGCGGGAGTCACCTGCTGCCGGCCCGCCGGCTGCCGCATTCGCCGGTGGAGTGGAGTCGTGGGTGAGCATTGGGTCATCCAGAGAGAGGAGGGAGAGGAGCCGGGTGCCGCATTCGCCGGTGGAGTGGAGTTGGATCATGGATGGTTCAGCTCCATGGACCATGGACCGGTAGGTGCGAGGTGAGATGGCTAGGTGGCACCCATGAGCGACATGCGACCGACCGGTGTCCAGTGAGGCGAGGGTTGCATCCCGGCACCGACCACACAGTTGTACATAGAGACGTAGATGGAAAAGGGCGGGAGCGGGTTTTTGTCTCCACCAGCTCCCACTCGTATGTCTCCTGTCCTATCCCGCTCCGTCTCCCCCAGATTTGAGACTAGTTGATTTTTTTTCCTCGTCTTGTCCAATGGAGCCCTAATTTTGATTCGAACCGTACTGTTCCATCCCGATTAAAATGGTTAAAAGGTCTAAATCAAACCTAATTATAAGGTAATAACTACAACGTACAAATCAATAAAAAAAATCATCTAAATTTTACCACACCTAACATAACATAACATTACAATAATTATATATGCATTAGTTTACTAAATTTTTTATTAAAAAATAATAAAATTTCTAATAAACTCACTAAACGTATATATAACATATACTCCAGGATATGACGGATTTTAATTGACCTTCACCCAGCCCCGATCAGTGCCCCGCTCCATCTTACCCAACTAGGGTAGGACGGATAGAGACCCGACAAGTCAGGTGAGGATTTAGATCTCTAGTTGTACACAAGTAGAACTGCTTACCGTTAGGGAGCTTTTGTAAAAACAATCCTACAAGTTGGTACTTATTTCAGAAACCTCCATTCAAGCTTATTTCGACTCTTTTTCCTTTTTGAGAAGGACACTCTCTGTATATAAGCCTACTCAATTGGAGCGCCAAAAAAAATTACAGCAATCAGTACATGGCCTAAAAAGATCCTTTCATATACCTCCATTAAAAACAGGGGCAAGTCGGCAGGGTATATTTGTAATTTCTCTGAAATATTAAGTTTGCTATGGATATTAAGTTGAACATCTGAAATAATTTTATATTTTCCATCTAATTCTCTCCTTAGAAAGCCATGTTAACTGTTACTGGTCTAGAAGTGGAGAAATGATTTCCTTTTTCAAAAAATTCATTGCTCAATCAGTTTTTCTAACAAAAATAAAATATTTTGAAGCATATGTACTTTGGGGGGGGGGGGGGGACGTCGTGAAATGTAATTTTTCTGACAAAAAAGGAAAGAGTTTCATTATTCTTTTGGACGGGTGACAAAAGAGAATCGTAGTAGCTAGTTGCCAGTAATATTGAGCTTTCTTTGAATCATTATAGATGGGACAAAATCAACTTGGAGAATCTGTTTAAACTTCTCCAGAGAAGGCTAATACTGCAGACGTCATGAATTGTGTTGTAGCTGAACTAACTAACCTTTTCCCCTCAGCTCCCAATGGACAAAATCGATTGTTTCATGAAATGAAACGTGGTGACCCAAGAAAGAAATTTTCTTCCTCTCTCTTGGTTTCATTTTTTCTTCTTCTTGGAGTAAAAGAGTATGAAACTCTGCTGGTAAAGACAGGCGTCTCCTTCATCGGTTCTTCAGTCCAACAAACAAAAAAAGCGTCCGTATCCCCAGTATTCCGTGTACATGTCTCTTAGCTCATAGTTTGGAGCTCAAATGCTGACAATAGCACCCTCTATGGTACTTTTGTATAGGGATATAATACATATGTACGCATTTACAAGTTTTTTTATCTGACGAAACAATGTTCTCCCCGTATATGTATATATTTTCTTGAAGCGTCAATTCTCTTTCTCAAATTTAGATCATGCTAGTAAAGCAAGGGTACACTTAGTTAAGGAGTTAAGGCTTTTGCTCACCGGTGAAAGGATTTTGGAGTTAAAAAAATAGATCAAAGCCAGAACCAGGTTAGTCGTGAGTTGACGAATCATGCCTGAATATATATAGTACATTCAGTAGTTGGTTAGGGTCTATGGATAATGTTGTATCTCAACTAATTCATAGCGAATATGTAACATCTGTTGATGATTAATATATTCTCTTTCCCCGCAAAAATAAAAAAAGCAAGGGTAAACTTAGCCCAATCATTTGACTAGTAAACTCCAACGCAGCATCGCGCACGATAACTGGCCTGACGTGCCGAATAATCCCCACCCGTTGCGGGTGACCCAAGGAAACTGAACACTAGTACCTGGCAAACAGCCAAAAATCCTCCACCTTGCTGACCCCACCCGGCCGCAAAGCGCAAGTGTGCAACGAACGCAGCAGCGAACGTCACCCACGGCAACGAACGGTCGATCGGTCGGTCGGTGCACGCAAAACTATGCAGCCCAGCTAGCTAGTCGGACAACTAAGCGAATAGGAGTAGTTGCAAGCTAGAGTGGTATGCAATGCAACCGGAGCTGAACGAGTAGAGCCTAGCTTAGCTATTGTCCGATCCGAATCCGACGAGCTGCTGACTCGGTGATCGGTTCGGTTAAGAGTACTCAGTACTCACGACGTTGCCGAACATGTCGAGGAACCGGCGGTATGAGTCGTAGGCGAAGCGGTCGCCGCTCTTGGCCGCCAGCCCCACCGCCACCTCGTCGTTCAGACCCAGGTTGAGCACCGTGTCCATCATCCCGGGCATCGACACCTGCACGCAGCTTGCACGAGATCAGACCAGCGTGCGTGAGACGGACGGACGGCGCCCCGTGCGCGCGCGGCCGAGCGGGCACGAGGGACCGGCAAACGAAGAAAGCAACGCACCGCGGCGCCGGAGCGGACGGAGAGGAGGGGCCGCTGCGGGTCGCCGAGGCGCGCGCTCATGTACTCCTCCGCCCACTGCAGGCCGTCCAGGACCTGGCCCCACAGGCCCGCGGGGAGCGCCCGCCCGGCAGCCTGGTACTGCTGGCACGCCTCCGTCGACACCGTGAACCCCGGCGGCACCGACAGCCCGATGCTCGCCATCTCCGCCAGGTTCGCGCCCTTCCCGCCTAGCTGGAGACATGCATGGTCGATGAGAAAGAAATTAAGAACACGCAGTAGTACACGAACGATCAGTGTTCGTCGGTACTACTCACCAGGTCCTTCATGGCCCTGTTGCCCTCGCTCTTGCCCTTGCCGAAGTGGAACACCCTCTGCATGGGCACACATTGAGCGGGCGCCATTAGTGCAATGCAAACAAGTAGAGAGATCGAGCAGGTGGTGAGTGTGGTGATCGAGCAGCACCGGCCTGGCCCTCTATTTATAGCAACTGAGGTGGGCGCCGGGACTGACGTGGCGCGCCTATGTGACCTGCAGAGGTACTTCACCGCACGAATGGCGCATGCGGGGGAAGGATCAGCCCGGGAAGGGGCTGGGTGGGTGACGGGGCGAGCGCAACTGTGTACAAAACGATGCGAAGAAACTTGCAAGCATGTAACACTTTTGTAAAAAAAAAGAACAAAAACAGGGTGAGCGTGCGCCCCTCGCAAGCAATAAAAGAGAAACATGTATGCACAAAAACAGTTCAGGAAAAGATTGCGTTGCCCACGATCGTCGCAGAAAATTCCAGTGCGGATGAGTTTTACACGTAGTTTCAAGTTTCAGAAATGGTCTCAAGTGAAAACTGCATGCCCCGGTTAACTAGAGCAGAGCCAGACGTGACACACCGAACTAAAGCTTCTCATGCCACTCTGTAGGACTAAGATACATTATTAGAGAGATGAATAGATATCTTAAATATTTATTTCAAAATAAATTGTCTACTTTTTATTTACCTAACGTTTCTAAAAACATATAAATTAAAACATAATCTTTAGAGAGACAAAACAAGAAAATAAGTTCTAAGCTAACATGACTCCACAGATAAAATATGAATCATATATTCTATTAAGACGATTTCATATGTCTTTATACACAAAAGCTTGAAACTTGAATGAATAATAAAGAAAAAAGACCCTCTCAAATATAAGAGTATATGAACATTTATGCCTCTAGCAACAAAAAAAATTATTTCACAAATGTGGAAACACTACAGCTCAAAAGGAAAAAGAAAATCGCAATCGGAAAAGAAAATCTTACAAACTTGCAAGGGAAACAACAGAGAGACTAGAAATAGGGAAATTCAAGCATATGCAAAAACATAAACTTTATAACTCAAATAGATCAGTCATATTTTAAAAGGATTACAAAGATTTTTCTCTCAAAAACTCTCACCTATTATATAGGCTAAGCACTCATCTTCATCTCATCTAAAACACTAGCACTAGGCTTTCAAATAGCTAGCACAAGAGACTCAAGTGGCTGATTCAAACTCTCTTATAGTCATTTTCCTCTATTTATAGGTCTAAAAAACTTGACCGCTAAGTTTTCTAACTTATTACCAAAATACTCATCCTTTATAGTACACTCCTACCTACCACAGATGACATTTTGGTTCATTTCTTGCTCCGTCCATCGAACGATCATGACGCTTTCACGATTTAGCTTCACCTTGATGCAAACTTCGCGATGGTACTACATACTCCTCTAATCTTCCCACAGTTTTAAGGCCTAACTGTGAAACCCTTTACACGCTTCTCAAAGCGTGACTCGCCAACCTTAAACAAGCACTCTTATGTCGACATGTGTACTCTATCTTGCGATCCTGACCGCCGATAAGTCTCTCCCGCTCTCGATCCCTCAAGTAGCCTTGTCACTTGCACCGTCATCTCTTTCACTTGACTTTGTCAACACACCGTCTTCATCATCCGTTTCATATTTTGCTTGACCTCCACGTGTACAGCTAAAATCACTCTTGACTTCGCTCGACCTCCTTGATCGCCCGACACCAAGCATCTGCTTAGCCTCGATCACCCACCATCGACCGCCAAGTTACATCCGCCACCTGCACACCATGAGATAAATAAACACATTTCTCCAACTTTAACTCCAATTAATTCATAATCAAAATGCTCAAACCAAGCTCAAGCAATCCAAAACTCAACAAACCAAATCAACAACATTGCCAATCACTCATCACATATAGACTGTTGGAGCAAGAGTTCATCTTACCCCAGTAAATACGGCGAGAGTTTCTTCTAAGGAGGAGACTCAAGCTTGGAGACGAAGTTTGAGAGGAAGGAACATCATGAATGTATGGATTGTAACGATATAGACTAGGCTGAGGGGGAGTATCATAGGAAAAACTCTGCGATTATGCTCCTCCGTGCTGTGTTGAGTGTGTCCTCTTCTTTCCTCCCTCTTTCCAGGTGACCACGACCCCCTATTTATAAGGCAGTACGTAGTTTAGTGTACAAATTATCACGATGTACAAATATCTAGGACCTGGCCGAATTACTGGGCCTTATGGTGGATAACTACCTTTTGCCCTACATAGAAGATAAATATCTATTGTGGCAACTATGTTGGTGCTTGCCCCCTAAGGGGTGAGCCGACTGCCAATTACGGCCGGTGTCGCTTTGCTGGGGGTTTCAGGACGACTTGCATCGTGTTAGGTGTTAGGATAAGCACCACTTGCACCGGCATTTATCACCCGTCGCCTCGCGTCAGGTCGGCGGCAGAGAGGGGGTTGTCCTTTCTTCCCCGATATTATCTCCCAAGGCCGGTCGCACCTTTAGGCTTCAGAAGGCCGCATGGGCACCGGAGGGGTACCCCGAAGGGGTTCATAGCCCCTGGGGATAAGGCCTCCTGTTGAGTTCAGAGGCCGAAGGCTCCGGGGGTACTTGCTGTAGCTCCGAGTCTTCAAAAGGCCACGTATGAGCCAGAGAGGTGGTCCGAAGGGACATGCAGCCTTCGGGGATGGGGCCTCCTGCCAAGTCTTGAGGCCGAAGGCTCTGGAGGGACCTCTGATAGCAACCGCCAACTATTATCAGGCTGATCTATTTTTTTCCAACAGTACCCCCTCATTCTCTGGCCTCGACGTTTTGAGGGATGAGGGGATATAGAGGAAAACCAACTCCAGCCTGGGTTTGTAACAAGAATGCCTGAAGGTCATTCCCTGTCTCTGAGGAGTTTTTCAATGTGGGGGGATTTCGTGTGGGATCAAGGAATCCCCGCGTTTGCTCGTTTGAGGATGTGTCACTAGTGCGTTTCTGACTAGATAATGCATGGGTTCGTCTACGGTCTTGTGCCCACGCCCGTGGCAGGCGCCGAATGGGGTCTAGGTCATTTAATGTGATAGGACATTTGTGCGAGAAAATGAGGCATTGCCGTGGGATGTTGCCATGTGTCGATGGGATGACCGGGATATGGCCACGGGCCGACGTCGAGTTGGTTCCGCTTCTCTTCCTGGGCGAACATGGCCGCTCAGCCCGAGTATAAAGCAGGGGTCATCCGACTGGATCTATCACCGCCCCCTCCCTCGAGCAAACCATTAACTTGTCTTTGAATACGGCATCGTCTTCCTCCTCATCCTCTTCAGAAACATCGATGATCTTGACTGCTTCTACTGGGGCTGGACCGTTTTGGCCACCAGTGGTGGTGCCCGTGGCCATCCGGCTTTCGTCCCTACGGGGCGGACAGCTTCCTGTTGCCCCTGCCCAACCCCTGGTTCGGGAGACCATGCCTGTCGAGATCATCAATATTTCTGATGATGATGCGGGGATCGACTGGGATCTCCTGTGGAGGGAGAGTGACGAGGAGGAGCAGACTTCAGCAGTGAGAGCTGGGAAGAAGCGGGAGGAGGACCCAACGGTGGCTCCCTCAATTTCTTCCTCATCTTCTAACAGCTCGGGGTCGGCTACTGCATCAGCTTTCGTGGTGGCAGGCCACGGATGAGGTGTATGCACCGCTCCATGCAAAGGTGGCCTTCAGGGGTGCTTCACGGATAGCCATGTTCTGCCATCCGATTATGGCCCTGCCGCGGGTCATAGTTGTCTTTTGCCACCTTGCACTCTTTCTCCCCCATGGTTTGCTCTCTTGGGGTTTGCCCCCCTGCAGCGGCCTTTGTACTGTTTGCTTCTTTGTACGCATCCTCCGGATGCACGATTTGTTTAATAATATAATTTGGACCCTTGGGGGCGATTGTATCTCTTTTTGGGCCAAAGTGTGAGAGGGTCCTTCGAGCAGGGGACCGCGTGTCTGTGTGCCTTCATGCCTTCGAGCTGGTGCTCTTCGTCCCCTTTCATAAGCGATGGCTAGTTTTTTGGACGACCGACGTGCCGAGCCTTCACGTAGATCATCGCCAGTTCTGTTCCTTCCAGGGAAGAGGTGACCTCGGGAATCTGGCGGTGGCAGATACGTAAGGTAACTAAGGTGGTCCAGGTGAAGCAGTGGCGACCTCGTTGTTTTTGTTTATCGCGTGCTCCTCGGGCTCTACGTTGATAGGGCCTTCTTCCAAATTTTTTCCAGATTTCTGACCTAGCGAAGCCTATCTGGAACCTTGCGAGGCAAGGTCCGGAGGTGGTCTTCGACCCTTTTAGCCACTGCCAGGCTCCGGAGGTAATTCACCCGGGACCTGGAGATGGTGTGTTGGAGGCGAAGCCGAAGGCCAGACGGGAGAGGTGGTCCTCGACCACCTTAGCCCTTAGCCGCTGCCCGACACCGGAGGTAATCTGCCCGGAGCCTGGCGATGGAGTGTCGGAGGCGAAGTCGAAGCCTAGACGAGAGAGGTGGTACTCAACCCCCTTGGCCCTTTGCTGCTGCCCGGCCCCAGAGGTAATCCGCCCGGAGCCTGGCGACGGCGTGTTGGAGGCGAAGCCGAAGGCCAGATGGGAGAGGTGGTCCTCGACCCCCTCGACCCTTAGCCGCTGCCCGGCTCCGGAGGTAATTTGCCCGAAGCCTGTAGTTGGTGTGTCGGAGGTGAAGCTGAAGGCCAGACGGGAGAGGTGGTCCTCGACCCCCTCGACCCTTAGCCGTTGCCCAGCTCCAGAGGTAATCTGCATGGAGCCTGACGATGGTGTGTCAGAGGCGAAGCCGAAGGCTAGATGGGAGAGGTGGTCCTCGACCCCCTCGGCCCTTAGCCACTGCCCAGCTCCGGGGGTAATCCGCTAGGAGCCTGGTGACAGCGTGTTGGAGGCGAAGCCGAAGGCCAGACGGGAGAGGTGGTCCTCTACCCCCTCGGCCCTTAGCCGTTGCCCGGCTCCTGCAACTACCAGCTAGGGATACATACTATTTCCCATGCCACGTACAGTGGGCTTTTACTTATTGTTAGCATGACCTTCATAAACGACGTAAGAACCATGTCTTTAGATGAGATTGCAGGGTAGTGACTTTACCTATTACCATACGTGTCTAAATCATGCGGGCCATACCTATTCGGCCTGTTGGATGTGCCTGTCGGAGGCTAGTGGGCTACGCATCCCTTCGGCATGGAGGCGTTTGCCTTCAAGATGCCGTAGGATTTTGTCCGATAGGTTTTTTTTAACCTCTCCGTCTGGCGAAGGTTTTGTGAGACCATTTGGTGGAGGTTTTTGTAAGACGCTCCGCCTCGCAGAGGTTTTTGGAAGTCTCTCCGTTTTGCCGGAGCTTTTGCAAGACTGTTTGGCGTAGGTTTTTGTAATACGCTCCGCCTCGCGGTGGTTTTCGGAAGTCTCTTCGCTTTTGCCAAAGCTTTTGTAGGACTCTTCGTTTTTGCCAGAGGTTTTGTAAAGGGCTCTCTATTTTTGCTGAAGGTTTTGTGGGACTCTCCGCTTTTGTTGAAGGTTTGGTAGGACTCTTCATTTTTGCCAGAGGTTTTGTAAAGGGCTCTCCATTTTTATCGGAGGTTTGGTAGGACTTTCCATTTTTGCCAAAGGTTTTGCAAAGGGCTCTCTATTTTTGTCGGAGGTTTGATAGGACCCTCCGTTTTTGCTGGAGGTTTTGTCAGAGGTTTTGTAGGACTCTCCGCTTTTGTCGGAGGTTTGGTAGGACTCTCCGTCTCTATCAAAGGTTTTGTAAAGGGCTCTCCATTTTTGCCGGAGGCTTTGTAGGACTCTCCGCTTTTGTCGGAGGTTTGGTAGGACTCTCTGTCTCTGCCGGAGATTTTGTAAAGGGCTCTCCATTTTTGCAGGAGGTTTTGTAGGACTCTTTGCTTTTGTTAAAGGTTTGGTAGGACTCTCCGTCTCTGCTAGAGGTTTTGTAAAGGGCTCTTCGTTTTTGCTAACGATTTTGTAAGACTCTCTGCTTTTGTCGGAGGTTTGGTAGGACTTTCCGTCTCTGATGGAGGTTTTGTAAAGGGCTCTCCATTTTTGCCGAAGGTTTTGTAGGACTCTCCGCTTTTGTCGGAGGTTTGATAGGACTCTTCGTCTCAGCCAGAGGTTTTGTAAAGAGCTCTCCATTTTTGCCGGAGGTTTTGTATACCCTTCGGCATGTATTAACGCCGAAGGCTCTACACAATACCTTCCAGGAAACCTAGGCAGCCTTACCTTCCAGGTGACCTAGGCATGCTACGCCCGCGGTGTGTATGCTCACTGTGCTCCCAAGGAAATGCCCCGGGTACACCGCAACACTGTCCAGCAAGGGTGTGCCCTGGCGTGTGGCATTTATACGACCGAAGTTGTGCGATGCTTTTCAAGAAACCTAAGCTTGATGCTCTCAAGGTGACCTAGGCATGCTATGTTGTTGCAGGTGTGTGGGCTCCACTGCCTACCAGGGTAAAGCTTACCCTCTGGGAAACTTTTTCAGGTGACTTTAGGTTTAGGCAAGCAATGCCTACAGGTGCGTGTATGTGTGTCACACCTCTCGAAGAAATCCGTCGGGGGCGCCGTAACTACATTACCAAGGAAGTCCCTTGATAACCGGCATCTACACACTATCGAGGCTATGCAACGTCTTCGAGGACACCCTAGCAAAATCTGCCCTCTGGGTGACCTAGGCCTGCTGTGCCCACAGTGTGCAGGCATGTCATGCAACGAGGATTCCTTGCGACAGCATTCCTTAGAGCACCGCATCACCGCCCCGAGGACATCCCTTGGGGCGTGGCTTTGACACTGTCGAGGCTATGTAATGCCTTCCAGGACACCTTGGCAAAATCTGCCCTCTGGGTGACCTAGGCATGCGACGCAACAGTAGCCGTGGGTTTTGCATGGTTACTTACTAGTTAAGTTTTGCAATCTACTGTTGGCAGTAAGCAGCTAATTGCAGTATAAGATATAGCTAAGTCGGATGACTACTCATAACTCATGTCAAAGGAAGATGCAACTTAAGTTCTACTGCTTACTGCTAAATAGGGACATAATCTAGATCTACCATTCTACCTAATGGCTATTTGCTGTAAAAGCTTCTAGCAGTAAGGTTGGAGGCCTCCAACATATTTTTTTTATCATACCGTACGAAAGATAGACCAACTGGGTAAACTATCTATAGGAAATAGTGAGCGTACCTTTGCCAGAGTAAAGCCTTTATTATGAGGCTTGAAGGCCTCGAGGCCTACGACTAGTCCAGCAGAGATAGTCCTCGACCCTCTCGGCCCTTAGCTACTGCCCGGCTCCGAAGGTAATCTGCCCAGAGCCTAGCGAGGGCGTGTCAGAGGTGAAGCCGAAGGCCAGTCGGGAGAGGTAATCCTCGACTCCCTTGGCCCTTAGCCGCTGCCCGGCTCCGGAGGTAATCCGTCCGGAGCCTAGCGATGGCATCTTGACTCAATCTTTGCTGCTGGGGTATTGCGTCGTAGGTAGCGGAGTTGGTGGCGATGGAGCGGGGTCAAAGGGCCAGGGATCTGCTCAGGAGTTTTCCCCAGGCTTCCGACTCTTGTGTCGTCCTTTGCTGATTCCTTCTGTAGCCAGGTATCTTGCTTGTCTTTGGAGATACTCCTCCCAGAAGGTCGTGTGGGTCTGGCAGTCGTTGGTGTTGTGGCCGCACCCTGGTCCATGTAGGATGAACCTGTATGCCTTCGGGGGTACCGGAGCTTGTGGTCGACATTGAGGTCGCTGCCAGGGGCCGCGTGCCCTGGAGCGTGTGGTTTCCCTAGGGCCTCCTTTTCTTTGGGGAGACCATCGGGGTTGTCTGGCGAACCGATTTTTGGAGCCAGAGTGGCTCCAACTGCGCCTCCTCGGGCGAGGTGGACTTGGGGTTCCCCGGTTGCGGTTGGCATCTCGAGGGCTGCATTGAAGGCGCAGTCGGGGTTTGCGCACTCCGGGGCAATGCGCCTCTTTGGAACTTTCTTCTACCGGGGGGGGGGGGGGCGAGGAGGACGCTGGGTGTGTAGGTTCTCCGAAGGTGTAGGCTCAGCTGGGGCGTCCCAGGTGTTGTCGAAGGAGATACTCTAGAACCAAGTTCAGGCGGGGACATTCCGGGGTTCGACCACCCAGAACCACTGGAAGGTGGCCTGTTGGGCTGCGACCTCTTTTGGTGCAGTGAGGTCTTCACCATGTAGGGGCTGGAAGGGCTTCGTGCCGTCTGGAGTTTCCGTACCGAACCAAGGTTCTAGGTTGGTCAAGGCCGGAGGAGCGCCATCCCATACGGTAGTAGGGCTGGAGGGTATACGTGATGCGCATGGTTGAGACGGCCACGCGTATGGTTGCATGGTTGTAACAGTGGATATGGTGGCTAGCGCGTAGGTGGTTTTTCTGGTGGATTTCTACATCTCTTAGCACTTTTGTGTTCGATGTCCCCACTGATGGCGCGCTGTTGGAGCAAGAGTTCATCTTGCCCCAGCAAGTACGGTGAGAGTTTCTTCTAAGGAGGAGACTTAAGCTTAGAGACGAAGTTTGAGACGAAGGAACACCACGAATGTATTGATTGTAACGATATAGAGTGGGCTGAGGGGGAGTATCACAGAAAAAACTCTACGATTATGCTCCTCCGTGCTGTGTTGAGCGTGTCCTCTTCTTTCCTCCCTCTTTCCAGGTGACCATGACCCCCTATTTATAAGGCAGTACATAGCTTAGTGTACAAGTTATCACGATGTATAAATATCTAGGACCTGACTGAATTACTGGGCCGAATTACTGGGCCTTATCCTAGATAACTACCTTTTACCCTACATAGAAGATAAATATCTACCGTGATAACTATGTTGGTGCTTGCCCCCTGAGGGGTGAGTCGGCTGCCAATTACGGCCTGGCGCTGCTCTGCCAGGGGTGTCAGGATGACTTGCATCGTGTTGGGGTGTTAGGATAAGCACCACTTGCACGGCATTTATCACTTGTCACCTCGCATCAAGTCGGCAGCAGAGAGGGGGTGTCCTTTCTTCCTTGATATTATCTCCGGAGGTCATTCGCGCCTTTAGGCTTCGGAAGACCGCATGGGCACTGGAGGGGCGACCCGAAGGGGTTCACAGCCCCTGGGGATAAGGCCTCTTGTTGAGTTCGGAGGCCGAAGGCTCCGGGGGTACTTGCTGTAGCTCCGAGTCTTCGGAAGGCCACGTATGAGCCGGAGAGGTAGTCCGAAGGGACCTATATCCTCCGGGGATGGGGCCTCCTGCCGAGTCTAGAGGCCGAAGGCTCTAGAGGGACCTCTGATAGCGACCGCCAACTATTATCCTCAGGCTGGTATATTTTCCCCAACATAGACCAAGACACATTTCAACTTGATTTCTTAATCTCAAAATTTTCTCAGATCAAACACTAGATATTCTAGCAAGGTTTTTTTGGATGGATTAAACCGAGATGAAACTTGCTACAAATACGAAATTAATCAAAAATCAAAACCAAGAACGCAGAATATAGAACAAAAAGAAAATTCTAAATTAGCAACTCATTAACTTACGGAACTTGATTTTCATTGCATAGATGAGTTTACAAGATGCCTATCCAAAATATCCAATAAAGATTTTCATGAAATATCAAACCCTAGATAGATCTACTCCCTAGATCAAAAGTCTAAATCTGATCTTGTTCTTAGCTCTCCTTACCCTAATCCAGGCCCTCTCAATATATAGCCCTCCAAATTGTCCTTGGTTTAGAAACAACCTGGTTGTATCCTACCCATACACAAACCATACCAAGATATGTCCACCCATAACCGAATCCAACTTGTGCTCGAGTCTAACTCAGCCTAGCACTCAATTTCTTATGGGACTGGACTCTTCGCCCAATCAGATTGTAGCCTGACCTTGCCATGTACTCGAACGACTCCATCATCCGAACACACAATCTGGTTGCCTACAACCATGTGTACATCTTCCCTTCTCCACAACGCACCTAGTCGCACACATGCAACATTGTCTTCACGTACATTATTCTCTAGCCTGAATGTCCCGCATGACTTCCTCGATCACTACGATCTCAGTTCCTCTTGAACCTAGTCGATGAACCTCAGTTCCTCCCTAAACTTAGTTCGTCGATTCGTCATCGACCATGTTCACCTTCGAGCAACACCTACACATGAATTAAGAAACGAGTACGAGCACAAGTCCTTCCCGACTTGACTCAAGATCAGTTCATGCAACACTACTCACACGAGTATATTGCATCACCTCTATGCTAACACCAGCGTATAACCATATCTAAGCAGCAACTTAGTAACTCATGAACATTATCCTAATATCATTAAGCTAAATTACTTTGCTCTTTGCTCTGCCAATTTAATCATCCAAACCAATTTTCATCACATGATCTCACAGATTGGTCAAACAGTCGACCACCTGCTCGGATTTGGTCGAGAAGTGTGACCACCTGTGCGGGGTTGATCGCAGATCTGATCGAGAAGTTGTTCAAGGAGTTGGAAGTGCACGACATTGGATTGGTCTATTCCAACTCTTCTTCCGCTACACTGTACGTCGAGTGGTAATGATTTATGATCTCCTACTAGCATTGTTTCCTGGGTTAACGCGGTAGAAAATTTTATTTTTAGGCTAGCGTAGCCAACTCATTCCCCAACACGATCCTCGTGCACGAACGGTCCTTTCAGGATCCAATGAAAAACATCCACCATCCTACGCATTTCACGCCATGAGGTGCAGACACTATGGAAGAAGGAGAAATCTTCTTGATGCCGCAGATTGTTGGAGATTGTCGAGCAGTCACCGAATCGGGAGTTTCTGCCATAAGATCCAAAGTGAAAGATGAAGTCTTTGAGTAGAATACAAACAATGGTGGATGAATTTGAAGGGCGAGACTGCAGAGGAGGCAACAAGGCTAAGACAATGACGGTGAAGTCCTCCCCTCAGATAATTAAATATTCCTTGCCTCAAGATGAGACTCAGAAATTATTTCCACTTTGGATAAAAATTGTGGTGCTTCGATCGGCATGAAAAGTGGGATGATGGTGTCGTGCGAATCTTTTCATGCCTGTCTGATCGTATTTAATGTGCATATACAAAACATTTCAAATTTCAGAGATCTTTTTAACTCTACTAAGAGATGGATGTCGACAAGTCGATATTATTGGCCCTTATTGAGTCTCGAGTGCGGATAACAACAGGGTGCTCGACCCAAAAGTGTTTCCACTAGATACTCGGAACAGAGCCTCTTCTTATTCGATTCTTTCAACTATGAGTTTGATTATCTTACTTGACCAGGCTTTGACTTGGCGGTACTCGAGTAGGCGCTTGCAGAAATTCTCCCTACTGATTAGAGTTAGAGGGCTACTGTCGAATATCTAACTATGGGGTATATACGTATAAGGAGAATACCATATATGGATGGGGTATACTGTGTGCATACTTAATAACTCCAGATACTATAGAACTGAATTCGTGGTACCTGATATGTCAAGAATCCAGAAGGTGTATACTAGGAAGGCCTCGATTGCTTACCCAACTCAAGAAGACTAGTATCCATAAAAAATCTATCTACTTGGACGACAAGTAAAATAACTCCCTATTGATTACGGGTGGATAGGAGGTGGTACATCACCCCTATATAAGACGGGGACCCAAACGCCCAGGGGAGACTCTCTCTTTCTCTCGGCTACTGGAGGCAGGCATTAAGACCTTAGCACAGGAGGAACTTGGCGACTCTAGCCCTAGGTTAGACTAGATTTGATCTACTCCTTGTAATAGGTTAGTCCTATTGTCTGTAATCGAGTGAATGCATACACATAATCATCCACACAGGGCGTAGAGTATTACTCTAACTGGAGGCCCAAACATGTATACATCACGTGTGCTTCGCTTACTGTTCGATCTTTGATCCACGAAGGTAACCCCGTTATTTCCGAACACATTATCAGGAAGAAATCCTCAACACGAATGTGGTCGATGTCAGGGATCGAGACTACGTTCATGGAGGAACTGAGGTCAAGACAGTCATGAAGTCATGCGAAACGTTCGGGGTTAGAGAACTGTATATGTGAAGATAAATTACACCATAAAATGTACACCGAAGATGTATGTGCTATGAGGTGGAGGATCACGTTATGTGGCGTATGTTGCGAAAGGTGTATTTTATAGAGCATGCTTGCGTGTATGCTATGGAATAAAAAGATAAAAAAGGAGTCGTGCATGTATTGTGTCGGCGAGCACAGTCAGCCTGCTGGCACTAACGGCCCACCCAGGAGGGGCGCGGCCTGGGAGACGGTACGGCCCGCTTGTTGGCGTGTTGGACCAAGCATGTGGGTGCGCACATTCTAGCTGGCGATTGGGCATGCAACCTAGTTACAGGGCACTTGTGCACGTGAGGCCCAGCACGTGGGTGAGACGGCACTGCGTGTGGCATTATGGGCCAGGAGGGTGATGCAGGCATGGCCCGGTGAGGATGGCCTAGGCGCAAACACGACGGTGGACTGGTGGGCGCCGAGGAGGCCCAGGAGGGTGTCCTTGTCACATAGTGAGAGCGAGGCCTAGGCGGATTAGTGTGCAGAGTGCAGACACATGAAGCAGGCCGAGCCACGATAGGACGACGAGCCCAGGTGTGTGCCAAGCTTCGATTTAGTGTCGGACAATATTGGTGATACGAAAATAAAAGGGATGGTACCGTAGCAAGAGAGAGAGGTGGGAGTGTTTTTGTTTTTTCTTTTTAGCAAAAAAAAGAGGGAACTCATCTAGGGTTTATAATTTCATGAGGACTCTTATATGGATGTTGTGGAGATACATCTTGTGAATTCATCCATACAATGAAGATCAAATTTTGTAAGTGGATAATTTCATTCTTTCTCCACATTCTTCGTTTTGTCCCTCGATATTGATTTTCGGTGGATTCTTTGGTCAACATAATTTATCTTGGTTTGATCCATCCAAAATCATCCTAGAGCATCTAGGTAAGGTTTTGAAAATTTTGGCTAGTTAATTTTTTCATAATTCTTGCATAATTGTGAAATTAGAGTTTAATCTATTTTCGTCACTATCTATCACATTTTGCTTGTAAAGGTTATAAATCTTGATCCAAAGATCTGATTGACTTGATTCTTATTGGGATAGTTTTGTAATGTTGTCTAGTTTGCACTGTTAAAATATGAGAGCAATCAAACATACAACTATGTAGGATCGAGAGTGGTGACTAGAGTGGGGTGAATATGCGCCTCAACAAATTTCTTATGAAATTGATGTCCTTCTCTTATTCGATCACCCAATGCACCTCTACAAGAGAATCACAACAGAACACAACACAAATATGCAGCGAAAAAACTACACCTAGTAAGAAAGTCAGGAGACTCAAGAGGAAGATCAAAAACCAAACTTGAAGATTCAACAAAAAATGGGTTTCATGGTCGGAATCGAACACTAGGTCCCATAGCAAATCAATCCATGACTCATCCACACACAAAGGTTGAATCTTGAGAAAAGAGCACTCAAGGATCAAGAGATGAACATCGTGCGAAGAAGATCTCCAAGATGATGGTCTAAAGGCAAGAGAATTCAAGACCCTATCACATATGCATGTATGTGTGAATTTTATACCTTTAGCATCAAGAAGAACAATCTCCCAAGGTGTTAAATTTCAGCTCAAAAATAAAAACGAAAAATCAACACCAAAGAGGAAAAACTTGCACACACAAGGGAACTTAGAGAGAGAAACTAGAAAGAGGAGAATCCAAGCATATGTAATAAAATAAACTTCATTGCTCGAAGAGGTCAACCCTATTTTAGGTGGATTATAAAGATTTTTCTTTCAAAACTCTCACCTATTACATAGGCTAAGCACTCATCATTCTCTCCTTTAAAACCCTAGCACATTGCTCTCATATGGGTGGCACAAGGGCTCAAATGACTTGTTCATCTTCTCTCATAGCCATATCCCTCTATTTATAGGTTTAGGAAACTTGACCCCAAGTTTCTTAGCTTTCTTTCCAAAATACTCCTCTCTTGTAGTATACTCTTACCTACCACCAAGAGCATTTTAGTCCATTTTCTTCTTTATTCATCAGATGGCCTCGGTCCCTTCATGACTTGACTTCGCCTCAACGCAAGCTTTATGATGATACCACGTACTCATTCAGTCCTCCCATGGTTTTGAGGCCAAACAGAAAAACCCTAGTATGCTTCTCAAAGCGTGACTAGCCGCCACTTGCTTTCACCTAAAGCAAGCACTCTAATGATGACACGTATCGTCCGTCTTGCGATCTTGACCGCCGACAAGTCTCTCCCGCTCCTGATCCATCAAGCTGTCTTGTCACTTGCACCGACATCTCCTTCGCTTGATTGTGTCAACACGTCATCTTCATCCTCCATTTCATATTTTGCTTGACATTCATGTGTACAGCTAGGATTACACTTGACTCCGTCCGACCCTCCTTGATCGTCTGACATCAAGCACCCGCTTAGCCCCGATCACCCATCATTGACCGCCAAGTTCCATCCGTCACCTGCACACCTTGAAACAAGTAAACATATTTCTCTACACTCCAAAATATCTCTAGATTATCACAAAATAAAAAAAACAACTCAGAGCCATCCTGCAGAAAACGTGAATACCGGATGTTCTGGTGTGCTCTGCTCCTGAACATCGGACCATCCGGTGAGTGTAACACTATCCGTTCCAGAAAAAATTTTCTCTCTGCAAGAAAAGGTCCGGTGAAAAAGCTTCCAGTGATCTCATGTTCGTCACAGGATAATCCGGCGTGTGTCAATCCACCAAACCACCCTTCTGCAACCTCTCTACAACAAAAGGTTTGACACATTCTCCGGTGTTTACAAACTTAGCACCGGACTATCCGGCGTACATAATCAAACTTTGAGCTAAAAATCTCCTCTCTGCAAAAAATAATCCGGTGCACTTAAAGTCTATCACTGGATCATCTGGTATTTACTTTCATTCCTGCTTCAGCACTGAAAATGCTCCAGTGCTCACTTCACTATAACACTAGACTATCCGGTATGATCAAATACTCATACACTGGATGTTCCGGTGAGACATAATTTTCTGAACTCTGAAACAGTCTGCTTTAATTCAAACTTTAGTTAGCCACAAACAAGATCACACCCAAACAAGCTCATGCCAACCAAAATCATTTCAAATCCAACATTGTCAATGACTCATCACATGCAAACCGAGACATATTTCAACTTAGTTTCTCAAAATCTTTCTATACATCGTATTTAGTGACATGTTAGCAGTCTGTCCCGAACTAAATACAAGATTAAATTGAATTTTTGATTAAGGTGAATTAAAATTTAGATTTCGCAATCATTCATCCTCTCTGATTGCTTCTTTTTTGTTTGCGCAATCGATCCTTTACCTCTGAAAATGCCATAGGTGATGATCCTATGTGTAACCCAGAACCTCGTTGGGATTGGATCTGATCATTCACAATTTCGACATGCACAAACTGCAAGGATAATCAGAAGACTTATCAATGGGCAAGGAATGGACGAACATATAGAAGCAACAACTTCAGCATTCTAACCAAAGTAGATAATAAAAAAATATAGAAAATTAAAGCACGATAAGGAGGTTCACAGTTACATACATCTTGTTTTCGGTATACTGATGCAGGTTCCGATTGGTTTTTGTACAAGACAAATACTCTATGCTATCAGCATAACAGTTGATAGTAGCCTTTAGCAAATTCCTGTACAGATTAAGTTCATACAAGTTTTTCAAAGACTAGATTGAAACACGTAGAAGCCTCTTTGGCTCGTTCAGACACTACTCACAAAGATACATAAGCCCAATTAGTTGCCACATGGAAGACTCAGATCTTGTGAACAATTATTTGAGCACCATACTGGGGTTGGAGGGTGAACACCAGCATTGGTGCATGAACGTAGGATGGCGAGACAGCAAACACAAATCGCTGAAGGGTCATTGCAAGTGCCACCTTGGCCTCAACCATTGCAAGATTCTGGCCAACGCATATTGTAGGGCCGATCCCAAAGGGGAAGTACGCACCAAGGTGATAGCTCTTGCCATCTGCAAACCTTGATGGATTAAACTCCTCTGCATCGGAGCCCCAGACATCCAAGTCATGGTGAATGTCGATAATAGGGAAGTCAAGCCGCGTGCTAGCTGGAATGTCTAGTTTACCCAGCTTGACATCCTTAGTAGCAGTCCTATTGATAAACACAGCTGGAGGATACAGCCTGAGGGTTTCTTTTAACACCATAGTTACCTGATCTCATGCCAACATTACAAAGTATTACTCATTATATTTAAGCACGGATATAGCATAAAAATTATATGAAAGAAACGTATTAAACTTTCAAATAAATAGGCTCACAATTTTGAGATTGCTAAGGTTTTCCGCGCTAGGGTGCTCGTACTTTCCGCACACTTGGAGAACTTCATTGCGGGCCTTTTCTTGCCACTCTTGATGCAATGCAAGAAGAAGTGTTGCCCATGTCAACAAGTTAGCTGTTGTTTCCTTCCCAGCAAAGTAGAATGTCTTGCACTCATCAATTATCTCTTCAATTCCCATTTTAAATTCGCTACCAGCTTTACTGGCTGATAGCATTAACCCGAGCAAATTTTTGGAATCCTCACACTTCCTTCCATTGATCTCGATCAATTTGCGCATCGAACTTCGGATTTCCTGGTTTAAGCTCTGCCTTGTTCGGTTCTTCTTTGTTGGTACAAACCTATGGGAAAAAAGGTCATATATTGATGTGTGTATGCCCCCCCCCCCCCCGACAGTGACATTTGAAGAGCATGGGTTCCAAACATGCAACGGAAAGAGGCAATCTCACCTGAAGCCAGGAATATAAACAGTCCTTATTGCAAGAAGAGCAAGTTTCATCTGTTCCTCTTGCAATTGAAAAATTCGTTTTCCCTCCTCATAGCTACTTCCAAATGCCACACAGGAAATCACATCTGCACTCAAAGTGTGGAATCCTTTATGGACATCGATCTCAAACTCAGTGCGTTCACCTTGAACCTCCCATTTATCCAGCACGGATGAGGTGGTAGCTGCTATTTCTGGAATCCAAGCCTACAAGGAATAAATATTCAAGTTTAGTGGCCAGCCATATTTGATTAGTTGCATTGCCTAGAGCACAAACTGTTCATCAGATAACCATATTAATCAGAAAGAAGAAACACCGACCACAGAAATAATCTTTGCATTTGAAATGGAAATCTCCACAAATGCTAGAATGACAGCTAGGTCTTGGAAGTTAATAGTTCAAGTCAGCTAGCTAAGATATGCATATACTGTATATAATACTAACTTGTCATGAGAAAAGATGGATCTTTAACAAATAATAACAAATCAATATTAGATTATTTGTGTATTTAAAATCAAGCTAAGTTCTACAACTGTCACATCAAAGGGATATCAACATTGCAGTTACTGGAAAGAATAACATTTTCAGAACTGCTCTACATGTTGTCTTGATTAACACTACAGACTTGGCAGTTCCACAAATGATTAAACAGAACGCTGGTTTCACATAAGACACACCATGTTAGATTATTACAAGATTTTAGCAAGACATATACACACGAGGATCTTGTTTCCAGTCTTTATGCACACTATGGCTGTTAGAGATCAAACTCAAGAAACGCCGCCTCACCTTGACTCTCTCCATGTTGAACGCCGGCGCAATCACGCGGCGGTGGCGTGCCCACTTCTCCCCGGAGAGCCCCACCAGCCCCTCGCCGATGAGCTGCCGGGCAAGCGGGTTGTTGCCGCCAGAACCAGCCTTATCAAAGGCCCCCGTGGAGTCGGTCAGCACGGCCTTCACGAGCTCCGGGTCGGAGAGCACTAGCCGCGGGCGGAGCCCAAACCAGTACACGAACGGCCGGCCGTAGCGCGCGGGCCAATCGCGGTACTGCGGCGTGGCGCGGGCGACGATGGAGTGGTGGAAGGAGGCGAGGGGCGCGGACCGGGCGGCGGCCAGCATGGCGCGGTAGTCGGCCGCGTTGCCGGAGAGCAGGCTGCGCGGGGGCCCCCGGATACCCTGCCTCCGGAAGCGGCGCTCCAAGCGGCGCGGGACCCACAGGAAGGAGTGGAACAGGCGGAGCACCCACGGGACGACGGCGAAGAGCGCGGCCAAGAGGAGGGTGGAGAAGAGGGCGGCCATTGCTTGCTACTCTGCGGGGACTGAGACTGGGGGAATCGGCCCGATGAATGAGAAGCAGGGCGTTGACTATCTCGGACAAGGGAGCCATTGTTTTTGACATTTTTGCCCGTGGATCTGCTACGTTTTCTGAATATTTTTAGAACAGAGGAGGTAGGGCATAGCCATCCGTCATTGTCGCGTGGAATCCATGGGTCTAACATAAGCCTGGATTTAAAGCTGTGTACATCCATGGTTCGCGTTACCGACCGGAGGTCGGTTACCGGCCTCCGGCGGTAACCGAAAAACCGCGGTAACCGCGATTACCGGTCAAAAATTTAAAAAAATTCGGAGAAAATTTATTCGGCAAATTTTAAATTTTTACAAAAAAATCATGTTTTTGCCCTCTCGGTAACCGAACGGTTTGGGTCGGTTACCGAGCGGTTTGGGTCGGTTACCGAGCGATTTTCTCGCATTTTTGATTCGGTCGGTTACCGAGCGGTTTGGCTCGGTAACCGCTCGGTTTTCTCGATTTATCGAGCGGTTTTATCGAATTTCAGCGCAGTTCAACAAAAAACTAAAAAATGGTTCAATCTTGTAAAATCAATAACTAATTCATCCGAGCTTCAAATCAAGTGAAACAAATTTTGTTGGCTTCCTTGTAACATGATCTACATGATAAAAGTATTTATACTCATAAAAAAGTTCAAAATTTTCTGTGAGAAATTTTATTTGTTAAACCAAGGTAAATGCATAGTTTACTCTTTGCTAATCCAAAAATCATGAAACTAATTTTGTTAGTCTTCTTACATGATCCTATATCTTTTAAAAATATATGAACTCATGAATTAGGTATTGTAACATGCATGATTGTTTAAATGTGTTGCGACTAGATTAATTCATAACTGACCCATCACACCTTAAAAATTAGTGAAACCACTTTCATTAGCTTATTTATATTATGATTTACGTATAAAAAATAATAGTAGACATGAAAAAATTAATTACATTGATTTTTCTTAACATATTCACTTTATGCTTGTGAACTTTGTAAAAATCATAGAGAATTTAATAAAACTCTAAATAAAGTGAAATCAATTTTAAAGGTTCTCTTAAAATACGTTTTATACAAGAAAAATATGTGTTTGCATGTTACACTTTTCCTTAACGTGAGTTAATAATTGAGTCGCACGCTTCAATTTTTTTCATTTTTTTCAAACTTTCTCCCTATAGAATATGATGCAAACGACATTATTTTTGAACATTGTTTTCACAGAAGTTCTTAGAATTGTGTCTAGTTTTTTTTAAGATTTTTTTGAATTTTTTTTGAATTTTTTTATTTTTTCGAATTTTTTGAATTCAAATTTCGGTTACCGAGCGGTTTTTGAAATCGGACCGGACCGGGAAGGTCGGTAACCGCGATTTTTGAGCGGTTACCGACGGTTTTTTGAACCCTGTGTACATCATGATTTTTACTGAAAATTTTGCCTAACTACATATACCCTCAGTTTAAATCTCAAATTCTTTTTGTGCTGGGGCACACCCGGTGACGCTGTTGAATCAGCCTCTTAAACACATATTGCTAACAAAATAAACTATATAATGTTGCAACAGGTGCTGTACATTCCAAATAACACCACTAATGAAATCAATTTGCGGTCCGGCTAGAATCTTAGATGTAGAACTTCAAAAAATAATTATAAATCCAAATAACTCAATATATTAAGCATATCCATGTGTCCAGCCCGCCGTGCCGATAGAAAAAAAACTCACAAAATAATAAGTGGCTTCCATTGCACTAAGCAACCTAAAGATTTGGTAAACAATATCCAAATTATGTTACAACATAGATTTGTCAATTGCATTGCAAACCACATACAGGGTTCCTAGCATGTCTTACATATCAGATCTATATATGTATCTATACTAATATAATATCTATACTAATATAAAAACCAATATATAAACCCTTGATGATCTAAATGCTCGTGTTGCTCCAATCTTCTCGCTCTTCCTTCCAAACTATCTCATTTTTGTGATGTCTTGTTTATCCGGTTGCAGTTACTCTGTTCCCCCCAATGACATATGAAGGTCAACACCAAAATAATAGAAACCTTTAATGATAAACCAACATTTTAATGTTTCATTAAATCAATTATCTTCGTGACAATAAACAAAATAAAATGTTACGGAGGCAGTCACTTGAACAATATCAATTACAGAACATCCTTTGTACGCATGTAAAAAGAGGGCCTTAAATAAAGATTTTAATCTTATCAAGAAGTCTCAATCTTTTGCAAGCCCTGTGAGCGTCAACCATCGTTAAACTGCTTGTTGAAAGAAAGAGGACACTACCTAAATATGGACAACAATTTTCAAATTCTTTTTCTGGAATCAAATTATGTACGCAAGCACAGGGGCTACCAAAAGACATAAGAATGTGTGCCCTCTGGAGGCCGGAGCCCACAACAACACCAAGAGCCGCTAATGCTTCTGACGGGGGCATTGCGATTGAATTCAATGTCATTGGTTGATGGACCACGAAGACCTGTAAATTCATGTATGTAATGGTAGAATATATATGTTTGATCTATTATATTTGAGTAATTTTAAATAAATCTTAAATGTTTAACTATGTGGAGGTGGTTATATATCTTTTAGTTCTATTTTATTAGTGAAGGTGAAGAAAGACCAATTTAAAAGGGATTTTCTTATTTTCCCATTTAGCATGTGTAGATAAGATGATTAGAGAACATATGCGTACGCTCGCTCGCCTCGCTAAACCATGGCTGGGGCAGGGGCGGAGGGCGCAGACGCGCAGCACCTACGTGAGGTTTGCCGAAATCAGGTTCAGTTGTAATATGAACAAGGGTTCCCGATCTTTCGAAAGGTTCTGGTAACTCTCGATTTGGTGGAAACGAGACACAAGTCGATCCGGCTTCCGAACAACACGATCCGAAACCCCGCAATCGCAGCACCACGTCTCCTCTGGTTATCAACCGGCGTTGCACGGTTGACCTCGCCAAGAAGGCTAAAATCCTTGCCTGCGAATCGAAGAACACAAGCAAGAACAAGGAAGAATGCAACCAAATTGCAGATGAATGATTAATCTCACGAGTTAGAGTCTCACAAACCGACGAAACGGCGAAACTGTTCTTGACAGAATAATCTAAGCAAAACCCAACCCTAATTAGGGCGGCGGCTACTGTATATAAAGGATTAGGGTCGGCCAAGGACCCCTGGACGCGTCCCTAATGGACTCCAACACGATACATGGCCCAACGGACCAAAAACGGTGACGCAGCACCGGGACAGATTCTGGACGCTGACTTGTTACGACGTTTTCCGTTGACTCAGAAGGAATTTGGACCTCAAACCAACGCCATTGGTTTCCTTATGAAATTATCTTTCCAACCATATGTGAATCGTAGAAAACGGAGTCCGGATGCGTCCTGGGCGTCCGTTTTACTGCTCGCTGGTCCTGGAGGTCGAGGCTGATTCGGACTCGAGTTGGACTGGATCTCCTGCTGTTGTTGGACGTCCTAGCTGCTCCTCCACGCCTCCAAGCCTTCCTCTATGTGTCTCCTTGTCCTCTCCATGATTCCTAAGCAACACATAATCATTAGGTAGTAATCTATTCTCAAAATTATATAAAGAGTTGCTTAGGAACGAGCTCACCTCTAAATTTAATTGTCGTGCGCGAGCCCTTGTGATTGGATCTTGAAAGTTCAATGGAGGATCATTGTATATATCCGAGGGAGTGATGTCCTCATCATCCTCCCCCTCTTGAATTGGAGTCGTCCTCGACTCAAGCTCATCATCGGCTCCCAAGTAAGGTTTCAAATCTGCAA
Source organism: Phragmites australis (assembly GCF_958298935.1). Classification (NCBI taxonomy): domain Eukaryota; kingdom Viridiplantae; phylum Streptophyta; class Magnoliopsida; order Poales; family Poaceae; genus Phragmites; species Phragmites australis. The sequence continues at coordinate 24,056,143 of NC_084929.1, forward strand.
TGTTAAAAGAAGGACTAACCCCGAACTCTGGTGGTAACTCAAGTTTATATGCATTATCATTTATTTTCTCAATTATCTTATAAGGACCAGCAGCTCTTGGCATTAATTTAGACTTACGCAGCTCTGGAAACCTATCTTTTCTTAAATGTAACCACACTAAATCACCCGGTTCAAGTTTGACTTCTTTCCTACCTTCACTACCAGCAATTCTATACTTTTCATTCATCTTTTCGATATTTATTTTAGTTGTTTCATGCAACTTATGAATAAAATCAGCACATGCACTAGCATCACTATGTGTTCTTTCAGTGGTAGGTAAAGGCAAAAGATCAATATGAGCGCGAGGGGTAAAACCATACACTACCTGAAAAGGACTTACCTTGGTGGTAGAATGTGTTGCCCGATTATAAGCAAACTCCACGTGGGGCAAACATTCTTCCCACATCTTCAAATTTTTCTTCAAAATAGCTCTCAACATGGTACCCAAAGTGCGGTTCACTACCTCCGTTTGGCTATCAGTTTGTGGGTGGCAAGTAGTAGAAAATAATAGTTTTGTACCCAACTTATTCCATAGAGTGCGCCAAAAGTGACTCAAAAATTTAGCGTCGCGATCTGAAACAATAGTAGAAGGCATACCATGCAAGCGAACAATCTCTTTGAAAAAGAGGTCAGCAATATAAACGGCATCATCACTTTTATGACAAGGTATAAAATGTGTCATCTTAGAAAAACGATCCACAACAACAAAAATGCTATCCCTCCCCCTCTTAGTCCTAGGCAATCCCAAAACAAAGTCCATCGAAATATCTGCCCAAGGAATAGAAGGAACAGGAAGAGGCATATACAAACCATGTGGATTCAAACGAGACTTAGCCTTTTGACATGTGGTACAGCGTGCCACGAACCGCTCAACATCTCTCCTCATCTTTGGCCAAAAGAAATGTGTGGCCAACATATCCTCCGTCTTCTTAGCACCAAAATGTCCCATCAATCCTCCTCCATGTGCTTCCTGCAACAACAAAAGACGAACGGAACCAACTGGAATGCATAGACGGTTAGCTCTAAACACAAATCCATCATTGATCACAAACTTGTTCCACGTACGTCCCTCTTTACAGTTCAGCAATACATCTTTAAAATCAGGATCAAGCACATATTGTTCTTTTATTGAGTCAAGTCCAAAAATTCTATAATCAAGTTGGGACAACAAAGCATATCGTCTAGACAAAGCATCAGCAATTATATTATCCTTCCCTTTCTTGTGTTTGATAACATAAGGAAAAGATTCAATAAATTCAACCCACTTAGCATGTCTACGATTCAGATTATGTTGAGAACGAAGATACTTAAGCGATTCATGATCTGAATGTATAACAAATTCTTTAGGCCACAAATAATGACGCCACGTCTCTAAAGAACGTACAAGTGCATACAATTCCTTATCATACGTAGAGTAATTAAGAATAGGGCCATGCAATTTTTTCACTAAAGTATGCAACGGGCTTACCTTCTTGCATCAAAACACCTCTAATGCCAACTCCACTAGCATCACATTCTAGCTCAAAGGTCTTACCAAAATTTGGAAGTTGCAGCAATGGCGCGTGCGTAAGCTTGTCCTTCAAAGTGTCAAAGGACTCCTCTTGTGCCTTACCCCAATGGAACACCACACCTTTCTTTGTCAACTCATGTAAGGGGGCAGCAATGGCGCTGAAATCCTTCACGAAACGACGATAAAAACCTGCAAGTCCAAGAAAACTTCTCACCTGTTTGATGGTTTAGGGCACCGGCCAACTCTTTATGGCTTCAATTTTCATCTCATCCACCTCAATTCCCTGTGGAGTAATAACATAGCCAAGAAAAGAGACTCGATCCGTGCAAAAGATGCACTTCTCAAGGTTACCAAATAAACGTGCATCACGTAAAGCATTAAAAACAGCACGTAAGTGATCCATATGTTCATCCAAAGACTTGCTATAAATCAATATATCATCAAAGTAAACCACCACAAATCGTCCAATAAAAGCTCTTAAAACCTCATTCATCAAACGCATGAAAGTGCTAGGTGCATTAGTTAAACCAAAAGGCATTACTAACCACTCATATAATCCGAATTTAGTTTTGAAAGCTGTTTTCCATTCATCTCCAAGTTTCATTCTAATTTGGTGGTAACCACTACGCAAGTCGATCTTTGTAAAAATTACAGAGCCACACAACTCATCAAGCATATCATCAAGTCTAGGAATAGGATGGCGATATCGAATAGTAATGTTATTGATGGCTCTACAATCAACACACATACGCCAAGTACCATCTTTCTTAGGAACCAAAATCACAGGAGCAGCACAAGGACTAAGGCTCTCACGTACATACCCGCGGTCCAAAAGCTCTTGGACTTGCCGCTGAATTTCATTAGTCTCCTCGGGATTGGCTCGATACGCAGCACGATTTGGCAATGTTGCTCCCGGGATCAAATCGATTTGATGCTCTATCCCTCTCATAGGTGGCAGTCCCGGGGGTATCTCAGCTGGGAAAACATCCTCATACTCCTGCAAAAGGTTAGTGGCAGCAGGAGGTATCGAACTAATAACATCATCAAGCGAATACAAAACTCGTTTGCAAACCAAGGTGTAGCAAATATCATTGTTAGAAATTTCAGCAAGGTCACTTTTTAGTGCAAGCATAACACCACCCTTCAATTTTATGCCCTCTACCTTAGAACTAGGTGCAGACTTATCCTTTTTAGGTGGGTAAAGAGAATTAGCAACTTGCTGATTTTCAGATTTAGTATCACGCAAATTAGCAGCTCGTTCTTTATCAGCTTGTACAATTTCAGCAGGGGTCATAGGAACCAAAGTAATTTTCTTTCCTTTATGCATAAAAGTATATGTATTACTTCTACCATGGTGTATAGCATCATTATCAAATTCCCAAGGTCGACCCAATAAAAGTGAGCAAGCTTCCATAGGTACCACATCACAGTCATCATAATCAGCATAGGAACCAATGGAAAAAGAAACTCTGCAAGTTTGTGTTACCTTAGCTTTTCCAGCATCATTAAACCACTGAAGGTTATATGGGTGGGGATGTTGGCGTGTGGTCAAGCCAAGCTTCTTGACCAAATCTGAACTCACCAAATTATTACAACTACCTCCATCGATGATGACACGTGCTCGCCGATTTTGGATGACGAAGAAAATCTGGAACAAGTTATGGCGTTGCAGCTTCTCTGGTTGTTGTACCTTTGTGCTGAGCGCCCGCTGCACAATGATGCTCCTATAGGTCGCTGTGTCATCACTGCCCAAGATTTCGTTGCTCTCCTCAACAACTAGTTCTTCTTCTTCTTCTTCCTCAATGTCAGAGGCGCTGATGTACCCATCTTCCGTTGCAATGTATGCCCGCTGACTTGGGCAATCCTTCTGCACATGACCGAATCCATGGCAGCGACGGCACTGAATGCCAGAGGTGCGTCCCGTTGATGCAACAGAGGAAGCACTCTTGGAAGGTCCCTGCAAAACAGAATTTTTACCTGAGCCTGAAGGTCGTGTAGTGACCGGATTTGGTGCCGTAGCTGCTTGTTGCTTGCTCGCTGGTGAGGGAGCCCTGTAAGTGGATGGTTTGGACAGCCCAAAGGATGGTCCTGTGCGCGGCGTGTATGTGGTGCTGGCCTTGTACTTGCCCTGCTGCTCACGCCCCTGCAACTCCTTCTCTGCAAGCATAGCAAACTGAAACAACTGGTTAACATTGTTAAATTCTTTATAATCAATAATATCCTGGATTTCACGTCTCAAACCCGAATAAAATCGACAAATAGAATCTTCATTTCCCTCTACTATGCCACAACGCATCAAGCCCTTTTGAAGCTCACCATAATAATCCTGCACAGATTTATCTCCCTGTTCTAAGCGCATCAATTTCTTACGCAGGTCTCTATGATAAGATGGGGGAACAAATCTATCACGCATAGCAACCTTAAGCTCTTCCCATGTACGAGGTGTGGCACCATCTGCAGCTAAACCAGTCCACCAAATAATAGCAAAATCTTTAAACTCACTAGTGGCTTGTCTAACTCTATGTTGTTCAGGTACTTGGTGGGCACTAAATTTTTGCTCTACTGTCATCTCCCAATCAAGATATCCCTCAGCATCATAATGTCCCGAAAAAGAAGGTATAGTAAATTTAACCTTAGCATAAGGATCTTCAGGAGCTCGATTATACATACCTCGATGGTGGTGGTGATGTGGAACGCCACCCATACCTGTGGTGTTAGTGCGAAGACGACGCCGTAATCTGTTTTGCAATGTCGCCGCTGGATCAACATTAACATCGTCATCATACAACTCATCACCGGTGTTGCTTCCATTCACATCTTCGTTGTGCACAGGACGGTTTTCCAACGCATTTACCCTGTCGGTGAGCTCGGATAACCGTTTGTCCACCCGCTCAACCGCGTTTGCGAGTTTCATCTCAATTATCGCTTCAGTGACAGCCTTGATGACTGTCTCCTTCATCTCCTTCTGAGCATTGTCTACAACAGCTTGTAGCTGCTCTTGGCTGACACACTCCTTGAAGTCCTTTGGCGTTTTATCTCCTTCAACTGATATTGTGGAAACAAACACAACAACAAACAGTGAAGGTTATCCCTAATAATCGTACTACAAAGGTGGAGTGGTGCCTCTCAATCAAGATCAGCAAAGGTAGACACCTTACCAAGCTCTTACCAGGGTTCTTACCAGCAAAGCAAAGGATACCTGGAAGGCGTGCGAGCGATTGCAGGGATGCAAACCAGTGCTGTCCAGAAGAATCTGTGGAGCTTGGAAGGCACACAAAGAGAACAAATATGTATATGTGGAACACAAATCAGAAACAGATAGTAATGCTGAATTATAGTCCCAAGTACTTGTTCTCGTTGCTGGCCTAAAGTGTTGCAAGTACCAAATATGTGTGATAAACAAGGTGGAGAAACAAGTATGATGGATAGCAAGAGCAACAGAAACAAAGAACTAAATAGCACACGCTAACACAGCTCACTTGGCCCTTCTCTATGTGCTCCTCTAGATATTGTTCCTCTTTTGCCCCTCTCTTTTTTCTATTTTTTTGGGTTGTCGTTGTTTTTTTGGGAAAATTCGACCTTTTCTTTTTATTTTTTTGATATTTTTTTTCACTTAGGAGCACACAAGAGGGAACCACAGAAAATTTGAGCTTAAACAAGTGAAAGACGTGACCTGTAGAATTTTCTGAAGTTAAGCCGGAAAATGAGAAAAATATTTGGAAATTGAAAACTCAAACTTCGGAGGCGAATTTGGGAATTCTGATTTCGCCGAACCCCGCAAAGCGGGGGACGAACGGATCCGAAATGCCGTTTTGATGCGAAAAACTCTGTGACTTTTCTGAAAACGGAGTTCGTACGCGAAAGTTATGCCCGATTTGAGAAACGACTCCGAATTAGAGGACAAAATGGGAAGAAAGTGGGGAAAATATGCGACGGAGGCTAGGGTTTGATGGAAACGGTGGGGAAAAATACACGAACTGGACTCTAACACGACCTAACCAGCAACAAGACCTTGACCAGGACACAAACTCAACACGACGAACTCTGAAACTGAAATATGCAAAAGCTAAAGGCGCGGAAGGGTTGTAGGACAGGAAAAAAAACGATATGGCAGTGGACTATGGAACGAAGGCGAAAACACTCAAAACTAAGGGTAGATATGAACCTGATGGTAAACCTGAAGCTCTGATACCACTTAATATGAACAAGGGTTCCCGATCTTCCAAAAGGTTCTGGTAACTCTCGATTTGGTGGAAACGAGACACAAGTCGATCCGGCTTCCGAACAACACGATCCGAAACCCCGCAATCGCAGCACCACGTCTCCTCTGGTTATCAACCGGCGTTGCACGGTTGACCTCGCCAAGAAGGCTAAAATCCTTGCCTGCGAATCGAAGAACACAAGCAAGAACAAGGAAGAATGCAACCAAATTGCAGATGAATGATTAATCTCACGAGTTGGGGTCTCACAAACCGACGAAACGGCGAAACTGTTCTTGACAGAATAATCTAAGCAAAACTCAACCCTAATTAGGGCGGCGGCTACTGTATATAAAGGATTAGGGTCGGCCAAGGACCCCTGAACGCGTCCCTAATGGACTCCAACACGATACATGGCCCAACGGACCAAAAACGGTGACGCAGCACCGGGACAGATTCTGGATGCTGACTTGTTACTACGTTTCCCGTTGACTCAGAAGGAATTTGGACCTCAAACCAACGCCATTGGTTTCCTTATGAAATTATCTTTCCAACCATATGTGAATCGTCGAAAACGGAGTCCGGATGCGTCCTGGGTGTCCGTTTTACTGCTCGCTGGTCCTGGAGGTCGAGGCTGATTCGGACTCGAGTTGGACTGGACCTCCTGCTGTTGTTGGACGTCCTAGCTGCTCCTCCACGCCTCCAAGCCTTCCTCTATGTGTCTCCTTGTCCTCTCCATGATTCCTAAGCAACACATAATCATTAGGTAGTAATCTATTCTCAAAATTATATAAAGAGTTGCTTAGGAACGAGCTCACCTCTAAATTTAATTGTCGTGCGCGAGCCCTTGTGATTGGACCTTGAAAGTTCAATGGAGGATCATTGTATGTATCCGAGGGAGTGATGTCCTCATCAAGTTGCTTGCGCGGATACAATCTCCTTTTACAGTTTTATTCTTTTTATTGCGTGGACAAATAGATAAATATATAGAAACCGTGTCAGTTAAGAGCTCGATCGTGGCGCATAACTGAGTCCTATCGTGACGCGTCTCAACCGCTCGATCCTCCCTCTATATATATCTGTCAGCCGTCACCACAAAGAAGAGACGCATATACGCAATTATGGTTTAGCCAATTTCTCTCTGTTGCGTATCGCACGTAGTCTACTCCATCCTGCTGCGCCGGTGTGCACCAACAAACGGGAGACCAGGTCTTTGGAACCTGTTGCTTTTGGGATCCTACATCGGGAGAGGGCGAATAAGGTTTTTGAGAAGCGCTCAGCGCGACTGCTCACAATCTACTTCGGCTAATTCATTTAGATCAACTTCGACTACTTCATCTTTGTCATCGCCTACTGCATCGACATCACGGGAGTCTTTGCATCTCACATCAAAATCGGGTACGTACATTGCAATCTATATTAGATACCTAGTCGAAATTTTGCTGGTGTATCTAGTTGAGGCTCTTTGGGGTTAGTTGAAATACTGCTCGAGTATTTAGTCGAGACATGTCAGACTTAGTCAAACCCTACTCGAGTGATAGTCAAATATAGTCAAGGCCTGTCAGAGCTAGTCAAAATCCTACTCTAGTATCTAGTCGAGGCTCGTCGGAGTTAGTTGAATCTACTCGATATTAATTATCTGCATCTGTTCTTGTTGATCTTATATCAGGAATTGATTTAAATTAAATCTAAAAGTGATATTTTATCCAACAATCCAAAAATCTTATTTGTAGGCACTTTGATTTAACGATGGTTGGTTTTGCCGATTCATTGAGTTCAAACAAGTTTATCGGTGTGCACTTTAAGAGATGGTATGTCAAAACCACTCTGTGGTTTACTGCTATGAACTGCTACTGGGTTGCTGCTGGCAGCCATAAAGGAACTCTTTCCTCTGATGAGAAGAAAAAGTTAAAGGAAGCCAACATACTCTTTGTAGGATATGTCCTAAGCACCCTTACTGATCATCTCTGTGATGTGTACATGCACATAAATAACGCAAAGGAGTTGTGGGATACACTGAATGCAAAATTTAGTGCATTAGATGGAGGCACGTCATGAAGCAATATCATGGCTATAAGATGGTCGATAATCGATCGGTGGTCAAGTAGGCTCATGAGATATAGTGCATTGTAAAGGAACTTGAACTCCTAGAGTGTGACTTACCCAACAAGTTTGTGGCTAGGAGCATCATTACCAAATTCCCTCCCTCGTGGAGAAATTTTGTCACTGCTCTAATGATGAGGACACGCCTACGATGGTTGATTTTGTCCCAATCTTTCACAACACTAAATGATAGACACAAGTGATCTCTAAATTTTGTTCCAATTGGACAGCAAGCAACAAACCCTAGCAGCCGCAAGCACAAGAGCAAACACTACTACCAGATTGATTTGTACTAGCATCCACATGCACCAAGATATATGAACGCTAGCAGGAGTAAAGCTAGGTGAAGGAACTGGCTTACTCAGAAAGTAATCCAAACCCTAGATGAGTTCTTCCACCCGTGAGTAGCAACACACGATCAGAAGAGGGGATCCATGCAGGGATCAAAGACACATCCAGGACACAAAAGCCTGATCACACACTTAAACAATCCAATGAAGGATTAGCAGAGTACTCAAGATGCGGATCATCATATTGTCTGTTCTTCAGAGCAAACTCTCGACCAGAAACACACGATAATCCAAATATGATTACAAAGGACACTGACCCTAAACATATATGGCACGTAGGCCCTAGACTCTACCTGAACCAGGCTCGGACTTGACCAGCACTGAACCAGGCTCGGACTCGACCAGCTCTGAACCAGGCTCGGACTCGACTAGCACGATGAAGTCAGACTCGACCGCAACCAGCAAAACATGACTCACAGATCTTTTGTGCACGCAGACACTAGTCCGAGTCTAACACAAGTGCATGCAGGCACCATGAACAAGACCAGATTACATATACAGAATGGACTCGACTAATTAGACTCACATAAGAAGGAATAAAATAATGCGGCCATTGTGCAAGTCAAGCTAGCACAAATAATCCTGGCCGATTAGATACTGAACCATGCTGCCTAGCACATCAATTTGGGGCCTCCTCCTTGACCTCAACCTGCATGGAGCCAATGCAAATATATTTTCTTGGTTTCCTCTTCTCTCTCGAGCAGATTAATTCCTTTAAATATCAACTTGCTCAGTGAAACACTAGGAGCAACAACTAGACTTTTCTCCTTCACCTTCTCACCATGCTTCACATCAATATAAAATTCACCAAGCAGAATAGACGAAGGATTTTTCATATTATTACCAGCTGAAACAATTGAACCCTTGTAGTTATTCATTGAGATGCTAGTTGAAATATTTTGGGGAGCTATGGGCCCATCTTTGTAGCCATGGTCGAGAGGAACAAGTTAGGCAGCATCGGAGACAACAAGGGCTAGAGCCGTGGTGGCGGGAAGTGGTGTCAAGTTCATCGATCCAACCAGCACGACTTTGACGAGTGTTAGGTTATCAACAAAAGGCTTGAAGAGAAGCTTAAGGTCTCTATCGCTGACTATCATAGCAAATAGGCCAAGCTAGGCTCTAATGAGGATGAGCGTGATTTCCGTGGGGCTAGTTAGAACTTGGCACACATCTTCGAAGGATCCACCACGTACGAATCCAAGAGGCAGTAGAAGGCGGTCGAAAGGGAGGTTAACCTGGCCTCGACTGGGCCTCCTCGATACCTCAAGTGGTCAGAAGTTTCGATTACCTTCGATCAAGCTGACCACTCAGCCGTAGTTCCACATCCAGGTCATTACCCGGTCATGGTCCAACCTATTATCCTCAACATCAAGGTTTTTTGAACCCTGGTCAATCGGGGTAGTTCATTCAACCTTATCTTCACTAAGACTTTAGACAAGATGGGAATCCCCATGTTGGAGCTCAAGGCAGGGGTTGAGCCTTTCCATGGTATTACCCAAAACTCATCGACCATGCCACTTGGTCAGATTGAGTTACCTTTCACATTCGGTGTGCCTAACAACTTCCAAACTGAGAAGCTAACCTTCGATGTCACGGACTTTGAGACGGCAAAAATGTAATCCTAGACCACTCAATGCTAGGCAAGTTCATGGTCATGGTACATTATAAGTACCAAGCGCTCAAAATCGCAGGTCTCAAAGGGGTCATAACTATCAAAGGAGATCAACGCGCATCGATCAAGTGCGATAAGTAGAGTTTGGAGATGGTCGAGCACTTCCGACGAATGATGACTGCAGCAAAAGACATGGAGTCTAAGCGTTAGAAGTGTCAAGCCGCTGGCAGGAGCAAGGATAGTGCCGATGACTCCAAGCTCTTGAGTCTTGCTGATACTTCCAAGTCTGACGACACCACCAAAGGTGAGGCTGACGAGAGCACCAAGGAAAAGAAGGATGGTAGTGGTACTAGGGCAGTGCCCCTCAACCCGTCTGAGCCAGCTAGGATGGTCAGGATTGGGGCTTAACTTGACCCCAAATAGGAACTCAAGCTTATCACTTTCCTCCGAGATAACCAAGACGTGTTTGCATGGCAGCCGTCTCACATGCCTGGGGTCCCTAGGGAGGTGATCGAGCATCAACTGGCTGTGGAAACCAGAACCAAACCAGTGGTGTAGAAGCAGCAAAGATTCAAAGAGGATAGAAAGCAGGCCATCCAAGAGGAGGTCGATAAACTCCTTAAGGTGAGCTTCATTCGAGAGGTTTGTCATCCTACATGGCACACGAATCGTTCCATGTGAAGAAAACCAACAACAAGTGGAGAATGTGCATCGAATTTACCGACCTCAACAAAGCTTGTCCAAAGGATCCTTTTCTCCTTCCTTGCATCAACCAGATTGTTGATTCTACGGTAGGTTGTGTGTTGCTGTGTTTTCTAGATGCCTATTTAGGGTATCATCAAATTAGCATGGGGTAGAGGATGAGGGAAAAATTGTTTTTGTTACTCCCTTTGGTATTTTTGCTATGTAAAGATGCCCTTTGGTTTGAAGAAAAATGCTAGTGCTACTTATCAACGGTGTATTCAAAATTTTACAACCCCAGATTAGGCGTAATGTCAAAGCTTATGTCGATGATGTTGTAGTCAAATCTAAAATAAAAGATGCATTGTTTGATGACCTTAAGAAAATATTCAACAACCTCAGGAAGTATCATATGATGCTCAACCCCAAGAAGTGCATGTTCGGTGTTCTGTCTAGCAAGCTTCTTGGTTTCCTGGTGTCAAGTCGAGGCATTGAGGCCAATCTGTGTAAAATAGCGGCTCTCAACCGGATGCGGTCACCTTGAACACTAAAGGAAGTTCAAAAATCGACAGGATGCATGGCAGCCCTTAGTTGATTTATCTCCAAGATGGGTGACCGAGGAATGTCTTTCTTCAAGCTACTGAAAAAACAGGATTGGTTCGAGTGGACGGAAGAAGCGGAGAAGGCTTTCCAAGACTTAAAAGGGTATTTATCGTCTTTGTTGATTATAACCCCGCCTAATGACAAAGAGGAGCTCTTTTTGTACATTGTAGCTACTCCATAAGTTGTAAGCATGTTCCTAGTGGTCGAATGGGAATGTCCTGATAAGAAAGCCAAGGTCCAGAAACCTGTTTACTACATGTGCGAAGTCCTACACGATTCGAAGCTACGATACCCGCATGTGCAAAAGTTGCTCTACGCAGTCCTTGTGACATTCTTGGAAGCTACGACAACATTTCTAAGTGCACAAGGTCAACATTGTGACGAAGTACCTGCTGAAGGATGTCATTCGCAATAGAGAGGCAACTGGACGAATCACGCAATGGGCGGTCGAACTCAACGAGTTTGATGTGAGCTATACACCACGTACAATCATTAAGTCAGAAGTACTAGCAGAATTCATCGCTGAGTGGACAAACATTGAAGAAACAAAACCAAGCATGGTCAAGGACCATTGGACGCTTTTCTTCGATGGATTGCTCACACTTCAAGGCTCCGGGGCTGGCATTGTACTCAAGTCTCCAACGGGGGACAAATTCAGGTACGTCATTCAATTAGATTTTAAAGCTTCCAACAATGATGCAGAGTACGAGAGACTGGTAAACAGGCTTCGCATAGCTGCATCACATGGAATAAGATGGCTACTCATGAAAGGGGACTCGCAGCTAGTTGTAAACCAAGTGCAAAAGGAGTACCAGTGCCTGGATGACAACATGGTGGCTTGTCTGAATGAGGTACGAAAGCTTGAGCAAAAGTTCAAAGGGCTGGAGGTCACGCACATCCAGAGACGCAACAAATCCACTACCGATGAACTCACCAGGCTCACTTCCTCTTGTTCGCTAATACCTGTGGGAGTCTTCATCGAGAAACTCCTTAAATCGTCTGTCTTGATAGTCTCCAGCACATACGCTGCCCAACTCGACCAGCAGTCTGGCCAGGTAAGCAAGGCAGAACCCACAGGCATGAAATTTGTGCTACTCGAATGCGAGCCGACTTGGATGACCCCATTCTTAGCCTATCACGTAGGTCGAGAGATCCCTAACGATGATGCATCTGCAGAGAAAATTGTTTGTAAGTCTAGGCTATACGCTCTGGTAGACGGTAAGCTCTATCGAAAGGGGAGTAACAGAATATTAATGAAGTGCATCACTCAGGAAGAGGGCAATAGAATATCGCTTGATATTTACTGAGGCATATGTGGTAATCATGTGTCTTATCACACCTTGGTTAGAATGGTTTTCCGCCAAGGATTCTTTTGGCTGATTGCCCTCTAGGACGCTTCTGACCTGGTCAAAAATTGTGAAAGCTACCAATTTTTTGGAAGGCATACCACTCAACCAGAACAAGCTATGCAAACAATTCATCTTTCTTGGCCTTTCTTCGTTTAGGGCTCAGATATCCTACGACCGTTCCAAGAGTCCACGGTGGTTATAAGTTCCTATTCGCATCTATCGACATATTCACCAACTAGATCGAGGCTGAACCCGTAGGTAAGGTAACCGTAGAAGCAGCTAAGAAGTTCATGAGGAGCATTATTACTTGATATGGCATCTAACATCAAATAATTATAGACAATGGTAGCTAGTTGTGAGGCGGAACCTTTACTACGTTCTGTGAAGGATTTAGCATCAAAACTTGCTTTGCTTTAGTGGTTCACCCTCAAAGTAATGGTCAGGTTGAGCATGCCAATGGTATAGTCTTGCAAGGTATCAAAACTCGGTTCCTTAATAGGTTGAAAGCCTACTCGAAATTGGGTGGAGGAACTTTCCTCAGTACTATGGGCCATTCGCACCTCAACTAATAGAGCCACCGGTGAAACTCCTTTCTTCTTAGTCTAAGGAGTAGAAGCGGTGCTCCCGACTAAGTTGTCATTTAGATCACCACCAGTGGAATGTTACTCGGAAGAATGGCAAGAGCAATTGTGAGTAGATGATATCAACCTCCTCGAGGAGTATCATGATCGAACATCCTTATGAGCAGCTAAGTATCAGCAAGTGTTGTGTAGATATCACAGTCAGAAGATCCAGCCTAGGAAACTCACTGCTACAGACCTTGTTTTACAAAAGGTGCAAAAATAGGCTAGGCACCACAAGTTATCACCTAAGTGGAAAGGGCCCCACGTAGTAGTTGAAGTTACTCAACCTAGATTAGTGCGATTATCTACCGTGAATGGTGAGGTACTCAAAAACTCATGGCATATTGTTGGAGCAAGAGTTTGTCTTGCCCTAGCAAATACGGCGAGAGTTTCTTCTAAGGAGGAGACTCAAGCTGGACGAAGTTTGAGAGGAAGGAGCACCACGAGTATATTGATGGTAGGAAAAATGAATCAATCTGGGGGGAGAATCACAGGTTTGCTGTGATGTGTGTTCTATGTCCGTCCCTTGCCCAGAGGATCATGATTCCTATTTATAGGGCCATACGTAGCTTGGCGTACAAGTTATTGTAATGTACAAATATTCGGGATTCAGCCAAATTATTGAGCCTTATCCCGAAAGACTACCTTCTATCCCGTCGGGAGATAAATATCCATCGTGGTAATTATCATGGTGCCTGCCCCCTGAAGGGGGCGAGCCAGTTGCCAATTGCGGCCCACCGCTGCACCGCCAGGGGTGTCAGGATAAGTACCATCGTGCTAGAGTGTCAGAGCGGCATCCACTAGCCTAGGCATTTAATGCCGGTTACTTCCTCGCAGACAAAGTACGACCGGTTCTTGCTTTTTGGCAGATCTTTCTAGAGGACTGATGACTCACCCAGTAACCTCTGGGAAGCCGGCCTGGGCAGCGGGAGGCTGAAGCCTTGGGGACCGGGCCTTCAAAAGGGGGAGGCTTCGGGAGGCTGAAGCCTCGGAGACCGAACCTTTGGGAGGCTAAGCTCCGGAAGGCCGAGGCTTTCGGAAGGTGGGAACAGGCTCAACCTTTGGGAGGCTGAGCTAATTAAGCCAAGGGGCCGTCGGGGGTCCTTAATAACGACCCCCAACAGTAGCCCCTTGCGGGGGCGGCCAGCGGAGCGGTCGGGCCCGCGGTTCCTTCGGAGCAGGGCCTCCGACGATCCCTGGCTTGTGGTTGATGGCTCGTGGTTCGAGAATCGCTTGGCTTGCCGAGGATGATTTGACCCGGGTGACGGAACAACGTACTGGATGATGTTGGCGACAGGGGGCATTGAATGCGCCATGGGGAGAGGTGTAGTCTTGCCCTATCTGGCGGAGCGTGGGACGCGTGTCGTCTTGTCGTTGGGGGGGCAGGGGAATCGGTTTCGCTCCCCCATGATTTCGGCCTGGCAAGCGAAAGGACGGCGCGTGCACCCGTCGCCTGGAGGGAGCAAGTTTCCCCTATTTGTAGCAGGAGGGGGATTGCCCAGAGCACCCTTTTACTGACTCCTCATTCTTATCTGCCTCTGTCTTCGGTGCCTCTTGCCTTGCGTGAGTTGTTCCTTGATCTCTACTCCCCTCTCTCTCTCTCGTAGTTTAGCGCATTTTGCCATCCTCTTACGGTTCATATGGCCGACCTGAGTACCCCGAGTGAAGCCGAAACTCGGGCGGCGGGGGAGATGGACAGAGTAGCCGCGGTGGGGGACCCTCAGGTGTCATCGGCTTCCCCGTTGCTGGTGGGGCCGCCACCAGGAGTGGAGCTCTAGCGCGCCAGCAAAAGCCACTCCTGGCAAACCACCACGCTGGGATTGTCTATCATCGGTGATGAGGAGCTCGACCAGGTGGTTAAGGAGGGGAATCGGAAGGGTCGGGTGATAGACTCAATTTTGTTGGGGTTTTTATCCCCTCGACATGCCTAGGGCGGCCTAGCCTTATGACAGGGGGTGGTATGCCTGTCCGGTATGAAGGCACTACCTTCAAGATGCCGGAGCGGTCTTTGCCTATCTGACATTTTAGGTTTGCTAGGCCCAAATGATGATGGACGAAATGCCTGTCCAGCACGGAGACTTTGTCTCCAAGATGCTGGAGCGGTCTTTGCCTATCTCCCACGTATGTTAGCTAGACCTTAAAGATGGTAGACGGAATGCCTGTCCACCATGGAGGCTTATGCCTTCAAGATGCTGGAGCAGTCTTTGCCTATCCGCCACGTAGGTTAGCGAGACCTTAAAGATGGCGGACGGAATGCCTGTCCCGCATGGAGGCTTATGCCTCCAAGATGTTGGAGCGGTCTTTGCCTATCCGCCACGTAGGTTGGCGAGACCTTAAAGATGGTGGACGGAATGCATGTCCAGCACGGAGTCTTATGCCTCCAAGATGCTAGGTTGGTTTTTTTTTATGTTGAGGTTGGGATTCTTTATACATAATACTTGCGGAGGGTCTCTGCGTTCCAACTGTGTTCGAGGGGGGTCCCCTCTGCATCGGCCAGTCGGTAGGAGCTGGGTCTATTAGACTCGAGGACCAGGTATGGGCCTTCCCATTTGTTGCGTAGCTTTCCCGGGGCTAGGGCGCATCGAAGCACGAGTTCGTCGGGTTTGAAGTTTCGCGGCGCAACCCTTGGATCGTACCAAGCTTTAGTTTTCTTAATGTAGTGATCTAGGTTCTGAATGGCGTGGAGCCGTGTGACTTTCGTAGGGTCGAGGGAGAGCTCCCTTTCTCCATCAGTTTGTGGGGGTTGTATCCTGAGTGAGCAGGCCTTGACCTCGGTTGGGGTCATGGCTTCGTTGCCGTATAGGAGGCAGAAGGGTGTGAACCCGGTGGTCCGCGTGATAGTGGTGCGAAGGGACCATAAAACCTTATGTAATTCATCGACCCACATGCCTCGAGCTAAGCCGACGAGGCGTCGATTTAGACCGGAGAGGATGTTGCCGTTGGCCCTTTCAATGGCTCCATTGGATTGAGGGTGTTGAACTACTGCGAAACATAGTTCGATTTCGAGGTCGTCGGTGAACTGTCTAAAAGGCCCGGAGTCGAATTGTGTGTCATTGTCCACCGTGAGTTGTTGTGGGACGCCAAAGTGGCAGATTATGTTCTTCCAGAAGAATTTCTGGACATTTTTTGATGTGATCACAGTGAGCAGTTTGGACTCAACCCATTTGGAAAAATATTCTAATGCGACCACTACGTAATGGAGGTTTCCTTTGGCGCGGGGAAAAGGACCCATGAGGTCCATACCCCAACGAGCCAGGGGCCAGACAGGGGCGATTGGTTGCAAAGGAGTTGGAGGTCGACGGCTCCGTCGTCCCATCTATTGGCATCCTTAGCAGGTGCAAACGAGTTCTTCTGTGTCGGACATGATCGTAGGCCAATGGAGCCCCTGGCGGAGTGCCTTACCGGCTAGACCACGAGGCACCAGATGACTGCCGCACAGGCCTTCATGTATTTCTCTAAGGAGGGTGGCTCCTTCTTGTTTAGTGATGCACTAAAGGAGGGGGGCGCAAACACCTATCTTGTAAAGGGTGTTATTTATGAGGTGGTAGCCCCTGGCGTGATGTTGGTTGTGGCGGAGTGCAATTGGGTCATCTAGTTCTGCTGTTCCTCTTAGGAACGATAGGAGGGGGGCCCTCCAGTCCGCAGTTTAGATGGGGAGGATGGCGACGGCTATTTCATCTAGGGTTCTGGCAGTCGGCTGGTGCAGGGTCTCGAGGAAGGTGCCTATTGGTGGGTTTTTGCATGTGGCTGCAGCTTTTGCTAAGGTGTCTGCCTGATTGTTGTCCGCTCGTGGTATGCTTCGTATGGATACGCCAGGGAAGTGTGCCTCGGCTTTGTGAATGGTCTTGAGGTATGTTACCATGTCTAGATGGCATACTTGGAAGTCCTTGTTGACATGACCGGCGACAATCTGAGAGTCGGTTCGGATGATGACTCTGGCTGCTCCTAAGGCTTGAGCCTTTCGGAAGCCTAGTAGGACGGCCTCGTATTCGGCTATGTTGTTGGTCATCTTGAAAAATAGGCGAGCGGCGTATTGGACCTGCTGGCCTGTGGGTGAGATGAGGACCGTGCCAACTCCGGCACCCATGGAGCAGTATGCTCCGTCGGTGTAGATGGTCCAGATATATTGGGTGGGCCTGGTGTTGGGTTCAGTTGTTGTCAGGGTCCATTCGGCGATGAAGTCTGCTAAGATTTGGGCTTTTATGGCGGTGCGGGCTACAAACCTTACGATGAAGGGGGCTAACTCTACCGCCCACTTGTCGATGCATCCCATCGCCTCCCGGTTGCGAAACATGTCGGCCAGCGGGTACGAGGTTGGGACAGTGATGTTGTAGGCAAGGAAGTAGTGTCAAGCTTGCGCGAGGCCGTCAGCAGGGCGTAGGCTATTTTTTCGAGCTCAGTGTAATGTGTCTTGGCCCCGGCTAAGGCCTCTGAGACTTAGTATACAGCCCTTTGATTAGGGCAACAACCACTTTTTTCCTCTCGTACTAGGGTGGCGCTGACGGTGGATGTGAAAACGGATAGGTATAGGAGCATTCCTTCGCCGGGGAGGGGCATCGTGAGTGTTTCGAGGTGGGAAAGGTGCGCTTTTAGGGCCTCGAATGCTGCCTAGCAGTCCGGTGTCCAGCTAAATGGCTTGGAGCCCTTTAGCGTTTTAAGGAAAGGGCGGTTGTGCTCAGTGGATTTCACGAGGAAACAACTGAGGGCTGCGAGGTGGCCAGCCAGGTGCTGTACTTCTTTAGGATTGGTGGGAGGCGACATTTCCGTGATCGCACGAATCTTGCCTGGGTTGGCCTCGATGCCTCTTCGGGAAACAAGATACCCTAGCATTTTTCCATCTCTAGCGCCAAATACGCATTTTTCTGGGTTTAGCCGTACGCCAGCGGCTCAAAGGTTGTTGAATGTTTCTTGTAGGTC
Source organism: Phragmites australis (assembly GCF_958298935.1). Classification (NCBI taxonomy): domain Eukaryota; kingdom Viridiplantae; phylum Streptophyta; class Magnoliopsida; order Poales; family Poaceae; genus Phragmites; species Phragmites australis. The sequence goes on from NC_084929.1 coordinate 24,074,129, forward strand.
GGCAACATGAGTGGCTTCTAGTTGGCTTTTTACCACGATATCGTCTATGTAGGCCTCGACGTTGCGGCCCAACTGTTGTTGCAGCACCTTGTGTACTAGGCGGAGAACGTGGCCCCGACGTTTGGAAGACCAAAGGGCATCCGAACGTAGTAGTATACTCCAAAGGGGGTAATAGAGCTGGTCTTGTTTTCATCCTCCGTTGCCATCCACACCTGGTGGTATCAAGAGTAGGCGTCGAGGAATCTTAGCATTTCGTAGCCGGCGGTAGAATCCACCAGCTGGTCGATGCGGGGGAGAGGGTACGGATCCCGGGGACATACTTCGTTTAATGACATGAAATCGATGCACATACGCCATTTTCCATTATGTTTTTTGATCAAGACGGTGTTGGAGAGCCAATCAGAGTGGATAACCTCTCGGATAATACCGACTTTCAGCAGCATCTGGACTTCATCTTTTGCGGCTTCTGCCCGCTTCGGGGAGAGCTTGCGAAGCCCCTAGAGTACGGGCCTTGCCTTTGGGTCGACCTAGAGCGAGTGCTCGATGATGCTACGGTCGACTCCTGGGAGGTCCTGTGAGGACCATGCAAAGATGTCGAGGTTACTCCATAAGATGGCCAGAAGTTGGGTTTCTTGCCCAGAGACGAGGTCTACCCCTATTTGGAAGGTCCGGTCGGGTTGGTCTTGGTGTATGGGGACTAGCTTTATGTTCCCTTCTGGGTGTGGCCTTGGAGGGCACGAGTGCCCAGGGTGTGCCAACAGAGGATCTTTCGAGTCCTCCCATGTCATAGTGTGGATATGGCGATTGGGGAGCAGAGCGGGGTGCCCATATTCGATGCGTCTAGCCAGCTCATGGTCGCCGTGGATGGTTATTAGCCCTTGGGGTCTGGGTATTTTCAGGCAGAGGTAATTGTGATGGGGTACAGCTCCGAATCTGTTCAGGGTCCCCCGTCCTAGGATGGCATTGTAGGCGTATGGTACATCTACGACATTGAAGGTAATAACCTCAGATCGTGAAGCAAAGCCCTCACCGAAGACGACCGGGAGTTCTATCTGTCCTAGGGCGTTGAGGGGGGTTCCATTGAATCCCTGGAGGGGTCTGCTGCTTGGTGAGAGCTGGCTTCGCGGAATTCGGGGCTGCTCGAAGGCATGCATGAACAGGAGGTCTGCCAAGCTGCCTCTATCGACTAGTATTCTTCGGACCTCGACTTTGGCGATATTGGCTGAGAGGACCAGGGCATCGAAGTGGGGAAATTTTACCCCTTCGGAGTCATCGATGGTGAATGTTATGGGGGCGTCAGCCCAGTCGGAGGCCTGTCGGTGAATGCTAGTTGCTCTGATGTGGTGCACCCACGGGCGTAGTCTCGCCGCTGTCGTTTTGAAGTGCCTCCGGATCTCCCTCCATCGGCAATGGCGAGGACGATCTGTTTGCCCCGCGCTCCTTCGTCACCGTGCGGTTCTAGTGATGACTGGGGTGGTGAAGGTAGGGCCAGCTGCGGAGGATTTTGTAGGGCCAGGTGGTCTACCCGTCGGTTGGCTGATGGCCTACGATCTTCGGCTTGGCCCTTGGGGGCCCCACCGTTGAGGGTCGCCTGCCTCCCGAGGTACTCCTCTCGGAAGGTGGTGAGGGTTCGGCAGCTATCGGTATTGTGCCCTCGTCCCACACCGTGTAGAGTGCACCAGGATTCAACCTCGGAACACGGGTTTGGGGTGTGGATTCTTTCTGGGAGGCCTCCAGAGTGTCCTCAGCCGCGTCCCCTGGGGTGGCTTTGGTTTGGAGCCCCACGGCTTGGGCTGATATTGCTGATGTTTCGGCGTTGCCGTTGCCGCCCCCTTTGGGACCTGGCGGTAAGGGCCTCCTCAAAGCTCCTTTTTGTCGGGGGAGCCAGGGCGTGTGATGATCTGGCATGCGAGTGTGGTCTCTCGGTGCTGGCATGAGAAGCTTTGCCAGCTTGTGAGGGCCTCCGGTGGAGCTTTTCCTCCTCTGCCCACGCATATTCCTCAAATTTGCGCATGAGGATTTCTACCGTGCGTATTAGGCGTTGGTTTAGTCGATCATATAGGGGGCCTTTGTCCAGGCCCTGGGTTGCGGCATAGATGATCAAAGAGTCTGATATGCCCCTAATCTGGGTCTGGTCTCGTAGAACCTTCGGAAGTTGTCCCGGAGGGTTTCATCTGGCCCCTGCCTGTTAGTGAACAGGCTGCCGGAGGTTACTGGTTCGATGAAGGTGCCCTGAAAATTGCCGCGGAAGAGGTTTCGGAGTTGGGACCAGGTGTGAATGGTGTCAGGGTCCAGCACCCAGATCCAGCGTATGGCCACCCCTTCTAGGGCGAGGGGGAAGCATTTAGCCATGGTGGTCGGTCCGTCCATGCTGGCCTCTATGGCTAGGGCGTAGGATCGGGCGAACTCGTTGGGGTTTGAATTGCCTTTAAACTTGGGCAAGTTCGGGGTTCGAAAACCTTCAAGGATGGGTATGGCCTGCAAGTCGGCCTGCAGGGGAGAGTCGTGGTCTTGCAGGGGGTTCGGGGATCGAACGGGTCGTGTCCTCACACCGAGGGGCTCACCTATTTGTAGATCTTGGGTCGAAAATGCATCGGTCGTCCCGGGAGTGGCAGCGAAGGTGTGGGCAGCTTTCTGCTCGGTCCGTAGGGCCGTCCATAGTTCCTCCATCTGTGCCAGGAGTGCCTTCAAGTGTGATTGCTGCTTGGGCAGAGCGGTGTTTCCGGTGGTAGCACCGGCCGCAGCCCCTAGGGGTGCAGCGGGGGCCTCGCCTTGCTGCTGCTGGGTCCCCGGGGTAGAGAACCCTTCGGTGTCGCCCACAACTGTAGTTGTGGTTGGGTCGGTGGTGGCCGTAAGGATCCCGTTCCCCCCAGCTGAGGGGCTGTCGTTGGTGCCAGCCGCGTATAGCCAGCCGGACTATCGTAAAGGCGTGACTGGGGGTCAGACGCTGCCGATGCATCTTTGGTGGTCTTTTTCTTGGGTTGCATCCTACCTCTCTTAGCACTTTTGTGTTCGAGTCCCCACGAACGGTGCCACTGTTGGAGCAAGAGTTCGTCTTGCCCCAGCAAATACGACAAGAATTTCTTCTAAGAGGAGACTCAAGCTTGGAGACAAAGTTTGAGAGGAAGGAGCACCACGAGTATATTGATGGTAGGAAAAATGAATCGATCTAGAGGAGAATCACAGGTTTGTTGTGATGCGTGTTTTATGTCCGTTCCTTGCCCAGAGGACCATGACCTCCTATTTATAGGATCATGCATAGCTTGGAGTACAAGTTATCGTAATGTACAATATCCGGGATTCGACCAAATTACTGAACCTTATCACGGAAGACTACCTTCTATCTTGTCGAGAGATAAATATCCACCGTTGTAATTATCATGGTGCCGGACCCCCGAAGGGGGCGAGCCAGTCGCCAATTACGGCCCGGCGCCGCACCGCCAGGGGTGTCAGGATAAGTACCATCGTGCTGGGGTGTCAGAGCGGCATCTACTAGCCTATGCATTTAACGTCGGTCACTTCCTCGTAGGCAAAGTACGACTGGTTCTTACTTTTTGGTAGATCTTTCCTGAGGACCGATGACTCACCCAGTAACCTTCGGGAAGCCGGCCCGGGCAGCGGGAGGCTGAAGCCTCGGGGACCGGGCCTTCATAAGGGGGAGGCTTCGGGAGGCTGAAGCCTCGGAGACCGAACCTTCAGGAGGCTGAGCTCCGGAAGGCCGAGGCTTCGGAAGGCGGGAACAGGCTCAACCTTTGAGAGGCTGAGCTAATTAAGCCAAGGGGCTGTCGGGGTCCTTAATAATGACCCCCAACACATATCGATCAACTCCGATAGTTTCATTTATAAATAAGGTAATTTAAGGTAAGTCGATTACATTTAATCAGACTGACTATTCTATTACATACCTTTTCTTTTCCTTGTTATATGTGTGGCTAGTGCAAAGTTGACAGAAAGGATTTCTCTAGCTCTTGCAAATAGGGAAGGTACTACTTGCCCTCAAACGAGTCAAGGAACCTCGTATGCCTATCCTTGAGGCGGCAGTTGATCGCCCCAGGGACCAGCTATCAACTAGCAAAAGGGCCAGGGAAAATGACTGAGGCAAAGACCCTGCCCGTTCTAGAGCTACTGACCAGCGTCGAAGGACCCTCCGTGAGACACAGACATGATCTGGCGGTTGTCGACGGAGATGATGACCACGCTCTCTTCACCACCAGAGACTCGGGGGCTCCATTGCCGAAGACCTCATCGAGATCATCATCGGCTTCATCCTCCTCCTGCGTAGCCCATGTCGTCTGCCCCTGCATTGCTTGCTCCGTGGCATCGGCGTCGAGGAAGCGTCGGAGGTGCCGAGTGAAGGGTCGACCACCTCTAATAGACTTTCTGCACCTTCTTCTCCTATTCTTTTCCCTTGACTTCTTGTTGGAGGAGACGATGATGACTCCCAATGGAACCATGGCAAGAGGCTTTGGGGGAGAGAGATTCTACTTCTACATTTTCCTGGCATTGCTTGGGAGACGACAGTGAAGTGGAGGCCATGGTCTCAGGATCTACAAGCACTACTGTGCAATGCGTAGGGAAGATGGGAGGAGACAGCATGAAAAACAGATGGCCTCGGGTCCCCATATTTATAGTCGTGAGAATGGGTCAGACTATGCAAACAAAACTATCAAAATCAAATAACGGTGGTGGAAATTTTGAGGTCGCCTCAATTGCGCGTCAAGTGGAAGCCGGGAGTCACAGGGAAATTATGGCGCGTCCAATCCTTCTGTGGCGAGATGCTACATCATTATGGAACATCAAATCAAGGGTTATGGTGAAAATGAGCATAAACGAGAGTGAATTTTTAATGTTCTCTTATTCGACTGTTCGAATTCATTCGATGGCCATAACATAGGTAAAGCCATAGGCTCGTTGGTTTACATCTTCGAGCATATGGTCGAAGATAATGAGTCGATGCTTATGCTCTACTCTCCACTTGATCCAATTATCGAGTAGAGAGTCAGGGGGCCACATCACACATTTTGGATGCTTGTGCTTTACTTTCGTTTTTTGTTATCACATCAACCAGAGAGCCAGAGGCTACATCACATAATGTCAGCACTTATGCTCTACCTTCTATTCGATCCAATCATTGAGTGAAGAGTCAGGGACCATGTCGGGTATTTGTTCTTATGCTATAGCTCTACTCTCTATCTTGGTTATCACATCGAGCAAAGAGTCAAGGGCTACATTGCATACTTTTGATACTATGGCTTTACTCTCCACTTGATCCAGTTATCAAGAAGAGAGTTGAGGGCTACATCATATATTTTTGATGGTACATGTATTTTCTTTCTTACTCTCTAATCAAAAAATCTTCTCCTCGACCAAAGAGTTGGGGCTACATAGTAATGCCATATTTCATAAAAATATAGTTTTTGCAAAAGTTTATCTGGTTATGCATCGACTACAGTGGATAGAACTAGTGGAGGCATGTGTTGGGTCGATGATGAACAACTACACCTCATAAGGCGTAACGGTATTAGAGATTGTTAGACATCTCACGCCTAACTGCCCACAAGGTTAGGAAGTTCTAGTTGGTCCTGTATGTGTTTTCTCTATTGAGTTCATGTTAGTGTGCTGGTTAAATATGTAAGTCGGTGAAAATTTGCAAAAAAATCATTATGTTATTCCTTTTTTCTGGTTTTGCACTAGTGTTTTCTTTTCTTTTTACTCTTTCGGCTACTTCGAGTGTCTATTTGTGGTCCAATGCATTTAATAGTGTGTCTAGTTGAGCTTTCAGGTACCAACGGATATGCAGTCAACCAGTTTCGAGGATGGGTATAACATGTACTAATCTGTATTGCATTTAATTATGCTAACTCTATTTGAACGATAAGGAAATAGTAGGCAATAGCATGTTAGACAAGCAAAATAGCAGTACTGATACACACAACTCCCAATCACATGGCAAGTTTCAAATGTTTTGAATCAAAGATTAAAAGGAAATTAGTTAGAAGGATTGCCCTCGCTCTCATCGTCAGGTAGCCTAAGCGCTAAAGACTCAACAAAGGCAGAGATCAGAGGCCTGATGCTTTGAATAATATTTGATGCCTCCTCTACAGAGCACTCGAACCCCTCTATCACTACCGATGTGTCGAGGTTGGGGTTATAGCTCTTGAGGAGACCAAGAATTGTTTCGGCACTGATGGAAGTCAACTAGCTCATGCGGTCAAGGGTTTGATCCCTTACCTTTTGAAGCACTGTAACCGCAGTGTTCTGATCAGTTTTCACTTTCTTCAAAGCACCTCTAAGGCCTTCCAGATATTTATCATTCTTTGTGACAACTTTCATTGCATCACCAAGAACAATGTTTCTATTCCTCAAGCTAGCTTAGAGATATGGAAAAGCAAACAAGAATAATTCATCATCGGTTGCTCGATGGTTGATCATATACTAATGATCTATGGGTAAACTGACCGTCAATCATTTCTTGGCAAGTGGCCAGCAGAACATCCTTCTCCTCAAGGGTCTTCTAGTAGCTAGAGTGGTCGATCGCCGAATAATGAGCTTTGGTGGCAGCTACCTGGGTTCTTGTAGCCTTGATATGAGCTTTTATCGCCACCCAGTGGTCGATAGTCAGCTTTGTCGCTAGGGCCTCAGCTGTGTTGAGCTTCGAGCTTGGTTCGAGTGAATCCGTGGGAGGTTGATTTTCTCTAGAAGGTGAAGGCGGTGCAACAGGGGAAGCTGGAACCAGCTGACTGGCCAAATCGCTTACCGTCTGCTCCTTTGATTCCTTCATACGTGGCAACCTACGATCGATAATATAAGGAATGGAAGGAAGGCCGCAAGTCAAGATAAATGTTCAAAACAAAACTTTTGGCGATCTGAATGCTTGAAAGGATATTCGACTTCTTTCTCTTGATTGATATTTTCTTCTTCATCGTACCGTTAGTTGGGACCAGTTGTGTCAAAGAGATGACTTGGGGGTCGGATGAAGCCAAAGAACCCATTGCCTGCAAAAAACCTACCCACAATGACTCATCATCATTCTGGACTTATCGAGCAAATCCTTTGAAGAATGACCATCATAAGTTGTGGCAACTTGATACGAGTTACCTCTATTACCGAGTTATCAGGTGCATCGGTTGTTCGAGGAGGCGATCGAGCAGGAGCTCTGGTTGTCTCATGTAAGAAAGGCCACCCACACCATCCGAGCATCAGTTGGTATATACTCGATAACCGGGTAGTCGCTGGGTAAATGATTACCTGAAGACTCGATTTCAATACAAGTTGACTTCTCCTTCAGGTGCACTTGAGGGACGTCAGATCAAATGGTGAGGATGATCTCCTAGATCGAGGAGACCCTTCAGCATCTCGATCAGCCAGTGTTTCCCCTTGGCCTTAGCTTCTTCTGCAACAACGCTCATTGCGGGATGAGGCCCTTGCTTATCATTGGTGTCAAAGGAGGAGGTGTCCTCGAGCACAAAGATCTCGGCTGTGGAGATGTTGTCCTCCTGGCGGAAGACTAGAGCCTAGAATAAAAAAGATGAATCAGGTCGAATAAATAATAAATAATACTACTTCTTCAATCAGGAAAATTCTCACCGGTAGTCGAGGGTACATGAGGGAGTAGAGTTGAACGGAGCAGGATTGTGCCTCTTCATCAAATAGCTTATTACAGTCGAGCAAAAGTATCTTGTAGGGACAAGGTTATAAAGATAAAAAAGAAGATAGAGTCACTCAAAGAGTTCGACTATGGCAACAGAAGCATAAAATGGTTGCTGAATCTTATATCCGATCGCGTCTCGGGAGCCATCATCATCTCTAGCATAGTCCTAGGCAAAGTGATCTCGTGCTTTCAAGGGGCTCGACCTTCGACTAATGAAGTCTTTGGCCACATGCCACCCGGTTAAACCACTCTACCTAAGTTCACCAATCCTCTTGACGCAATGTGTAGTGTGGTTGGACTCACAGAGCTTCTTCGACCATGATGGATTTGGCTGGGGATGAAGGTCCTTATAAACTAAGGGAAAATTGACTGGATCAGGGTTGAAAATGTAAAACTAATATTTTTTCTAATCTTTTTACCAGGAGGAGGTTAGCAAAACTGGGATATAGTAATTCTTCATTCTATTCCACAGATGGAAACCATAGCCTCTGGCACACTTGTTTTCAATATTTCTCTTAGATGATAAAAGTATTGGAACAAATTTAAGCTCGACATGATATTCAGGAAGTCTTCACACATGTGGACAAACACACTGAGCATGGTAATTGAGTTCGGGTTCAGATGGTGAAGCTCGATTTGATAGCAGTCGAGTATGGTGAGAAAGAACTTGGAACGGGTAACATTGAAATCGCATTGGAAAAACAACCCAAACGCCGCAATTTCATGATCAAATTGATAGGAGGGGAATTCCTCACTCGATGCCAGCCTCTAGTTGGCCAGCTCGTGAGGAGGAACGATTCCTTCGGCCTCAAGTTCCTGAAGCTTTGTTTCTTGCATCGTTGAAATTGATCTGACATCCGTTAGGAGCCTCATATTGTCAAGTTGCTTGGGAGAGGTGTCGGCGGCCTTCACATTGGACTTCTTTTCAGGTGAGGAAGGAGCGGTGGCGTTCACCATGGAGTTGAGTTTCTATGCGGTGGTGCATGTTTGAGCGGAGAAAGATGAGAGCTTGCGGGAGAAGACTGATTGCAAGAGGGTGAAAGAATGGCTACAGTTTGGTTCGTACAGATAAATAGCCTGATATTTAACATCTCTTTGGTAACCACTCCCGTCACTGTGGCGCTTCATTCAGCGTGAAAGACGAGATAATGGTGTCATGAGAATCTTTGCACACCCATCCGTGAGCATTAAATGCGTATATAGCCAACGGTTCAAATTTTGGAGATTTCTTTTTAACCCAACTCAGAGTCGAGTGTCGACAAGTCGAGTTTTCAAGCCTTTTTTGAGTCTCGAGTGTGGACAATGACAGGGCGCTCGACCCAACTGTGTTTCCACTCAACATTTGGAATATGACCTTTCTTGCTTAATTCTTTCGACTATAAGTCCGATCCACCTTACTCGACCGAGCCTAGACTTGGCAGTACTCGAGTGGGCACTTGTGGAAACCCTCTCTTCCGAGCAGAGTTAGGGGGCTACTGTCAAATATCTAACTACAGGGTATATACGCATAGGAGTGCACCGTATACTTATAAGGTACATCGCATGCCTGCTTAACAACTCTGGATATTGCGGACCTGAATCTATGAGACCAAATATTGCTTGGGATTACAAAGATGTATACTAGGAAGGTCTCGATCGGGTATCTGACTCGAGTACGACTAGTATCTGGGCTGGATACGGTTGCTTTGCTTTGGCTGACAAAATGAAAGGCTCCCTATCAACTACGACCGGGACTAAGGTAGCACCAGGATCCCATTATAAGGCAGGGACACTAATCACCAGAGAGAGAGAACTTGATGCAAGCGACTCCAAGACACTAGCAATCAGAGATACTCGATGACTTCAACCCTATATTAGTCTAGATCCAATCCCCTCCATTGTAATAGGTCTAGCTACATTGCTTGTACTTGAGATACTTCATATACAACATTTTCCACACATGACATAAGGTATTACTCTAATCGGGGCCTAAACCTGTCTACATCACATGTCTTGTTTCCTGCTCAATCCCTAATCTCGAAGTTACCCCTTTTCAATTACGGAGATATTGTCAGGCACTCATCTTCAATACTATGTACGAGGTGCTGGGGTCATCTTAGTTAGGCGACGCACCTCTGGTACTGGCAATGCAAGTCGTGGGATAAGTACACGACGCTTGCTCTCGTCGACCACCCAATGACGACAGTGGCTCCTCCAAACCCCTTGACATGCTTGCATAAGGGGATCCTCCCAAAGCGGGGACATGTTTAGGCAATAGTTTGTAACACATTGGCATTTATTTATGCTACTTTGTTTTCATAGTCCATCAAATTCTCCAACTACATACCTCTGTCAGCATAGCGGGAGAGGAATCCAAGCAAACGTCATATCAAAATAGTCGTTGGAAATAACTACACAATAACCAAAAAGGAAAAGGTTTTCTATTTACTTAGGATGACATTAAATTATTTATTAATTAATTTACTCACTATAAATTTACTAATGTGAAATTGGGTTGTTATACCAGAGTGCCATAGGTTTCTAGAGAAACAACCCCCTCAGAATGCAACACTTGCATGAGCGTCCATTGTGCTCGTGTGGTAACCGACCCCTGATGTTGATGTCCTTCGATGTGGAAACCTTTGGTAGGAGATTCTTCATATGTCCTGGTTTGATCCTAATTTCATGGTGTATTCCTCTTTCCCACTCTTTCCCACTTGCTAATTCCATATTCTGAACTACACTCCTAACGCCATGTTTATTACCCACAACCTTGTCACTTTAAGCAATGTATCAATGTGGTGAGTCCACCATACAATGGAGAGTGGATCAGATAGACCGAAACCAAATAGGAGAATGCCAACATGAATGTCACCGGCGAGAATAGAAATGCAAGTGGCAAGTTGAGTAGCTTCACAAGCGAGAGGAGGAACATCACCTCCGGAAGAACATCTTATCTTAAGAAGGCAGGAGGCCAAACTTCAGAGGCGTGAGGAACTACTTCAGTTGCGTCAAGCTCTCCTACATCGGCAAGAAGAAGAGGAGCGCAAAGCAACGCGTGGGAGAAGGGGAAAATATTCTTGCTCCACACAATAGAATACTTGTTCTATCCCCGGTATTGTAATATTTAAAACCATGTATCACAAACTTTGTAATAACCGTAGACATTTACATATGCAAATAAATAAATTGGCTTCTAATATCCTCTTCATATAACTTAAATTCCTCCTCGAAGTAATTTGATTTCTTAGAAAATTTGAAATATTCAAGAAATACAGTTTAAGAAATGTGGATAACAATATTGATCTTGCATTGGGTGTACAAGGCTAGGACTCGTCGGCCATTCAATGGGTGTTCAATGGGCAACAAGTACCATCCCTGTTCAAGTTAGCGTGCCACATGGACCTATCGCACGTTGAAATGGTGCCAAATTTTTATCACCTGTTCAACGGGTGGTATGAGTATATTTTTGTCAATTTTAAAAATGGACGCTTGCTAATTTTGCAATTAAATAAATCACATCCATCCCCAGCAACCTGCGAACCTCCATGGCCACCTGTAGATAGAGGTCGGCTGACGTGTGGTCGTACATGCACTGACACTTCTCTACTGCTTAGTTGTGATCCCACCATGCATGCTCACCATGCCACCCAACCCACCTGTGTGTCGCTTCGAGTGGAGCCACACGCGACGCGTAGCCGCTCGACTGGAGCGGAGCCTGACCATCGCCTTCCTTCCTCTTCCTCGGAGCCAAGACTGAGAGTCGCCATGGCCCCCTCCTTTCTCCCCATTTGCCTCCTCTCCCACTCGGGCGAGCCCAGCTCGCCGCTCCTCTTCTCGTCTCCATTCATGGTAAGACACGACCGCTGCCTCTCCATCAAATTCACCCGAGCCATCCCCTAAATCAAGATCCCACTTCTCTTCTTCCCTCCTCTGTGCCACTCCCTCGTAGATGCACAAGCAGCATTGTAGCCGGAGCCGGCTGGAATCGATGTCCGTGACCGTGCGCGTCCGCCAGAGCCACCACAGTTCGTGCCCCCACCCGATCTCCTCACCTGAGCCGTCTCAACCCACCACTCAAGGCGACCAACTCCACCTCAGCCTCCTAAGTCCATCCACCCCAGCTGTCACCCTTCTTCACCAGCATTGAGCCGCCGACGCGGTTGTGCTCCCTTGCCGCTATCCCTCCTCCTCACTTTACCGTTGTCAAGAATACCCGTTAAGGACTTCCCATCCCGAGGAACAGCTTGCTCCGCCGCTAGCCTCCCCGCCGAATGAGCAAAATAGTGGAAACAGGTTGTAAAAGGTTTCCCCACTACTCCATTGACCAACCTTGACCAAACCGGTTCATCCTTCTCTAGACAGGTTCTCAAAATGAGACCAACACCAAAATTTATCTAAAGTCAAGTAGATTATTACAATGTCCTTAAAATCCCAGTTATTGTTCATATTCTAGTTTCTAAAATTCATCTCTTTCTCTCATCCGGTTTCTCTTCTATTATTTAATTAATTTAGTTTTACTGTTTTGAGTGATTGGTCTTATCGACTATGTTTGATATATGAATTAGTGTTGAAGAAGAGTAGATCTTTCTTATTTCAGGATCGATCATCTTGAGTTCTCTGTTGAGGATGGATATTCAATAATAAATGAGTCTTAAGCAAACGATTTTATTCATCTTTTTCAAAACTATGTTTCATTCATGATTAAGGTAGGTAAACACCAATCTGACCTAGATTATTGAGACACTGAACTTGTAGCTATTGTTGGGATAGCATACATATATGTTGAGATGTTAAAAAGGATGAATCCATATTACACAGGAGGAGTCGCCTAATGCATAAGAAACATAATTTCTCCCAACCTTATCGGGTCCATCACCACAGAAGGCGCAATGAGCAGTGGAGCGGCCATGCCTGACCACAAGATGAACGTCAGAAGGCATGCTGCGTGAGGATGAGCCCAGCCACAAGAGAAGTGACAGAGGTGTCATGCCGCCCCACGCGCAACCGCTGCCCCCGCGGTCCAACCCGTCGGCAGACCAGCCACTCCGCGCGCCAAGAGCTAACTCCACCACCGCTTGCCTTCCCCACTAGTGCTAATGCCCTCCGCACGCTATCGATTGGACCAACAAGAGCAACGTCATCAATTTCAGACCTCCACCCCCGGCAAGAAGATGATCCTCAAGTTCACCAACATCATGGTTGGTGCAAAGTTCCTCCCGCGCAGAGAGGCCAAGGCCATCCCATTCTCCTACGAGAAGGTCCAAGGGTTCTTGTAGCAGCACCCGTCGCCACTTCGCTTCCCATTCATCTTCAGATACCCTCCATGAACAAGAATCGATGGCGATAGCAGTAGAGCGAAGAAAAGGCTGCTGAATGCCGTGCGCAAAGCCATCAGATTCGCTGCTGTCGGTGGGTGAACACCGCAAGCGAGGATCCTGAGGGACTCCCTTTGAGATTCGACCGGGGGCTGATTCTGGATCTACCTCGTACGTGGATTTAATGCAAATATGTGAGATGTAGGCAGGACGGATGATCGCCTGCTAGTGGGAGTAAATGCTCAAGGGATTTTAGACAGGTTCGGGCGCACGGAGCGTAATACCCTACTCCTGTGTGTATGCTATCAATGCTCTTGGAATGCCTTTCTCTAGATCTCTTATGTTACAAGGTTTTTTTCTAAGTCTAGAGCTTCGGTCTTGCTTCGAGCTTGTTAAACTTCTGCTCAGCTTCTCAGACTTCTAAGACATGTTGCCGTATGCTCTAGCCTGCCTTCTCGGAAAGCTTCTCAGACTTGTTTAGGCTCTGTCTTCTACGGAGTGCACCCTCCCCTTTTTATCCTGTTGGGAGAGGCTCGGCGTGCCCAGAAACGAGGGCACGAGTTCCCATGAGCCATAAATGGAAAGCAACCATCATGGGGCTGCAGTTTGATGTTACAGGGGTTAAAAATGCGCCTTCGGCCAGTCCTGTCGCTCATTACGCCAACTTTAGCAGGTGTAGGGGGGCCCACCAGGCAGCCACCAAACAACCCCGCATACCCGCTCGGTCAGAGCAGGTCTGACACAGCAGGGGGGCAGGCGATACGCCTTAAGCCCAGCGACGATATCTCCAAGCCGTTTCTTTTATGGGCCCTGCAGGGTGACGTGCGAAGGGACCTGTCACATTAAATGTCCCCACGCCTTCCTGCTAGGCGGTGGCAGGGACTGATGTACTCAGTACGACAGGCGTGGGGGGGAGTGGTTGGAAGTGACAGGACATGCTCCCTCCTAAATACAGCATCGGGCCTCTCACCAATTGACACCTCACCGTTGAGCCCTTGTGGGGTCCATCGGCAAGGGGCTTCTCAGGTCCTCGGGGAAATCTAGGTGCTCGGGGACTACTGTTCATAGCCCCGAGCGCCCCCTCCCGGATATGTCTCTTCTCGGGTCCTTGGGGAACTCCAGGTACATGGGGACCACTGTTCATGGCCCCCAGCACCCCTCCCGGAACTGGCTCTTCTCGGGTCCTCGGGGAACTACGGGTACTCGGGGACCACTGTTCATGGCCCCGAGCACCCCTCCCGGAATTGGCTCTTCTCGGTCCTCGGGGAGATAGTCCCCGAGGGAAGGCACCATGTGGCTTTCTGCTGTCCTGGCCTCGGGACTCGGGGACCCCTGGTTCCCATGTCACCGATAGCAGCCCCCGGGCCCAGCGGCAGGCAATGGCACAGAGACTGCGGATGGGGCCCTATTTCTTCGAGACCGATCACAGCATTTGTACCATGTACTTTGTCGTCACGCGCCAAAATCTTGCGGGCCTTGCAACTTTTTTGGCCCAGGATCTTGGTACAGCCCAGGTGGGAAACCGAAAGGACGCGTGCCCTTCCAACTTCCGAACGGAGTGATAACGAGGCGGGAGGCGCGCGTGGCAACCGCGCGGATCGAGGGTGGTGCACCTGGCAACCACACGGATCGAGGGAGACGCGCCTCGCAAGTTGCACTGAGGAACGTGGCATTTGAATTCCCCATGATATAAAAAGGAGAGGTGCAACGAAACGTTACCCCCCACGCCATTCTTGCGGTTGCCATCTTCTGCCTTCGTCTTCCTTACGCAACGGGAGTCCTCTCTCCAGCCCGCTACGCACCTTGCTTCTAGTCTCTTCCAGCGCACTCCCCACCCCCAAAAAATGCCAAAGGTAGGAAGCGGCCACCGGGACACGTCAAGCGCCAACAGCGTCCTGTCGAAGTCCCGCCTCATGAATGAGGAGGGGGCAGAGAAGGTCCAAAAGATGATGGTCCCCGCTGGCCAACGGGAGGCGTCGATGGTGGCGCTGACCAACTTTCCGCCCTCCACGCGTAGGCCCGGGCGGATCATGATCTTCGTCTCTTTCGTCGCCGCCGGCCTGGTGTCGCCGTTCTCGATGTTCCTTCTGCAAGTGCTGGACACGTTCGGCGTCTAGCTGGCCCACCTGAGTCCGAACTCAGTGGTCATCCTGGCAATCTTCGCCCACTTCTGCGAGATGTTCGTGGGAGTGCCGCTGTCGGTCGCGCTCTTTCGACACTTCTTCATCCTTCGAGCGGCCGGGAAGAAGAAGGGATCTAACGAGGTAGAGGTTGTTGGCTGCTGCAACTTCCGCCTACGGGAAGGACTCGGCGATGTCTACATCCTGCAGGTGTTGCGTGGGAAATGGGACGACTGGCGCCGGGACTGGGTTTACGTCGACATCAGTCCCCATGACCGCCTCTCGCTGCCCCAATCACCGGCGGAGCCCCACAGGCCGATCAGGGAAGCTACCCTTGTGGAGGATGAGCACCTACGCCCGGTGCTGAACCGCATCGAAGACCTGCGCCGGGCGAGGCTTAACTCGCTCATGGTGGTCGCCAATTACCTGCGCCACCGTTTGGACCCTCTGTGGGAACGCGCCCGCTTCGCATGGATGTACACCGGCCCTGGCGACTTGACGAGGACCTGCATAGGCGAGGAGGGGGACCTCGACGAGGGGGCCCTGGCAACCCTGCTAAAGGTGGTGACCGGCATCGACGACCTTGCCCGGGCGGTCCTGCCACGTGAGGAGCTGCCGCTTTGCGCAGACCTGGGCCAAGCGGCTCTGCAGGCGTCAGTGCCAACCTTCGACGCCCAGGGGCTGGTGGACCCTCCGAGGCGCCGAGACCCTGGGACTCTGCACATCTCCAGCGCAGATGACAATGGAGGGTGGGGTGCCGCCGCCGAAGACAACAGGCCAGCGACCCGAGGCGACAAGGGGAAGCGTCCCCGGGCGTACATCTTCCAACCGTCTTCATCCTCGTGTTCTTCAGCCGGGCCCCGAGACTGGTGCTATCAGCGGCGCTGATAGGGATGCACCTTGCGGTCGGGATCTCCCGGCGTTGGGCGCGTGTTTGTGGGTGACCAGTCGCTGGAAACAGAGACGATAGGCCACATTGCCCTCGGGTTCGGAGAGATCGCCCGGCGCCTCGAGGCCCTTCCTGCCGGTGTCCAGGAGCTGGCGACCTGAGAGGGGAGTGCGCTGGCCCAAGGTGTGGCTGAGCACATTCTCGCCTGCTACCACAGTCGAGACCCCGCCTTCCCGCTGGAGCCAGCTCGGTAGGGTATGGTTGAGGTAGAGGAAGCCGCCACCCGGGCAGCCGTCCGCGACGTCACCACCGAGGTGGCGAAATGTTTTGTGCGGGAGCCAGGCCCGAGCAGCGAGGTGTGCCCTCCTCCTTAGCCTGTAAATAGTTAGGGTTTTTGTTTTTAAAATGTTGTAAATATGGGAGTGATTCCCTTCTCAATGGTTCCTTTTAATATAATAGAAGCCATTCTTGGAATCGAACTCCACTCTGTACTTGTTCATTATGTTGCTTGCTCTTGCTTGATGTCCCGAGAGGCACTGGCCAGGCCGAGCCCGGCAGTCTTCCCCTGAGAAGTTAGGTTGCCCCGACCATTCATCATTCGAGTAGTGGGACCACCCGAGCGTCCAGCCCCCGAGCCCTCGCGAGTGCGTAGCTGCTGAGTCAAGAGACACAGACACGAACTTCTTTGCTTAGGAGATAAATCCACCTGGCACGGTACACACCATGACCGGTGAACGCTTTTCATCCTGCGACCTCTCAAACAAATAGACAGGGGACACGTGCGGGCGGAAATGCAACCAAGCGTCCCCACGGTTTGGTGGTGTCCGGGGTAGGACTGACCAGGCCGAGCACCAACAGCCTGCCCCTGGGGTCTAGGCGGTCCCGACCACTCATGTACGAGCGGTAGGATTACCTGAGAACCCCAGAGGCTCGGTAGTGCTCGGGGTACTGCCAAGCCGGTCGGGCACCACGGCCACCATAAAGGACCTAGGTTAGCCATCGCCGCCCGTACGGTACACCGACTACTATCTGTTTTCATCGTTCTGGAAAAACGAGCACGTGGGCGGGGTTTTGCACGCGAGGAGACCATCTCGCCAAACAGATTAGCATGCAAGGGTCCAGAGGATAACTCGGGAATAATAGTTTATTGCGTATATATGAAAGGAAATTCATATAACTTTAGTAACTCACCAAGTCCAGGAAAGGGTAGATGCCCCAAGCTCGGGGCACCCGGGAACATGGGTTCCCTTGTGCAGAGCGCCTAAGCCCCCAGGACGTCTCTTTAACACCCAAGCACTGGAAACCTGGTAATGGAACTAGGGCCTAGGCGGTCCCGACCACTCATGTCCGAGCGGTAGGATTACCCGAGGACCCCATAGGCTCGAGCAGCGCCCTGGGCACTGAGACCCTTGTGGTCGGGCTACTTGGTTCTCAAGCATTTATCTGTAAGCTTGGAAAATAGGCAAAAAATTCTTTGCTTGGTGCGCTCTGTTAGTGCGGTACTCATTATAGACTGCTCTCATTTTTTACCAGAGACCTCTCGAATGCCCGGAACGGCGAAGTGTATAGACAGAGGCATGACCAAGAGGTCCAATGGTTCGGTGGTGCCCAGGGTAGGACTGACCAGGCCGAGCACTGACAACCCACCCCTGGGGTCTAGGCGGTCCCGACCACTCATCTTCGAGCAGTAGGATTACCTGAGAACACCAGAGGCTCGGTAGTGCTCGGGGTACTGCCATGCAGCCGGGCACCACAGCCTACCACAACAGACTTAAGTCAGCAGTCACTGCCTGTGCGCATACCGATCGGGATCTGTTTTTATCAGCGGGAAAAATGAGAGAGCGTGTTTTTCTCACACAAATCGAGCATCTCACCAAACAGATTAAACATATGGATTCCAGAGGAAAAACTTGGAATATGAGTAATATGAGCATATATTGACGATTTGTACAAGAGTGCTAACTTACATGGTTGGTGGTAGCCCCCGGCCAACTTGGGCAGGGGGGGAGGCCCTTGTCCTGGTTGGCCTGAGCACAAACATGCCGACCTAGGGATAAAACTTGCACAGATGCTCGATGTTCTACGCATTTGGGAGAGGCTATCCATCCTTCGTGGCCAGCCGAAACGAGCCTTGCCGCGGGGCATCGGTCACGATGAAGGGGTCTTCCCACATGGGGGAGAGTTTATTCTTTCCTTCGCGCGTCTGGGCGCGTTGGAGAACTAGGTCCCCAACCTCGAGTGACCGGGCCCGGATGTGGCGCTGATGGTAGCGACGCAGGCTCTGTTGATATCTGGCGGCTCGGACGGTGGCCCGTCACCGACGCTCCTCCAAGTGATCGACGTCGTCGCGTCTTCGTTGTTCCTGTTCGCCTTCTGAGTAAGCATTCACCCAAGCGGAGATGAGCGTGAGCTCGGAGGGGAGGACCGTCTCAATGCCGTAGATGAGGAAGAAAGGTGTCTCCCTGGTGGCCCGGCTTGGCGTGGTCCGGTTGGCCCATAACACAGCAGGCAGCTCGTCGATCCACCCTTTCCCATGCTTTGCTAGCACGTCGTAGGTCCGGGTTTTGAGCCCCTTCAGTATCTCGGTATTTGCACGCTCGGCTTGCCCATTGCTCAGAGGATGAGCGACAAAGGTGAAGCAAAGCTTGATCCCGAGGTCCTCGCAGTATTCCCCGAACAGGGGAACTGGGTACCATAGTCGGTGATGTTCCTGTTCGGGACGCTGAAGCGACTTGTGATACCGCGGATGAATTGGATCGCCGTGTTCTTGGTAACCTTGAAAATTGGGACCACCTTCGACCATTTGGTGAACTTGTCGATGGCGACGTAGAGATACTCATAGCCCCCGTTTGCTCGGGGAAATGGACCCAAGATGTCCAGCCCCCAAACCGCTAAGAGCCAAAACAGAGGGATGGTATGAAGAGCTTGAGTTGGCTGGTGAATCTGCTTTGCGTGAAACTGCCACACCCTGCAGCGCCGAACCAACTCGGAAGCGTTCTGGAGGGCTGTAGGCCAGTAGAAGCCTTGTCGAAAGGCCTTCCCGACCAGCGTGCGGAACGATGCATGGGCACTACACTCGCCCTCGTGGATTTCAGTGAGGACCTCACTGCCTTCTGCCCGGGTGATGCATTTCAGGAGGACACCGTCCGTGCCGCGCCGGTAGAGATCCCCATCTACTATGGCATAGCGTTTAGACTGCCATGCAATCCTCTCCATAGAGGCATCATCCCCGGGAAGGATGTTTTCTTTCAAGTACCCTCGAATCTCGTCGATCCACGAGGTATCTTGAGAACCACCAGCAAGGGCAGCGCACTCACCGAGCGGCGGCACCCTGATAGGGCCTCCCACTGAGGGTGCTGCCTGGGTTCCCCCAACTGGGCTCGAGGGTTCCCCTTCATCCTGGTCGGCAGGCAGGACGGATGGTCGTGTGAGCCTTTCTTCAAAGGTTCCGGCCGGGACGAGCGCTCAGGGAAAGGCCAGGCAGGAGAGGTCATCGGCCAGAGCGTTGTCGTGGCGAGGTATGTGCCGTAGCTCCAGGCCGTCAAAGTGCCGCTCCAGCCTCCTGACATCCGCCACGTACGCCGCCATCTACGGGTCTGCGCACTGGTATTCCTTGGATACTTGGTTGACCACCAGTTGGGAGTCTCTGTAACACCCTAATTTTCAGATTTCTCAAATTTTTAAATTTTTCAAGAGTATTGAATAGCTTCACTAGTAGTATAGGTTTAAAACCTATTTTCTTAATCAATCAATCAATATAGGTGAATTATTTTATATGCATTGCATGCTGAGTTTTGCTAGGAGCCAGGTAAGTACATTAGAGTTCTTTTTATTTTCTTTCTCTTTGGTGTTTTGAGTGAAAAAGATTTTGAAAATATTTTTACAAAACTCAGTAGTGAATAAGTTAAGGATCTTAATGGTTAGAATGCAAAGTCTTGAATTCATCATCTATTCAATCCTTGATCATACCTGATCCTTCTCCAGCTCAATTCAAATTCAAACTCTATTCAAATTTCTCTGTAAAAGTTTCTTTTCTAAACCCTAGATATACCTAAAGTGTATTTGGGCTCAATCTTGCTCAAGTCCAAACCCTTAGCCAAGTCTTCTAGATGGCCCAACAAAGGATCCACGAAATCTGCAAATTTTCGCGGAGTCCTGGACAGCTTCATCTTTCTATGACGTTTTGGAGTTCAAAACGGTCTCAAATACAAATCTTGATAATACCAAAGTTGTAGGTCTCGTCGAGAGCTTCGATTTGAACCTATGGAAGTCATCTTTTGGATAATCGAGCTGGGAGTTATGGCCCCCGAAATTAGTACTGCACAGAGAAGTCCGAGTTCAAACAGTTTATCTTGTGGTACATTTTTGGAAATCAAGATAACGTTTTCATAAGTTCCAATGATTACCAAAGTTTTAGATCTTTTCGAGTACTACAATTTAGAATCAAGAAACGTCCAATTTGGAGTCCAAACAATAGAGATATCATCCTCGTAATACAGAGCTGTAAAAAAGGAAATCGTAACCGACTCGAACTCGAATCTGATTCGTGTTCGGTTTGGACTCCACCTCAACTAGCCGCCCCTAGCCCTATATATATGAGTTGCACGCCCTCTCCTACCCCTATTCCATGCCCCCAAGCCCTAGAAGTCGCTGCTGCCCTGCCCGTGCATCGCCGGAGCGCCTCCGTTCGTCGAAGCCGCCGCCGCCCGTGATGCGCTACGTCGTCTTCTCTGCGAATCCTCCTTCCTCGACCATCAAAGCAATGTGAGGACTCCTTCTTATCCTCTCTTACTACTGTTTTAGCATCATACTAAGTCCCTAGCCAAGCCCTAGCCTCAGCCAAAGCCCGATCTACGCAGCCATGGTCGTCGCCGTCGCGGACAGCCGCAGGACAGCCGTGTTGTAGCTGATTGGTATTGATGTTCCTGACTGACCAGAGGTCAAATCACCAAGCCCTTTCACCGGTGCATGCCCCATGATGTTCCCCACACCCTCACCAACCAGGTCGGCCAGTAGAGTAGACAAACTATCGAAATCAAGGTTGACATACCCGCTGTCCAGTTTTTGGACGTGTTCTGCACGCGCACCGGATTTGCATTCACGTCCCTGTCAATCCAAAAGCCGTATGGATGCACTAACCGCGTCACGGTGTGTTCCATGGAGTCTTCTACGTTACCCTAGGAGCCCATCTCCGTTTGTGCAGCGACACGACCAGGACACCATTGCCAACCACAGTATGTCGCAGCCATCACCCGTCTCATCTACGCTGATCGTTCTTCCTCTCAGTGGATGATCTACCCAAAATCATGCCGTAGCATTGTGTTCCCGGGTTATATGAACATCTCTATTCAAACGGTTCCTCAAAATTCATAGCCAATCTCTGGGAACGCGAGCGTCTTCGTTCCTGCATTTGATCGCGGTCACCACCAAATCTAGAAGCAGTTATCGCTGTTTTGCCGTTACCTCGGATGACCCCTTCCAAAACCAACCATACCACTGAGTTATTCTTTCCGCGTTCTACGCCATGCTCCCCTCGTTTCACTGAAACACCACTGAAACCGACACCGATGTCTGTGGCCACATGCCCGATCGCCATCTCCGACGAAACCCGAACCACCACCACTACATAGAATGACCAGTAGTATCCTTATCCTAGACGCGCAACCTTCGGTCTTTTTGATTCATCATAGGTGGTCGATACTGGACATCAGCGTATCCCTTCTTTAATCCAAGACGGTACTTGCATAGCATATCAAGTCAGCGCCACATCATTCTCCTTAGCCTAGTAAGTGAAGTCTAGTCTGCTCTACACTTCTTGAATCCTATGCAATTATGTTTCAAGCTTGACGCAGTGATTGTGCTATAAACTCTTTTCCCATAGGAAGATAACTCCAGTAAACTAGTTTTTCCTTTTCAGCCTAATCCTTGTCCCGAAAGCTATTCTCTTTTCATCTTAACTCCGATTTAGGCGATTCTTGCGTCTAAATATTTCTAAAATCATCCATATCCAACCATAGTATTTTTTTTAAAGTGTTTTGATGGTGTTGGTATGTTGTTCTTAGTGTTTTCTTTGTGTTGTTTGTCGGTAGTTATCGCGATTAGTCGATAACGTTCCGGAGCAGTTCGAGGGACTTCAAGACCAAGATTTCGACAACACTGAGCAGCATTGGGAAAAAGGCAAGTGTCCTTGATCATTTTGAACCTATTTTTTAAATGTTTTATTTTACAAAATTGCATGCAGTGTCAATATTATGGGTAGTCACCTATGTTAGGTTTTTTCCTAATCATCCCTTGGAACCTAGATGGTTATTGGTTAGGAGTCTTTTATGGGTAGATTGCTTAGCCATGCTTTTGGGATATTGGGAAGTGTCATAATCTTGACTAATGAACATATACAACAATGGTCGTTAATTTGTCAATGGTCTAGCAACATGGAACCTTAGGCCTTGAGCAAAGTGGTTTCATGGTTGTCATGGTTATGATGTTGGTTTAGTGTTTGCTCAAGTAACCTAAGTAAGGGCCAGTTCGTGGAGCGACAACCCAAGAAGTAACGTACCAACCACGAGGCTGATATGGGTAAGGCGTGACATACTGATTAGAGTTTGTCCAGTGTGTGTTGGGTCAGCACAAAAGGGGGCTTCTGGGTAGGAGCTTTGCTTGCGTAAAGCCTGGCGGTGAAACCTAGTGGGCAGACACATACTGAATTAGTCTCTGATAGTGGAAAGTGTCATACAGTGATTCTTGGCGGCACACCACTGGCGTGTGTTAAGTGTTTCGTGAACATGGCAACATGGAATTCACTGACTCGTGGGGAAAGCTGGACAACCTCTGCAGAGTGTAAAACTGTTATAACAGCCATACTCACGAATATGAGAGACTTGGATCCTCACATGATTAGTGGGTTGTGATTATGAGTTGTGGTTATGGGTTTGGTTATGGTTCTGGTACAGGGAGTACTAGATGGTTGTGGTTATGGTTCTGGTACAGGGTGTACTAGATGGTTATGGTTATGGTTCTGGTACAGGGAGTACTAGATGGTTGTGGTTTTGGTTATACTACAGGGAGTACTGGACGGTTATAGTGTGCAAGGTGGGGAGCCTCGTATGCTGGATGTTGAACTGTTTGGGTTACATTCACTTAATAATTGCTTAATGCTTTTGAGTCCAAATATGTTTTCATTACTCGCATTTACGCAAATAAACCCTTGTGTTAGCCTATTCTTGGTATAAGCCTACATATCATTACTTTCCCCCACTTGCTGAGTACTCTATGTGCTCACACTTGCTATTTTCCCTACACCATGCGACATGTGTGCTGCTGCTCAGTGAGTGAAGATGTTGAAGATTATCAAGACGAGGTTGTGACATTCTAGGCGCGTGTCTCCCGGTCGGTTGCCTGCGGTGTTGTTGAGCACCAGTGCTTCTGTTCTGCTGCAGATATCTTCATAGAAGACAATATATGTCAATTGTTGTAAGAGTTTAACATTTATTTAATAAAAGTATTGCTTTTTTTACTTCACATGTGACGTCCTTATGTGTGTTGAACATCCTGGGCATACATAAGCCGCATCTGGTTTTGTTCGTTAAAACCGGGTGTGACAGTCTCCCTTAACGAGCAGTCGTCGGATCCCGAGACCCACCGCTGCCCGGAGGCCAGCGATGAGGCCCTCGTATTCTGCCATATTGTTGGTCGCTCAGAAGTGCAGCTGCACAACATACTGGAGTACTTCACCCATTGAGGAGGTGAGCACCACTCCAGCCCCCGCGCCTTTCAGCATGAAGGAGCCGTCAAAGTGCATGACCCAGTACCCAAGCCCATCATGCCTGGGGTACGCGGACAACTCTTCATTGTTGATCTCGGGGACCGACGTCCACTCTGCCACGAAGTCAGACAGAGCCTAACTTTTAATTGCCTGGCGGCAAATGAAGTGCAGATCGAATTCTGCGAGCTCGACCGCCCACTTGACAATACGCTCGGTGCCTTCTCGGTTCCGCAGGATCGGCCCCAGTGGGTATGTGGTTACCACCGAGACCTTGTGTGCCTGGAAGTAGTGACGTAGCTTCCTGGAAGCGATAAGCACTGCATAAAGCATCTTCTGGGCTTGGGGGTATCTTGTCTTGGCGTCTCGAAGGACTTCATTGACGAAGTACATCGGTCGTTGTATACGGCGGGCCCGAACTGCGGCCTCGCCCAAGGACTTGTCACAGCCCTCGGGCTCGGCGCAGTGGCCAAGGCCGGCCGAGGTCTCGGGCTCAACTCACTGGTCAAGAGGAGTCGCGGTCTCAGGCTCGACTCCCTGGTCGGGAGAAGCCCCGAGACCCGTATGTTGCTCAGGGGCGACCGCGAGCTTGGACCCAGCACCTTGCCCCGAGCACTCATCACGCTCCACCGCCAGTGCCATGCTCACGACATGAGGAGTGGCCGAGACGTAGAGCAATAAAGGCTCGCCCTTGGAGGGGGCTACCAGTACGAGTGGTGAGGTAAGATACTTCTTCAAACCCTGGAAGGCCTACTCGGCCTCAGGTGTCCAGTCAAAATGACCGGTCTTCTTCAACAATTTGAAGAGCGGGAGCCCTCGCTCCCCGAGCTTAGAGATGAAGCGCCCCAGGGCCGCCATGCAGCCAGCGAGGCGCTGGACCTCTTTGAGTCGAGCAGGGGGGCGCATCTGCTCGATGGCCTGGATTTTCTCTGGATTGGCCTCAATTCCCCGGCTGGAAACCAAGAAACTGAGCAGCTTGCCCACGGGCACCCGAAGATGCACTTCTCGGGGTTGAGCTTTAGGCGGGTGGTGTGGAGACTATTGGAAGTCTCGGCTAAGTCTTCCAGCAGGGTGGCCCGATCTCGGGACTTGACCACGAGGTCGTCGACATAAGCTTCGATGTTGCGACAAACCTGCGTATTAAGGATAATGCGCACGGCTCGCTGGAATGAAGAACCAGCGTTGCGTAAACCAAAAGGCAATGACACATAGCAATAGGTCCCCACCGGGGAAATAAAAGATGTTTTTTCTTCATCCTGTTTGTCCATGCGGATTTGGTGATAACCCGAATTTGCATCTAGAAAACACAAAAGATCACATCCCGTGGTAGAATCGACTATCTGGTCTATGCGGGGTAAAGGAAAAGGATCTTTTGGACAAGCCTTGTTAAGGTCGGTGTAGTCAACACACATCCGTAGCTTGCCGTTGTCCTTGGGGACGACGATTGGGTTGGCCAGCCACTCCGGGTGGAGGACCTCTTGGATGAAGCCGGCGTCAAGGAGCTTGCTGACTTGCTCCCGGATGAATTTCTGGCGCTCGGGCGCCTGCCGCCGGATCTTCTGCCTCACCGGCCGTGCGTCCGAGCGCACGGCAAGGTGGTGCTCGATCACCTCCCTAGGGATCCCAGGCATCTCGGACGGCTGCCATGCAAACACGTCGGTGTTAGCCCGGAGGAAGGCGACGGGCGCGCTTTCCTATTTGTTGCCCAGATCACCACCGATCTGGATGACCTGGGACGAGTCTTCACCCACCACGACCTCCTTTGTGGGGATGGAGGCGTCGGCGGCGAGTCGGGGTTTAGATGAAGATGGTCTCGGCCCCCTGTGTGTCCTTCGACCTCAGCCTGAGTAGAGACCAAGGCCGAGTATAGCTGCTTAGCGCAGGAGACGGTGCTGCCGGTCTCGGCAAGCACAGAGATGGGGCCGGCAGGGCCCGGCATCATGACCGTGAGGTAGGTGTAATGCGTCACCACCATGAACCGGGCGAGCGCCGGGCACCCGAGGATTGCGTTGTAGGGGAGGGAGACTTCCACGACTTCGAAGATGACGTTCTCCATCCGGAAATTGTCCTAACTCCCGAAAGGGACGCGCAGCTCGACCTGCCCGAGGGGTAATGTGTGTCCCGGTGTCACCCCATTAAAGGGAAGGGATGGCTTTAGACGCCTCGAAGGCACCTGCAACTTCTTAAATGCCTCCTAGGACAGGAGGTTTAGGCCTGCAACCCCGTCGATTAGCACCCGACTGACCTTCACATTGCAGATGGTTGGGGACACTACCAGGGGTAGTCGCCCCACCCCTGCAGTACTCGCGGGGTGGTTCGCCTTACTAAAGGTGCTCGGGGTTTCCGACCACTTCAGAGGCCTTGCGCCCGCAGCGCCAGGGGTCGCCGAGCACACCTCATGCCACATTGTCTTGATGCAGCGACGAGAGGAGGGCGTGTATGCGCCTCCGTCGATGAAAGCGATGGTGTGCTCAGGCTCTTGGAACCCGAGCTCTTGATTTTCGGGGGCGGCCTTGTCGTCGCCACCCCTGCGGCGCTCCTCGTGCTTCTTCTGGCGCCGCTCGATGAGGCCCTTGACCGACCGGCACTCAGTGAGGTCGTGCCAGTCAGTTTGGTGACTTTCACACTATTTTCCCGACTCGGGCCTTGCGGGAGCGGTCTTCTTGTCAACAGATGCCCCGCGTGTCGGTTTGCGGGCAGCGCCCTCCGCTGGCACTACAGTGGCAACGTCACGCTTCTTTCTCTTTTCCTCTTCCCACTTGTCGGAGCGGGATGGACCTGCCTTGTCGGCACCGGGTTGCTCAGGGTGCGGGACATGCCACGCCCAAGCCTCCGCCGCCTTGGCGCACTTGTCGGCCAACGCGAAGAGCTCCGCGATGGTTTCGACCTCATACGTACCTAGCTTTTCAAGCATCCGCTCGTCGCGGACGCCCTGCCGGAATGCGACAATGATGGCATGGGGGGTAATCCACGGGATGGTGTTGCGGACCTGATTGAAACGCTGTATGAAGCGTCTCAGCGTCTCCCCCTCTTGCTGCTTTACGGCATAGAGGTCGCACTCCAAGTCGGGGCGTGTGAAGGTGCCCTGAAAATTAGCCACAAATTGGTGGCACAAATCATCCCAGGAGCTAATAGATCCCGGAGGTAAGTTCATAAGCCAAGAGCGGGCAGATCCCTCGAGGCCACGTGGAATTAGTTGGCCATAACCTTTTCATTCCCGCCCACCGATTGGACAACGGTGGTGTAGATTTTGAGGAACTCGACAGGGTCGATGGACCTGTCGTACTTCTTCGGTAGCTCTAGCCGGAACTTCATGGGCCAGTTGACCCGGCGGAGCTTACTGGTGAATGCGCGGTAGCCCGTGCCGTATCCCACGGTGCCAACAGTGCCCTTGTGGGGCGAACGCCGGCATGCCGGGGAACCCCAGCGGTCACGAGCAGGTATAGAGGAAGCCTGGTCCTCTGCTTTGGCCTCGCGCCGGGACTCCCGGTGGCGCTCGAGAGTAACGCGCACATCCTCGACAGCCCTCCGCTCATTGAGGTGTAAGCGAAGGTCCTGAGCTCCTGTTGTGACCAGGGGGCGGCACTCCGCCTGGAGCCCCCCCGGCCGGTTCTGCCGCCACTCGAAGATGGTCCGGCTCTTGTTGTACCGCGGTGGGAGGTGGCATGGGAACTTTCTGCCACCACCTGCCGGTGAGCCGTGCCCACCAAGGCGGCCACCTCCTGTAGCCAACGGCCCTCCGGGGTTTCCCCCGCTGTCTGGACAGGCGGGTGCCTGAGGAGTGCTTGCGCCGCAAGCAAAGCACTCCCAAGGCTGGCGTCACCGAAAGCGAGCCTACGCCGTTACGGTGCCCGACGCTATACGGACGTCGATCTTGCGACGTTTGCCGCTTACTGAGGGTTGGGCGGCCCGCCTGCAGCGGCGGCGACCCTACTGGGCCCAACGCCGTTGTCCCCAAGGGAGGGGGTGCCGTACGGGCCGACTGCTGCTGCTGCTGAGGAACAGCAGGAGCGGGGCCTCTTGGGCCACGTGCTCCACTTCTTCGCTCGAGTTTGAGCCAGTGCGTTGAAGATGATGTCCGCCCGCCATTTTTCCTGCAGAAAACAAGGCGGATTTAGGGATGCAACCCCCCTACCTGGCGCGTCAGCTGTCGGTGGGTGAACACCATAAGCAGGGATCCTGAGAGACCCCCTTTGAGATTCGGCCGGGGGGGCTAATTCTGGATCTACCTCGTACGTGGATTTAATGCGAATATGTGAGATGTAGACGGGATGGATAATCGTCTGCTAGTGGGAGTAAATGCTCAAGGGATTTTAGACAAGTTTGGGCCGCATAGAGCATAATACCCTACTCCTGTGTGTATGCTATCAACGCTCTTGGAATGTCTTTCTCTAGATCTCTTATGTTACAAGGTTTTTTGTCTAAGTCTAGAGCTTCGGTCTTGCTTCGAGCTTGGTGAACCTCTGCTCAGCTTCTCAGACTTCTAAGACCTGTTGCCGTATGCTCTAGCCTACCTTCTCGGAAAGCTTCTCAGTCTTGTTTAGGCTCTGTCTTCTATGGAGTGCACCCTCCCCTTTTTATCCTGTTGGGGGATGCTCGGCATGCCCAGAAATGGGGACACGAGTTACCATGAGCCATAAATGGAAAGCAACCGTTATAGGGTTGTAGTTTGATGTTATAGGGGGTTGAAAATGCGCCTTCGGCTGGTCCTTTCGCTCATTACGCTAACTTTAGCAGGTGCAGAGGGCCCACCGGGCAGCCACCGAACAACCCCGCATACCCACTCGGTCAGAGCAGGTCTGACACAGCAGGGGGACAGGCGTACGCCTCGAGCCCAGCGACGATATCTCCAAGACGTTTCTTTTACGAGCCCCGCAGGGTGACGTGCGAAGGAACCCGTCGCATTAAATGTCCCCACGCCTTCCTGCCAGACGGTGGCAGGGACTGACGTACTCAGTACGACAGGCGTGGAGGGAGTGGTTGGAAGTGACAGGCCACGCTCCCTCCTAAATGCAGCATCGGACCTCTCACCAATTGACACCTCACCGTTGAGCCCTTGTGGGACCCACCGGCAAGGGGCTTCTCAGGTCATCGGGGAACTCTGGGAGCTTGGGGACTACTGTTCATAGCCCCGAGCGCCCCCTCCCGGATATGTCTCTTCTCGGGTTCTCGGGGAACTCCGGGTACTCGGGGACCACTGTTCATGGCCCCGAGCACCCCTCCCGGAACTGGCTCTTCTCGGGTCCTCGAGGAACTACGGGTACTCGAGGACCACTGTTCATGGCTCCGAGCACCCCTTCCGGAACTGGCTCTTCTCGGGTCGTCGGAGAACTCTGGGTACTCTGGGACCACTGTTCATGGCCCCGAGCACCCCTCTCGGAACTGGCTCTTCTCGGTCCTTGGGGAGATAATCCCTCGGCGTCACGTGGCATTCTGCTGTCCTGACCTCGGGACTCGGGGACCCCTGGTTCCCATGTCACCGACAGCTGCCTCTACGCCAGAGACGCTTTACCATCGTCGGTCTTTCTCCTAAGGTCATCTCCAACAGATACTCTAAAAATTCATCCTCTATAACACTATTACAATATTCCCTAACACTATTACAGCATTCTTATTTTTTTCATCTCCAACAGCTACCCTATTTCCTAACTTCCATTATTCTCCTCCTTCCCTCGGACCCGCAGTCATACACATGCCACAGTGATGCAGATAGTCCAGCTCGGTAGCAAATTTGCCTCCGTCCCGGTGGTACAGTGCCATGGCCGTAATACTGTAGCACAAGATACAGTATCCGTTGGAGGGCGATGCAGCTCTGACCTACGGCAAAACTGATACACATTAAATACCGATTCCAAAAGCCGGCACTGTTGGAGATACCTAACCTCGTAACCGGTTGTTGCCTTTTACCCGTTCGACGAAATTCCCAACCCAACAGACCGCGCTGGCGTGACGTTACGTACACCGGTGCTCTTTCAGTCATCCTTCAGCTGCAACCTTTCTCCGCCAGCAACCAAGCGACAAACACTTCTTTCAAGCCCTGCAGACTACCAAAATAAGAATTGATGGCATTCCGTTCAGGTAGACTTATTTCAGTAGGCCACTGTGAACAAATCATTATTCAAGTGGGTTGGGTGAGTGTCATGGAAGATATAGCAAATCTATTAATTTCTTTCATTTCCATTCATAGGTAATTTAACTCTTTGAACTACTTTACTCTTGTTCCTTGCTAGAGTTAAATTGATACTCGTAAGTCAAAATTCCCAAATTATAATGTAGCCTGATGGACGATTACAGGTGTATACAATTTTTTAACTGTATATGCTGAGGACAGAAGCAGAGTGTTAAATGTGTTAATTTCCAGATTTTACAAGAATCTTTGCAGTTGCACATATATAGAAATTTACTTACCACAATCTTATTTACCCAGCGGCTGACACCATCTGCCCAAGAAGAATAACCTAAAGAATAGAGAGGCAAGCAGGCACATGGACAGGTCATTCACGTCAAACAGCCATTCGACGAAAATATTTAGTGAAGATGCTAAGGGGAGGTGAGATTCTGAAAATTACACTTGGTCATGAAACGTGGTGTCAGTTTGTACAGTAGTCCAATAGATTCATCAATGTGTGATTGTATATCCTATAATATCTATTT
Source organism: Phragmites australis (assembly GCF_958298935.1). NCBI lineage: Eukaryota > Viridiplantae > Streptophyta > Magnoliopsida > Poales > Poaceae > Phragmites > Phragmites australis. Next base: position 24,104,499 of record NC_084929.1, read on the forward strand.
CTTTTGCATGTAAATCTTCAGATATAATCCTCCCTGTTGTCTGAAAGAGGATAAAGTCTTAGATAGTTGATTCGACGCTATACAGATTCTACTTGTGGGAACGCGTGCGACACCTAAGGCTCATGCATAACATGAGCGCTCAGAGTGACCCATGGTTTGTAGAATACCTGCTACGCATCGGTAATGGTATTGAGAAGGCTAATGGTGATGGCAACATATGATTTTCTGATGATATATGTGTGCCGTATATAAGAAAGGACACAGAACTCGATAAATTTATAGGTAGCATGTTTTCGATGCTCGACGCTAACCTGGTTGACTTAAACTACATCACGTCAAGAGCCATCCTGTCCACACAAAATGAGTGCATAGATACGATTAACATGAAGATGATTGGTCGTTTCCGGGAGACGAGATGGTGTATCATAGCTTTGATCGCACTGAAGATGACCCCCACAACTACTACCCTGGAATTCCTTAACTCTCTGACCCCAAAAGGGCTGCCACCGCATATGCTAAAGCTTAAGGTTAACTATCCTACTATACTGCTTAGAAACATTAACCCTGCCAATAGACTTTGCAACAGGACAAGGCTTGTGGTCCAAGGGTTCCAAAGAAATGCTATCGACGCAGAGATCATGCTTAGACAACATGCTAGGAGGAGGATTTTTCTGCCTCGAATCCCCCTATGTCCCTCTGATGATGAGATGTTTTTTTTCCGGTTCAAGCAGAAGCAATTTCCTATCAGGCTCAGCTTCGTCATGACAATCAACAAGGCACAAGGACATATCATCCCGAATATCGGCGTGTACCTTTCTCAACTAGTGTTCTCTCATGGTCAACTATACATTGTGTTATCTAGAGCCACTGCCAAAAGTAATATCAAGATTCTCGCTGCCCCGAATGAAGGTAAGAAAAAGGAGAAGCGCTCAAAGTAGAGTGAGACGTGCACTAAGAACATCGTCTACAAAGAGGTTCTCACATCATAGTCGATGTATTTTATTGCTTATTTATCAATTTATTGCTACTACCTATACTTTGCTTATCTTTGATGTGATACATCTAATAATTTTTTTTGTTTGCGCAGGCTCAATGATAAGAGATACCTAATTTATATGATGCAGAGAGTAAGGGTAAGAGATAGAGTAACAACCCATGAAGTAGGTCGAGATGAGGAGAGCTTTAGAATACACAAAAGGTTTCATGTAGATGGTGACAAAAAACTTGTTTGTGATGAGGTCCCGTGCGTGTTGCTTATTAGAAACCATGTTTTCTTTTCTTCGTCGATGGACACGAGTTTAATTCTTGCGTATTGACAAAGCTTAGAGTATAAGCATGGTCTAACATTACATCTTGTTAGTAGCTTAGTTGATCAATATATTCCTTATGTTTGAATTGGTTCAACGAGGACAGTGCAACAATCATTTTCTAAATTGTTTGTATTTTTTTTTATGTTCTGTGACAAATTTCTAAGTATATACTTTGCTATGTTTGACGTCAACGCTCCATCTGAATATTCTTTCCTTATGTTTTTTATGAGCGTTTAGTGGATGTTCGAATAAGTATGTAAACCTAGTTGTACAGCAGTATGTTGCCTGATGTTCAGAATAATGTCTTAGTGTTTGCAGTTCTTCAACATTATTAACAATGTTATTGCTTGAAAGGTACTTCGACGATGATGTCTGATTTTAGAGGAGTTAACAATGTTATCATGTGCAAATTTGTGCCTTCCGTTACAACACACTGACATTTAACTATACAGTCTAATTTGCACACACATACAGAGCAAAATCATCCTTCATCTTTTAGAGTTACTAGAAATAAAAACAGTTACAAATAAACAACAGATTTGCTATGTGACAGCACATGAAATCCCTCCCTAAATCTATTGATATAAACAATATCTATACATATACTTGATATCATCTTGTACAAATTTTATTTTTATTACAACATATGAATACTCAATTAGTGTGTGTATATGTATATATATATATAGACACACTTAGAGTATCTGCAGACCCGTCCTGCTTCGGCCCGATCCGCCCCGACGCGCCGGTCGCGCGGGCATATGCCTCCGCATAGCTTGGCCTGAGGATGTGGGACGCCTACCAAACAGCCGTAATAACCAAGGCAGGGGCGATTAACCAGCAATGACGGAAGCTTGTGCCCACAAGTTGTAGAGCCGCGGCCCGCGAGCGGCAGCCATGTTAGGCTAATCTGCCACTATTCGTTATTCGTTAATAAAGGCAGCAATTGTAGGTCCGTGGACCTAGAATGTTTAGCTCGTGGTTGCCACCAACTGGGGAAGAGTTGGACTCGTCTTATTTAGCATGGTCGTACGATTTGGATTGTGCATTTACATAAGGACAATGCTAGCATCCGAATATCCGATCTAGATATTATTATCGAACGCCTGTTGCAACAAGTAAGAAACACTAGTGCAACAAATCCAAAATTAGAGGCCACGCAGGGTGCTCGGGCTACCTAGACCTCTTACGCTACTGACGAGTTACCCTACCTATTTGCAGAGTGACGAGTAGCGCTAGTGAGCTCTGCTCATCACCTCCCTTTGGTTAGTAAGCTCTGCTCTAACCTCCCTTTGATAAGAGTGAGCAAGTGGAAAGTGGACGAGCACGAGCAACTCCAGATGTAAGTGAGCGACCATGGGTGCACGGGGCAAGCAGGAGCGAGTGAATCAATGTGAGATAGATAAGTGGTTGGGAGTTTGGAGCTAGGGAGATGAGGGACAAATATGAAAAGTATGGTGCCTAAATTGAGCGGATAAAAATTTTAGGCATAGCTAGTTTTTCTGCTGGTATGGGCCCATTGGAGCGTCCAACAGCCGTATTTGCTATCGGACGTACGAGACGAAGCATTATCGTTTACATAATTAATGCAGAAATATTGGTTATGTTAGATAAAATCTAGCAAACAATTTTGGTAAAATGTCATTGGTATGTCAGTGTTGGTGATATGGGAACCAAGGGTCCTCGAGTCCCAAGGCCAGGACAGCAGAATGCCATGTGACGTCTTCCCTCGGGGATCATCTCCCCGAGATCCGAGAAGACTTAGTTCCGGGAGGGGTGCTCGGGGTCATGAACAGTGGTCCTCGAGTACCCGGAGTTCCCTGAGGATCCGAGAAGAGCCAGTTCCGGGAGGGGTGCTTGGGCTATAAACAGTGGTCCCCGAGTACCCGGAGTTCCCTGAGGACCGAGAAGAGACATATCCAGGAGAGTGCGCTCGGGGCTATGAACAGTAGTCCCCGAGCACCCAGAGTTCTCCGAGGACCTGAGAAGCCCCTTGCCGGTGGGTCCCACAAGGGCTCAGCGGTGAGGTGTCAATTGGTGAGAGGCCCGATGCTGCATTTAAGAGGGAGCGTGGCCTGTCACTTCCAAGCACTCCCCTCATGCCTGTCGTACTGAGTACGTCAGTCCCTGCCACCGCCTGGCAGGAAGTTGTGGGGACATTTAATGCGACGGGTCCCATCGCACGTCACCCTGAGGGGCCCATAAGGGGAACGGCTCGGAGATATCGTTGCTGGGCTCGAGGCATATCGCCTGCCGCCTGCTGTGTCAGACCTGCTCTGACCGAGCGAGCATGCGGGGTTGCCCGGCGGCTGTCCGGTGGGCCCCCTGCACCTATTGAAGTTGGTGTAATGGACGACAGGACCGGCCAAGGGCGCATTTTCAACCCCTTGTAACGTTACATTGCAGCCCCATGATGGTTGCTTTCCATTTATGGCTCATGGGAACTCGTGCCCTCCTTTCTGTGCACGCCAAGCCTTCCCCGACGGGATAAAAGGGGGTGCACTCCAGAGAAGAATAGGTCGAACAAGTTTCGGACGAGACACATCACACAAGTCTGAGAAGCGGAGCAGAGGTTCACCAAGCTCGAAGCAAGACCGAAGCTCTAGACTTAGACAAAAAACCTTGTAATACAGAGATCCAGAGAGAGACATTCGTAGAGCATTAATAGCATACATACAGGAGTAGGTTATTACGCTCCGTGCGGCCTGAACCTGTCTAAAATCCCTTAAGTATTTACTCCCACTAGCAGACGATCATCCGTCCCGCCTACATCTCACATACTCGCATTAAATCCACGTACGAGGTAGATTCAGAATTATTCCCCCGGCCGAATCTCAAAGGGGGTCCCTCAGGATCCCCGCTTGATGAGTTCATCCTCCGACAGTCAGACTCAGCTAAGAGTCGGTAAAATTCTATCTCATAACTTTTGAGCAGGAGTTGTTATAAGCATTTGAATCCAGATAACCCGCAATTACATCACCAAAATTTTAGTATGACTGGTGCATTTCTAGTTTTTTTTACATCTACAAGAGCTACGTCATAGAGGGAACCGAGACAAAGCCTTCATCCATGAGGCACCTTCGTCCCATAATCTTAGGGCACCTCTCCCCCCATTCCCTATAAACCACGACAAAATCTTACCCATCAACCTCTCGCACCCACTGAGCCTAAAAAATACCGCATTTTTCGATTGCAATTGATTCGGACGCGCTCGTCATAGGCGTTGTGCCGCCCGATGAGATCTTCAATGGTGAGGGTCTTTAAGTCCACGCACTACTTGATGAAGATGACGAGTTTGCATGCACAAGTGCTAAGCCAGGTTTCTCTGCAGTCGCACGCTTGCAAGACAAACCCAAGAGCCAAGAGAGCAAAGGCACCGCATAAGGGTTTCCCTTCACGGCCCAGATTCTTATCATGAAGGGATTTTCGTTCCCTTCAACGCTGCAACGGTTTCCCTTCACGAAGAGATTCCAAGGTCATTCCCTTCAGAACGGGATTATCTCTCCTTTCCCTTCGTGATTCTCCTCGAAAGAAAGTTGTTGGAGAGAGAAAATAAAAAGAATGAGAACAAGAAATTTTTAAAAAAAAAAATAAAATAAAGAAATATGATTAAAGATAATTTTAACACACATGAATTGATCTCCCTTTGCTAAGTTTCCTCCCTCATTTGGCAGTACCGCCGTAGAGTAGGCGTAGGCCGCAGTGGTGGAGTGAGGAAACTTGGCAAGGATCTATCCCTCCTCTCGTATTCTCTTGCGTGCAAGCTCCCCTCCCCCGCCACGCGCACCCAAGCAAAGCCTCGTGCGCTCGTGGATGAGACGTGGGCCCGTGTGGCAGAGGGAGCGAGAAGGAGTTGGTTCCAGGGACGCGTAGCGTGGTGGAGGGGGAGAGGCAAACCGGAGGGGAAGGGGGGATTTCTTGGGATTATTTAGAGGGGAGGGAGGGAGATAGGCACACGAAAGCAACAACGAGGAGAGAGAGAAGAGAGAAGGGAAGGGAAAAGGGTGAAGCCAAGGAGTTGCTGGTTTTGCTTCTGGTCGGAGCCGGAGGGCAAAGGGTAGGGGAAGGGGAAGACGAGGGGAGAGGCGAGGCGAGGAGGGGAATGGTCTCGAGCTGAGTCGGCGGATCGCGGCGGTGGGGATCGGCGGTAGCGGGGGACACTCGGATGGTATTGGCCTTCGCCGGCGCCGGAGGCGGCGATCGCAGATGGGCGGCAGCGGTGGGGTCGGGGGGCGGGGGTTGTAGGAGCGGCAGCGGAGTCGGAACGGGCGCTCGTGCTGGTCTCCGGGCGGGAGGAGGATCAAGGAGAGGAGAGGGAGAATGAGGCGGGGGAAAGGGGGAAGGAATGGGCTGCTCCCGAGCTCGCTGCGGATCATATCGTCGTGCCTCAAGACGGTCTCGTCCAACGCCGGCTCCGTCGCGTCCACGGTGCGCTCGGCCGGCGCCTCCGTCGCCGCCTCTATCGCCCCACAGGCCGAGGACGAGAAGGACCAGGTCGGCTCCTCCCCCCCAGCTCCCACCTCTTCGAAGATTCTGTTTTTACGTTGTTGCAGATGAGTAGATGACTGTGTGCACTGTGGTTCGCTAACTTTAGTGCTGCTGGATTACGCTTGCAGTCGTGTGCTCAATTAAGGCATTTTGCAGTAGCAGGTTGTGAGTAGTCCGGCGAGGTAGATCTTATTTATAGATTCGCAGTTCTAGTGGCAATTAGTGAAGCTTCATGTGAGTTGACCATGAACCAAGTTAAACTAGTTAGAAAAAAAGTTAGTAAGTACTATAATGTGTGGAATTCGAAGGGATGTTTTATGATTCATGCTAAGATGGTCGGGCTGTTCGGCTATTGAGAGCAAAAAAGTGGCTTACATTAGCATTTAAATTGGGTCACTTTATAGTGCACTGAACTCTTCTTTACAGCATAATAAACATGGCTAATGGGCACCTTGTTATTTGGTGGAAATGATGTTTGCTTCAGATTCACTTCAATATTTTTTTATTTGGATGCTATATGAATGAAGTGGTACCTTTAATGGAAAGAACAATTTTTTTCCATATTTAATTCATGCTTGGCTCAATTCAATTTTATTGTCAATAGTTTTGATTGGAAATGAATGTCACTATAGTTCCCTGACCTGCTGTGGTTTTCGGCATTGTATGTTTCCGCAAAAAAATATTCGCGAATGCAGTCTTGACGTTCCATATGTAAATAGGTTTTGTGGGCTGGGTTCGATAAATTAGAGCTCCATCCATCATCATTCAAGCATGTTCTGCTCGTTGGTTATTCAAATGGGTTTCAAGTGCTTGATGTTGAGGATGCTGCAAATGTTTGCGAATTGGTCTCAAAACGTGATGGCCCAGTTACATTTTTACAAATGCAACCCACTCCAGTTAGCTCTGAGGGTACTGAAGGATTCCGAGCATCACATCCCATGCTTCTGGTTGTTGCTGGTGATGAGACAAATGGCCTGGGTGCGGTTCAAGGTGGTCGCCTAAGCGCACTGATCAGAGAAACTAACAGTGAACCTCAAACAGGAAATTGCATTTCTGCCCCCACGGTTGTTCGCTTCTACTCTTTGAGGTCTCACACCTATGTACATGTTCTTCGATTTCGGTCTGCTGTATATTTAGTTCGCTGCAGCCCACGGATTGTTGCTGTAGCTCTTGCAGCACAAGTAAGTTTCTCTTGGTGCATTTATTCATGTTCTGTACTGTAATTTGGTATTGGCAAAGAAGGACTTGTTAGATAACTCTTTGAAATACTTTCTTCTGTTACTACATCGCAGATCTACTGCTTTGATGCTGTTACTCTTGAGAACAAGCTCAGCGTCTTGTCATATCCTTTGCAAGGTACTCCTGGGGTAAATATTGGATATGGCCCGATGTCTGTTGGCCCAAGATGGTTAGCGTATGCCACAAATACCCCTTTGTTGTCAAACACAGGTCGTCTTAGTCCACAGAACCTTACACCTTCACCAGGAGTGAGCCCATCTACTTCTCCTAGCAGCGGAAGCTTAGTTGCTAGATATGCAATGGAGTCTAGCAAGCAAATAGCTGCTGGTATTATTAATCTTGGTGATATGGGATATAAAACATTGTCAAAGTACTGCCAGGAACTTATGCCTGATGGTTCTAATGCCACTTTGTCATCAAGCCCAGGCAGGAGATCTGGTAAAATTCCTTCCAATGTAAATCCACTGGAAGCTGACAATGCAGGAATGGTTAGTTGAAGCCTCCCTAAGCTTTTTTTCCCTTGTCAAATTAAGTGCATGGAAAAGTAAACTCTTCAATGCAATTGTATTTCACAGTACTGAAATCTTGTTGAATATTTGCAGGTAGTCATCAAGGATTTCACCTCCAAAGTTGTTATCTCACAGTTTAGGGCTCACACAAGTCCCATATCTGCTCTTTGTTTCGACCCAAGTGGAACACTTCTGGTCACAGCATCGGTTCATGGCCATAACATAAATGTTTTCAGGATCATGCTGACCAGCATTGCTAATGGCTCGAGCGCAAAATGCTATGATTGGACAGCGTCTCATGTTCACCTTTATAAACTGTATCGTGGCATGACAGCAGCTGTATGTTTTACAAAACAATTTAAAAGTCTTTTTTGGAAAGTTTTATGATTTTTTTCATTTAATTAATTATCTTATATTTGCGTGCAGGTTATACAGGACATTTCTTTTAGTCATTTTAGTCAGTGGATAGCTATTGTTTCATCACGAGGAACTTGCCATATTTTTACAATGTCTCCTTTTGGTGGTGATGCCAGTCTGCAGCCACAGAATTCCCACAGTGATGGGCCACCTCTTGCCCCATGTCAGTCAAGGCCATGGTGGTCAAAGTCATCCTTTCTTACGGATCAACAGCTTCATCAAGTGCCATCAACTGTTACAAACTCAGTAGTCAGTAGGATTAAAAATAGTACTTCTGGTTGGCTAAATACTGTCAGTAATGTTGCTGCTTCTGCAAGTGGAAAACTATCTGTACCATCTGGTGCCGTTACTGCTGTTTTCCACAATTCTATTTACCAAGGTTCTTTGCCGGTCCCATCAAAGGCTAACGCTTTGGAGCATCTATTGGTATATTCACCGTCTGGTCATGTTATTCAACATGAACTTTTACCTTCTTCAGCTTCTGAGTCCTCTGATAGCAGTCCAAGAGTTGGTTCAGTTCCTAACTCGCAACTCCAAGATGATGAGTTGCATGTTACTGCTGAACCAATTCAATGGTGGGATGTGTGTCGTAGGACAAACTGGCCAGAAAGAGATGAAAACATTGCAAACATTGTATTCTATAACCAAAGAAACAGTATGATGGCTATGGATGCTTCTGATTGTGAAGATAGCGAACTTTCAGATTCCATTCCATCAAATGATGGTATGTCTGGGAAAGAGATTATGAGAGTCCGAGAAAGATCAAGCTGGTATCTGTCAAATGCAGAAGTACAGATAAGCTCATGGAGGATTCCCATCTGGCAGAAATCTAAGGTCTGCTGCAATGTCTCAAAACAGTATGCTAAATCATGCAGAAATAGTAGTGACGATCTTTCATGTTTTTGCAGATTTGCTTCTATGTGATGGACCATCCTGCTGCAGAGTCAGGGGAAACAGTTGACATTGGTGGAGAAATTGAGATTGAGAAGTTGCTTCTTCACGAGGTTGAAATCAGGAGAAGGGAATTGCTCCCTGTATTCAAGCAGTTCCAATATTCTGAGCGGATTTATAGTGACAGGTAATGTCAATGAAACTTCTCTTGTCTTCTTCAAACTGTTTTAGATGATCAAATATCCTATCTTCTTTTGGTTGGTGATCACGTTCTCTTTTTAGTTTGCCATTATTTAATAATATGAACAGATTGCATTTGGCATTTGGCACTATTTGAAACTTAGTCCGTTTATGGTGAAATTGTGTTACAGGTTTAGAACATGTAAAACTACATTTTCAGTGTAATTCAGCTGTATTTTGTTGCTGTTTTTCTTTCGTATACCAAGCTATAGTTAAGACTAAAGAGTCCAGTATGATGCACTTAGTTGATCCCTATTATCCTGTAGTGCTGAGTCTATTGTTAACTGTAGGATGTCACTTATGTTATGGAAACCATATTAGTACTTTGCTATTTTATTAGATTGATTACTGACTCCTAGTTGGTTAGCTTTGAGTCCTATTCTGTTTCTGTTTTCTTCCTATTTCCTAGATTACTTAGATGTCTCCTAGTATATAAAGGAAGCCTTAGTCTTGTTTAGGGATCAATCAAAAAGTAATTCGGTAAGGGGCTTTGCTCACCAATCGTCTATGATTAGAGCTTCTTCTAGACGGGAGAAGCCGTAGATTAGAGGGCGATCAACCCTTATCTTGCTGTGTTCATATGGTTCCCCATAATATTTGGTATCAGACAAGTTCATTCTTGCAGACCATTGCCCTCTACCGATTTCTGCCACCGCACACCAATCCGCTGTTGCCCTGCATCCAGCAAAACCACCGCTCCTTCTGCAGCCTGCCCTCTGCCAATTTTGCCAAAACAAGGAAAGAAAAAAATCGTTGCTGCCCTTCCCTACGTCTGCCGGAGACAGGTTTGCTCCTACGCTGCCTTCCTCCCATCGCCTCTAGCACGACTCATCTGTCAGCCATGTTCCGCCCCTGCCGCTGCTGAGAATCGCTACTTCCGCCAGGCCTCTTGCCCCTCTCCAACTTCCATTGCCCTTCCCTGCTCCTGCCACCGCCTCCTAATTTCTGCAACCAGCCATTAAATTACTGCTGCAATCACTCCAATTTCTACCAAAAATCAGCCGCTGGAGGTCCTAGCAACCAATTTTTCCTGCTGACCATCAAATTCACAACCGCCAGCCCAATTGAGCTGCCAACCTCAAATTGAACTGAATTTCAACTGCCGTCTTCCCTTGTTCTGCCGTCACTGCTCCGTTTTTAGCCGTCAGGTGAACCAGTTCACAACACCCCCTCCCCCTGCAGCAGCCCTCCACCCAATCCCACCCCCGGCAGAATCCAATTTTCATAGCCCTTGTTTCCCGCTGGTACCACCCAACCATCCCACATTGATCCCATCTATTAGCCCCACAACACATCGACCATGTACAACATGATTCATCTCAACGCAGGCGTTCCGCCCTTTCCCAGACTCTCTTTTCTTACTTACGATGGTGAAGAAGATCCATAGCCCTCGCTCAACTTGTGTGAACATTTTTTTCGTGGGCAGCAAATATTGGAAGAAAAAGTCTGTTATGCTTCATATCATATGATTGCCGATGCAAAACAATGGTACATGCAATTCGAGCGTAATCATGGATTGGTCCATTGGGATGTGTTTGAGCACTACGTCAATATGTGCTTTTGTACTTCCATCCGTAGCAATGCTTTGGACAAATCAATGCCACACAACGGAGGTTATGATCCCAAGAAGACCCGATCTTCAAGATTCCACTACCCTAGGCTTCCAATATTCGACGGCAACGAAGACCCCTAGCCTTGGTTGGACCATAGTCACCGGAAACGGGGTCGACACCACGTTCCACGACCCCAGGTCGAACGATCCGATTGACGCTGGGACACCACTAAGACACCCTCGAGACGTCGCCTGAACAGGAGGGGAAGGGAGGATCGAGGATCGAACTAACCTAGCCCCTGCTGCTGCAACAGTACCCGTCGTGAATCTCGTCGCCGAGCTCGCTATCCCACTCTCGGCAGCCCGCCTCCACCTGCGCCTGCGCCGCCCCGCGTCGCCGCCTTCACCTTAGCCCGAGCCGCCGCGCCGCTGCCGCTTAGCCCGAGCCGCCATAACCTGGATCGAGCCGCCACCATCCGAGGAGAACCATTGCCGCCAAGACTGCCCTTCCCGCCACTGGATCCGCATCGACCAATGTGAGCCTGACCCATTTTCCTCCTTCCCTACCCCGGTCGCCATCCCGCAGCCACCACCCAACCCTAGCTGCTGCTGTCGCCTCTGTACGAGAGACATGAGAGTGAGAGAGAGGGAAGTCGACGAGTGAGAGAGGGAAAAGGAAAAGGAGAGGAGAGAGTTGGGATGAGGCCCATATAGCCGGTTCGGCCCAGAAAAGAGAAGAAGCCCAGTAGGCCGAGCCCGACACAGTTTAAAAGCCAACCCACGTGCACAGTGGAGTTTCACAATTTAGCAATCAATTTCAAAAATAATTTAACTAAGGTTTATGTTCTGATTAGGATTACTTTTGTAAAATTATATAGGTCTGACTACAATATAAATTATTTTTGTTTGATATATATGTCCTGAACTCCTGATTAGGATTACTCTTAAATTTCTTAGGGTTGTAACCATTGACCTCAAGTTTCGTCCCGAGATCATCGACTCGAAATCCTTGGGGTCACGTATCGTGTCGCGAATTGTTGTCCCGAAGAAGTATGCTCCCTTCGTACCACACTTTTGACAGATGTTGACCCATGTCCCGCGACCCCGTTTCTCGACCCGGTCATCCCGGATTTCTAGTGACTATGGGTTGGACTACTATGAGCAAGTCTTCTACATGCATCGAACGTTGGTAGATTAATTAGTGTGGTTTGCCTCTTGTCATTTGACCGGTACTGCACAACAATGGTATCGTAACTTGGAGCATGGGAAGGAATCGTACCTTGGAAGAGATTCTTGGATTACATGCTTATTCGTTTCCAATCTGCTACATCAACACGAGCCTCCCCCAGCTTGTCTGAGATCTGCGTTAACATCGATGCGTTATTGACGGAATTGAAGGAGGAGGCATTGTGTTCCAATGCAGTGGACATGTTGCCACCACCTGCCCCAATGGTCACATTAGCCCAAGTCGCTTTGCTGCTATTAGTGCCAACTGAAATGCTACCATTTACTCTCATGGCCACACACTCGGAGCCTACCATAGTGCTACCAACTCCTGTCGTCACATACATGGTATTGCCAAAGCCTTGTGCATTGTCACTTGAACTTTTTGTGTCGCCATTTGCACCTAGTGATTTAGTTCCAATGAAGGAGGTAGATGCGAAACAGGAGGCAACACTGCTTCCATTTGTGGCGTCATCGGTCATCAAACAACTACCTGCCACTTCTGCTCCGATATCACTTGCATTGCCAGTGGCAAATATCTCACTCTCAATCCAATTGTCCTTGGCTGCTCCAATGGTGTATGCTAAGAAACAAGGGTGATATCGTCTCCATCCTGCACAATGTGGGCGTGTTCAAGAACTACAAGGAACCTTACAAGAACATCAGACTTCCATCAACGTGGAGCTTGCATGGGTTGCAGCCATGGCCACCACAATAGCTCGAGGACGAGTTGTTTCATGGCGAGGAGGGAAATGTTATGGAAACCATATTAGTACTTTCCTAGTTTATTAGATTGATTGCTGAGTCCTAGTAGGTTAGCTTTTGAGTCCTATTCTGTTTCTGTTTACTTCCTATTTCCTAGTTTACTTAGATGCCTCGTAGTATATAAAGGTAGCCATAGTCTTATTTAGGGATCAATCAAGAAGTAATTCAGTAAAGGGCTTTGCCCACCAATAGGCTATGATCAGAGCCTATTCTCGATGGGAGAAGCCTGTAGATTAGAGGGCGATCAGCCCTAATCTCGCTATGTTCATGTGATTCCATAATACTTATGTATTGCCAATGTGTAAATATAACTTGAGTGTACAATTTTTGCAGCAAGCGATAAGCTAGCACACCGTAATATCTAATGCATACGATGATCTGTGACGCCTCCCAGGTTGTAGATATGTGAATATATGAATAGGAACCCTAGAATGTAGCTTGTTGCATGGTGACACCTCAGTTTCTAGTAGTTCTAAAATGAAGTGTTTAACTATGCAATCATGTTACTTTGGGTATGCCCAAAATTAGAATACCTGCTATTGCATTGCAGAATTGTAACTTTGTTTTTAAAATTGAGAGATCTTGGTTTTCTGTTGTTCCATACTCTAGGTTTTATTGTTCCTGGAAATTGTATAATTTATTAATTGGCTGGTATGTGGTAACAATGTTTGTCTAACCAGCTTGTTTTCCCACATGATTTCAAGAACGATTGAAGACAGTTGAATCATAGATGATATTTCTTTCAAGCTAACATAGGTTTTCATGTTATCTGTATGTTTGTGCAGCTCTGGATGAAATTAAGTAGCGGATGAATTGATTTATATTAAAAAATCATTTTGTTTTAAATTAATAACTAGGTCTATTGCTATTTTAAATTAACTAGGTCTAGTTGCTTATATGATCTAAATTGTTTGCATGAACATGGTTACATTTAGTAATAGTGGCAACTCCATGTTGTATACTTGTGAACTAAAGTCCACATAAACCTTGTCATGCTCATTATGCTTTATTGGCTCTGATACCAATATGTTTGTGTATGCCCTACTAGTTAGCAACCTAAGCAATAATTTGATTTCCTTGGTGCACATGATATAGTCAAAACTCAAAAGTGCCAAGTATTTAGAAACAAAGGGAGTATATGTTCGCAAAAATTATAAACAGGTACAATGATGTGAAAATATTATTGACGATGAATCTACCAATACAATTTTCATTTGACGAATCTAGATACTTATGTATCTAAGTGGTCAATCTTTTTGCCTTTGTTTGGTAATATGATACTTGGTTTTCTCTATGTTTCTACTAAGCAAAGGATTAAGCAGTTAGAATTCGAGTTTCCAATCTTCAACAATTTAGCCATGTTGTGTGAACTTCTGATGAGTCTAACTGAAGTTTATTCTTTGTATTGCCTTATTTATGTGAGTGAATGTAACATATGGAATTATGCAATGATTTAGGAATCATGCAAATGGAGGTTTTCGGAATGCCTTGTCTCACATTGGCAATTCACAGAATCACTCTGTAAAGGATAATGGTGAATACGAATCCGAGCCAGTGTCCCCTGAATCTGGATTTTACACTGGTAAGCATATGATATTGAATTTATTTTCTTACCTCCATTATATTGTTGTTGATTGAAAAACCTTACTGTGGTAGATATGAGGAAAACAGCGAACATGAATGGTTTAGCTAGGCAGTCATTGTCTGGACCTAGCTCTGCTGTGACTTTGCAGCAAGGGGGGGAGTTCAATTCTATTGAATCCCCTAAAGCTGCAAAGTTGACTGCCCATCACAAAGTAGAGAATGAGAGCAGTGGCTATGTATCAACTCCAACAAATGCATCTACCATCATGCCACAAGATAGAGAGAGAGTGGATTGTGTACCGTCACATATTAGACCATTGAATAGCTATTCCCTCTTGGATGGATCTCTTGATACTGGAGTGTTGTCTCCTGCAAATGGTGTATCATGCAATCCTGAAATAACCAACAATTCCTTGGTCAGCAACGGTGCAAGCACTGACATACCTAATGGGTGTCTCACCAGTATTGATTCTGGACAGCAGGGGGCGTCTGATTCTCACAACTCAGTCGAGTTTACCCAGTATTTCCAAGAGGGCTATTGTAAAATATCAGAACTCGATGACTGCCGTGAGTTAACTGAAGCTGTTACTGATGCTGACAGCAGCAGCAGCCACTGCGAGAGAGAGAAGCCTGAGGAAGATGGGGATAACGATGACATGGTTGGAGGAGTTTTTGCCTTCAGTGAAGAAGGTTCTAGCCATGAACACGTAATATAAGTTACTAAAGTCCATTGTTCTGATTTCCCTCTTCTGATCTTTGCCCCCTTTTCATGTTGCAGGTTGAACTTACTATACTGCTTTACTTGAGAGAAGATATAATGCAATACAGTGCCCACAACATTCAGTGTGCATTAGTATGTAGAGGATGGTGAAATTCTGGTAGGTTTTCGTGGAATAAAGTTGTGCTGAACGATAATCTTCTGTGGTACATATTAAAAGGTAAAGCTTGTGCCAACGCTCATTTGCCAGAAGTTCTACTCTCGATCTGAGGTCAAGATCCCTCCAGGCAATACTAATCCATGGATCCACGTTTAGGAGAGTTCGGTGTTGTCGAGAAGTTGCCATTGCCTGCCGCAACACTGCCCCCTTTCTGTTGCTTTGTACATATGCTGTAAGACCCATTTGTTTTGTGCCATACATCTGGGGCATTGGATGGTTCTAAAACCCTTACGTTGGTGGCCATATTTGTTGACTGCTTCCTGCCAAGGCCTGTGAATGCTCCATGTTTATTTGTACAGACTTTCTGTTTTATTAGAAAAAGGAAAATCTAGCAACGATTAATGTGACATAACTGTATAAACATTCAGTAAAGAATTTGCATTTACGAAGATGTGCTTATTTGCCTGTGTTCTTCACCTGGCCCTTTGCCTGATGATGGCAATTGGATGACAATCGACAAAGTTCTTAATATGGCCTGAGGCACTGAATTGTTGCATGCTTTCAGTGCGGGTAGTAGAATACAAGGGGTTGCAATGGGCTGTTTGATCTGCTGTCAATGTTTGCCAATGATTACCGAATTTTGGTACGAATTTTCTCCCACCTAAAATCCTAGTTTATTTTGTTGTTCATTTGTCGTACACTATAAGTGGTCAAAATTCTTGCCACTAAAGTGTGGCAAAACCAAGCTTAGACAAAAATGTATGGCAAAAATTAGCAAACAATTAACCAAATGGGACTCAATTTCTCAACTTTGTTTCACCAATCATCACGTTCGCCTAGGGTGCGTTTGGTTGAATGAGATATGTTTCGTTTATGTTTTATTGGATGGAATAATCTAATTTCTTATTTGGTAATATGGACACGGTGATATAATTTCTTATTTGTTTAGACAGATAGAAGTTGGATGAGATTAGCCAAAATTTTGTGGAACCTGCTTGCCATGTATTTAGTTTTTTATCAAAATATAATCATGTGAGATCCTGTTTTATTGATTTAATTGTAATGAATACAATAGTCAATCGGTTTCACAAAATTAGATAAATAGTTTATGAGATAATTGAAGGTGATATGCCCTAGAGGCAATTATAAAGATGATTGTATCACACGTCTATGTTTATGTACTACCAAATAATATGTTATTTCATGAATGACTATCGTTTACATTGATCAGCAAGTATATGACTTGTTCATGAAACCCTTTGTTTATTTCATGATGTTAGTAGATCTCTGGTCGCATATCATTGTGATGATACATAAGATCAGCACATATATTGATTGATGATCACGTTTTATAGATCATAGATATAGAGATACCAGATCAATAATGTGGACATTTATGTTAGAAAATATGATGTTAGATAAACTCACCTTGAGATACTGTTGAGATTATTATTTATAATGTGCTATCAGTTGTTATCTCAAATGGTGTACCTGCAGGATACTTAGACCTGAGATCATCATTGATTCTCAAAATGTGTAGTGACATACTTTGAGGCTACCAAATACTATTCTGTAACTGAGTAGTTATAAAGGTAGTTTTCGGGTTTGTCATGAAATATGTCGTGGGGTATGAGCGATCAAGATAGAATTTGCCCCTCCTTGATAATGGGAGAGATATCTTTAGACCCGTTGAGGTAGTTGGATTGAGAAAGTGCATGGCCATACTAATATGATTAAAGAGTTAATAATGATGAATCCACTACTTGATCGAGTGAATGGTCGAGCTATCACACGGATGGCACGTATCTCATCTTGAGCTTGACTGGTATCATGAGGCAAAGGGATCAGTGCATGTGTATATCAAGGTTCATTCGATATGATCTTTTATGTATATTCAGGAGTCAACATGTCCTGCTAGGGACCGCTATTGATTTCGATTTGGAAAGGGTTTTCAGGTCGTAGCCATTTGTGCATGAACCTAACGGGTCACACACTTAATAGGTTGGAACAAAACATGCGGATTAGATTTGTATATGAGTTTTGATTGGATTGTGATCCATGAGAAGTTAGTCCTAAAGGGCTTCCAACGTGGGAGCCCATTGGCGAGCTCTATATAAGAAGAGGCGTGGGTAGGACGTGCAGAGATTGAGCCACTCCGAAACCCTAGATGCGTGTGCGGTGCTAGCACATCGGCACTTGGCGTTTCTGCCCAGTACGTGTGGATACCATAGATGTGCTGCTGCTATTGTAGCACTGATCCTCTCGGCGAGTTGAACACGACGTGTTCGGGACTGGTCGTCACCGTGAGGAGTTGGTCGAGGAGCACGACCACCTATTCGTGTTGGTCGAGGAGCACGACCACCTGCTCTGGGTTGGTCGAGGAGCACGACCACCTACTCGGGGTTGGTCAAGGAGCGGAGTTGGTCGAGGAGCGTGACCACGTGCGCAGGGTTGGTCGCGGATCTGATCAAGAAGCTACTCAAGGAGTTTGACGTGTGCAACATTGGATCGGTCTACTCTAACTCTTCTTCCGCTGCACTGCGCGTCGAGCTGTAACGATCTATGATCTCCTACTAGCATGATTTTCTGGGTAAATACGGTAGAAAATTTTTGTTTTAGGCTAGCGTAGTCTGCCCGTTCCTCAAGAATAATATCATTTAAAATATACTAACAAAAAAATACATTTACTCTAACCAACCATAATATGCCACATCAGCAGTGATGATAAAGCTTATTTAGAATATGGATTGCTCTGTTTAGCAATTTTTGGCGGATGGGCTCATCTAGTATCTAAGAAGAATATTCCCTTTAGATGGATATCCCATCTAGCTTGTACTTCAACCAAACAATTTAAAAAAAATAGATGGTCATCTTCCGTCCAAGGATATCCTTCCAATCAAATACACCATTAGTGCAAGTTTACCCTTCAACCATATATCTCAAAAAACTAGATGGTCATATCCCATTCACGGATATCCCTTCAACAAAATACACCCCTAGTATGAGCTGTTGTCTTTGCTTTACTGTAGTTGTTTGGTATGCGTATTAAAAGAGGTACAGATGTTAAGGAATCTTTAATGATATTGGATCATGCTTGTCTCTATTACATAATGTGAAACTTCTGCTACCGAATCTAATGAGTGCAAGTATATCAAAACCAGACTTGTCCAAATGGGCCTAACAGGTTGGTCCGGCACCAACCTGGCTAAACATGACCCGGTTAAGGCACGACCGTTAGGCCCAGATAAGGTAACAGGTCGTGCCTTGTGATCAATCATGCTGACCCGGACCGTGCATGTTTGCAGCACGGTGCCACAACCCACCGGGTGGCACGGCGGGCACGGCGGCAAAAAACCCTCAAAAATAGAAAAATTAAAAATAATAGCTAAAAATAAATTGAAAATAGATAATAGATAAAAAAATAGTTTTTATTAATTGGTTGCCTCGTTAAAAATATTTCTACTAGAAGGAAAAAAGAGTACAACATAGGTTCCGAAAATTACACGATTTCATTAGGAACTCCAGATTTTTCTTGCAACATGTAATATGCTTCCTCAAATACCCTGTTCCACTTGTAGAACTTGCACATAATTAATTGCTGCATATTACACTTAGCAAATCATATATGTTCCCTATCTATTTCTATGTAGATCTTTTTAAAATATTGTCATATTGATAACCATGCACGCGAGTCCTCGACGTCTTGATCTATGAATGGAAATATGGATTTTATTTGTTGAAGTGGCTAGCAAAGTAGCAAGTAGCAAAAGAGAGATAACAAGATAGAGAATTAGAGGCCGTGAGCCCATGAGTGGTTTTGTAGATGGTCCGGTGGTGCTATTTATAGGCCAAGTGGGTGGGTAGCAGGTCATTTTTGAAAAATCAAGAAAAGTCAATAAAAAATAAAAATAAGATGGACACATAATTCTAAAAATAAACTTTATTGATAGGCTGCTTCATTAAAAACATTTCTAGCAAAGGAAAAAAGAATGCAACATAGCTTAGAAAATTGAAAATTACACATTCTCATCAACATCTAGATACAAATTTTTGAATGAAGTTTTAGGTTCAGTGTTCTCTGCAATGTGTTGTATTCGCGCTTCAGTTTGTTCGCAGTCTTTTACTATTATGAATAATTTCACCATTTCACTTGTGATGTTTGTTCTTCTCTTTTCGATTATCCTTCCAGTAAGACTGAAGGCAGTCTCCAAAGAAACTAGAGATACATGAACTGTTAACAAATCTCGTGCTAACAGTGAAAGAACTAGATAATTCGTCTTGTGTTTATGTTATCATTGTAGTATGTTGAAAATTTCTTATTCATGGCTGATAACGTCGTTGTCGATGAAGGATGTAAGCTCCCCTCCGGATGTTAGAATTTTGACGCTCGTAGACGATCGTGACAAAGAGTCTGAACTTCTTGATGAAGAACCTCCATCAAATATTTTTCACACACATTGTCGTCTTCTTACTTATTGTGGGTGCTAGTGGAGGTTGTTGTATACGAACTCCGACATACTTTTTTTCATATTTGCTATAAACATTGAATAACTTAGAATAAACATTAATATAATAAGTAGAATAATCATAACCAAGAATATCACTGGAACCGTGAGAACTATATAGAAACCTATGATTTTAGCTTTATGATCTAAAATAAATGCAAAAACATACAACACAAAATATCTTTCTAATATTTTAAAATTTTAGATTTCATAGGAACTGCATAATCTCTTAGAAGATTGTCATTTTAATAGCTGTTTAAATGAGTAGCAATTCTAACAATATTATGCACTACTAAATAAGATGTTAGTCAATAAACTTCTGATAAACTCATAGTTGAATTATAAAAAAATTCTAAAAACTCTAGCATCCTTTCGGTAACATAACAATACGCTTCTGTGAGTAAAATTTGACCCCATACTGATGATAATGTGTATGAATAAATACACCAAATATGCTCCTATACGGTACAATATTTTTTAGCATCAATAAAGTAGAGTTCCATCTTACCGCATGTCCACAACAAACTTACGTGCACACACCTCCATTACAACATAGTACTGCTTATATGCTGCAATTCGTTGGTTATAGGAGTCGACAAAAGTTATTATAGTACAAAAATTCTTTAGTATTGCACCAACCTCTTTAAATCGGATTTTACAATAAGATTGATAATATGACAAGCAAAACGTTGATGCAACAAGAAAAATTTAGCATATGTACTAAATAACAAAGTTGAAAGGACAATGATGTCGCCTAGAGGGGGGGTGAATAGGCGTTTTACAAAAATTCATCCCCTTTTACAGTTGACCTAAACTTGCAGCGGAATATAAACTAACGTGTTTTTCACAAGTGAGAAACCTAAATATGCTAGGCTCAACTAGTGCACAATCACCCTAAATAAGTGTGAAAATTACAATCCTAAGGTGATAAAAATTATTCAATTCTACCAAGAGATATGCAATAAAACTTAAATTGAAAAAGGCTGAAAAAACTGTTCATATTACTGAAATTACTGTTCATCCGGAGTATCCGGTGTAGTCCGGATACTCCGGTGTGTATAGGTCCGGAAACTCCGGTAAAGTCCGAATTCTCCGGATTCTGTACAGAACAGAGCCCAAAACTGAATAAAAAGGATGGGTAGAGAGTTCTAGCTCAAACCAAGTGATGTCGTGTGTTCCTGAAGATGATTCCAAGTAGATCCACGGAGAACCTATACTCAAATACACACAAACAAGTAGATCGAGCAATATGCACAAAGATTTGAGCAAGAATTCAAAAATAGAGGAACAAAGAGGAGACACAAAATTTGTTCCCGAAGTTCGGATTCACCACCGTGAATCCTACGTCTCCGTTGAGGAAGCTCCAACGAGCCAGGTCTCTTTCAACCGCTTTCCTCGATCCACTAGCTTTATCTCTTCCCTTTCGGAGGCGAGATCGACCTTCACAAACTTTCCCGCGGCTCACCACACGTGCGGGAGCTCACCGGCGACACCTAGCCGGCTAGGAGGCTTCACCTCCAAGAGTAACAAACGCTTCGAGAACTTCTTGTCAAGAACTCAAGTGCTCAAGTTTGGATTTGGCTCATTTGCACTCAATCTTCTAATCTCACAACCCAACTCATTTTTCTTCTCAAATCACACACTAGAATGGAGTGGGAGGGAGTTCTTCTTCTTATGAGCATCACTAAACTCTCAATGACTTTTGATGCAATTCTTTGAACTCATGGCATTTCTTAAAGAATTCATGCTTCATCATTTATGCATCTTCTATGGAATAACCTAATAGCAATTCTCAATATGATTGTTAGTCCATAGGCATTGTCATCACTTACCCGAGCATCACCTAGAACTCATTCATCTCGATGCATTTTCAATCTCCACATTTACCTAGAGCTCATGCATATCTCTCATCCATGCATCACCTATGGACCAACCTACTAACAAACTCAACACCATTGTTAGTCCATAGATATTGTCATTAATTACCAAAACCACACATAGGGGCTAGATGCACTTTCAGAAGTAAGAATATCCATCGCTCTAGAGTTTGCACCAACATTATCTAAAGTGATAAAAAATATTTTATTTGTGAGCCAAAAGTCTTCAACTATTTGAGATATTTTTTTAGCAATATTTTCACCGATATACGCGTTGTCAATCAACCGAAAACCTATTATTCCCTTTCTAGTTCTCAATCATTATCAACAAAATGAGCAACCACACTAAGATAATCCTCTCTAGCCCTACCTACCCATATGTATGAGGTCAAAGCAACTGAAAATATACATATTTCTAACATTTCTTTAAGCTTACTAAGACACACATTGAAGTATTTTACCATATCCTTAGTAGTTATCTGTCTAGAAACATATGCAAACCTAGGATTATGAGATTGCTTAATATAATCTTCAAATGCAGTAGACTCACTAATATTGAATGGTAGATCCGCTCTTACAATAAAGCGACATAGCTCTTTTCGAGCATTGGCGGAGTCATACTCCCAATGACAAATAGAACCATCAGGTTTGTACTGCATCACCATCTGCTTCATGACTGCTGCACTCTTTCGCTTGTAAGTTGCGACGTGCCTCTTCAAGTATCACGTTCTACCTGAGAACTTTGCAGATAATTTATATTTAAAAATATAATACTTAGCATACCTAACACTTATCATATCTTTCTCTCAGTAGATCCTTTCGAAGTCTTGCCGAACTTCAGAAGTTATGGCTCTTGATCTTTTAGAGACAGTGCTTGATGACGTGTATAAACTTGTAAAGCCTGACGATGAAGGTGATGTATGTGAACCAATTGGAGGTTCACCTTGGATCCTTCTTCACCTGTAACACTGTTATCAAAGGGGTTGTAGTCCTCTGAGAGTCATTAAAGAAAAAAATCATGATCAATGGACGTATTATCATAATCGTCGGCATTCATGATCAATGTTGAATGACACTAAAAAAAATTCAAATATTAAGAATTAGAAAATAGAAATAATCAAATAATAAAACAAAGAATGGAATAAACAAGAAAGAACATCGATGCAAAAAATCACTAAGATTTCTTCAGTACATTAGGATGATAGTGTTGAAATTTCTCAGATTTTTGAAAACAATTCAAACTAATTTTGTCAAATTATCGTAAATTCTCAAGAACTTTGAGACAAGAATGAGATAAGGAAATAAGAGAGCGAATATTATTTCTAGTATGGAATAGGAGGGTAGGATCATGCTCTATTTATAGGTGAAAAATGATAAATTTTGTAATTTTTTAAAGCCAAATAGTTATAAAACGCCTAGAAATTTAAAAAATTCAGTTAACATGTTAAACGGGTTGTACACATCCCATTTAACTCGTTAACCCACATGCCCCCGAGTGACTGACGGGATGATTATGCCAAGCCAGGCCGGCGCTACGCGCCAACAGCTCTAAGGCATGTTGGGCTGGCCGTGCCTTGGTGTGCCTAGCCGGGTTGTGCCCGTGTCAGCCCGTTGTACCCGGGCCGAGCCGTGCTTGCACGATGTGCCGTGACCTCGACCCAGGCACGTCCTGACGAGATACCGTTTGGGTCTGATCTGCTTAACTTCTAGCTGTGTCTACAGTAACAGGTCTCGGAACGATTCAGTAGATATAGCCCAATTGACCAGCTTTAATCAAAACTGAGCAAATATTTAGAGTTGCACGCCAAACTTTGCAGAAACAGTGCGTTTTCTCCTTAAGGGATAAATGCAAAAAACCCCCCAAAAGTCACTTGGATTTTGACTTTCCCCCCCAAAAGTTGTTTTGTTGCAAAAAACCCCCCAAATGTTTGATTTTGTTGCAAAAACACCCCCAAAAATTCAAAAAAAAATTTAAAAAATCACAAAAAATTCTAAAAAAAACTAGAGACAATTATAAGAACTTTTGTGAAATTTGTTTTAAAAAATAATATCCTTTGCATCATATTTCATGGAGAGTAAGTTTGAAAAAAAAGAAAAACTTGCAACTCATTTATTAATTCGAGTTAAATGCATAGTTAATTATTTACTAATCCAAAAATCATGAAACAAAATTTTCTAGTCTTCTTACATGATCCTCTATCTTGTAAAAATACATAAAATCTTGAATTAGTTATTGTAACGTGCAGAATTGAGTAAATGTGTTACAGATAGATTAATTCATAACTAATCCATAACACCCCCAAAATTAGTGAAACCACTTTTATTAGTTTACTTAAACAATTATTTGTGTAGGAAAAATAATGGTAGACATGAAAAAGTTAAAATAACATGAGTTAATAAATGAGTTGCACATTTATCTTTTTTTTCCAAACTTCCTCTCCATGAAATATGATGCAAAGGATATTATTTTTGAAAACAAATTTCACAGAAGGTCTTAGAATTGTCTTTAGTTTTTTTTAGAATTTTTGAATGATTTTTTTAGTTTTTTAAATTTTTAGGGGGTTTTTTGCAACAAAGTCAAACTTTTAGGGGGTTTTTTGCAACAAAATAACTTTTGGGGGGGAAAGTCAAAATCCAAGTGACTTTTGGGGGGGGGGGGGGGTTTGCAGTTTTCCCTCTCCTTAATGCCAATGTAGAAACCAACACCTGTCAGGACGATGTGCAGAAATTAGTACCATCAGTTAGTCCTATTTCTCACCAAAATCTTGTATCCAATGTGGTGAATCCCCATCTTGGATCGCTCTCATTTCTCAAGGCAGCCCTGACCCTGTGTAGTGTGTACCAGGTACCTCCAACGTGTCCAATCGTCGCCCAGAATAAGCCGCGCGCACGAGCTCCATCTAGCCATCCAAGGCCACGAACAACGCGCGCCACGCTGCTTCCGAACCGGAGGGCCGGGGAACGGCGCCCGGATCCCCACATGCCGCCTTGCGATTCGCGATCAGCCACCGACGCGCCGCGCCATCCCTCGCCTCGACCGAGAACCGGGCACGCATCCCGTAACCTGCACAGCGCGCAACGAGAGCGACGAGCCGACGAGCGACACAGCTCCTGCCGCCTGCCAAGCGGGCTCCGCGCTCGTTATCCTGACTGCTCTCTCCGCAAGCCTCCAAAACAGAGAGCCCCCAACCCAAACACGTGGCGCGCGGCGCTTTCTGACGCCGCCACCACAAGAAGGCCTCGCGCTCCCGTCCTTCTAATCCGAACGAGTGAGGGAGAGAGGGAGGAACAGGAGCAGAGGAGTCCAAGAAGCGCGGAGTCTGCAGCGGGTGATGGCGGAGGAGGCGCCGCCGGCTGCGATGGTGGGGGAGGGCGCGGGAGCGGCGGCGGGGGAGGCGGCCGAGGACTTTGGGCTGCCCGCGGAGCTGATGCTGGTCCTGCCGGCGGACCCGTTCGCGCAACTGGACGTGGCGCGCAAGATCACCTCCATCGCGCTTTCGTCCCGCCTCGGGCGGCTCGAGGCCGAGGCGGCCCGGCTCCGCGCGCAGCTCGCCGAGCGCGACGCCGAGGCCGAGGACCTCCGGGAGCTCATCGAGCAGCTCGACGCCAAGCTCGACGTCACATCTGGCCGCCTCCGCCGCGCCGAGGAAGAGAAGGTAATTTACCAGCTAGTGGAGCGGTGATAGCTGCTCGGCTGAGCTGTGAGCCTGTGACATCCGTGCAATGGCTTTCGCTGAAACTCGGCGCTAGAGTTGTCTGAGTCTCTAATGGCTCTGTTAGTGATAGTCTGATGCTTGTTTATTTCGCTTCGTTATCTGGTCAGTGCAAGTTACTAACAGTATGTTTTGGGTGTCGATGGCGGATATGCAGGAGACGCTGCTGAGCGAGAAAGCGTCGCTGTCCAACACCGTCAGGAAGCTGTACAGAGATGTCGCCAAGGTAGGGCAGCAGAGCACCATTGCGTTGCAATTCGGAATCATATTCTGAGCGATTTGCGTTTTCCAATATTTACGCTTTGTACATGCTCCTTTTTGTGGGAGTCATATATATTATCAATGGGAACCTGCCAATGTTCTGAATTCAGAAATTGGAACTAAGACGGTCTTGTATTTAAATAGAGATAAATATCAACTTATCAAGCATAATCTCGCATATGCAAGTCGAACAAACTTATTAGTGTTGTGCGTGACTCTTGCTCGCTACCATTTTATATACAAGTGTGTACCTTACTGCTTATTATCCACTTCATTGTGCAGTTGGAAGTTTTCAAGAAGACACTTATGCAGTCACTCCAGGAAGATGAAGATAATCCTGTAAGTCATTTGCATCGGCATTTATGTTGTCACTAGTTTTTTTTCTTTTTTTTTTCAAGAACTCAGTAATGACTAGAGCATTTGAATGCTTCTCCTGTTTGTATTTATAGTTCTTTCGAACTGGAGGTGATTTCTCTTTTTAAATTACTTCGCTGTAGAATGCTGCTCCCAGGGTAAGAGTTACCGAAACTTCGAATTTCTCCGCTGCAACATCTGTTACAGGTACTACATATTTCTCGTGGTTCTTGTACTAGATGTATTCCTTGGCGCCATGCTGCATTAATTCTTACAAGTAAAATCTTGATTGTTGGGTTTTTACTCAGATGAAGATTCTGCATTTCCAACTTCCAAATTGTCACAGTTCTCGGAAACTGGAAGTACAGTTTCAGAGGAAAGTAGTCATGTTGACCCAGATGGTACATTTCCTTTTCACATTATCTAATCTGGAAATCTGTTCAATGATATTTTACGTACATAACCTTTTTGTACTTACAGTACCTAGGCCACCCCGTCCACATGTATTTTTGCCGTCATACAACAGCACACCAAGGATTACTCCCCCAGACTCACCTCCAAGGGGTTTTGAACCGGTATCACCGCCAAGGCGACATTCAATTTCAATTACATCAATGAATATGTTTAATGACAGGTCCTCAGTCTTTTCTGGTCACCATAGTTCTCCATTTGATGCAGCAAGTCAAACAGGTTAGCTTTGATAATCCCAAGAGTTATGCTATTTGTTAAATACATGAATGCTAAATTGCTTTCCTTTTTTGTGAAAGAAGTACACTTGCATACGCATATTCCCGAAAGTTTATGAAGAGATAATGTAGCTGAAATTCTTTTAAGGACAAATTTCTGGTTTGGTACTTTGGTCAATACATACCGCATTTTCATTGGTCAAGATATATTACAATTTCACTACCATCTGGTAGTAAATATCAACATATATTACAGTTACACTGGACAAATTGCTGGTTTGGTCAATAATATCAAAGGGACAATGTAATAAATTACCACTTGGCAGGACATGTTCTTTGGAATCCTACCCATAAATGATAAATATATGAAATTATGAATGTTCAATTTAAGAGCTACAGTGTCTCTCCTGTGGTATGTGCATGCTGGCAAACTTAGTTAGATTGTTCACAAATGTTTGGATAGAATCTAGATTATGTAATTTTTAATACGCCTTCCTAAGGACACACAAGTTCCATCAACCATGCATTCAAGTAATTAAAATACATAATCTGCTTACATCATTCAGGGGACTAATCAAAATAGTAGTCGATGTCTCTGACACCGGTCTTTGCTGTTCTCTAGGTGTTAAATGCTGCATTCTGGTCATGTTTTCATGATCTTTAAATTGATAACGATGTTTAACATTTACAGAAAGAGCACTGTTTGTTTGTTGTACGAAATCATAAATAAGCGCTGCATTAACTCATTTTTGTTTGGGTTCATTTGTTTCAGGACGGACCAGAGTTGATGGAAAGGAGTTCTTTCGTCAGGTCAGGTATGTGTGAAACAGAGTCTTTTGATCTAGGATTCAGTTAAACATATATTGGCGTTCTAGGAATTCTTTGTTCCCTACTCCAAGTGCACACTTGACTTCCCTCTTTAACTGTTGTACATGCAGGAACCGCTTGTCTTATGAGCAGTTCAGTGCATTCCTAGCTAATGTGAAGGAACTGAACGCACACAGGCAAACCAGAGAGGTATACATGGATACAAACTGAACTTGCTATCTGTTTTGCGATGCGTGAACTATTTTTTTTTCTTATCCCCTCATGGTACTCACAGAAGCTTGTCCCTTACAGGATACATTAAGGAAGGCTGATGAGATCTTCGGTCCAGAAAACAAGGACCTGTACACCATCTTTGGGAGTCTAATTACTCGCAATCTTTCCTAGAGTCCTCCAAACTGAAACATTTCCCATGATTAATAGTGATCCAGGTTTTACTGGTATATTGTGATTAAAATGTTTGCCATTTTTTGTATTCTAAGTATGTAGAAGTCACCTTCTACCATTGCAGATTCTTGGTATATAGTTTTCTCAATTTCTTGTTTACGTCAATGTAGAGTCATGGGTTGTCCGTAAGCTACAATTTATATTTTAATACAAATGAAGGAAAGGATTTAATAAGAGGAAATACCTTAACCGGCAAGGCGAGGTCATGCAACCATGGTGCAACTGGTGAACTCTTCGGTACTACTACCAGTAGGTTGCTAAGAAGTATTCGTACAGTCTGCAGATTCTGTGCAGACGTCATGGACTCATAGTCGAGCTACCGAGCGTGAAATGGCGACATATCGTGAGGGGGGAGCCCCGGACATTCGTGCAGTGTGACGGCCTTGGTGATGCTGTCGCCAAAGATCGGTCCTCTGCGACCGCTCCTCTGGGCAACGTTGTGGTGGTTGGGGCTGTGCCAGAGCGTCCCCGTGTCCGGCACTGACCTGGTTCCCCTTTGGGCGCATGGCCTAGGGAACATCGCTGGCATCCGAAATACGGGAGCCTCCGCTACCCCATGTTGCATGAATTGTCATGCAAACTTCTTGTTGAACCTCGGAGCCCTCGAACTCCGATTCAGTGTCCCATTCCTAGAGCATATCGGGCTCATCTAGGTCGTATCTCATGACGAACACCTCGCGGTGACTGGGGTCCTCGAAACAGAACTCAACGGTTACCGTGAATCCGGCCATGGGTAGCCCAATCTAATCTTCAACGCCTACCGAAATGTAGAAATACATCCCCCTACTTGGCGCGCCAACTGTCGAGGTTTAATCCCTGACAATGATTCTGAGGTGTACAAATCGATGAGCGCGTGAACAACACTTGTGGTATACGTGTGTTTGTGATGAACTCAAGAACACATAGATTATCTAGGTTTAAACCTTCATAAGGATAACAATCTATATCATGTGTATTTTATTATCAGTATTTATGAACTGATTACAGATGGGTTTTCTTTACTCCTTCCTTCTTTTACAAACCGGGCACTACTCTCTTTATATACTAGAGAGAAAAAAAACTTACAAGCGTACTCTGTTTAGCAGACTCATATCTGACTAGATATTCTACTCTTTGATCATCATCATGGAGAATCAGGTGAACCTAACTTGCCCTGAGAGCTTTGCATGCACGTCTCATTCATGGAACACCGCCGCACCTGCCTCCCCTAGTCACCCATCCTGCCTCATCGCCGTGCGTCGCAAGTTCGTTTGCCAAGCCATCTCATCCCTGTGCTTTGCGAGTCTACCTGGAAACTCATTCACTTGCCTGATCCTTCTGTAGATTATGTCCCATCTGTCACGTGATGCAAGTCAATCCATAACACCTCACTCTGTAGCATTAATAAATGCGATTAGATAGATTAAGTATGGATGTCCTACGACCAGCAAGGAGACTGGTCGCGTAAGTCTTGCGTTGGTCGTGCAAGCCAAGGGCTAGTCGCTTGATGGGCCAGGGTTTAGAAAATATCCTTCGCCGATCGCCACATACCTTATGGGGCCGATTAGCCAGAATGTCCTCGTACTCAATATTCCGATAAAATGTTTATCATAAACAATTTTTTAATATACCAAAAATTATCTTTACAATTTATATATTAATTAATTTTTTAATGCTTCAATTTAATAGACTTTCTTGCCTTCAAAGATTTTTTTTAATGTCCTGTTAGTTTTTTAGTTTCGCTTTAAACCACCAAAGTACGCTCTTGCCTTCAAAGATTTAGGTAGCATTATGATGTCCTGGGAACGTCGGTCGGGCATATCGAGAGCTATTTGTTCAGAGGCACGAGCGGGTGCAATTATTGTTCCCAGCTGAATTATTCCATTTTCATACTCGTATTCGGCATCTGTCCATGTCAAGGACTGAGAACATCTCCAGAACAACGTCAGAGGACAAGTGAATCAAAACTATGGTTCTTCGTGTCGAGTTGGAGAGTTCGTGCTGCTTTAACGCCGAGCGAATGGCCTCGCGGTGGCGATAAAAACCTACTCTTCGCGTGAACAGAAGCAGCAAGGAGTTGGAGAGTTCGTGCTACTTTGTTTACCTGACGCAGTAGTGGTCGCCACGTCTCGTATTTTGTTTGTTGTTAACCCCAGTCAACCAAACCAAGCCAGTGGACGATTCACCACTGTGAATCTGCGAGGCAGTGTTCGTGCCCGCACATGTGCGCACCGCACCCCACTTATGAATCTTACCGTTGGCTTCCCCGGCCCCACAACCTGATGGTCAATCAGCCCACTTGCTGCTGCCTCCTTGACAGGCGGAAAGTGTTTAACAACAACGGAGGAAGGGACGGAGACCGCCGAGTTTTTCTTAAATATATATTAATTAATGAAAAATTACTAAAATATTATGCATTTTCAAAAAATTAGAAATATAGTATTATGTCGATAAATCAATTGCTGGCAAGTCACACATCGATAATTAGCTTACCGACAGGTGGTGAGCCATAGGTGGAGAGCCTATAAACATAAAGCACATGTCGGTAAATCAATACCGACAGGTAGGCCCATTGTTGACAGTGACCTGTCTGCAATTCATTTGCTGATAGTATATTATTTTTATAATTTTTAAAAAGTATATAATAATTTTATAATTTTTTATTAAATTAATATTATTTAAAAAAATTCCTGAGACCGCCACCAAATCCAACTAGCTTGCGAGGGACACGGATCCTCAGCATTAATGATGATTAATGCAGAGGATTACTGTTTTACACAGTAATATGAGTCTGCTGCTACAGTTCTCTGTATCAATTAATAACTGTACTGTAGGTCACTGTACCAACGGTGTCCGGTTCTACTGTAGCACGAACATCAGGTACTGTAGCGTTACTGTAGCGATTGATCCAATCCATCAATCTCCAACTCAAAGGTTGTGGAGTGCTCGTAATGCACTTCACTGTAGCTCTCTGCAGTTGCCAGTCGATCTGTGTCCGCTTGTGAGTGTTAGTTACACTGTGCGCCACTTCCCCCCTTTCCTTGCTCCGTTTCACTGCCGTTGCTGTCTCTGGCGCGTGGGCCCGGTGATGGGGCTCTGCTCCGACATGTTGGTCCCCGTGGAGGTAAGCACGTTTCTGCCAGAGGACTAGAGGAGCTGTGCCCGTGGCCGTCACTTTGGCTAAGGTCGAAGGAACCCAACAGAACCCCCATGGCCCCGTGTCCAGGCCACGCTACGGATTCTAGCCTTTCGCACAGATGCATGTACGTTCCGAAAATTATTGATGATCTTGTCAATCTTGTCGATAGGCGATAGCTGCTACCATGCCATGTCTCGGCATCTGTTTATCCAGCTTGGTAAATCAACTGGCCGAAATTTAACACTTGTCATTCTTCCCCATGCCATCTGTTTTTCTGCCCGTGCGACAAAAAGGGAAAACTGCAACAACAAAAAAAAAACCCAAAAGTCACTTGAATTTTGACTTTACCCCTAAAAGTTATTTTGTTACAAAAAAAACCCCTAAAAGTTTGACTTTGTTGAAAAAACCCTCTAAAAATTCAAAAAAATAAAAAAATCATTAAAAAAATTCTAAAAAAACTAGATACAATTCTAAGACCTTATGTGAAATTTGTTTTCAAAAATAATATCCTTTGCATTATATTTAATGGAGAGGAAGTTTGGAAAAAAAAGAAAAATGTGCAGCTCATTTATTAACTCATGTTATTTTAACTTTGTCATGTCTACCATTATTTTTCCTACACAAATAATTGTTTAAGTAAACTAATAAAAGTGGTTTCACTAATTTTGGGGGTGTTATGGATTAGTTATGAATTAATCTATCTGCAACACATTTACTCAATCCTACACGTTACAATAACTATTTCAAGATTTCATGTATTTTTACAAGATAGAGGATCATGTAAGAAGACTAAAAAATTTTATTTCATGAATTTTGGATTAGTAAATAATTAACTATGCATTTAACTCGAATTAATAAATGAGTTGCACATTTATCTTTTTTTTTAAACTTACTCTCCATGAAATATGATGCAAATGATATTATTTTTGAAAACAAATTTCACAAAAGGTCTTATAATTGTCTCTAGTTTTTTTTGTGATTTTTTTTAATTTTTTTTGAATTTTTGGGAGTGTTTTTGCAACAAAATTAAACCTTTAGGGTTTTT
Organism: Phragmites australis; assembly: GCF_958298935.1. NCBI lineage: Eukaryota > Viridiplantae > Streptophyta > Magnoliopsida > Poales > Poaceae > Phragmites > Phragmites australis. The sequence goes on from NC_084929.1 coordinate 24,136,427, forward strand.
TTTTGCAACAAAACAACTTTGGGGGATCAAAATCCAAGTGATTTTTGGGGGGGTTTTGCATTTATCCCCGACAAAAAAGTGATGATTCGATTTTCTTTTGGCGCACGCAGTTTTTGTCAGAGCGATGATGCTCGCTGCGGCTCATCCCCATCCATTGTACACGATGCGCACAACAAAATGCCGCGTCCCATTCAGAAATCCAGCCCCAGTATGTGCATCTACCTTTCGTTTTTGTCACCAAGTAGTAACACGGCTAACATTAGCAAGTAATCCAAAATTACAAGTTCCATTCCGACGCTCCCATCACAGGCGACAAAGCCTAATCTCTGGAGCTCGGCAAGGCCTGGGCATTTTTACCCCGGCGCCAACGAGACGAGTAGAGCAGAGACGCTAACGCCAAAGCTGGAGCCGGGTAGGCGACGCGCACCAGGTCACCGGCCCGTTATGCCCGCGTCGTGCTCCGGCCACGTAAACCCCACCTTCACAGGGGTCGATCCACGAACCCGACCCTATCGGACTATGCCAGGTGGGTCCAACGAAATTCGGGCCCACGCGCAGCGGGACCACATGCGGGTCGCATGTATCACCTACAGCTTCTCGATTTCTAGCGGCAGAAAGGGTCGGCCGGGCAGGCACGGCAGCCGAGGCGGTCGCGTTGATGAAGCCCAACTGCTACGGAGACGGGAGACCCCACATGTCATTCGAAGGATAGGGGCATGGACCCACCCAAGCCTCAGGCCCGGACACCCGTTTGAGGTACGAGCCTACCAAGTAGCAGAACGCCAACCTGAAGTCTGAAAGCCACTAAAATATTCCGAGACCCAGCGGAAAAAGCAGAGCGGGCCAATGGAAGAGGATAGGAGTGGCGTGGTAGTAGTGGTCTAGTGCTCGCGGAGCAGCGCCGCAGTGAGAGAGCGAGCAAAGCAAGCGAGGGAGCGAAGCGAATTGATTGATTACTCCCACCACGTCTTCTCCACCTCCGACCGGTCCTCGCCAAGCCACCATCATTGCGCCACCGCCGCCCGCCCCCAAGATCATTCTTAAGTGTTTCTCACTTGGCTTCTCGGCGAAGTGTTGCGGTTGCGGGTACTGGAGTAGAGTGGCGTATGTGTGCTGTGCTGCCAGAGTGAGGGAGGGAACCACTCAACCACCACCATTAAAGGCGCTCACGCGCCGTCGCCGCCTCCGCCTCCACGAGAAAGCCAGGCGAGAGAGAGTGAGGACGTACGAGAGCTGAGCTGACTCGTCCCTCTCTGTCTCTCTCCTCCTCACTTCCTCCCCTCACGGGGGCAGCCACGTTCAAAGGCAGCTCGCCAACGCCCAACACCCCTCGCCGCACCACCCCACGCCGCGCGCCTTTAAAGAGACGCCCGCCACCTTAAAGGTTCCCACACCACCTCCCGCGCTCTTTGCGCCACGACGAGGTGCATCGGTGCTTTTGATTTGTTCCTTGTCTTGCAGAGGCCGGCGTGGCGCGCGCGAAAGCAGAGGAGCGACAATGTCGGCTACTGCGCGGCTCGGCGCCGTCGTGGCGTGCTTCGTTTTGGCGGTCTTAGCGCCGCGGCCGGCGGCGGGTATCCTCGACCCTGTGGACTTCCTGGCGTTGCAGGCGGTGCGGCGATCGCTGGAGGACATGCCCGGGTCAGCGTTCTTCGACGGGTGGGACTTCACCGCCGACCCGTGCGGGTTCCCCGGCGTGTTCTGCGACGGGGACAGGGTGGCGGCGCTAGCGCTCGGCGACCCGCGGGCAGGGTCGCCGGGGCTGACGGGACGGCTCGACCCGGCGCTGGGAAGGCTGTCCATGCTAACCGAGCTCTCGGTCGTGCCCGGGCGCGTCGAGGGGGAGCTCCCGGCGTCCCTCGCCTCGTGCTCGAACCTCCGGTTCTTGGCCGTCAGCAAGAACCTCATCTCCGGCCGGGTACCGGACGGCTTCGGCGCGCTGTCCAACCTCCGGACGCTCGACGTCAGCTTCAACCAGATCTCCGGCGCCATCCCGCCGTCCATCGTTGCGCTGCCGTCGATCACCAACCTAATCCTCTGCCACAACCAGCTCACCGGTGGCATCCCGTCGTTCCCGGACTCGTCCCCGCTCCTCCGGCTGGACCTCAAGCACAACACCCTCTCCGGCGGCGTGCCCAGCCTGCCGGCCGGGCTGCAGTACCTCTCGCTCTCGGCGAACCAGCTCACCGGCTCGGTCAACTCGGTGCTGCCCCGGCTGACCCGGCTCAACTTCCTCGATCTCAGCATGAACCAGCTCGAGGGCCCGATCCCGCCATCGGTGTTCGCATTGCCGCTGTCCGTGCTGCTGCTGCAGCGCAACTTCTTCGAGGGGCCCGTCCAACCGTCGAACGACGTGACGATCCCGGTGGTGGACCTGAGCTACAACCGGTTCTGGGGCCAGGTCTCGCCACTCCTCGCGGGCGTGGGGCAGCTGTACCTGAACAACAACCGGTTCACCGGCGAGGTGCCGGCGCGGCTGGTGCAGGAGCTGGTGGGCTCCGGCGGGCTGCAGCTGCTGTACCTGCAGCACAACTTCCTGACCGGCATTGAGATATCGCCGTCGTCGTCGCTCCCCTCCAGCGTCTCGCTCTGCCTGATGTACAACTGCATGGTGCCGCCGGTTTACGCGCCGTGCCCGATCAAGGCGGGGTCGCAGAACACGCGGCCGGCCGACCAGTGCCCCGAGTGGAGGGACTGATCGTGAAAGAACAACGCCAGTGGCAATGCCGGATCGCTCGGATCGGTCGGAACCTCCGAAAGGAGAAGAAGAACAGTGGAGATTGCAAAGGGTGGTCTCTGATTCTTTGATTAATTTGTCCAGTTACTAGTGTTCTTATTCTTTTTTGGTCGGAGAAGAATACTTACAGGCAAGAGTAAGTGCTTTAATAATTGTGATTTACAGCTGTAAGTTTTTGTTTGGTTGGTGTATGTGCATTGTGTCTCTGCTGTATAGTGTGCAGTGGTAGTTACTATAACATTGGCTCTTGATGTTATGTTGTGAGGATGATGATGGTGTTAAGAGTCAGTGATGTTATTTATCACATCATGCCATTGAGCTGGTATAATATGACAAGCATGCACTGTGCTTGATTTTGCTTTCCATGTCGAACTCTGCACGATGTTTGTCGGAGATGAAGTAATGAACAGTTGTAATTGGTGCATTTTTTTGTTAGCGTTGTCTGCAAGGATGCTTTTCTAGTGATGGCATGCTGTGATCTTATCAGTGAAGTCATTGTATTGCTCGTGTTGTCGAGAGCTCCCTTCTGCAGTGTTACCTAACATACATACGGGTATCGAAATCTAAATTAGATTTAGATGTTCAATTTGGTAAAGAAAATTTGGATACGCGAGATATAACTCGAAATTCGACACGTATGTCGGAATCCGACTCGAATTCAAGAAGTATACAACAAATAAATTTGGATATGAGTGTTCAGGTAACACTGCCCTTCCCTTGTTTTTTCATTGACATGTTGCCCTATGAGGCTCTCAAGTATGAACAATCATTGCATTGCTTCACGTTTTTTCTCAATCATCTGAGATTTGGAGACATTGTGTACTATTAATTGTTTCTTGTAGTGAATGTCAGGTTATAATGATGCTCTGCTTTCTCTTCTTATTTTTTGTCAGTAGAAGCGATTCCATTTCCACACAAGTTCTGTCAATCATTGGAGATTTACATTATGTATAATGGTGTAGTGCATCGCAGACTATAGGGATGGCTCTGCTTTCTGTTCGTTTGGTTTCCCTGCTTACTGTGTCTCTTCTCATTCTTTGTCAGTATAAGCAATCAAAGGCTTCCATTGAGTCTCTGGCTCTCTGGACCGCACCCTTTTTCCTTCTGATTCCAGTTGGAGAACCACTTGAGTTTTCAAAAAACGCATTTGGCTCAGGACTGGCCATCTGTAATTTCAGTATCTGCTCCCCTTCTCCGAATTTGGAAGTTGCCACTTAACGGTTAACCGGATAGCTTTAGCGATGATACGAAAGGCTGGCTTCAAACGAGCAGCAGAGTAGCTCACACACTAAACCGTTTGGACGTACAGTACCGATCTGCACAGCCACCAAATCCCAGCCTAATTCACTGCGGTCTGTACCCAAGCAAGCACACCATAGTTTTACAAGCGTTGCCTGAAAGAGTAGAAGCGTGTAACCCTTGCGGGCCGCCGGCTGCATGTTAATATAGGCAAGGAACAGCGGCCCCTTGCGTGGCGTTACATATATACCCGAGAGCCGAGATCCTGCAGAGATTGATTCAAGTTTTGTTTACAACTCAATCTCCAACATTGCACATGACGGCCTCCGTACGCAAAGTACCGTCGTCCTGTCGCCCAGTGGTGCCAGTCCACAGTATGCGTTTTGCGGTGCCGATCAATGCTCGAGTAGTGGAAGGCATCTGCTAGACCGTACACCAGTGCACATCGTTCTCCTTTTTTTAGAGAGAAAAAATTCACATCGTTCTGGCGAGCTGCGAGCGTCCCGTCCTGGTTACTGGATCTGCAACCGAGACGATCTCGCAAGATCGACGCATGCAAACTATGTAACCAATCTAGCTAGAAGAGTATCGTCGCATGACTAATTATGTAAACTATGTAACCAAGTAGACGAGAATCCTGTATACTTATGAAAGACTGCTCATTCTCTGCAGCAGTGTGGTTTTGCATTGCAAATTAGAGGGGTCTCCGAGAACTACCTGCTAAGACCTGCTCTTAGCGAACATCCATCGCTAAGAAAATGGTGGCACGAAGCAAACAGCAAGTTGGATAAGGTTCAGAGAAGAAAACACGGTGAACTTATCATTTATCTTTGGTAGAACATTTGGAAAGAACGCAATAGAAGAATTTTTTAAAACCGAACGAAGACGGTAGAGGAGGTGGCTTTCTTGATCAAGGAGGATTATGAGCTAAGGCGTAGAACCCTTGCTTTCGGAGAGGGACCAGGCGGCAGCCAAGCTAAAACCTGAAATTTCTAGTTTGGAGCTGTTTTGTGTTGGTCTTTTTGTTGTGCTTTGTGTAGTTACAGTTTCAAACGCTTTTTGTGGGCGACGCTGCGTGTTTTTTTTTCCTTCCCCTTTACTTTTTTCTCCTCTCTTCCTATAAATATTTGCTAAACTTCTATCGATGAGAAAATCAGCAAGGCTTTTTATCTTTTAGAAAAAAAGATCAACGTGCGTCAAGGCTGGGGCTCCAGGCCACGCCGGCCTCCTCGACTTGGGGAAGTGACGTATCCAGCAGGGTGGCACAGTGGGTTATGGATCATCTAAGATTTGCACTAACGTTTGAATTTTACTGTAACTTTAATACTGTAGCATAATTAACCTATTAAATTATATTAAATTAAACCATCTTTATCTTAACATTCTGGATCCGCCACTGACTCGGGGCATCGGCGAGACGGCCCACACGGCGCGTCGTGCACCAGGCCGTGTACGGCATGAGGACCAGTTGGGCATTTATTCTACCCCTTTCGCCTTTGCATATATATATTTTTATCTCTTCTTTTCATAAGATCGCCGTGTTTATACTAGTACTACTGCACAGTACTCACCTTAGCGGTGAACCATGCTTGTCAAAGTGTGAAGAGGTGATGACAGCTCAACACGTCACAGGAGGCGGCGAGCTGCTGCCAGGGCCGAGTCGCTGCCGTGTGGGCCGGCCAGAGCTGATGCATGTTTACAGTGGATAAGGATGGGTGTTTCGTGGTGATGCGGCACGCCGAGTCGCCAAAAGGTTGCCGGCTTGCTGCTTGCTTCGGTAGGCAGGCAGGCTCCATCCTGCTGGCTGGCTGGCTGCTGCATGAGAGCAGAGTTCGGCACGGCAGACCTCTTTTGGCATGTGTTCGGTTGTTCCGCTTCTGAAAGTGTGACGCCGACTGGTCTTCCCATTCCTGGCTCTTTTGACTGCTCAGCGTGACGGCGTGGCCCTTTTTGGCATTCATCCTCTACAATTTACGATTGATGCGCTGTGGCGTCAGAGTAAAAGCAAGTTTTGTCGTTGGAGAGGAGGACGAGATTCGTGAAAAAAGAGCAACGTTCATGCTCTGGTTGTCTTGCTTGGTAATCTGACAGTCACTTGACATAGGATTTACAGACGCCATGCCACGACGGTGATCCATAGTGCATAGAAGTAAGCTCATTTCTCTTTGGTCTCAGTCTGGCCTCTATTGGTTCAAAAGTTGGAGCTCCGGCGAAACAAAGTCGTGGCACATTGCGTTGCTTCACTAGTTTTGCAAATCATTTGATATTTGGAAACACGGTGTATCAATAATGGTGTCTTGCAGTGAATGTCAGGTTATAATGATGCTCTGCTTTATCTTCTTACTCTGTTTCTTCCAATTCTTTATCAGCATAAGCAATTGCATTGCTTCACAGGCTCTCTCAATCATTTGAGATTTGGTAGCATTGTTTATTAATGGTTCCATTCAAGTGCATCGCAGGTTATAATGATGCTCTGGTTTCTTTTCGTTCTCCTCCTCCGCCTGTTTATTCTTATTCTTTGTCAGTGTAAGCAGTTCAGAAGCTTTCATTCCGTTGAGTCTCTGTCTCTCTGCATCGTGCCCTTATTCCTTCGGATTCTGGTTCGAGAACCAGTTGTTCTCAAAGCCATTTTGCTCAGGACTGCAAATTTACAGTTTCAGCGCTCACCTGAGCTCGAAAGCTTCAGATGAACGGTCTAACCTTCTGGATTTGGAAGATGCCACTTTACACAATGGCTCTGGCGATGATACGGAAGGCTTGAATTGAAACGGGCAGCAGAGTAATGTACACACTAAACCGTTTGGGCGTAGAGTACCGATCTGCACGGCCACCTGATCCCAGCCTAATTTCAGTGGTCTGTACTTAAGCACGCCCCGGGTTTTGAAAGCGTCGGACATGACGATCTCCGTATGCAGAGTACCGCGGCCGCGGCCTGGGCCTGCGTCTTACGGTGCCGATGGATTGGAAGTTTGGCGCGAGTAAGACCACGCCTAAGGAATTCCTGTAGCGGACGAAAATCCTGTCGTGAAGGGATTTTCGTTTTTTTAGCGTTCCAACGGTTTTCCTTCACAGTTCCCGTCATCAAGGGATTCTCAAGATTATTCTCTTCACGACGAGATTCTCTCTCCTTTCCCTTCGTGATTCCTCTCGAAAAGAAGCTGTTAGAGATAAGAGAAAATAAAGAGAATGAAATCATAAAAAAGAATCGGGAAGAGAACGAAATGAAAGGAATATGATTAGAAATGGTCTAATGGAAGACATCTGTCAGACTGTTACGCAACTTACGCCGGCGACCCACGGCGCTACTCCCACATGCCCTGCTCGACTCAGGCGTATTGGAGACAGCGCAAGGCGGCGCGTCGTACTACCAGGAGCAATAACGGATTCAAAGCTAAAGTTTAAAAGACTTAATTTCTTCTTCTCCCTTTTTTTTTCTCTCCTCCTTCCTCCTCTTCTCATCTTTTTCTCTTCTTTTTTTTCTTTTATACCCAAAAATTATAGGGGGCTTGAGGGGCTAAGTGTTTCTGCAGGTAAGGGGGGCCATCGAATCCAGGGGTACAAGGAATCGTACGCCCATCTATGTGGATGGCGATCGCAACACCCGAGTGGGATACTGAATGGGCGACAAACTTCTATTTTTATATTTTTTCTAACAGGCGTTTAGGGCTATTCGTTCGGTTAATCCGGTTCGATGTATACGTTATTTTGGGATAATACAATGTTGCTACTTCGGTTAATATGATATTTTTACAGAATATGGTTCGGGATCGGTAGATACCATTCCTACCAAAGTTTGCATGAATTAAAAAGACGTAACACGTCGACATGGAGCATAATATGATAATAACATACACTCTTGCAATTGAATGTTGCACATCAGTAGTCAGCACTGCTAGCAGCAGTTCAGCACTTCAGTGCAAGCTAGCAACCAAGACCAAAACCATGCCCCAGCCGCCCACGCCAAAATGCCAATATATCATTACACTTCAGGTCTTCACTCTTCAGCAAACTGGCCAAGATCCAAGGCCTATAGGCCACACACTCAGTACTAGCCAAACAGCAGGGCCCAATACACATCATTATCCCATCGGGCTTTATGCTTGTTGCTTGAGGCCCTGAGCCTAGTAGCCAACAGCCCATTGAGCATTTGAGCCCAACAACAAATCTGAAATCGGTTTCTTCGGCTCATTCGGTTTTTAGCCGATTAATACCAAAAAACTGAACATTTAAACACCAAAGCTTTTGTCTACCTAACAAAAACTGGTCAAAAGGAGTTGACAGGTTCGGTTCAGTATATTTGGTTTGTTTTTTTAGTTCGGTCCCCATGTGCACAACCCACACCTATCTATCTATTATATTATTATTTAAGTGTTAAAAGAAACTATCATGTTCATTTTTAAGGTCACAAAATTATAATGTTAATTAAACAAAAGAAAATAGTCTAGACTACTTATTATTATAAGCATCTAACGATGAAAAATTAGCCGTTCGATTTGCGTACGGTTTGCAAAGCAAAATACTCCATATCATACATAGTCTTAGAAAAAAATTTATTTAAAAAACAAATACCTAAATAAAGAGTTCATGTAAAATATAATTAATCAGCACCTAAAATCTATAATAAAAATAATGAAAAAAAAATCAAAATTCTTACTAAAATAATAGATTAAGAAGCATCGTATAGCTCAAGGTTGTCGCATCAAGCAGATAAAGTACAACACACAGATAAGGTAAACATATTCTGATTTTAGTTGGGCTACCTACACCTGACGCACGATTTTAATAGTTGATCAAAATGTATATGAATCAAACTAATACATATATATGATTCGAATATAAGTTTGGAGCGTAAATAATTTTCTCTTCTACTCATATAATTTTTATCTCTTCTTCTAATTTGATGTGTTTTGTGACTAAATGACACTAACTTTATAAAAAACTAGAGAGACTATTTTTTAATAAAATATTATCATAATAAAATATTACAATGATACTAGCCATACAATTATCGGACTAAAGAGACTATTTTTTAATAAAATATTATCATAATAAAATATTACAATGATACTAGCCATACAATTATCGTGGATCTGCAAGTTTCTACCAAATTAGAAAATAAAAAAACTTGTGCACGATACAAGGCCTCGCAGGCCGCAAGCCCGCAACACATTGAGCCACCGCCAGGGGCCGACCTATCTCCCTATTAGCGCGAGGATTACCTAGAAAGCAGAGCCGAGTGCTCTGACATTACTGGTAAGTCAAAAGAATGGAAGCATTCTGAAGTGAAAGATACCACCGAAAATTCGTATTTTTTTTGCCTGGCTACTGGCTCTTGACTCGCTGTCGATAGGTGAAGTGCTGAAAAATAGATCCATGGCAACACATGCAGGCTGTAAGTTTTGTGGTTGTGAATGTGATAGCTGGAGACATGGCCTTTTCAGCTCTACTTTGGCCAGCTGTCTGAGCGCTGGTGGATGAAGATTTAATTAAACTTATAGCTGAAATTTTTAGTACGGACCCAAAAGAATGGTTTTTTCTTCACGATGAAGTCACTGTCGGAGGTACAGCTGAAAAAACTTTAAATCTGTTGCTGGGCGATTTGGGTGCTATACATTAGGATGAATTTCGGAGTCCTATATCTACTTACCACTTCATCATGAGATTCTTGGAGGACACGGAGAAGATTGGAACAGAGAAGGATCATCGTGTAGCAAGGAAAATAGCAAAACGCTCTGCTCCGAAATGGATCGCTCCACCAGCTGGTGTTTTGAAGATAATTGTGGGTACTGCTGTGGCTCGAGCGGGTAACTGTAGAACCGTGGGTGTTATTTGCGTGGGATTGCTCAGGACACTTTCGGGGTGTTTAGTTTCAGGGTTAAAACCATTCTACGTGGGATTGTCCATAATTGATTCATCACTTGAATTTTGGTAGGATGAAACCGTCCCTTTTGTTTACACTAACTCTGTGCTTGTAAAAAATAAGATAATGATAGATAAACCTATTTCATTCCTTAAACTAAACACGTGGGTTAGAAATAAAGAGGTGATGGATCAAACAAGTATCCTATTTGTAGGCATAAATACCTTGATCATTGAGTGTCTCACGGATCCAGCCGCTTTGGAAGCGCGCACGGTCAGGCTTCGTTTGGAAACACATGGAATGGCCGAGATTTGGATATGATCCCCGTCACATAGGAGTTGAGATCCACATGGGGCTTCGTTTGGCAACACAGGTATCGATTGAGATTAGGGACTGATTCTGGTCACCCATAGAACAAAACCCACGCGTGGGAATCAATCCCATGTCAAGCTGAAATTACATTTGGCAGTGGCCGAGGATGAAAACAATCCAACTCAACCCCTACCAATCCAAGGGAGAAATTAGCAACTCCACCACAGGCCAAGAACTCTCGTGTCACTCGGCTGCTCCTCGCAAAAAGAGACACCGTCGTTGCTCCCTTTGACTCCGGCTGCACTATGATGTTCTCCTCCCCGACGGCTGGTACTCTTCCATCTCCACCCTCCCCCTCCCTCTCCTCCTCTTTGTGCTAGGGTTTTGTGTGTTGAATCCCCTACTCTTGTGCTAGATCTGTTGGTGCTCACCTTGTTGTCCTGCGCCTTGTTCAAGTGACTTCACATCGACGGCTACAAGTGCCTCAAGGTGAGAAGTTGTTACCTCTGCTGTTATTTGAAATGGAATCTTTTGCCGTATGCTACGTTCTTGGTGGTTAGATCTGTGCTTAGTGGAAGTCATAGTGCCTAGTGCAGTGATGTTCTTGAGTTGCCTCGGTAGCAAGATCTCGTGGTCTGGTTGGAGGATGGTGGAGTAGATGGATCTGACCACGCATAATTTGGTTGATGTGAGTGGAATTGAGGGGCCCTTTCGACTATACTATGTAATTATGCAGTGTTTTGCGTGACCTAGATTCTATTACATTTCACGAGTAATTGGAAAGTTTAGGAGATGCTGTCGTTACCTTTGTTCTGTTATGTTTGGTGAATCAAGTGTAGGAAATGACACACCATTTTGATCCATTCCAGTCATATTTATATAGCAGCTAGAAGTATTAATTTGCATGTGTAACTCTCAGATCCATATAGAATTTTGAGGTTAGAATCCAGCCTTTCTACTGTGGTTGGTTGCGTTGATGCCGAACTTCAAGGCCAATCAGATTTGCTTACTATTGACAAAAATTAGGTTATAAGAATCTATCGATAAGTTTACCTAAATATTTTGTTAAAATTGCAAATGAAGGACTATTTTGATCTTATTGTTTTATATATCATTGTCGGTGACATGGGAATCAGGGGTCCTCGAGTCCCGAGGCCAGGACAGCAGAATACCACGTGGTGCCATCCCTCGGAGACCATCTCCCCGAGGACCGAGAAGAGCCAGTTCCAGAGGGGTGCTCGGGGTCATGAACAGTGATCCCAGAGTACCAGAGTTCCCCGAAGACCCGAGAAGAGCCAGTCCCGAGAGGGATGCTCGGGGTCATGAACAGTGGTCTTCGAGTACCCGTAGTTCCCCGAGGACACGAGAAAAACCAGTTTCGGGAGAGGGCACTCGGGGCCATGAACAGTGGTCCCCTAGTACCCAGAGTTCCCCGAGGATCCGAGAAGAGACATATCCGGGAGAGGATGCTCGGGGCCATGAACAGTGGTCCCCGAGTATCCAGAGTTCCCCGAAGACCTGAGAAGCCCCTTGCCGGTGGACCCCATAAGGGCTCAACGGTGAGGTGTCAATCGGTGGGAGGTCCGATATTGCATTTAAGAGGGAGCGTGGCCTGTCACTTCCAACCACTCCCCCCACGCCTGTCGTACTGAGTACATTAGTCCCTGCCACCTCTTGGTAGGAAGGCATGGGGACATTTAATGGGACGGGTCCCATCGCACGTCACCTTGCAGGGCTTGGAGATATCGTCGCTGGGATTGAGGCATATCGCCTGCCCCCCTGCTGTGTCAGATCTGCTCTAGCCAAGAGGGCATGCGGGGCAGTTCGGCGGCTGCCCGGTGGGTCCCCCCTGCGTCTGCTAAAGTTGGGCGTAATGGGCGACAGGACCGGCCGAAGGTGCATTTTTCAACCTCTATAACGTCAAACTGCAGCCCCATGATAGTTACTTTCTATTTATGGCTCATGGGAACTCGTGCCCTCGTTTCTAGGCACGCCGAGCCTCCCTCGATAGGATAAGAGGGGAGTGCACTTCGTAGAAGGAGGAGCTGAGCGGACTTGGAAGAGAAGCCACGCTGAGCAGAGGTTCGTCAAGCTCGAAGCAAGACCAAAGCTCTAGACTTAGACAAAAAACCTTGTAACACAAGAGATCCAGAGAAAGGTATTCACAGAGCATTAATAGCATACCATACACACAGGAGTAGGGCATTACACTCCGTACGGCTCGAACCTGTCTAAAATCCCTTGAGCATTTACTCTCACCAGCCGACGATCATCTGTCCCGTATAGATCTCACATATTCGCATTAAATCCACGTACGAGGTAGATCCAGAATCAGCGCCCCCCCCCCCCCGACCGAATCTCAAAGGGGGTCCCCTAGGATCCCCGCTTGCGGTGTTCATCCACCGACAATCATGTTTTAGTGTCTAAATGTTTGAAACACTAATTTTTCTTATGTTTTTCTAATCTTAATGAAACATCGAGCAACAAAAGGGATAGCCAAACAATTAATATTACTGATTTAGTATTTACTACTCAATACTGCAAGATGATGCTTAGATTTAGTTTACTGAAACAACATGATGATGCTTGGTTGCAGCAAGTTTGTTTTAGTTTGTAGATTTGCTAGGGTTATGCTATTTCTAGACTGAGTTTTCCAAATCTGCTAGGGTTATGCAACTAGCCTTAATTGATCTAAGCAGGAGTGATGAGTGAGTAATAGTAGCCAAGCCCCAACTAGTCAGGAGAGAAAGGAAAGGAAGGAAGCACAATATATATTCCCTGGAATGGGAGTGATTGACTAGCTGTATATTCTCCAGTTTAATTTTGTTGTTGCATATTCACTCTTACTAGTGTTTAGATTGGTATTTCCTCTGAATTTCCCGATACATTTCAGCTCATATATATAGTATTCACTCTTATTACGTTCTTGATGGTCAGATCTGTGTTTAGTATTTGAATTTCCTCTAAATTTCCTTTTGTTTCATTTAGTGATGGGTTTAGAATTGATCCAGCAAGACCAAAATATGTTTTACATATTTCAGTTTAGTGGTGTTAGTTTGATATTAGCTTGTCCACGGATGAGTTCTTCTAAATGATACATGATTAGTCATTAGCTGCTGCATACTATGGCAATATGTCTCGTGTCGAAACTTTTGACATCTCCAATTTGAGTGTTCCTTTGCCACCAAAATAACCAAGGTTTTGATTGATCTTTCAGTTTCATATAGTTTATTCATTTAGTTACTAGGGATTATTTTCACTGAGCATTTCCACTCTAGAGCTTACAATAAGTACATAATATAGTGCCTTTTTCTTATGAGAAAGGTGGAGGTGCCTCAGGGATCTGCACTAGTTGCTTGATATTTAACAAGTCAACTTCATTAATTGCAAAAAATCTTTTAATAGCAAAATGTAGCAATAGTTGTAGACATTGTCCCAAACACGATTTAGGAGAAGTGTGATACTTCATTCGGCACTGGACATATGGTACTTCATTTATATATCTTTTAATAGCAAAAAAACTTGAATTTGAGCAATATCAGTACTTCATTCAGTTTGAAACACAATTATGATCTAAACCAATGTGATTATATTGGACATATTGTTAAAAGCCCATGCTAAGAGTTATCTTTTAGTAGCAATAGTTACATCGTAGAAAATTTACAATGCATTGCAATTCCAGCGGCTACCATTGTTTCCATGTCCATGTATGACACCAGAAGGTCGAAGTACCCAACTTCATTCAGTTCCGCATGTTTGCATGTGTGCACATATTATTTGGGAGAAAAATAAATGATATTTGTTGGTGTGCACACATTACATGACATCTCGTTTCGTGTTTCATCGATAGTTTTTTTTTCTCATCACAGTGATTTTTTTTTTGGTTCAGATGCTACAAGATTGCACACTAGGAGCTATTCCAATCAAATAATGCTCTTCGGTGAGCTCTTCACATGGTTCAGGAACCATAGTGTTGATTGAAGGAGTGAACTAATTTGCAACTTGATGTAAAATAAGCTGTTAAATTTGAAGATGAGGAGAGACCTTGTCATCATTACATATTTAGCATTCTGTAATCAAGTTTAGATCATGCAGAGTTTCCTTTTTACCAGCTTGAGATGCTTACGGTATACACATTGCATTTAGGATTAATGAATTGCTTTTCTTGAAGTCATATCAAAATATTTCATGTGTTCAAGTATGCACATGCATGTTAGTTTTTTTTTCTGATTTTATTTTGTTGGCTCTTTTCCTTTTTTATGATTTTCTTTTCTTTCTTCTGATTTTTAATGCATGTATTATTTCATTTCTGAATTTTGAACTATTTTTATAGTCTTACAGATATGTTACATCGTAGTGCTCCATGCTATGACTCTGTATCAATTAAGTTTGTTGCAATTTTGATTGAACTAGTACACGCATGAATTTGTTTTGCACATGTGCAATCCATGCCAACCCAAGGTGATCCAATGAAGCTTAGTACCTAAGGGATCAAACCTCCTGTGAGGGAGGGGATTGGGTGGTGGGAGGGGATCAACCCAATCCCCATGTGGGTTGATTCTCCCTTGGTTTGTGTTTCACAGTTTCCAAACAAGCCCCGGGGAAAATCCACGTGTATTGAGCTGAAAGTGCATTTGTCACAGGTGGGGGTTGAAATGAACCTGACCTAAACCTCGCCAATCCACGGGAGAAATAAAAATCCTCAGGCCAGGCTGAGAACCGTTCTCTCTCTGTCGCTCTCTTGTGCGCGCGCACGTCGTTCTCGCTCATCCTTGTCGACCGAGACACCGCCGCTCTTCTCCCTCTCGTGTTGACTTCAATGGCGACGACAGTGTCTGGTCCTTGCAGGTGTCGGATTCTACTGCTCATTCGTCTCTACCCTCCTCCCTCTTCCATAGCCTCTCCTCACAGATCAATTTCAAAACTATTGTAGATCCCCTTCTCCAAGAATCAAGGTGCTAGATCTGTGGGGGAATGAGCAAGGCGGAGTTGCAGGCATGGCTCAAGGACCTCAAGACAGAGCTGTACATCCTCCTAGTTTCCTAGGTCACCAACGGCATGCCTAACAAGCCTTATCATTGTTGCATCAGGGTGATCAATTGAAACGTCACACCATCCTCAAGTGCCTCACAAAGTACCAGGTATGCCATGTTCTTTTCTTTGTTACAATCCAGCAACGTATACTATGTTGTTCCTTTAGTAAGATCTATGCATTTTATGTTCCGATGCTTGCTGCCAAGTTAATGATATAGTTCTCAAATTTTTAGAATAGGTTCAAACAGGGGTGGTAATTAAACAGATAGGTTGTATGATTTTTTCTATTGATGATATGATGATTTCATGTTTGAAATAGTTTCCATGTCCCGTTTTATTACATTATTTTCGGTAGATAATAAATACTAACTGTTTTTGTAGCCTATTGTTGGAATTGGAACTCACTAGAAGATTAGGACATATCCACGGTTCTTCCCTTGCTTTGGGGTGAACAATTTGACTCTTGCATTAGATTTTTTTTATTTCTTATAAATATAGAAATTTGATCAGCCATATGCATATTTTTTGCTCACAGAACTGCATTAGAGCCATTGACACACACATACATTCCTATTACCATTTCTGAAGAAAAGGCATACACATTGGACGAATGGTGACTCTTCTGTTGCCTTTAAATACCTCTAAAAAAGATTGATACATAACCAACGTGAGTAGAGTTTTTTTGTACAAACAATAGTTTTGTTTAGCGCTTGTAAAATGAAAAGGCATGCTTCTCACATATATTTGAATATTTGACACTGTCTAGGTGCAATGCTACAATTTCTACAGCAGGATGTGTGACTTGTCCTGTGTGTTGTAGTTGTTTACTTCCAGTATGACTGCTTGCCTTAAATGTTGACATGTGACCCCTGGCATTCTCCTCCCCAATGGCTGGTACTTCCCCTTCCCCTTCTCCTCCTCCTCATCCTCTTCCTCCTTAACAGCTTACTGCTAGGGTTTGGTGTAAGTGTAACAAGCGATTTGGCCTTTGTCACACAAATCTGGCACATGAGGATAGTACAAACTACAATGGCTGTGTGGTACGCGGTGGTTGATCTTAGAGCTTGGTGGATCAACTACTCAAGTTCTAGGCTGTAATTCAAGTTCATCAACAATATAGTGAGTAATGACAATTTCTCTTGATTGATGACCAATGTAGCATTTTGCATAGTTCTACTTGCATCTCTACCATTTGTGCGGTGGCTCTATTCTTGAGTATGCCACTTATTTGTAGATAGCTTTTTGCTTCTAGTTTTACACTATTACTAACAGTGATTACTTCTAGCATGGTTTCTACCTAAAAGAGTAGTCAATTTTGTGGCACAATATCTAACCAGATCATGTTTGACTGTGACTGCAGTGGATGATCAATTGATTTCTCCGACAAGAATTCAAAAACAGCTTACACACTAGATGAAGATGGACCAATACTCTGGCGACCACCTCGTACACAGCACAATAGCAATTTGATCGTCTTAGACAGCATCACAATTCTGTTTGTCTTTCAGCTATATACAACTTTCAGAAGATAATGAAACCAATAGTGGTGGATTTGAATGCCTGTTCAGTTTTGGTCTATCATGCTTTTAGCTCTAAAATAGTTCATATTTGTGACTGTTAACAAGTCAGGATAGTCCAATGTGTTTCATACCGTAGTGCAGTTATTGATGAATCATTTAGTTCAGAGAAATAGGTTTAGTGTTCAATTTTTTAAATATATTTTTCTTCATTTTTCGGTCACATGTATACCGAAATAGCAGTAGGCCAATGGCATGCCTCACGGTCTCAGCCACAACATCCAGAATCGGGCGAACACGCCACATCCGAGCAAACCGAGTAATCCAAGCAAATGCCAAATAGCCAATCAAACAAGGGATTAATCCTTGGGAGGTTACCAAATAGGCAATCAAACGAGAGATTAATCCTTGGGAGGTGAGAGGGACGTTTCTAATCAGCTTGCGCGCGAATCACCCCGATAGCTCCCACCTTTTTATTTTTATAAACTTTTTTCCTCCACATATTTCTATTTTTAGAAAGTTTTCTAAAAAACTTTTCTGTTAAAACTTTACATGAATTTTTTTTAGATAAAAACTTTTGAGAAAAACTTTAGCTCAAAACTTTTGAGAAAAAAGTTTGCAGGAAAAAGTTTTGAGAAAAAAGTTCATAAGAAATGTTTGTATTAAGCAACTAGTGGACTTTGTGGTCTGCCTTGCTCTGCAACCGCGCTCTGTGGGCCAATGCACGGGCAGGTTTACTCGCGTGCAACCGCGGAACAGGAATTTTGAGATGAGAGGGGTTTGGGTGATGATAGGGGATCAACTCAATCCCCTAGTGGTTTGATTTTTGCTTGGTTTCTGTTACACAGGTGCCAAACGAGCCCTCAACTTAGGGAGTTTCACTAGCGCTCGACATTAGGGCCTGAAAGTGTTTGGCGGAATTGATAAAGATTATGAAGAAAAAGATACTCGCCGTGCTTACGCACGATCCTGAATGAAATTCGTAATCGGTCAAACTTGGTCCTGGAGATCAGTTTCAAGCATGAGGGCAGAGAGTCAGATGGCGAAGCTCATATTACTGCAAAAGTTCCTCGTTCTCCAGAGGCGGAGAGGCATCTCTGGCTCCTACGTCCTCCCGATTTCATACGTGCACCCAGGGGGCGGATTTTTGGTGCAGGGAAGAGCACCGGTTTGACACCTCCCTGAGGCAGAAGAGGTTCGTTAAGCCCTCTTCCCCTAACCCCCCCCCCCCCCCCCCCAAATATTGTCTCTACCTATGTCTAAAAAAAGGGTGACTTTAGATTTCCTTTTTTCCGTCCAAAATGTTGTATCACACCGAATTTTAAACACGGCAACGCAATATAACTGGTTGCGCAACGCCTAGTCAGTTAGAACTCTATTAGCCTACTAGTAAGTTGTACGTGCTCCGCATGCCTCGGTGGTAGTATTTGCTAGGGAGCAGTCCTCAGTATTGCTTTTGGTGTTCAAATTTGGCCGTTAGTGAGTTTTGCTGTAAATATTTTGAGCCGGTACGTAAAATTGGTTGTAATTTCGTTGCCTTTGAATAATAAAATTCGGGATAACTTGTTGTGAAAAAAAGAAGATCTTGATATACCAACTTTACTTGTCATCTAATAATTGAAAAATAGTAACTTTGAACATACCAACTATAGCTTTATATGTTATAAGACGCTCATTTGTACTTAATCACAGATTCTAACCGGTCAAACCTCAATGAGCCGTATATCCATTTCATCCCTTTACATTGAATATACGTACATGGCAGGATCTTCTATGCCTGAAAAGAGCACTACTTATTTAACGTGACACAAAAGATCCGGAGGATGCTTTAGAGCTTTTTTGCTTGGTGTACTAAGGTTGCTAACATTTGCCATAATATTTTTGCCTACATATGGTTAGGTGTTTAAAATGGGCGCCACACTTTGAGAAGCAAGAAAGAATTTTGCCATACTTTTTGGAGTCATTGATATGTGAGACCATAACAATCGAAAAGTAATTTTGTCATGACCGTAGCTACGAACCAAATGTGTGTGTAATCTGATCAAACCTAACTAACATACGATATAGTAAAATGTGTCAAGCTGTGACTATGAACCAAACACACCTTAATATAGGTGTGACTTTCAATATATTGCATTCAATATACATTCAATATATCTTGTGCTCCCAAAGCGGGCTATTTGTTTTTAGACTGGCGCAGAAGATCTAAAAGGCCTTTCAGCTTTCCAAGCTCCACCACATGTTCAGGAATGTTCCCCGTTTGTCGCACTTAGCTGGGAGGGAGACCGGTGGCGAATCTAAATGATTTAGGTCATATTTGGTTTGAGCTTAATATTGCTATGACTAAACTTAGTTACGTCATAGATTTTTAAGTTAACTATTATAATTATAACAAGTCATATTTTGTTAGCTCTTAGCCCACACGTCATATATTTATAATTTTTTTAACTAACTTTGTTGCACATATGGCTAAGAATTTATTAGTCACATTTTTTATAAGAAGTCACACTTTACTAAGATTAGTAGTGGCACCATTAGACATGAACCAAACATGGCCGTCAGATGAGGTACGATCAATGGCTGCAAATTTATCTTGGTTGCTTTGGGCCGGAACACGGTTTATAAATTGTTAAAAAAAATTAAATTCTTGCATTATAGTAGTAGATAGATAGAGATGTAGAGCGGATTATGTCTAGCCACTTGGACTTCCAATCGTTCTATGCAGCATTGAGATTTGAGACCCCTTTTAGCATGGAAATACAATATTAGTTCTGATAGTGTACCTGAGCTCCCACGGATCAGAACCCACCTCAACTCCAATCGTATTTCGGATAAGAAAACACATCATTAAATAAAACCCTACCACAAATCTTGCGCATAATAAGTAGGTGTAGAGCTGCATGCTTTATGTGGATGAATGGAATGCTTACATTAATTTGAACCATGGCACGCAGCCTGCATTCTCTGCGGCGAGGTGCGGAAGACGTCGATGTCGAGGTGAAGCGCAAATAAGAATGGAAGTGAGGAGGTGTTGAGATGTCTAGAAGACTTATGCCTACATAAATGGTCACATCACCAATTCCACCATTTTAGAAAATCTCCTCTCCCACCCAGAACATCTTCAGGACGCTACTGACGGTCCCAGCAAAGTTGGACATCCAACCACCTGGAAATGGGCATTCAGCCTATCTTTCTTTAGTTGAATACATCGCAGTATTGTGTTTACATATGTGTATAGATTATGTTTGAATTTGAATTCGTGTTTACATTTAAGGCATATGTGGCAATGCCTTTTAGTTGTGTCCATACGCAGTGCATGAATTGTACATTAGGGCAGTGCCTTAAGGACATTTTTTACTTTCCCAACTTGACCCTACATTTGCACTCATCAAGAAAAACAGTAGCGTGGCAGAGCGAGAAACCTATTTCGATCCAATCTATACATGCTAATGGCGTCTCTAACAATTAATATCAACTAGAATGTCCACGCCATATTAATCAATACCAAGGAGAGTTAATACAATAAGAGAGAACTCTTTAGACAATACACGTCTTTTACTCTAACTTCTAGGGTTTCCCTCCTCCTTGGCGGCGTCTGGGAGTCCACCAAAAACCTACCAAATCGGGAAGCTTCTCTTCCAATACCATCGCTTCTCCAGGTGATAGTGGCACGGTAGTGATCGATGGCTAGTGCAAATTCGGCGTCCTCGAAGGTAGGGGGACTGGCGAAGGGGAAGAAGGCAGATTGCGATGATGGTGGAGGTGACGGTGTGACACCATCAAAGCAATCGCTGGATGAAATGCTGCGGAGTTTGGATCTCAGAGAGGAAGAGGTGGAGGATGTCATCTTGGAGGAAGATTTGGAGGATTTGGAGGCGGATGCAAGATGGCTGTCCCTTCTTAGGGTTCATACCACGAAGAAGTTCAATCATGGGACGTTTTTCGGCAACATGTGATATGCATGGAACTGTGCGAAGGATGTGGAGTTTAGGGTGCTAAAGGATGATCTGTTCTCGGCCCAATTCCATTGTTTGGCGGATTGGGAGAGGGTGATGGATGGCAGACCGTGGATCTTCCACGGTTGTCCGGTGTTGATGGCGTAATATGATGGTTGGTCGGAGGTGAAGACGGTGGAACTCAAACGCTTCTAGTCTTGGGTGCAGGTGCATGATCTCAAAGAAAAAATCCGCACGGGAAGTATAGCATCCCAACTGGCGCGGCGGGTGGCACTGTCATCCAGTTGGATGAGCTCTCTGTGAAAGGTCATGGCGATGGGGTTAGGGTTCACGTCTGGATTGATGTCGACAAGCCTCTCACGAGGGCGGCGAGCTTGTCTTTGAACAAGAAGAAGCTATTCTTTCTTTTTATGTACAAGAAGATGCTGGTGTTCTCTGGAGTGTGCGGTCTGGTTGGCCACGTTACAAAGGAGTGTGGCGATGGGGTTCACTCGGAGGAGGCGATTGGGTTTCCGGTGATGCTCATTGCACCGGAGTTCAGAAAGAAGGAAGACTGGATGGGGGGAGGAAGAGGTCATGGGAGTAGCCGTGGATGTGGTGGTCATGGGGGACACGGGATGTCGAGGAGCAGTTTTGAGTCGGATGAGCTAGAGGAAGATGATGACATACGAAGCACTGTGACGAGCCTGGCAAAATGTCTTGCGATGAAGGCTCATGCAGGCCCTTCGTGCAAGAGGAGAATAGAGATGGATGGTGGCATTGAGGGAAGGAAGGGGGATATGCTCACCTTGACATATTTCCCTCACGTTGAGGTGGACAATGCGGTGCACACTGATGGTTTGATTGGAGATGTCATAGCACAACATAGTGGCGATAGTAAGCGGGAAAAAAAGGAAGGAAACACGACATTAAACAATGACTTGGCAAAATCGGCGGGCTCCTCTAAGGGGTGCCGCCGGGCCTAATGTATTGTCTAAGTTGGAACTGTCAGGGTCTTGGGCAAACCCGGACAGTTCAGGAGCTGGTCTGCCTTGTGCAGACCCACATGCCCAAACTCATTTTCCTGTCTGAGACTCGCCAGGATTGTGAGTATGTGAGGAAGATGTGTTGGCGGTTTGGAATGAAACATTGTCTTTCTATGAAGGGAGAAGGCAAGGGAGGCAGACTTGCGCTGTTTTGGGAAGAGGGGTTAGATGTGGAGTTGTTGTCCTATAGCTTGCATCATATTGATGTTCATATAAAGGAGGGGGATTCAGGGATGCTTTGGCGTGCAACTTTCATGCATGGTGAGCCGAAGATGCAAGACATACATCATATGTGGACACTATTGAAGAGGATAAAGGGCCATTCGAAGATGCCATGGTTAATGATGGGTGACTTCAATGAGGCGATGTGGCAAGGGGAGCACTTATCTTAATCACGTAGACCGGAAAGGCTAATGCTGAACTTTCGTGAAGTTCTCTCCCACTGCGATTTGCATGACATCGGCTCTGTAGGGCTTCCGTGAACATATGACAATAAGCAGGATGGCTTTCGCAATGTGAAGGTGTGATTGGATCGTGCAGTTGCAGATTTGGCTTGGTCTGATGCATTCCCGGAGGCACAGCTGCGCCATTTGGTGTCTTCCCGGTCTAATCACTGCCCTTTGTTGTTGAGGCTGAGAACTCCGCCGGAACGGAGAAGAGGAAGGAAGGTAAGGAGATATGAAGTTTTGTGGGAGTGAGAAGAGGGTTTGTATGAAGAAATAAAAACTACATGGGAGCATTCTCGGGTGGTGGTCAACCTGGGCGACATTGGGTGCAAGCTTAGGAACATGATGTGCACTCCACATGCATGGGGGAAGGAGCACGTGGGAAATGTCACGGTGGAGATTGAAAAAGATGGCTGAGGTTGGAGGAGATCAAATCGACTAACACTGATGAGGCGCGCTTGGAGGAGAAGCGGTTGAGCAAGGAGATGGATGAACTCCTCTATAAAGAGGAATTGATGTGGCTTCAGCAATCCTGTATTGCCTAGCTTCGTGAGGGAGATCGTAATGCTAGGTTCTTTCACCGAAAGGTTGTATGGAGAGCGAAAAAGAACAACATTACATAGCTGAAAAGTGGCGATCAATGGATTGAAGAAACTAAGGAGATGGAGAAAATGGCGAGGGACTTTTTTTATCTCCCTGTATTCAAAGGACAATGAAGTGGATCCGGTCCCCCTTTTGCCGATTTATGACCGTGTTATCACAGATGATATGAATGTGGATCTGTGTAAGGATTTCACTGATGAGAAGATTAGTGATACCCTCTTCCAAATCGGTCCCTTAAAAGCGTCGGGACCAGATGGATTTCTGGCAAGGTTCTTTCAGAGGAGTTGGGATGTGTTGCAGGTTGATGTGATTAAAGCTATGAAACAATTCTTTGATGATGGTGTGATGATGGAGGGTGTAAACGACACTTCCATTGTGTTGATTCCAAAGAAGAACGATCTGGAGATGCTGAAGGACTTTCATCCTATAAGCTTATGTAATGTGATTACAAAGTGGTGTCAAAGTGCCTTGTTAATCGACTTAGACCCACTCTCGATGGGATCATCAGTACGACACAAAGTGCTTTTATTCCCGGAAGGCTTATCATAGATAATATGCTCATTGCCTTTGAGTGTGTGCATGCTATGTAGAAGAATATGGATGAGAGTGGTCAGTTCTGTGCTTATAAATTGGATCTTGCTAAAGCTTATGACCGGCTGGATTGGTGAATTTTAGAAAGGACCATGATCCGATTGGGTTTTCAGCATCAATGGGTACAGTGGATTATGTCTTGTGTCACCACCGCGCGCTACTCTATTAGTTTCAACGGGGAGCAGTTGCAGGAGTTCTCTTCGTCCCGTGGTCTTCAACAAGGTGACCCATTATCACCCTATTTGTTCTTGTTTATTTCTGATGGCTTGTCTCGTATCCTGAAGAAGGAACTTGATGATGGAAGATTGAAGGAACTAGAAATCTGCAAAAATGCACCGGGGGTTTCATACCTTTTGTTCGCAGATGATAGCCTTCTTTTCTTTAAGGCAAATGATAATCAAGCTAGCATTATTTTGTAGGCCTTGCAAAAGTATGAACGTGTAACATCCCAAAGTTGTTAATCAGGTCATTAAGCATTAATGACCATCATTTGCATCATGTTTAATGTTTCGAGCAATTCTTGGCATGTGTTTTAAGTTGAACTCAAATTGTTAAAGTTAATATTAAGTGATCCGTTGTGAAGCATCTCACAAAGTTGCTATGAAACATAGGACTGGGAACAATTTTAGAAATTAGTTCATACCATGTGAAGAATATAAATGAATTTTTCTAAATTTTTGGGAACAATTTTGAAGGCATAAAAATTACCACAAGTTAGAAAAAGGTTGCATCTTTGGAGAATTTTAGTTTGAAATCGGCTTAGGATTTTTGGACCAAACCAGTTAAAATGGATTGCACAAGAATTGTAGAATCACACAAAATTTGTCCTACGAATCTTTGATCACAGGAGGATCTCCAAATGGATTAGAAAGGAGGGAGAACTTTTTTCACCTGGTCAGCCACTATTCAACTGGCCCCATCGGCCATCCTCTCCACATCCCTTCTGCTCTCTCTCGCTGAGCACTGCTCATGGGCGGCGCCGGTTTTATTGATTTCCGTGGCTAGCCACATCACCGGAAAGCCGGAGCACGGCATCGAGGCCGCACTTATCCCTTGCCCCTTGCCCTTTGCTCCCTCTCTCCCTCTCATTGCTCTCTCTGCTCTCTCTCTCTTCCGGCCGGGCAGTAGAGCAGAGCGCCACAACACGGCCGCCACCCAAATCATGCACCGCCGAGCGTGAGCCCATCCAGCCAAGCCCCTTGGAAACCGAAGTAGAGCCGACCAAGGTCATCCCCACCGTCCCCACGCGATCCTCAACGTTCTTCCGGCCGGATTCGAGTGCGCCAGCACCATCTTCTTCGTCTCCGGTGGCTTCCTCCTGTCGTCCACCGTCGAGCCACCGCATTCGAGCTCCTCCTCACAAATCAATCCCATGTTGAGCTTCCCCATGCCATTTCCTTGCTTTTGCACATGGTCGTTTTAAGTTTGCCCATTGCCAGCCGGGGTTTCCACAGCGACCAAGTGGCACCGCTCGTGGCCTCTCGCCGCCAGCCATGCTCTGACGAGCCCACTTGCCGAGCTTTATCCAGTCGGGTTCATCATCGCACACTGGTTGTGTTGGAGTCCTCGACCGGCCCGATAGCTCAGCCGCTCACCGCCGGTGAACGTCGACCGAGCCGTCGGCCAGCCATGCTGGGCCGTTCCATGGCTCGAAGCCGATTTTGACCCGGGTCAACCCACCCGGGCCTACTGTCAGCCTCAGTGGCTAGCCTACCTGGTGTGCAAAGAGTATTGCGGGCATTTTAATAATCGGGAATTCCAAAAAATGTGAAATAGGATATTTGTTCAGTATTAAATCAGCTGAAATTTGTAAAATGCATAGAAAATTGAATATAGGTCCAAAAATTATGAAACCAATTTTTTTGGCCTTGTATTATCATACTATACACATGAAAATACTAATAGTTATGAAGTATATAATTAAATTTATTTAATAATGAAATGCGTTTAATCGTCAACAATTGATAAACAATTATTGGCAAGTCCAAAATTGGTAAATCCAAATTTTTTAATCTTGTTAAATTATGCCCTGTTCATTAAAAATACTCACACTCATGTTAAATGTATTTAACTTTATAAGTTGTTTTAAGCTTGGATTTAAGCGTAATTAATCCATAGGAAATCATTAAATGTTTAACGATAATTTATTTAAGGAAATCTTTAATGCTTTAAAGTCATGTCATGAAGCATTGCATCTCCTTCATGCTCATCATTGCACGCGTTCTTCTTTAAGCTAATGAAGGACCGGAGCGTGACGCGAGCGCGATCAAACGCCAACCTCCCGGATTTCTGTGAGTGTGCTTGGGTAACTATAGGCAGACACCAGAGCAACAAGGCAAGCATCTAAGCATACTGCACCCTTTGTTCAAATTAAATGGAGTCTAAATTGATAAATTATACCTTATGTATGTTTGCATGTGTTGAGTCCAGTGTCGGGCTGATATGGGTAGAACCTATGTTGATGCATTATCTCTACCTTAACTTATTGATGAATCCTTATCCTTGTAGCCTTGATGATATAGTTGGTGTATAGCTTCAAGGATTATTCGAAATGCTTAGGTCCTTGGTAGAAGTCGAGCGACAGTGCTGCTGCTGTTCGTGAGCTTAGGGCTTAATCACTGTTCATAGATACAAAGATGAGGTTAAGATGGATGGTTGAGATGTGAGATTGAGGTGAGATATGGGCGGTGTTAGGGGTATCTTCTGCCCAGGAGGGGTCCTCTGGGTTGTTCGGGAGAGGAGCCCGGGTGCCTGTCGGAGGGTGAACTCCTGTCGCAGGGATCCCGAGAGACCCCTTTTGAGAGATTTGGCCGGGGGGATGATCCTGAACGAGCTTGTTTGGGAAATAAGCGAGAAACGGAAATAAATGCAGTGGCTGGTGGGAGATGATCGTCCTAGTGCGAGAAAGATAGGTGCACCGGGGTTTAGACAGGTTCGGGCCGCACGGGGGCGTAACACCCTACTCCTGTGTGAGTGCTATATCTATCCTTGAAGGGAATTCTTCAAGGATGTATCTGGTTACAAGAGAGAGCCACTTACAGAGAGCTTGAGGCTCTCGTGTTCTAGCTTGGCTTGAACTGGTTCGAGCGTCTGCGTCCTCTTTCTTCTTTCACCCCTTTTACGTGTTCTCCATCCTTTTCTTTTATAGGCGCGCCGACCTCGACATATCCTGAATGGGAAAGAGGGGGTGCGAGTGCCAAGGTGCCACGGAGAAAGGCGTCATCATTCCGTCTTGGCGAAGTGACAGGGGCGGTGGAAAAATGCGGTCGCGCATCCGACCACCCGCCACTATGGATGCCCTCGGGCGCCATTAAGGGGGCCCACCGGGCAGCCTCAGAGGTGCCCGGTGCGCCCACCCTGTCTTGTTCTTCTGCCAGGGCAGGGTGGCAGGCGGAGCGCTTCGATTCTGGCAACGTTATCCCGAGGCACCCGGATGAAACGGGACGGGACCCGTGCATTTAATGGGCCCACGCCCCCCTGCCAGTGCATGGCAGGATCTGACACTGGGGCATGGGCAGCTGAGAATGTCAGGATGTCAGGCCGCGCGTGCCTATTAAATGCGGCATTGGACCTTTGACTGGCTGACACCCCGACGATGGGACCCTTCGGGTCGTCGGACGATCTTGCGCGAACCTTCGGGGGACCGAGTCCTCGGGGGCTGCCACGTGCAGCCCCGAGCACTCTCTCCCGAGCACTTCGGTGAGCCCTTCGGGGAACCGAGTCCTTGGGGGCTGCCACGTGCAGCCCCGAGCACTCTCTCCCGAGTACTTGGGTGAGACCTTCGGCGTGCAGCCCCGAGCACTCTCTCCCGAACACTTCGGTGAGCCCTTCGGGGAACCGAGTCCTCGGGTGCTGCCACGTGCAGCCCCGAGCACTCTCTCCCGAGCACTTCGGTGTTTGGATCATCGGGGGACTACAGTACTCGGGGATAAGTGAGAAACCTCCCGAGCACTTCCTTCCCGGTACTTGGACTCTGCGGATCATCGGGGAACTGGGGTGCTCGGGAACCTAGAGGCTACGGCCCCGAGCACCTTCCCCCGGGACTTAGCTTCTTCTTATCCTGCAGGGTGGACCTCGCGGGATGGTGACATGTGGCGGATGGCCGGCCCGGTCTCGGGATTCAGGGACCCCTGGTTCCTAATACACCGACAGTGCCATAGACCGCTTGCATCGTTTAAGGCCGTCCGTTGGTACAGTTCCCTCTAGCACTTTCCATACTTACCACATGCTGATCTAATGGTAAGGTAAGCCGATTATTATATGCCGTACCGACACTTTCCTTGCGGCTCTATGACGCGTAAGAGAAAAAGAAAAGGAGAAGCAAGGTGGCGGGGAGGCGGAGGTGTCCGGGACACGCTCGCGGTAACCCCGGTGCCATAGGGGCATTGCAAGTGGGTGGTTCCGGGTATGAGAAAGGTTGACACGAGTACCCCCTTGTGTGTATTTTCGTGAGTTGCATAAGCCGAATGATCCTCAAGTCATGTGGGTAAAGTTGTACCCCCTGCAGGGTGTAAAAACATTTTGAAATACCACGCTCTCGATCATGAGCATGCTATTGTTTCATTTATATTGATCATAGAGTTTACGAATATGGGATAAAGATATGGTATGATGGTTTTGGTTGGTGGTTTGTTGATGATATACTATGGTTACTTTGCATGCATGTTCAAGTTGTGGTTTACAGGGTAGAAAGGTAGTTGTTTTTGGAGTTAAGTATAGATAGTCACACATCTGTGTCTAGGTTGCTTACCGCATATGTTTTACTTAACCTTGTGGCCTACTCTTGCCTACATCTCAATGCATAATCCTTGGAGTCGAGTTATGTATATGTGTTATATATGGATTCTGTCTTGCGGGTACCTTCGTACTCATGCCTGCGCTTTCAGGTTCTGCTGGTAATGGTGATGCAGTGTTTGGCTACTTTGTGCCTGCCGATGCAGGTGGTGGGCAAGAGTAGTGCATCCTACTCTGGAGAGGCGTAGCTTTTGGGGTGGAGCCTAAGGGCATGTGACTCCACTCTTCTTTTGTTGTTGTTAAGGTTTTAATCTTCCGCTGCATAGTCTCTCTTTGTGTAAACTGTTGCAAATGGTTGCATGCTTAAGAACTTGTAATATAACTTTAATTACTCGCTTTTTCTTAAGCTATGTTGTGATATGCATGTTGGAAAGGAATGTGTTCCAATCTTGGGCATAAAACACGTGCTGGGACTACTAGGATGGTATTCTGGTTAATCACTGAGGTTGTGATTATAAATAATAATCCTCCTGATGATTAATTAGAATATTGTTTGGACGGTTCCTCACAGAACGGTGCACGGGCTAGCTTCTCAGTCATGATAAGTGTTATCTCTTATTCGGTAAAAGCTGCAGCCATGAAACTCAGGTGGCGGTGGCTACAATCCTCAATGTGCAACATATTGGCTTTGAGGAGAACTACTTAGGTCTTCCGGTCCCGGAGGGAAGAATGAAGGATAATAGATTGAAGCAAATCAAAGATAAGTATGTCAAAAGGATGACAGATTGGTCTGAAAAATACCTCTCATCTGGAGGAAAGGAAATGTTGATCAAATTGGTTTTGCAAGCCTTACCAACTTATGCGATGGGGATTTTAAGTTCTCGATAGGGTTGTGTGAGGACTTGATGCAAATGATAAGGAATTTCTAGTGGGGAAATGAGGAGAATGTTAGGAAGGTTCATTGGATTGCTTGGGAAAAGATGATAGTGCCGAAGTGCTATGGTGGTATGGGGTTCAGAGATCTCTGTGCTTTCAATCAAGCCATCCTTGCTCGGCAGGCTTGGAGGCTAATCCAATTCCCGGAGACCTTGTGTGCCCATTTGTTAAAGGCGAAGTATTTTCCTCAGGGTCAAATTCATGACACGACATTTCCATCTGGGGGCTCACCTTCATGGCAAGGCATTGTTCATGGGTTGGAACTGCTGAAACGGGGCCTCATTTGGAGGGTGTGCTCTGGAAGGAGTATTAGGATATGGCGTGATAACTGGCTGCTGAGAGATAACACGCTCAAAGTCTCGGATATGAAGGAAACATCAAGGTTATGAAAAGTAAATGAGCTTATGGTTCCGGGTACCAAGCATTGGAATGAGGAGCTTGTTCAGCGGATCATGTGGCCTCATGATGCGGCTAAAGTATTGAAACTAAAATTTCCAAATCAGGAAGAGGATGACTTTCTCGCTTGGCATTTTGACTCACGAGGTTTGTTTGCGGTCTAGAGTGCTTACTTGCTAGCTATCAGGGACCGTACTCAACCTCTGCATTTGCCGCCTGTTAGTACTCTTGGAGAGGGTGAAAACAATATTTGGAAGT
Organism: Phragmites australis; assembly: GCF_958298935.1. NCBI lineage: Eukaryota > Viridiplantae > Streptophyta > Magnoliopsida > Poales > Poaceae > Phragmites > Phragmites australis. Next base: position 24,166,071 of record NC_084929.1, read on the forward strand.
GTATTTAGAGGTCTTTGGTCCCTCAAAAAGTTAAAGTGTTTGGATGGAAGCTTTCTAGGGGTGCTCTGGCTATGCAGCTGAGTCGTTGGCGGCGGACTTTGGCTCCATGCTCGACGTGCTCCTTGTGTGGCTCCACGGAGGAGGATGGCTTCCATGCTATGGTAAGGTGTACCAAGGCTAGAGCATTACAAGAGGTGATGAGGATGCACTGGGCTCTGCCTTCTGAATCAGAATTTGCTTACACTGGAACGGCTTGGCTCCAGGTTCTTCTGGATTCAGTTAATGAAGAGATGCGGGCTTGCATTCTTCTTCTTTTTTGGTGAGCCTGACACTTGAGGAATGATGCAATCTATGCGAAGGGCGAACCCACCATTTCTCATTCGGTTGGTTTCCTGAAGAACTATCTTGAGACCCTATTGCAAATCCTGCACGGCTCTGATGGCAAAGGCAAGGCTTCTGTATCTACCTCAAGGCCCTTGCAGGCTGGCGCTGGTACTTCCTGCCCCTTGCAAAAGGCTGCAGATCTATCTTCATGGATTCCGCCTCCGATCGGCTGGGCGAAGGTTAATACCGATGCTAGATTTTACAGGCAGTCTGGCGCTTCTTTTGCTGGTTGTATTATCAGGAATTGCTATGGTGAGGCTTTCCTTTCCGATTCGTCTGGACTATCAGCGAGCTGCAGCGTGCTGGAAGCTGGAGCGCAGGTGTGTCTGTTTGGCTCCAACCTTGCAGTTGAATGGGTGAATATGCCTTGCATCTTTGAAGGGGATTGCACGGCGCTGCATGCGGGTTTGTCATCTTCTAAATGGGATCAAGCGAGCTTCGGTTATGTGCTCAAAGAAGCAAAGGAGATCACTCGGATGTTGCCAGATAGACGGTTCAATCAAGTGAACAGGGAGGGGAATAGAGTAGCTCATGAGCTAGCACAGGTTGCTAAAAGGGGTGTGGCGGCTGCGGTTTGGTGGCTTGATTCACCTCGATGTATTGAGGAGCTTCTCGCTGGAGATTGTAAAGACATTAGACCTTTCTAATAAACTCCCCGCTCCACGCAAAAAAAAAAACAATAAGAGAGAAAAGTTAGCTACTAATGCGTAATCAGTTTATAATGCATTCCAAGATGCAGGTAAACTTTTAATATCTTATTACATATGGACTCATATTAAATTAGAAGGAAATACTATAGCAAATTCATCAAAAGAGCTCTATTATATTATTTATGGATTATTTTTATAGCTAATGATTGATAATATTGAAGAATGATTTTTAAAATTATTTTCAGCCCTAGCTTATATGATTTTTAAAATTAGTAACGATTAGTACTAATTATCATAGCTTGTTGATTATAACAAATATAAAATTATTATTTCTATAAAATAATTAAGTTATACATGTATATAATACATAGATTTTAAGCAACTAAACATGTTCTTGTACCATCCTATACATCTAACAAAACACATTCCGGTACCATCTTAGATATCCAACAAAATAATCTACTTGTACCAACTTATCTAGGACAATCTCATTCAGAATGATCTCATCCTATTCAACTTCTTTCAACCAACCAAAAACCCCCGCTTTTAGACTCTTCCTCCTCCGATCACACTCATCTCTCTTTCATCCTCATCTTGAACTCAGAACAATGACTCATATCCTTCACCACAAATATTTTTTTCTCTTTTTTATTTCTCTCTCCTTTCTATCAATTCTTGCAAGGACTTCGTTGTTTTAACTCTAGATTTTCGTATATTTTTTTCTCTGGGCGTATGTGTGAATCAGATGTCACTGTGCGCGTGCTTTGGATGATGATGTTGTTGTCCTTGACCTGAGCGGGCTGCACGCGGTGACCAGCGGGAGCGTGACCGGTTGAGGGCGTAGGCGCGGCTGCCGGTGGTGAAGGGGCACGACAATAGGCTGATGCCAGAGCAGCGGCATGAGTGGGATGCCAAAGCACTACAAGAGAAGGTCGCCAGGAAGGCGATGCAGGTCGGTGGTGATAGCGACAAGGGCGATGGCAAGAGCGTTGGCAAGAAGTAGCAGTATGGATCTCTTATTAGCGCCCGGGCGGCGTCACACCTGGGCATCAGGTTTACTCTGTGTCGCCGAATCAGGTAAAATTGTTGCATTGGTTCTTAGCAATCTTGATCTGACGGCCTCTGTTCATGTCAAAAGATTTGTACTGCTTGGATCTGGAATGGAACACGATTTCGTCAGTGTTGGGCACTTGCTTTCTCATCGAAATTTCTTGTCATGATAGTTGCAAGGAAAGAAGATGTCGAACTGGCACAAGCAACCGAGCTGAACTGCAGGAAATGCGTTTTGCAGCATGGCCAGCACACGGATAATGAATGGTGAGGGAAAAAACCCGTTTTGTGTCAGTGTCAAGACGAAGCCATCCAACGGTCCAGATGAGCGAGTACCGATTCGGGCAGGTTCTACGACTCTTCTGCATCACGCACATCTATTCTTAATGTCGGACAGAGCACAATTAATTCAGTTTTACCGTTATTAAGACTTGTGTAATTCGTGTTTACTTTAGCTAAACTTTGGATTATGCTATAATGGAGCTATGGTTGTAATCACGCTATGAAATACTTAGCTTGCTAGAAGGGAAAGGAACATAATATTCTGGAATATTTTCAGAAATCTCTATGTGATGAGCTACAATACAGTTCATGTTTCTCCTAATTCCCCTCGGTGTTCTTGCTTGATTTCTGATTTTCAGTCCGATTTCATGTCAGGTTGTGACAAAATGGTATTAGAGCCTTTGATTCTCGAATCTCCAGTGAAGAAATCATCTTAGCGGAGGGTTGTGCAATGAGTTTGCGTGTAAAATCCCGGACATTCGAGCCGATTTTCGAGTGGTGGTGATTGAGGAAGGTTGGATTCAGATGAAGGTTTCGCGGTAAGTCCGTGAGTAAAATCTCCGAGTCGATCTCCAACCTTGGAGGTGGTAGATCGACATAGCGGACTAGTATGGGGAGGCCTTGCCAAAACGATCTGCTCTGTTTGTGGTGTGATGACTCTTAACACCAAGACTTCCATGGTAACATCAGCAGCGGCCTCGTTGCTGTGACAACTTCGCCGACCAGAGTGGCGAACCTAGAAGATCTCAACGGCTCTAGCTTGGGCTTCACAGAGACCATGCAAGACATGGTAATAGATCTAAAATCTCACATAGGTAGTGTAGAAGGGCACATGGCACTCATGCAGGAGCAACTGAGTTCTATCCAAACGACCTTACTGGAGTTAGGTGGGAACTCAAAAGGGGGTATAGATCAGGTACCCTCGGTTGGGCAAGGAGTGTCCAGAATTGCAGATCTAGTAGTAAGTAAGGAGGTTGGTGGTGAGAATGACAAAGAATAAGTGAAACCCTTCCTTGAGGAAAAAGAGGGGAAACACTCTAGTGATAGTAATCCGTGTGCTAATCACCATCAATCTGCACCACTTGGGGCTGTTTACATTGAATTACCTGCCAGGCATAGCGCCTTTGCACCTAAGATGGGGTTCACACATGACATGCCCATGTCCATGCATAACATGTTAGGAACTAGATTCACTCATCCTTCTGTGTATGTGCCACCTCATCATAGAGCGTCCGAGACACACAGGATGGGATCTGGTTTTACTCAGGACAGATGGGGTCCCAAGAACTAGGATAACTCATTCAACCTCTCAATTTCTAGGCCTAAGCTTGAATTTCCTTCCTTCAGTGGTGACAATCCTAGTGGGTGGGCTAGATAATGTGAGAAGTATTTTTATTTGACATCAGCTAGAAATGCATCTATCTCTTATCTAGAAACCCTCTCTATATACCTCTCACTTTGTTTACTTTGTAGTTTACCCTAACCCACTTCCCCTTGCACACACCCATTCAAATTGTGAAGCTAACTGTCAGAGAAACATGCCCATAGGTAACTCAGGCACTTCGCTAAAGATGGAAGGTACGCTATGAAAAGTGGTTGACCACGCCATCAAAGGTATATTGTGAAACAACAAGGAATCATAGTAATCTTTTATTTCAAATCCTCGTCACAATCACTTGAAGAACATAGCATTGAAGCCCTATTTGAGACGGTTGTTGCCATCCTTGTGTATGCGTCATGGCGTGTGGGTCACTATGGCAACTTTACATTGCACAAGTAGAGCCGATACTGGTGGTCTGGACTGAGGGTATCTTCTAGGCAGCCGAGATGGTCAAAATTTTACTCTATGATCTGCAACAGGTTTGCTGAGCTTAGTATTTATGATGTGATGGAGATCTTCCATTCTCTTGTTCAGGATAGTAGTATGGCCTTATACATTGATAAATTTGAGGAGCTAATGACTGGTATGCAAAGGCAGCACCTAACCCTTCAAGAGGACTATTATGTAAGATATTTCATTAAGGGTTTGAAGGAGTAGATCAAACACTATCTTAGACCACACAAGCCCATATCAATGGAAGAAGCTTATGTGATAGCAAAAGACTTAGAGAAGGCTACCATGTTCAGGACACACATTTTTGCTTACCCAAATTTAGGGAACAAGGGCCACTTCCAGACTGGACCTCAGTGGAAGTCAGGCAACACACTCAGTCTGGGATAGAAGGTAGAGGTTAGCCAAAAACCTGACAAGCTGCCAAGTGTTGTTACCAAACCAAAAGAACCTGGCACTTGTTGGAAGTGTAGTGCACCCTATACCCCTAAACATAAGTTGAAGTGTAAGTTTTACCAAAACACAACCCATGCTATGACATTAGAACATGAGGATTTCCTATTGCCTAAGGAGGAACAAGAGAACCAACAAAATGAAGAATCGACAAATAATATGCATCATACACCTCAGCTCATGTAAATATCCAAGCAGGTTGTACAAGGTACACAATCCATTGCTACCTTCTGTCTTCCACTCGTTGTAGGAGGAAAAAGGGTTGTGGCACTGGTGGACAGTGGTAGCACCCACAACTACATGGACTAAACATTTGCCAACAAGGCATGTTGTTTCATTCAGCATACCCAGTTATAGAGAGTAGTGGTTGCTAGAGGAGGAGAATTGTTATCAAGGGATCATATTCAGCAATGTCAGTACCAGATACAAAAGGTGAGGTTCCAAGACTGCTTCCAGCTACTTCAACTCAAGAGCTATGATGTGATCCTAGGGTGTGACTGGATTTACCAGCACTGCCCAACTGGCATTAACTTGAAATAAAGGACCTTAACTATCACCAAAGATGGGTTGGAGAGGATCTGCTTCACTGATTGCATCACATTGACAAGTGCTACCTTGTTACTCCACAGAAGCTCAACAAGCTGTTGTCCAAGGGTGTGTCTAGCTACTTGCTGCAGTATTTTCAAAACTAGTTGGTCTTCCTCTTCATAGGGGTTGTGTCCATTCTATCCCCTTGAAACCTGGTAGTGTGCCACATAGTATTAGATCCTATAGAATGCCACATCACCAAAAGGATGAAATAGAGAAATTGGTCAAACAAATGCTAGATCAAGGGATCATACAACCCAGTTAGAGTCCCTATTCCACACCGTCTGTACTTGCTAGGAAAAAATGGAACTTGGAGGTTTTGCATTGACTATAGGCAGCTGAATGATCTAACTATAAAGAACAAATTCCCTATACCTGTGGTAGATGATCTTTTTAATGAGCTCAATGGAGCAAAAAAAATTCCAAACTAGATCTAAGGTCAGGATTTCACCAGATATTGATGAACGAGAAGGATATTCCAAAAACTGCATTCATGACTCACTTTGGGCATTTTGAATTTTTAGTAATGCCATTTGGACAAACAAATTCCCTAGCCACATTCCAGGCTATGATGAACTTAGTTTTTTCAAAATACCTCAGAAAGTTTGTACTTATATTTTTTAGTAACTTTCATAAAACTACAACTATTTGTACCATTATAACACATAACTACAACTTTTGAAGTATATTTCATAAAACTACAACTACTTTGACCCTTGATAACAAGAAACTACAACTTTTTAGCCCAGTCCCACCAGTTAGTCACACATGTGCCACATGGTCTGGTCCCACCCGTCAACAACACATGTGCCAAAAAGTTGTAGTTTCTTGTTACCAAGGGTCAAAGTAGTTATAGTTTTGTGAAATAGACTTCAAAAATTGTGGTTCTATGTTACAATGGTATAAACAGTTGTAGTTTTGAGAAATTTACTCTTTATTTTTTTGATGATATATTGGTGTATAGTGACAGTCTGGATGAGCATATGAGGCACCTTGAAAAGGTTTTCCAGACCTTAAAAGATAGCAAACTTTTAGGAAAGAGGAGCAAATGCATATTTGCAGTACCACAAATTGAGTACATGGGGCATATAATCATTGAGCATGGCTTATCTATTGGCAGCTCTAAGATTGAAGCAGTCAAGAATTGGCCTATTCCAAAGGATATAACTCAGCTCATAAGATTCTTAGGGTTTGTTGGGTACTATAGGAGGTTTGTGAAGCATTTTAGCATAACCTATAGACCCTTACATGACATGTTAAAGAATAATTCATTTAAATGTGAAGAAAGCTAGAGTGAAGCCTTTCAAGAGATCAAGCACAAACTCATCACAATTCCAGTGCTCAAACTGTCAGACTTCAGACAACCCTTTGTGCTAGAATTTGATGCATGTGGGGTTGGAATCGGAGCAGTCCTTGTGCAAGAGGGTCAACCCATTGCCTATTTCAACATATCCTTGAGTCAGAAGGCACATGCCCAATCCACCTATGACAAAGATGCTTTAACCATTCTAGAGGCTATGAAGAAATGGAGGCATTACTTTTTGGGGTCAAAGCTGATAATGACTAATCAATAAAGCCTTAAGTTTTTGGCTGAACAAAGGATCACTGAGGGTATACAACACAAGTTGATGATGAAGTTATTACTCTTGGATTATGTGATTAGTACAAGAAGGGAAGGGAAAACAAAGCAACTGATGCTTTATCTAGGAGCCATGAATGGCATGCTATCTCAATGGTCCAACCTGTGTGGATAACTGAAGTTCTTAAGAGGTACTCCAGTGATAATTTCTACCAACAATTGATTGCACAACTTACTTTGACTCCTGACTCCCATCCAGATTACTCCTTGCACTAAAAGTATTGAGATACAAGGGCATGATACATATTAGGCAAGACCCAAACATCTAAGGACAGATCATGTATGCCTTACACTCCTCAGCCTTAGGGGGACACTCTGGGATAAGTGCTACTTATCAAAGGATAAAAAAAGGTTATTTCATTGGGTTGGAATGAACAAGTTAGTAGAAGCCTATGTCACTACCTGCCCAATTTGTCAGAGAGAAAAAGTGAACAATGTCACTACCCTAGACTCCTTGACCCTTTGCCAATTCCAGATATGGCTTGGGCCTATATATCGATGGACTTTATAGAGGGTTTACCCAAATCAAATGGCAAGGATATCATATTGGTGGTAGTTGATTGGTTGAAAAAGTATTCACACTTTATTCCCCTTTCACACCCTATTACAGTTGCTTCCTCATGGAATGCCTACTACCATTGTTTTTGATAGAAACAGGATATTCACTAGTGATTTGTGACAGGCTTTGTTCAAATCTTGGAAGGTATCCCTTAGGTTCAGCTCAGCATATCATCCCCATAGCGATGGCCAATCAGAGATGGTCAACCAATGTCTAGAATCTTACTTAAGATGCCTAACTTTTATTGATCCAAAGAGGTGGTTCTATTGACCGTCACTAGCTGAGTGGTGCAATACAAACTACCACACTTCACTTAAATGTATCCCATTTCAAGCACTATATGGTTACCCACCACCAATTGTCAGTAAAGTGGCAATTCCAGGATCTGATTCACCTGCAAGTAGTTTCCTAGTAGAGAAGTAAGACATGATCAATAGGCTAAGGGAAAATCTGTCACAAGCTCAAGCAATAATGAAAAGGTTTGCCAATCTCAAGTGCACAGAAAGAGAGTTCAAAAAGGATATGGTGTATCTAAATATGTAGCCATATAGGCAATCTGCATTTGGTTTGAGGAATTCAAACTGTCAACTAAGTATTATGAGCCATTTTTGGTGCTCCAGAAGATCGGTTCAATTGCTTAGAAGCTCCAACTGCCACTTCAAGCTCAAATTCACATGTTCTTCCATGTGAGTCAGCTCATGAAGCATGTGGGAACTCATGCAGTGCCATGTGAAGACTTACCAATGGTTGACTCTCAAGGTAGGATCAAGCTTTCGCCTGTTGCAGTCCTAGAGACAAGGATGCTACCACGCGGTGATTCTGTGGTCACTCAATGGCTTGTACGTGCGAAGGATTGCCACCCCAAGAAGCCACTTGGGGAGATAAGTCATTCATCAAATCATCATTTCCAAGCTTTTACTACAACATAATCAAGGAATGGTGGCCAAACAGCTCGCATCAGGCTGATCTGGGTGGTGGACAACCGATTGGAGACACTTGAGGGCAAGTGTTGTTTCAAGGGGAGGGATTTGTCAAGATGAAGCCATCCAATGGTCTAGATGAGTGGGTACTGGTTCAGGCAGGATCTATGGCTCTTCTACATCACGCACGGCTCTGTTTTTAATGTTGGATAGAGCATAGTTAATTCAATTTTACCATTGTCAAGACCTGTGTAATTCGTGTTTACTTTAGCTAAACTCTGGATGTTGTAATGGAGCTATGGTTGTAATCACGCCAGGAAGTACTTAGCTTGCTAGTAGGGAAAGGAACAGAACATTCTGGAATATTATCAAAAATCGCTATGTGATGAGCTACAATACAGTTCATCATTCCTCCCAATTTCCCTTTATGTTCTTGCTAGATTTATAGTCTGATTTTCTCATCGGGTTGTGACACGTCACTACAAATCTAACCACAACGACAGGACAAGCCTCCACAACAATGTCTTGTAGCAAAAATCCCAATTTCTTGTATAATCCATTCCACTTGCTTAGGAGTACTTTTCACATTTCGATCACATGACAAACGTCTGCAATCTCCGGAATGAGGCTGAAACAGTGGGTCACAATTTCATATCATGTAACAAACAATCAAGTTTCAATGAAAAGCCGCTCGTATTAAGGTAACCAACTATTGATATAACATTTTCCCATAAGTAGTTTTCATTTCCAAAGGATGAACTCCATAACCATCTAAGGTACAAGAACAACAAAACATCAAATAACTAAGAGGACATACCGGCCTCCCTCTTGCAGTCATGCCACATCCTCACATCGACACGTTAAGCTACCGCGGTTGGCCAAGCCAAGGATGCCACCATTTGTTTTAGTTTCAGGACCACTGCCCTCATCCTCATCCCCGACCAGATCCATCGCCTTTAAACGTGGGAGCTGTAGGCCCCCTCCTCATTTGGGCTCCCCTCGAGTGGTCATGACAAGGCACTTTGCCCAAGGATGTCATCTTCGTCATGCACATACGTTCACTCCACCTCTAGCTATCGCCATAGTTATCAAAGTTGAATCTTCGCATTCTTCTAGCGTCAACATTCCGAACATGTCACGCCCGTTTTCTTCCTCCCCTATGTTTTCTCTCTGTCTCTCTCTGTTGTGTGGGACCCGTTTGTCAGCTCCTTCCTCTTCCCCACCGAATTCCCTCCTCTGCCGTCCGCCCGTTGGAAACCCGTTGATTCGCGCTTGAGTAAAGGAAGGAGGCCACGTTCATTTGGAAACGATGCCACAATGAAGAAGGCCGTCACGTCAGATCGATTTCGCGAAGGAAAGTGGACGAGAGAGGAGGAAACCGAGCCCAATTTTTCCGCCGCTGCCATCAATCCCCGCTGTCCAGCCCGATTCACCCTCCTCCCTCTATAAAACCTCGATTCACCCCTCGGTCGAGCCTCTTTGCACTCCATCGCGCCTAAGCCCTCAAACCTCATCGAGTTTCCTCTACCCGTGAGCTCACGTGCCGTCGCTGGACTTATTCTGCACCCTACCGCCATCGCCGAGTCACCCAGCGCCTCCTCGACACCGTCCGAGCCTCCGTCGGCGTCCTCCATCCGCACCTCGTCGTCCACGACCGATCGCCGTCGAATTCTGTCATCGTGGCCGAGCTCCCAAGGTTGCCGAACGTCCGCCGGTGAAGCCCGCCATCGCTGAGCCTCTCTGGTCTTCCCCGACGTCCCGCGACCCTTCAAACAAGTTCATCGTCATCATCTCGACCTCCTCCACCTTTCGTCGTCGTCTCTCGAGCACTGCAGCGACATCTTCGCCCTTCTCTGGCCATCTCTCTCCGCGCCCGCTCATCGCCATCGACTTCCCGCGCCGGAGCCGAGGTAGGTCGCTCCTCTGCTGTCCAATCTTAGATGTACGGCGCAGATTAGATGGTAGATACCCCTTTGCATTAGATGATCTCGGCCGTCCCATTGAAATCGTGCATGTAGGATTTAATTAGTTGCGCGCCGAGTCAGCATAGCCTAGTCAGCAGCCACGTGTGCGGCCACGTAAGCGTCCTTGTCTTGCGTGGTGGTCCAGTCAGCTAGCCCAAGGCCAGTCAGCAGCCCGATCAGTGATGACGTCAACGATTGCGCAATAAACTCAATTTTCCTTTAGAAAAATAATTCTCGATAATTTGAATATTTCGAAAATAGGTTTCCTTTATTAGAAAAATTACATAAAATAGGAAATGCTTTATATAATTGTTTTAATATGTTTTTAATATGTTTTTAATTCTGTTTTATTTTTGAAAATTAGTTTTAATGATAGAATAAATGTTTTTGTTTTGGAAAATAGTTTAGAATATATATATTAATTATGATAATGTTTAAAAATGAATTATTTGATAAAATAAATGTTTTTAATTTCTTTTATTTCTAGGAACTGTAAATAAATTTCATAAAATTGTTTTAATCAGTTTTATGCTATAAAATAATTCTACAAAATTTTAAATAAACATTTTAGGCCTTTTAAAATCAGGTGTAATTCCTGAAAATAGTTTTTGTCATTTTTAGTCACTTAGAAATTCGTTTAGCCGTAGTTTTCGCTTCGTTACTCCGATTTGGGCGATTCTTGCGCCCAAATCTTCCTGAAATTGTGCTCTAGCTTGTTCTAGTGTTTGTTTTAGGTGTTTTCTTTGCTTAGTGTCTGTTCTTAGTGGTTCTTGGTTGCTCTCTTATAGAGGAGTTTGTTTTGGAGGCATTCGAGAACATCCAGGATCAAGACTTCGGGGATTTCAAGCAACCCATTGGGGAAGGAAAGTGTCCTTGAACATATTAAACCTACTATTGGAAAATATTTGTTCTATAAATTGCATGCTTGTCAAATATGTGTTATCTCATTGTTAGGGTTTACTAGTTTTCCTCAATCTTCCTTGTAGCCGTAGATCGGTTTTCGTGTTAAAGGTAGAATGTGCTTAGTTGTGCTGGCTCATGGGTAGCGTAGACAAATTATGTTAATAATGATGAACTTTGGTAAATGTTCTTAGTCTAAGATAGTAGGGTCTGAGCAAGTTGACATGTTGGTTGGCCTGTGGATGTGTTCCAGGCAGAATTGTTAGCTTTCGAATAATTGGTTATTACCCTGTTGTGGGGTTGATGGCGGTCTTTCCCAGACCATGTTAAGGATCGGTTCGTGGAGCGACCACCCATGAAAATAGTACAACCACAAGCCTGGTATGGGACGGTCCTAGCTCAGTAATTCGCTTTTCTCTTAGCATTGGAAGATCATTTGGTAGTACGGGGATGGAAAGGTGTACTTCCTGGAACCGTAAGGCGCAAGAGGGGGCTTCTAGGGTGGATGGTGTACTCCACTTATGTACGGTGGTGAAACCTCAGCGGGTCAACATATGCTGAGAGAGGCGTTGGAAAGGCTTTGCAATGGAATCCTGGCCGTACACCTCGGAAGTGTGTAAGTGTATGATTGACACGCGAAAAAAGGAGGACACGTCTTGTGAGTAAAGTGTACGACCTCTACAGGTGAAAACTGACATATCTGTCGTGATCACGGTCATGAGGCATGGACTCCTCACATGATTAATTGGGTGGTTGTCGGGTTGGTTTTGGGTTGGATTTGGTGGATCACAGTGGTGAGAACTGTGATTCTAGTTAGCTTTCTTTAGAGGTGGTTGAAACCTTGGTTGTGGAGTAAGGTGGTTAGAACATTGGCTCTTGCCTTAAAGAAATCATTCACATAGAAATAGGTTGCTTTTATAACTGTTTTACTAATAAAATAGCGTTTATGCAAATAAACCTTTAAGTTAAGCCTATCTTGACTTTTGGCCCACAGGTCATAATTTTTCCACACTTGCTGAGTATTCTATATACTCACGCTTGCTCTCTCCTCCATAATCTTGTTGCTGCTCAGAAGGTGAAGATTGCGAGGACTTCCCAGAAGATGGAGTTGAGTTCTAGGCAGACGACTTTTTGATCGATTACCTGTGGAGTTGGGCGTCGTGCTAAGTTTATTTTCCGCTGCTTTGTAATCTTCTTTTAGACCCTTGGTTCATTGATGTAATAAAGTACATTGTAATAATGGATATTTTGTCTACTACTTACTTATGACGTCATTACATGTATGTAACTTGATCCTGGCATATATGTAGTTTATATTCAGTTTGGTTTTAAAACCAGGTGTGGCAGAACACAGTGAAGATCTCCTTCTGGGGCAAGTCCATCTCAGCTGAAGAAATTGCTTGTCTGCTTAGTGAAAAGTTTCAAGTTCCACTAATGGAGTTATAGGTAGAAGTGTCCTCGAACGAGGAGTTTATTGTTGGTTATCGGTCTCCCGTGTCTTCTGTTGTAGTGGTGCAACCACCTAAGGAGATCGTATGTGTTCACAAGGCACATGGTGTGGAGGTCTCTAGGTGTTCCTCGAGTACGCCTTCGTTTGTGACAAAGGCATCGATTGTTTTGCCGACTTCAAAACATGCACAAGTTGCAGGGGAGCCTTTGAGTTTGCTAGCAACACCTTCCTATGTGGGTGGTCCGTTGGCCTTACCATCTCCTTTACCTATTAGCTGTTGATGTTCCTTCGCCCGTGTTGAATTCAGTTGCAAAGAAGCCTCCAGCGGTAGAAGACCACCTTGGTGATAAAAGGATGTCAATGCTCCTATTGCTAAGAAGCCTTCTGAGGTCGAGCTCCTTGACGCTACAGAGAATGTCAATGCTCCTACTGATGAGTCAAGCCGCCGCCGTCTTAAAAGCCCATCCTGTGCAAAAATGACCGTCTAGCTAAAGCAAGGCGAGGCAGTCCGATTTGAAGCTCTTGAAGGGTTTGGGCATCATTGGAAAGGATGTAGAGATTGATGAAGACTTAATTGATGGATATGCAAAAAAAAAAAAACCTCAAGGAGCTATTTGCGAAGACCTTACTTGATTCACTGGTGCGATTAGATGGCTGTATCATGTTGGAGTGTTTCGACTATGATTTCTTAGGTGCTCCTGACAGTTGGTTGAATTGTCTCGTGGTTGTGGTGACCGTAGTTTCTTCAGCCTCTTGTATCCTGTCTCAGCGGTTGCCCTCTTAGTGTCGTTTTGGTGTCTGCCCGTATGGTTTTGGGATGGTGTTGTATGCGGTGGTGTTTCCCTTTTTTGGGGTTGTTATATTGCCCGTTTGGACTCAACTCCTTTATAATAAGCAGATCTTCTGCTTGTTCCTTTTAAAAAAAGTTTTTAAGTATAGTATGAAACAATTTCATATGCACAATGGCGCTGATGCACCCAGCCTGGTTTCTGTTTAGTATTTACAATTTACAACATAGGATCTTTCTGTTGTTTTGACGACCTGCGCTTAGTTTTTCCACCAAAGACTGCGTTTGTTGTTTGCAGATCACGACGATTTCTGCACACTCCACTCAATCGACATCGGAGGTCTCTTGCTCACGAGTACTGGTCCATTTAAGAACCCGACCGTCCCAGGACGAGCTCACAAGCGTGGGGTCAAATGGGTGCCAGCTGCAGTCTCGTATCGCCAGCTGATGTCCTTTCAGTTTTGCAACTTGCGATCCGCTTACCTGTAACATGAAACGAACTGAAGAACAAATATGCGGAAGAGGATTTGGAAATCATGAAGGATGTGTCGAGTTAATTTTTTCAAAAAGATCACAGGTGGTCTTTTGGTCGTCTGCAGTCGCAATTGTTCATACATAATCGCAGTGCACGGTACTTGTTCGAAAGATAATGCAATGATCCTCAAATGCTAATATGATGTTCGAAGTGGTATGCATCATTTAAGAGAGAGAGAGAGAGAGAGAGAGAGAGAGAGAAGGTCGCCATGATATATATTGATAAAGAAAAAGGGAATAAATTTAATGCAAGAAAGAATCAAAGGAAGGAGGTGAACAAAACCTCATTCAGGCTAAAGCTAAGCAAAAGAACATAGCCAGCTTTCCGCTGCATGTTTATGAGCAAGTTTTGCTGTGTTTTGTCAGATCATGCACAGGTTTTCAGTGGGTAATAGAAAGTTATTTATCCACTGCTGTAAAAAATGGCATGCATTCATCTGACGGACAGGCCACCACCGAGCGATTAATTGCTATAAGATAAATGAAGCACATGTTAAAATGAGACATACCACATCATAGATGTAAACGCTGGAATCATATGATCCTGTATATATGTACTTTTGCCCTGTGCTGTAGAAATAGGAAAACCATACATCAATGATGTTAGCACCTCGGTAATAGGGTAAATGTTACTAATGAATTTTTTTTATGACATAGCAGAAGAAAGGGAAACAAGGGCACCTATAAGCAGGAGAAAAGTAGCAACGGATCAATGTGCGGAGGACTGAATGACCCCGGTATGTAGCTAATGACTGATCATGGGGATGCTTTAGTTGTTTTAGCTGATGTGGATACCTTGAATATCTGTAGTCCCAAGTTGGGGCTCCGTCTGCATAACTGCACAGAACAATAGAAGTATCACTCTCTAAGTTGGCCAATTAATCAAAATCTGAGCAACTATTTTAAGATAAGAAAATGGATCCAGCAAACTGGACGCTGTTGAGGCCAGGCAATGTGGTATGCGGGGCAACAACACGTGATCCACATGTATTTTATTTTGCTCACATTCGAGATAAGTATCTTAACATGTACTCCTTCTGATTCCAAATATAAGTCCATTTGGACCTGTGCGGCTGTGCACATGAATTAAGGTGGGTGGTATAATGACCATATCGCCCATCAATCATTGTCGTCATGAATTAAGGTGGGTGGTATAATGACCATATCCACCTAATTTTTCCTTGTCATAAATAATATGGGAGGCATGTTTACTCCATTAATTAGGATGCACTTACATAAGGACAAAGCAGGAAATAGCAGACAAAAATGTGCCTTGAAGTTGTATACGGATTTATATTTGTAGATGAGTGAGGATGGCTAGATGGGCTTATATTTCGAATCGGAGAGAGTACCTATCAGCATTGGACTTCATTTTCCTGATGTCCCACAATTTAATTGCTTGGTCCTTTCCATTGGATATGAAACTTCGGCCATCTCCACGACTATCAATATGCGTTACCCCATGCAAATGTCCAGTCAGAACTCCGGCAGCTTCTCCTGTGGACAAACAACGTCTGTCCCAGACCTGCAGACTACAAAGATCACATACCATAGCACTGCTGAAAATGAGCAGAATTTAGAACATCAAACATTTTTGTTCTCATGTTCCCAGGGAAACCTCAGAATATCCAACCCCAAAGGACTGAACCAGGACTGCAAAAAAATCAAGAAGGTTGAAAATACAATTGCTGCCACAAAAGAAGCATTTGAGGTTTTGGTAGGTGTAAATTGTAACATCTGAATCAGTAATTCCTGAATTAAATTTGGTCACTTGTTACATTTGACAACTGAGAATTAGAGCAACAATAATGTGAAGAAAAAAAATTGTTTCATTATGTGAAAAAGTTAAAGAAATAAATATGCCATGTTAGAATATTGCAGTAGTTAGTTTTTTTTCACATCTAACATAGTAAAAACATCTCACTTTATTCATGCAGCAATACAGAGCATATGGTGTCAAGCAGCAACAATAAGAAAAAGGTTGGGTAAATGCTAAAATATCTGGTCAGTACTTCATATATCACATGTTACTCATGCAGCAGCACCATGCATATATGCATATGTTAAGGTAGCATGTAGCGCATTATCTAAAAAAACAGTAGGATGTAGCAACACCATGCCACTAAAGAAGCCTTAGAAATGCATATGTTCAGATATGCTGAAGAAATCTGAGAAATAATTCGATCAAATATGTTAATGGAGAAGATTTTACATAATTTAGAACAGCAAGCTACCTTGCATAAATTGTCGTCACTTCCAGAATAAATGAGATGACCAGTTTCATCAGCAAATGCTACTGTGTTGACATCAGACTGAAAAGATTAATCGAACGATATCATCATTCCATCAACCAACAGATAAAATATGAAGTACAGAAAGACTATCAAGATGGTAACAATCCACAGCCACAAAGCAAACAAGTAAGGTTTCTGTAGCCATGACAAGACGCATATTACTCTGTGGGGTGCATCATACAATATCCATATAGCAGTTAATTTTCTTTTGCATTTTTCATCAACAAAATTCAACAATGGCATACATGAAGAGTTATCAAGGTTGGAAACGTTTCCTATGCATGGCCTAGTTTATTTTGGCTATTATTTGAAAGCAAAAGTAAACTTCACTCCCGTGGACTTCCACAAAAATCCACTTTTACACACCAACTTTCAAAAATCTGCATCGCCATGATTTGGCAGACAACAAGCGGAGGAAGTGGACAACAAGAAGACTAACGTGTCATCAAAGTCATAGGGTGTGGGTGACTCAGCACGAGAAGAGGGTGGCGTTGTGGCAGACTGGCAGTGGACAATGGAAGCCCAAATTGTCAGGTATTTCAACAACAGAACCATCCTAGCTGCACACTCCTTATTAACCACCTTCCCAGTGTCGCCTTCCACTCCAAGGGGTTCACACAGTGCAGTGCTGGCTGGGCTTGCACAAATGCTGTTGGATGGTGCAAACTGCCCAAGAAGAAGAGATTGAGGGGGAGGAACAAGAGAGGAGGAAAGGAGGACAATTTGTGCTGACCACGTCTGAGGACTTGTGTTGTCTGGAAGAAGCCATTTTTTTTTTAACGAAACCAACCCGCTTACACTTTCATCGTCACTTCGTATAAAATGGTTAACCTGGGTTGGTGCTATTGGACCACCTAGGCTTATGTGTTGGTCATCCTCAAACTAGCCAATCAAGGTGGGACTAAACTTCCACATCATCATGCACACATGCATGAGCTGCACTTGGGCCTAATTCTTAATTGAGTCAGATGTCACACAAGTATCCTGACAGCTTTGGGTCATGGACTTGATCAGACTGATCTACTTGGTTTGTGACGAGCTGCGAGTCGCTCTTCACCAAACCACAGCAAGCCCCTAGCGCCTTCGCCTTTTGAAGTCCCAATAGGACAGCTTCGTACTCAGTGGAATTGTTGGTGGTTTGGAAGGCGAGGCGCGCGCAGTAACATATCTTCTGTTTGCTTCGCGAAGTGATCACCACCACAATGCTCGCCCCCAAAATGCCCCATGCCCCAGATTGGATCGATTGGAGGCTCGGTGGGCGTCCCTTTCGCTGGAGTCCAATCGGTCAAAAACTCGGCTACCGCTTGAGACTTGATGGTTGTACGAGCGACAAAAGTGAGAGTGAACGACGCCAATTCCGCGGCCCATTTGCCGATCTGACCTCGGCGGCCTGTTGCTTCCCGATTTTCAAAGATGTCCCGAAGGGGTAGGCGGTCGACACTATGACCTTGTGAGCTGTGAAATAATGTTTCAGCTTTCGTGATGCTATCACCACCGCATAGGCCATCTTCTCAAGCTTTGAGTAGTGCAGTTTTGTTCTGAATAAGGCTTCGAAGAGATAGTAGATGGGGAGCTACTGAAACCCTATCAATTCCCCTTTCCTGCATAAGGACCACACTGACCACAGAAGGGGATGTTGCGATGTATAGAAGCAATCTAGCCCCTGGTTGGACTGACTAGCATAGTGAGATTTACTAGGTACTTCTTTAGGTCTTCGAAAGCGGTCTATTGCTCTTCGGTCCACTGAAATGGGTTGAAGCCCTGAAGCATTTTGAAGGCACACTTTTTTGCGCAAAGCGAGCAACGAAGCAGCTCAGTACGGCCAACTTGCCATCCAACCTTTGGGTGTAGTGTGCACTTTGCAGGAGCTCCATGTCGAGGATGGCTCGAATCTTGTCTCGGTTGGCTTTGATGCCTCCCGTGGACACCATGAAGCTGAGCAGCTTGCCAGAGCGAACTTTGGTAACACATTTCTAGAGGTTTAAGCGAATCCCCTCTTGTCGTAGGTTTACGAAGGTTTCCCGGAGGTCTTGGAGGTGTTCCACTTCATGCTTGCTCTTTACCACGATGTCGTCAACATGCACTGCTACATTGCGACCATATTGTGAGACAAACACCTTCTCGACAAGCCTTGCGAAGGTAGCCCCTCTGTTTCATAGCCCGAAGGGCATGCAAACGTAGCAGAACATGCCAGATGGCGTGATGAAGCTAATCTTCGCTTCGTCTTCAAGCCATCCACACCTGGTGGTATCCGGAGTAAGCGTCGAGGAAGCTCATTATCTCACACCCAGTCATACAATCAGCGAGTTGGTTGATCCTTGCGACAGGGAAATTGTCCTTCTGGCAAGCCTTGTTGGGATTCGCGAAGTCAACACACATGCGCCATTTGTCGTTGCTTTTCTTGGCCAGGAATGGGTTCACCAACCAGTCTGTGTGTACGACTTCACGGATCGCCCAGTGATGGCCATGATGACATTAAGCGCTCTGCTCACATTATGGACAGAGCAGGAGCTATTGTTGCTTGCTTCGATTACCAACGATGGGGCTCTTGGGGGTGGCGGCAAAGCGTCTTGCCTTTGCCTTAATGCGTGGGTAAAGTGTTCGATTTCGGGTGGAAGTGGCATTGCGTGTGATGGTGCTACTACGCCGAATGATACACACTAGGTGGCACTGAGGAGGGTGGGCGGCTTCTCGGGTGCACGATGGAGCCAAGGCATAGTGCCCTGCATGGAGCACTGTTCGGCCTAGCTCGAAGGCTTGGCACTAGAGATTTTCTTTGTATGCCACGATGTGTGGACATGTTTCCGTTGTGTGTCTGGCTCTCTTGTCGTGGATTTCACAGTACATCATGCTCTGGTCTTGCGGCACGCCACAACCTCCATGACCACTGCCACTCCCTTTATGGCTTCCTTCACGACTCGCTTCATGATATTCTTCGTGTGACGAACGATGTTCCCAGTCGCCTTCGACATTGAAGACTTCGTGTTTGTTCCCCTTCAATTGTGAAGACTCGTGACACCTCTTTTCTCTCCCGCCTTCGGATCGATGCTCTTGCGAAGCATCTCACTCACGTTTGCTTTGTTCTTCCTTCCACGGCTTGTTTCTTGACTTGGATTTCACAGCTTCTTTCTCTCGAAGGTAGTCATCTTGTACCCTTGCGTGTCCGTCCATTTTGTGAAGGAGCTCATCGAGGCTTTCTGGGGTTCTCCAGTTCAGACGAGCTTAGAGCGCACCCTTTCTAGCGCATCGCCGCATTGATCATAGAATCATCGCTAATACCTCTCGCCTGGCACTTGATGTGTATGAACTGGCGCACATAACTTCAAAGACTTTCTTCGGGACCTTGTATACTGTCGTGGACATCCCCGGAGGTGATTGGCTCAACGTAATTTCCTTCGAAGTGGTGAACAACGCGTCATAAACTTGTTCCCAGGAGTAGATTTGCCCTAGGGGCAGGGTGGTGTACCACGAACGTGTGATCCCTTTGATGGCGAGCACAAAACTCTTCACCTCGGTGCTATCCACCCCTGACCGACTCGATGGTGGCTTTGATACTCATGGCAAATTCGTTGGGGTCCTATTCTCCATTGTAGAATAGGAGTCTTGTCATCTTGAAGGCGGGAGGCCATGGTGTGGCTTGTAGGCCCATTGAGAGCAAAGAGATTGGGTCAATGAGTCGTGACTTGTACGGTTCGTACACGGGGTGCGGGTAGTCCGAAATCACGACTTGTGTCTCATGTTCGGGTCTGCCACTCGGCATGGAAGGCTCGCTTCGAAAAGTTCCCATGGACCCCATGTGCAAGGCATTTGCCTGCTTCAGAGCATGCAATTCATTGCATAGGTCCTCCACCTGCTTTTTAGCATCCTGAGTTCAATGTCGGTATTCTGCCCCTTCCTTCGTTTTAGCTTCTTTGGTTGCTCAAGTGTTCCACGCTTCTGCCACCAGTCGTGCTTGCTCGATCATGCTTCGGTGTTCAGTCACCTGTGCCTCCGCCTCCAGGGTCGCCGCTTCCTCACGGGCGATCCACGCTTCCGCTGCCTGGGCCACTTTCGGAACTTCCTCTGGGACGAGCCGCACCGCCGCCTCTGGCTCCTCCAATCAGGTGACCTCCATTTCCCACCGCCACACCTTCGTTGTTGATGTTCGCACGAGCTTCTTCAAGGACCCCTTCGATGGAATTCAACGTATCCGCATCGTGAACTTGGGTGGTCTTGGAGTGGGACGCCCTCTCTATCTACGATGCCTCTTTTAGTGGAACTTTTGTGGCCAAGGTTTCGTCTTCCTCCGCTGCCTTCGAGCCGAGGCCACAGCCTTGTTCAGTGGCATCCATCGCTGCTTCATGTTTGATCTCCACGGACAACGCCAAATATTGTGGATACAGAGCCAAACAAGTAGAGTGGGGGCCTTGGAACTCAAACCCGTAAGGAGTTTTTAAGTGTAGAGAGGATTGAATAGGGCACAAAGTAGAGGTATATTAGGTGCCTAACACTTGGAAATTGAATGCCCCATTACAGCCAGGGGTAGGGGTATTTATAGTCCACACCGATCTACCCCTTAGATGTTTACCAAAGTGCCCCTGTACAGAGCATATTCCAGGGGTACAACGGTCATCTGCACAACTACCCTAAAAGCTAATTACAAGACTGCCACAGAGCGACCTATTACACGTGCGCATTGAAGGGGCTTCAAGGTTCCTTCACCGAAACCTTCTGACAAACCCGTCGACGATGGTCTGTTCAACGAATCTTCAGTTCGAAGCATCCTTTGGTACTTCGTTTGACGCTTCGTTTTGCCTTGTGCTTCGCACTTGGTCTAGCCATCCTTTTCGACTTCCGAACACGTGGGGGATGAAGCATTGTTCCCCCCAACAATTTCCATCCTTGGTGACGTCTCTTGGATTTTCGCCTTCGTCTTTTGCTATCTCTGCTTCTTCTCTAAAGCAGTCGACATCGTCCCTCTATCCAAAACTATGTTGTCCCCAAGTAACCACAATTGGACAAATGCTCTTGTGCAACATACAAGTTTTCCTAAGGCTCAATTTCAGATGGGGGTTAATCTACTAGATCAGTGCTAGAGGCATCACCACCTAGTCATTAATCACCACATGACAATCCAGTATTTCTTGTGGTTCCATGTATAGCGCTTGGAGTCGTGTATACCAAATAGTCAGGGACGAAAACTGTGAGTCATGAGGGTGGAAAACATCATGCACTTGGCTTCTTGAAATAGCTCCAATGTTTGCTGCTGCGCCAATCAGTTCCATAATCTCATTGGGCCAGAAACTTGAATACCGGGAAGGTCGAAACCATACAGCTGCCTATGCCAGTAGCTCCAAAGTTCTGGCATGGCAGCATCTATGCCAAGCAAAGAAAATCAACCAAACCGGGGGCTCCTGTATCTTCTTTAAGCTCACCAAAATAACTAACCTATATCAATATCTACCTTTGCATCCAGCAATATCATTTCTTCTCTTCTGAATCTCAAGTCTACTGTTTGGATATCAATACCGCCAATTGCCAGAAAAGGGGGAGGTCATATATATCACATCTGTTAAAGCAGCGATGGAGTTGCTTGGCTTGATGAGATAGAGCATAACCAACTTATGAAAAAATCAACCCCAATTTCACAACAATGAGACGACAACTAAAAAAGGGTCTGTGTAGCAAACCTAATTTAGATCAAGTGAAAATTGAAGGAAGCATAAGCCAAGAAAGTAAGCCATTTGTCATACTGTGTGAGCAGGCAAACGCAGTGTCAATTTGTTTGCATGAAGGTCATAGACATATATTGAATCATCATTGCTTCCAGCAACAAGTTCTCGACCATCAGAGGAGAACTTCACAGAAAATATTCCAAATGAATATTGAACATCTTCATGCTGTGAAAAATCCAATCCATCATGGATATCCTGCAGAGAGATGTAAAATCTTAATTAACTGCAGATTTCATAAACAGTGGAAAATATTATGTATAAAATTGTAACATGGTACATTTTCTAAAATACAAAGAGGTCGGCAAATATTAAATAAAACAAGGACGCCACTGTTTTAATTGAAGAGAAACCATCATTGTCCTTTCTTGAGCTGCACTTTCCACCACCGATATTAGGTGCAGAAATTCACTATGAAAGGTGATTTATGTGCCTAACTAGATAACTGACCATATAACCTCACCTGTGTATATATTGCTTTGTGTAATATCCCCAGACTATAAGAGGCTTCTTGCATATTGTCACTTGTACATATGTATATATTCTGATTTCTGACCTATGGCTTCCAAGAAATACAAGTTGCTATTCCTAACATAGTATAGAGCCAAAATTTAGCGTTAGGGTTCCTCTCTCCACGTGTTGGAACTTCACACGTCTTCTGGCAACGTTTGCCCCTCCCGATCCGATCTTCCCCTGGCTGGATCCATCCTCTCCCGGGCCGAATCCGTTGTTCCCCCGACCGGATTGCCTTGATCCCGTGCTTCCGTCTTCCGCCAGCCGTGCACCGCTTCCCTCCTGCTCGGCCAGCGCTACGCGTGCCTCCCGCCCACCAGATGCCCCATGCGCTGCCTCCCTCCGGAGTCTTGCGTCGGCCGCTGCAACAACCGGATCTGCCCCAGCGCCGGCTCTTCCACCGCCTGTGCCGTTGGGCCACTTGCTTCTGCTCGCCCGGCCCTATCCGCCTCCACACCGGACTTCGCCGGCGCGCACTAGATCTCATGGCGCTGCTTCCTCATCGGACTCCTCCACCGGTTGCCTGACCAGCCACCGCCGTCGCCGCCTCCACGCTGGACTCCTCCGCCGGCTGGTTGCCCGGCTGGCGCTGCTCGATTTTGTCTGTCTGCCTCTGCCTTTCACTCGGTCTGTATGAATGTGAATTGAAGTGACTTGTTTTTTTTGTTTGAGATTAAAAAAACATAGTAGCTCACCGCTTTCTTTGTGCTCTCGTTGTCGCTTGCAGCTTTTCTTTACAGTTTCGTCGTCATTCGTTGCTACTTGATATTGCTCGCCACTACCTTTGCGCTCTCGTTGTCGATCGCCACTTCTCCTTCGCGCTCTCGTTGTCGCTTGCAGCTTTTCTTTGCAGTTTCGCCGTCATTCGTTGCTACTTGATGTTGCTCGCCACTACCTTTGCGCTCTCGCCGTCAACCGCCACTTCTCCTTTGCACTCTCGCCGTCGTTCGTCACCTCTTCAAGATGTCGTCGAACACCATTTCAGTTCCTCAGTGCTCGGTGATCTTTGATGGTGCTAATTACCGGGACTTCGTGCAGCATATGCACGTTCACATGCGCGACCTTCACCTTTGGGGTGTTCTTTGTGGCGACGTTCCTTGTCCGCCTTCCCTAGAGCCTCTGACGGAGCTCGTGCAGCCGACTACTGACAAAGGAGACAAGACAACTATTGATATCACCACAGCTGCTTATGAGAAGGCTGTCTCCGCCTATTCGGAAGCTTTGGAGTTGTACCGTGACCGATTGTCTGACATTACTCAGTGGATGGATGATGATGCTTGTGCGGTGTCTATTCTGATTGCTAGTGTGGAGCACAGGTTTTCTTCTGAGATTGTTGGGTTCTCTACAGCCTTTCAGATATGGACTCATCTTAGTCAGACATATGAGCCGTCAGGGGATGCTCTCTATTTGTCTGTTGTTCGCCAGGAGGAGTCTCTTCAACAGAGTAATGCCGTAGTTGATGCTTTCTATGCTCAGATGACAGATGTGTGGCGTCAGTTGGACTCTCTTTTTGTTGCTGATCGCCACTCTTGTCAATGCTGCTTGGATCTGCGTGCTGAGCGTGACTTTCGACGCCTCTATGAATTCCTGACTCGCCTTCGTCCGGAGTTTGAGCAGCGTCGGGCTCAGCTGCTTGCCTCGTGTCACGCTTGTGGAGGCTCCTACGGAGCTACACTCAAAGGAGACTCATCTGCGTGGTTCTGGACTGCTGCCACTTCCTTCAATACTAGCTTCTCGTCCACCTGCTGGCCCTACGTTTTTTACTACACCATCGTCTACTGCTCATGCGACTCCTTCGCCCCCTGTGCCCACTTCAAGTGGTGGTGGTTGCCCTCACTACGCCTACTGTAACAAGGAGGGCCATGTTGAGGCGAACTGCTACCAGAATTAGTATCTTTGACGTTCCTCTGGTGCTTCTACCTCGGCTACCTCCTAGACTACCTCTTCGACCGACACTCAGGAGATTGTGATGCTGCTTCGTCATCTAGTTGCTACCTCTAGCTCTGCACCGATAGGTTCTGCTGGTTCCGTAACTCTCTTCTGTCACTGAGAGACTACCTTCTACGTAGTCAGGTATTTCACCTTGAATTCTTGACTCAGAAGCATCTTTTCAAGAATTCCGATTCTTCCAGTCTGTCCTCACTTCATCCTCTTGTTTCTTCTATTCATGTTGTTACCGCTGATGATACTTCTCTTTCTGTTGCTAGTTGAGGCACTCTTAGCAGTTCTTTTAGAGTCTCCTTTGTTGCTCATGTTCCCTAACTCACTATGCAGCTCATGTCAGTTGGTCCTCTTACTGACCATGGTTGTCATGTTATTCTAAATTCTAACTCTTGCTGTGTTTAGAATCGTCGCATGGGTGCTCTGATTGGTACTGGCCCATGGCACCATGATTCTCAGCGTCTATGAGAGCTTGACTGGCTTCGTCTTCCTTCCGCTACCGCCGCCGGTCTTTCTGCTTCCTCGACTGCTGGCTCCTTCTAGTAGTAGTATCATCGTCGAGGTCATGTTTGTGGGTCACGTCTGTCTTCATTAGTTCTTCATGGTCTTTTAGGGTCTGTTTCAGGACATGCGTCCTTAGATTGTTGTAAGCTTGGCAAACAGATTCAGCTTCCTTATCCTCATAGTGAGTCCGTGTCTCAACATTCATTCAGATGTAACGTGCAACAGTCAAATGCGACAAGCAAAGCCTAGACATGGTCGAACACCTCAGTCAAGCGGCAACCACTTCTAAGGACGCGGATTCCAAGCATCAGAAGCATCAAGCCATCATTGAGATCAAGGACTCCAAGCTTGTAAGTCTTGCTGACACTTCCAAGTCCAACGATGTCACCAAGGGTGAGGCCAACAATGACGCCGATGACAAAAAGACTGATGGTGGTGTCAAAGGCAATGCCCCTCGACCTGTCTGAACCAACCAAGACAGTTAAGGTTGGGGCTAACCTTGACCCTAAATAGAAACTCGAGCTCACCACTTTCCTCCCGACAAACCAAAATGTGTTTGTGTGGCATTGTCTGATACGCCCAGAGTCCCTTGGGAAGTGATCGAGCATCGACTAGCTGTTAAGCCTGACTCCAAACTTGTGGTGCAGAAACAACAAAGATTTGAGGAGAATAGGAAGCAAGCCATCCAAGAGGAGGTCGGCAAACTCCTAAAGGCAGGCTTTATTCGAGAGGTTCATCATCCTGCATAGATCGTGAATCCCGTTTTCGTCGAGAAAGCTAATGGTAGATGGAGAATGTGCGTCGACTTCGACAACCTCAATAAAAGCCAGTCCCAAGGATCATTTTCCTCTTCTTGCATCGACCAGATCGTCAACTTTACAGCAGGTTATGCATTACTATGTTTTTTAGATGCCTATTCGGGGTATCACCAAATTAGTATGGGAATAGAGGATGAGGAGAAAACAGCTTTTATCACTCCTTTCCGTGTATTATGCTATGTAAAGATATCTTTCGGTTTAAAAAACGCTAGTGCTACTTATCAACGATGTGTTCAGAACTGTTTATAACCCTAAATTGGGCACAATGTAGAAGCGTATGTTGATGATATTGTAGTCAAGTTCAGAACCGAAGAGGCATTGATCGTTGATCTCAAGGAAACATTCGACAGCCACAAGAAGTATCGTATGATGCTTAATCCCAAAAAAATGCACATTCAGCGTTCCGTCCGGCAAGGTTCCAGGTGTCAAGTCGAGACATTGAGGCCAATTCGAGCAAAATCGAAGCTATTGACCAGATACAATCACCTCGAACACTGAAAGAAGTTCAAAAATTAACATGATGTATTGCAGCTCTTAGTTGATTTATCTCTAAGATGGACGAGCGAGGGATGTCTTTTTTTTTCAAACTGCTGAAGAAACACGACCGGCTCGAGTGGACCGAAGAAGCGAAGTGCGCATTCCAAGATTTAAAAAGGTATTTATTGTCTCCATTAATTTTTATACCGCCTAACGAAAAAAGAATAGCTCCTTTTGTACATTGCAGCTAGCCCACAAGTTGTAAACACGGTTCTGGTGATCAAACGAGAAAGCCCCGAGAGAAGACCCAAGGTACAGAAACATGTTTACTAAGTGAGCGAAGTCATACACAACGCTAAGCTACGATGCCCACAAGTGCAGAAGTTGCTATATACAGTCTTGATATCTTTTCAAAAGCTACACACTATTTTCAAGCACACAAGATCATCGTCTTGATGACGTATCCGCTGAAAGATGTCATACGCAATAGTGAGGTTACTGAACGAATCGTGAAATGGACAGTCGAGCTCAATAAGTTCGATGTCGGATATGTGCCACACACAAGTGTGAAGTCAGAAGTACTAGCAGAATTCATTGTCGAATGGAAAAACGTTGAAGAAACAAAGCCAAGTATGGTCGAAGATCACTGAACGCTCTTCTTCGATGGATCACTCACGTTTCAAGGCTTGGAGGCTAGCATTGTACTTAAATCTCCAACGGGCGACGAATTCAGGTACGTTGTTCAATTTGATTTTAAAGCTTCTAACAATGTAGCAAAATACGAGTAACTGGTAAACAGGCTTTGCATAACTGAATCACTTGGAATCAGGCGACTTCTCGTAAAAGGGGACTCACAGCTAGTCATAAACCAAGTACAAATGGAGTACGGTGCTCGGAAGACAACATGCTAAGCTTACCTAAACGAGGTGCGAAAACTCGAGCAGAAGTTCAAAGGGTTAGAAGTAACGCACATCAAGAGGAGTGACAACTCCATTACGAATGAACTTGCTAGACTCACTTGTCCCCGAGTTCCGGTACCCATAAGAGTCTTCATTGAAAAGCTCCTCAAACCACATGTCCCAACAGTTCGACGAACGGATGCTGCCCAACTCGACTAACAGTCTGATCCAGTTAGCGAGGCAGAACTTGCACACAGATGCTGCACTACTCGAATGCGAACCGACTTGGATGACACCGTATCAAGCCTATCTCGAAGGTCGAGACATCCCTGATGATGATACGTCTACAAAGAAAATTGCTCGTAAGTTCAGGCTCTACGTTTTGATAAACAGAAAGCTCTACCGAAAGAGGAGTAACAAAAAATCTTAATGAAATACATCACGCGGGAAGAGGGCAATAAAATATTGCTCGATATCCATTGAGGCATGTGTGGTAATCATGCGTCTTACCGCACATTGGTCGAAAAAGCTTTTCGCCAAGGATTCTATTAGTCAACTGCCCTCTAGGATGCTTCCAAGCTGGTTAAAAAGTGCGAAAGCTGCCAATTTTTTACAAGACAGACCACTCGACAAGTACAAGCTCTGCAAACAACTCCTCTTTCTTGATCTTTCCCATCTGAGGCTTGGATATTCTGAGACCATTCCCAATGGCCAAAGGTGGTTATAAGTACCTACTCATAGCTATCGACGCGTTCACTAAGTGGATCGAGATCGAACCCATAGGAAAGATAACCACAAAAGTAACTAAGAAGTTTATGAGGAGTATAATTACTCGATTCGGTATTCTGCATCGGATAATTACGGATAATGGTAGCCAGTTCAAAAGCGAGACCTTCACTGCATTCTGTGAAGAATTTGGTATAAAAACCTGTTTCGCCTCAGTAGCTCGCCCACAAAGTAACAGTCAAGTTGAACGTGCTAATAGTGTAGTCTTGCAGGGCATCAAAACTCGGATCTTCGATATGCTAAAGGCTTACTTAAAACGCTAGGTGAAAGAACTTCCTTCGGTACTATAGACCTTTCGTACTTCGACTAACAGGGCTACCGATGAAACTCCGTTCTTCTTAGTTTATGGAGCAGAGGCAGTACTCCGATTGAGTTGCAATTTGGATCACCACGAATGGAAAGTTACTCGGAGGAAGGGCAAGAGCAGTTTACGAGCGGACGACATCAATTTACTCGAGGAGTATCACGATCAAACATCTATTCGAACGGCTAAGTATCAACAAGCGTTTTGTATGTATCATAGTCAAAAGATTCAGCTCAGGAAACTCACTACTAGGGATCTTGTTCTGTGAAAGGTGCAGAAACAGGCTAGGTGTCATAAGTTATCACCTAAGTGGGAAGGGTCCTATATGGTGGTCGAAGTTACCCGACCTGGATCAATGCACCTAAATACTCCAAACGGTGAGATACTCGAGCACTCATGGAATATCGACGAACTCCGAAAATTTCATTCATAGAAAAAGTAAATTACATGTAAGTCATTTACATTTGTTTCGATTAACTACTCGATTACATACTTTCTTTTCTGTCTAACCTGTGTGACTAGTGCAAAGTTGACAGAAAGTATTCGTCTAGCTCTTGCAAACAGTGCAGGTCCTACTCCCCCTTGAACGAGTCAAGAAAACTTCTATACTCATCACTTAGACGACAGCTGATCGCATCAAGGACCGAACGCCAGCCAGCGTAAGGGCTAGGGAGAGTGATCGAGGAAAAGACCCTGCTGGAGCTACCGATTGATGCGGATGATGCCAAGTGGCCCTCCGCAAGGCACGAAGACGATCTGGCGGTTGTCAACAGAGACAACGACCGCACTTTGTCTACCATTGTCAACAGAGACAACGACCGCACATCCGATTGATGCGGATGTTGGATAGAGCATAGTTAATTCAATTTTACCATTGTCAAGACCTGTGTAATTCGTGTTTACTTTAGCTAAACTCTGGATGTTGTAATGGAGCTATGGTTGTAATCACGCCAGGAAGTACTTAGCTTGCTAGTAGGGAAAGGAACAGAACATTCTGGAATATTATCAAAAATCGCTATGTGATGAGCGAGGCCGCCTCGGTCGCGCGGCATGTCTGGCGGAAGTCGAGGCGTCGCTGAGACGTGACTTGTCCAATCTTTGCAAAGAGAAGTGCGTGGTCATTATTGCATGTTAAATCAAAGGTTGCGATGAAAACGAGCACGAGCGGGAGTGGGTTTTTAATGCTCACCTACCCGGCTGTTCAAATACACTCGATGACCATAACATAATCTCAACCACTCGCTCGGGGGCTAGAGTTATCGAGTACGTGATCGAGAAACGGAAGTCAATGCTTTATGCTCTACTCTCTACTCGATCCAGCTATCGAGTGGAGAGCCGAGGGCTTCATCATACTTTTTCGATGTTTCTTGCCTCACTTTATGTTTTTGGTTATCATACCAATCTAAGAGTCGGAAGCTACATCGTATAGTGTCAGTACTTATGCTCTACTTTCTACTCAAATTCAGTCATGTAACTAAGGGACAGAGGTCACATCAAGTATATCTTGGTGCATATGCTCTACTCTCTACCTTGATTATCACATCAAACAAAAAGTCAGGGGCTACATCGCATACTTTCGATACTACGATTTTACTCTTTACTCGATCCAGTCATCGAGTAGATAGTCGAGGGCTACAACACCATACACTTTCAATAACACATATATGTTCCTTTCTACTCTTAGATCGAGTAATCTTCTCCTCAACCATAGAGTCGAGGGCTACGTAGTAATACTAT
The DNA here is from genome assembly GCF_958298935.1 of Phragmites australis. Classification (NCBI taxonomy): domain Eukaryota; kingdom Viridiplantae; phylum Streptophyta; class Magnoliopsida; order Poales; family Poaceae; genus Phragmites; species Phragmites australis. The sequence goes on from NC_084929.1 coordinate 24,196,046, forward strand.
ACTTTTCATAAATTTTGTATATGTATTTTGCAAAAGTTTATCTAGTTTTGCATCAACTAATTTGGATAAGAGCCAATAGAGGCATATGTTGGGTTGATGACATACAACTACACTTAATAAAGCATAACAGCACGAGATTGTCAGACATCTCATGCCTAACGGCTAAAAAAGTTCTGAAGTTCTAGTCGATCACATGTGTGTCCTCTGTCGAGTTCATATCTGTACGCTGATTAAGCATGCAAGTCAGTGAAAGTTTACAAAAGGTCATCATGTTTTCTGTTTCTAGTTTTACACGAAGTCTTTTCCTTATTATTTACAATTTGTCTAGTTGAGTTTTCAGATATTAACGGATACATAGTCATTTAGTATCGAGAATGGTTATAGCACGTAGTTATCGATTATTGCATCTACTCATGTTAATTCGTTCATCAGCAAGAGAATAGCAGGCAGTAGCATATTAGACAAGCAAAATGATAGTACTGTTACAGATATTCCTAGATCATAAACCAAGTTGCAAGTGTTTCGAGCTAAACGGACCATCGGCTCGAGGGACTCCTCTCACTGTCATCATCAGGCAAGCTGAGCCCTAGTGACTCGACAAAGGCAGGGACTACAGGCTCGACGCTAAGAACAAGTTTTGTTGCTTCTTTAGTGGTACAGTTAAACCCCACTGTCATTATTGACGTGTCGAGTGTAGGGTTGTAATTCTTGAGGATACCAAGCAACGTAGCAGTGCTTACGAAGTCTGATTGAGTCATGCGGTCGAGCGTTTGTTCCTTCAACTCTTGGAGTGTTGAGACCGCAGCGTCCCGTTCAGCAGCAGTAGCATCTCGCTTAGCGATAGCAGTGTCCCACTCGGTTGCCATGGCCTTTCGTTCGGCTCTCATGGCCCTTGCATCGTTCTTGAGTTTTTCCTGATACTTGGAATTGCCATCGATGGTTTTCATTGCATCGGAAAGAAGGGCTTCCTTGATGTGAGGACTTGAGGACTGAAGAAGCAGACAAAAAAAGTAACTTTCGTTAGTCGCCCGATAATCGAATCACATACATGTGATCTGGGGGTGGACTTACGTTTGATTCTTTCCTGGCTAGCTTTAAGCTCCATCTGGCAGTCGGCATAGTCATTCTTGGCGGCAATTGCTTGAGCGTCCATGGCCTGCAGGAGAACCTCTATTGCTGCCCAAGGGTCGTTAGATGGGACCGATATTAAGGTTTCAACTTTTTTAGGCCACAGGCTTTCTTCAGGTGTGCTCGAGGCAGGATCTTCAACTTGAAGGGTTGGAGCTGGAGCTGGACTAACAAGAGAGATCAACGCCGGATGACTGGTCGACTTGCTGGTAGTCTGGTCTTACGCCTCCTCCGGAATTGATAGTCTGTAATCAACAGAATAAGGGGAAAAAGAGAAAAACTGCTAGTTGAGACTTTTTGCGATCGGAAAGCGTGAAACAATGCTCGACTTTTTCCTTTTGGTGGTTACTTTCTTCGTCATTGAACCAATAACCAGGGCAGGCTGTGTCGAAGAAGTGACTTGGGAGCCAGATGAAGCCAAAGCATCTGCAACCTGTAAAGAATCAGCCAACAATAATTTTTATGGGCTTATGAGTGGGTCCCTAAAAAGGATAACCAATTGAAGAGCGATGACTCGGTAGGAGTTGCCCCTTTAGTCGAGTCATCGGACATAGCAATCTCTCGAGGTGGCGATAGCAAGGATGCACCAGATGTCCCCTGAGCAAGGCCACCCATGCGGACCCGGTGTCAGTAGGCATATGCTCGATAACAGAAAAACTATTAACTATTGGAAGATTTAATTCAATACCAGAGAACCTCTTCGCTTGCACTTGAGGGGCGCCGGATCATACAGCAGATCGAAGGATGGAGATGATTTCTTTGATTGAAGGAACCCTTCGGCCCCTTGATTAACTGGTACTTTCCCCTTGTCACAAGAACCAATGGGGAGAGTGTTGTCTGTTAGTCGCTGAATTCTTACTCTTGGTAGTAGCTGAATTCTTACTCTCATTGAGAGAGGATGACACTAGGAGTTGGGGCAATTTTTCCTTTATTTCTCACACAAATGCCATGCCAACCTGAGGGGTTGGGGATACATATTTATAGGCCCATGGCCAGCCAAGCATATGCCAAGATGCTAGTCTAAGATGCTAGTCTAAGATGCTAGTCTAAGATGCTGTCCTAGATGCTGTCCTCTAGTCTAAGATGCTAGTCTAAGATGCTGTCCTAGATGTTGTCCTCTAGTCTAAGATGCTGTCCTAGATGCTGTCCTAGTGTCCTAGATGCTGTCCTAAAGCATATGGGCAGCAAGACCACCACCATGTGGCAGCCCCACAAAGACCATGTGCTGCACAAGGACTTATCCCATCATTCTCCCCCTAAGTCTTGTGCGTCGTCTTGTGGGAAGATTGAACCATCCCGGTCCTGGAGCAGAGCTCAAGGAACTTGAGCCTCCCAAGAGGCTTGGTGAGCAGGTCCGCAAGCTGATCCTTGGTGTTGATGTAGCTCGCCTTGATGCTCCCTTCCTCCAAACAGCCTCGGATGAAGTGGTACCTCACCCGGATGTGCTTGCTCCGTTCATGAAAAACGGGGTTCTTTGCCAGGGCTAGAGCGGACTTGCTGTCCACCCTGAGCTCCACCGCTCTAGTGTCTCTGCCGAGGAGATCACCAAGCAGTCGAGCGAGCCAGAGCGCCTGAGTCGAAGCGGTGGAGGCCGCTATGTACTCGGCCTCGTAGCTGGACAGGGCCACCACCTGCTGCTTGACCGACTGCCAGCTAACGAGGCACTTGCCGAGGAAGAAGAGGATCCCGCTCGTGCTCTTGCTGGTGTCGATGTCGCCGGCGTGGTCGCTGTCGCTGTACCCGACGAAGTGTGCCGCCCCAGGGCACCTAGGGTAGTAGAGGCCGTGGTCGAGAGTCCCCGCAACGTAGCGGATGATCCTCTTCACAGCCTGCTGGTGCTCCGTCGTCGGTCGCTGCATGAACCGACTAACGTAGCCAACGGAGAATGCCAAGTCCGGCCGTGTGTGGGCGAGGTAGCGAAGGCTCCCCACAAGACGCCGGTACTGCGTAGCGTCCACCTCCTCCGTCGTGCCGTCGCGGCTCAGCTTCAGCCTCTCCTCCATCGGAGTGAGAGCTGGGTTGCAGTCGGTGAGCCCAGCTAGCTCAACGACGCGCTTGGCGTAGGCAGTCTGTCGAAGCGTGATCCCGGAGTCATCCTGGTGCACCTCGATCCCCAGGTAGAAGGAGAGAGGTCCCAGGTCACTCATCTGGAAGGTGGCCTTCATCTCTTCCTTGAATGCCGCCACCTCCGCATCCTTGGTGCCGGTGATCACCAAGTCGTCGACGTAGACAACCACCAGCAGAGCAGTTCCTCCACTGCCCCGTCGGTAGATGGCCGCCTCGTGCGGGCTTTGCTCGAAGCCCATCCCTTTTAGCGTGGAATCCAACTTGGCATTCCACGCCCTCGGTGCCTGCCGCAAGCCATAGAGGGCCTTGCGCAGGCGGAGCACCTTGCCCTCCTTGCCGGGGATCGTAAATCCCGGCGGCTGGTGCACGTAGACCTCCTCCTTCAAGTCGCCGTTAAGGAACGCCGACTTGACGTCCATGTGATGAACACGCCAGCCCTCCTGGGCAGCTAGCGCAAGGAGGAGTCGCACGGACTCCATCCGTGCCACGGGAACGAAGGCGTCGTCGAAGTCGACCCCCTCCTGCTGCACGAAACCTCGTGCCACCAAGCGAGCCTTGTGCTTGACGATGGCGCCGGCTTCATCCCTCTTCAGCTTGAACACCCACTTAAGGGTGATCGCTCGGTGACCACGAGGGAGGTCAGCAAGCTCCCAGGTGCGGTTCTTCTCAACCGCATCCATCTCCAACTGCATCGCGGCGCGCCATGGCGCGTGTCTCTCGGCCTCTGCAAACGACCGAGGCTCGCCGTCGTCACACGCAAGGTGCAACTGCGCCTCCAGATCGTGAGGCACCAGTCCCGGCACCGGCTGGTCGCCGAGAAGGTTCTCCATCGTACGGTACCGCAACGGCTCGCCGTCGTGGTACGCGTCGATGCGCTCCTCGTCGTGAGAGAGCGGAGTAGCGAGCTCAACCGGGCTGTGCTCGACACGAGCTGGTGTTGGAGTAGACGTGCCCGGAGAGGTGACTGTCGGTGCTGGAGTGCGTGGCGTTGCCGGCTGTGGTGGAGCCGGCGAAGAACTCATCGCAGCCGAGGTCCTGGCTAGAGAACGTGGTGCTGTCGAAGTAGCAGGCGCCGGGGTCGGTGGAGGCTCGGGGACTGGGGTAGACACGCTCGTCGAAGAAGAGCTGCCTACTCCCCCAGCTCGCTCGAAGTGGACGTACTCGACAGTGAAGTCGTCGTACGTCGGAGCCGATCTGTCGTCCATCGCCTTGTCCCACGCCCATCCTCGTCCTTCGTTGAACACAACGTCGCGCGCCGTGTGCACACGCTGTGTCTTCGGGTCGAGGATGCGGTAGGCCTTCGAGCCCTCCGCGTAGCCGATGAACACTCCCGGAGTGCTCCTGTCGTCGAGCTTGCTGATGTGGCCAAGCTCCTTGGCGAACGCGAGGCAGCCGAAGACCCGCAAGTGGGAGACCGCCGGCTTGCGCCCATGCCAAGCCTCGTACGGCGTCCTGCCGTCGAGCGCCTTGGTAGGCGAGCGGTTGAGGATATAGACGGCCGTCACCACCGCCTTTCCCCAGAAGACAGCCGGCATCCCCCTCTGCTTGAGGAGGGCCCGAGCCATCCCCACAACCGTCTGGTTGCGCCGCTCGACGACGCCGTTCTGCTGCGGGCTGTACGGCGCGGAGTAGTGGCGCTGAATGCCCTTATCAGCGCAGTACGACGCGAATTCAGCCGCCGTGAATTCGCCGCCGTTGTCGGTGCGCAGCACGCGCAGCTTGCGGCCGCACTCCGCCTCCGCAGCAGCCTGCGCGCGCCTGATGGCGTCCGCAGCCTCTCCCTTGCTGCCGAGGACCATGACCCACATGTAGCGGGAGAGGTCGTCGACGAGCAGCAGGAAGTAGCGTCGTCCTCCTGGTGTGGCCGGTGTCACCGGGCCACACAAGTCCCCGTGCACAAGCTCGAGCCTCTCCTTGGCTCGGAAGCTCGCCCGCTGGGGAAAGGGGAGTCGCCTCTGCTTCGTCAACACGCAGACGTCGCAGAGCTGCTCCACATGGTCGAGGCACGGCAGGCCTCGCACCATCTCTGCGGCACTGAGCCGCTTCAGGGCCTCGAAGTGAAGGTGCCCGAAGCGCTCATGCCACTGCCACGCCTCGTCGTCCCGACGAGCGGCGAGACAGAGGGGTTGTGCCACCTGCACGTTAAGGACGTAGAGTCGATTTGTGCCTCTGGTTACCTTGGCAAGAAGGCGACGACGGCGATCCCAAATCCTCATGACTCCATCCTCAACAACCACGTGCGAACCGTTCTCATCCAGCTGTCCCAAGCTGATGATAGAGTTCCTCAACGCGGGAATGTAGTAGACTCCGGTGAGCAGCCTGTGCTCACCAGACACGGCGGTGAAGATGACGGAACCGACGCCCTTGATCTCCACGCCGGAGGCATCCCCAAATTTGACGGAGCCTCGGACGCTAGAGTCAAGCTCGGTGAAGAACTCCCGTCGACCGGTCATGTGATGGGTGGCGCCGGTGTCGAGGCACCACCCGTCAGTCTTGTCGTTGTCGGAGCCGTCGCCGAGGAGGGCGTGTGCTTTTGGCTCGTCAAGGAGGAGGAGCCGGCTCTGATACCACTTGTTAGTCGCTGAATTCTTACTCTTGGTAGTAGCTGAATTCTTACTCTCATTGAGAGAGGATGACACTAGGAGTTGGGGCAATTTTTCCTTTATTTCTCACACAAATGCCATGCCAACCTGAGGGGTTGGGAATACATATTTATAGGCCCATGGCCAGCCAAGCATATGCCAAGATGCTAGTCTAAGATGCTAGTCTAAGATGCTGTCCTAGATGCTGTCCTCTAGTCTAAGATGCTAGTCTAAGATGCTGTCCTAGATGCTGTACTATAGTCTAAGATGCTGTCCTAGATGCTGTCCTAGTGTCCTAGATGCTGTCCTAAAGCATATGGGCAGCAAGACCACCACCATGTGGCAGCCCCACAAAGACCATGTGCTGCACAAGGACTTATCCCATCATTGTCAAGATCAAATACCTCGTACGTAAGGATATGCTCTTGACAGAAGACTAGAACCTGGGATCGGAGAAAGTACCATATCAAGTAAACCACAATGAGTCTTGCCTTCTTAAGAAATTCCCACCTCCAATCGAGGATTCGCAAGGGAGTAGGGTGGAATGTGACATTCTGGTGCTTCGTCAGAGAAGAGCTTGTTGAACCGAGCAATAACGTCTTGTGAAGACAGAGCTGAAATAGAAAAGAAAAGTCATTCGAAAAAGCTCGACTGCAATAACAAAAGCAGCAAAGTGTAAAATAAGTCTTATATCCAGCTGCATCCTTGGAGCTATCTTTGTCTCCACTAAACACCCAAGTCAAGCGCTCTCGTGCCTTCAAGGGGCTCAACCTTCGACTGATGAAGTCTTTGGCCACATGCTACCTGGCTAAGCCATACTGTCTTAGCATGCCGATTTTATTGGCATAGTGGGAAATATGGTCGGATTCGCAGTGTTTCTTCATCCAAGATGAAATCTAGTAGAGGAAGAGGCCTCTATAGACTAAGAGAGAACGGATTGGATCGGGGTTAGACATAAAACCAATGTTTTTTCCATTCTCTCGATTAGGAGGAGATCAGGGGATCAAGATATAGGAATTCTTCATTCCATACCTTAGTTGGAAACCACATCCTCCGATACACTTATTCTCCTTATTCCTTTTCATTTGGTAAAAGTATTAGAACAAATTTAAACTTGGCTCAATACCGAGGAAGGATTCGCAAAGATGAACAAAAACACTAAGCACGGTAATGGAGTTCGAGTTCAAGTGGTGAAGTTCAATTTGGTACCAATCAAGTACATTGAGGAAAAACTTACAAGGAACGTTGAATCTGCAACGGAAAAATGATTCAAAAACTACAAACTCGTGTTCAAATTTGCAAGTTGGGAACTCCTCACCAAATGTAGGCCTCCATTCAACCAAATTGAGGGCAGGCACTATTCCTTCAATCTCAAGCTCCTTCAGCATTGATTCTTGAATCGATGAGGCTATCCATGTCTCGGTCAGGAGCCTCGTCTCGTCTAGTGGCTTGGATGAGGTGCTGGCAGTGTCCATGTCGGACTGTTTCTTCGGCGAAGGAGCGAAGGTCTTCGGAGGAGAACCGAAATCCATGGATCTAAATCTCTACGGCAGCGGCGTGTGTTTGGACGAAGAGAAAGTGTGGTTTGTGCAAAAAAGACTGGCGATGAGAGCAAGGAATGACTGCTATAGCTCCGGCTAGTATGGGTAAATAGCCCGAAACTTATCATCTTTTTGGCAACCACTCCCGTTTCTACGGCACCTTGATCAGCATGAAAAGCGGGATGATAGCGTCGTGCGAATCTCTGCACGCCCGTCTGAACGCATTCAATGTGCCTATACCTAACGTTTCAAAATTCGAAGATCTTTTTAATTCTACTCAGAGATCGATGTCGAGAAGTTGATATTACTGACCCTTATTGAGTTTCAAGTTTGGACAACAATAGGGCGCTCGACCCAAAAGTGTTTCCGCTCGATACTCGAAACAGAGACTCTTCTTATTCAATTCTTTCGACTGTGAGTTCAACCTACCTTACTCGACCAGGCTTGAACTTAGCGGTACTCGAGTAGGCGCTTGCTCTTCCCCAAGAGTCCACATCGACGGGAAGATTTGGCATCTCAATGTCGGCTCTTCAAATCCTCCTTGCTGAGTAGAGTTAGGGAGCTACTATCGAATATCTAACTATAGGGTATATTCGCATAAGGAGTATACCATATATGGACGGAGTATGCTGTGTGCATACTTAACAACTCCGGATATTATGGAACGGAATCCACGGTACCTGATACGTCTGGAATCCATAAGGTATATACTAGGAAAGTCTCGATTGCTTACCCAACTCGAGAAAACTAGTATCTAGGACAGATCTATCTACTTGAAAGACAAGGAAAAGAACTCTCTATCGACTATGGCTGGATAGAAAGCGGTACATCACCCCTATATAAGACGGGGACCTAGACCCCCCGAAAAAGGAACTCTCTTTCTCCCGGCTATTGGAGGCAGGCATCAAAACCTTAGCGCAGGAGGAACTCAGCGACTTTAGTCCTAGTTTAGACTAGATCCGATCTACTACTTGTAATAGGTTAGCCACATTGTCTATAATTAAGTGGATACATATACATAATCATCCACACAGGACGTGGTGTATTACTCCAACTGGAGGCCACACCTGTATACATCGCATGTGTCTCGCTTCATGTTCGATCTTTAATCCATGAAGGTAACTCCGTTATTTTTTAACACATTGTCAAGAACAAATACTCGACAAAACCAAATCTAAAACAACTCAACAGCTAAGCCTAATCGAGTTGGATTCTATCTGAACCTAGACTAATCTGGCGCCCATAACAGAAAAGGTGCGACAAAAATAGGATAACTAATTCCAAGCACCCAGAGTCATTCATTGCCAAACAAAGTGAAAACTGAATGCACTCTCCAAAGATATCTACAAAAGCTGTACAACGTACATTGAGCTTGTCAATAAATTCATAGGCTCGTCAATTAAACAATGAATTCTACCATCCTAGTACACAAGGGGAGATTGCTAATAGGTATATCTCATCTTCTAATATTTAGCACCATCCAGTTGATGGATTGACTTCCAATTTTAAGAAAACAAAACGTTAATGAGTTGGTTAATATTTTAGCAAGAAACCAGTCAAAACCATCAGAAGTCCATTCACTGAAATAGATTTGACGCTTGTCTATTTTGCTCTATTATTCACGGTAGAAGCAATTATATACAGCCCCCCAAAAAGGAAACTGTGCATCTTAAAATGAAATGCAGTTATTGATGATTAAGAGACAAATCATATTAAAGAAACTTGTCTCTACAAATTGATCACTTGCTATGCAAACCAGGCAAATGAAAGTCCACAGCAAACCCGACTGTATCTCACTTTTTTGACCCTACCAAACTTGAAAAATGCGGACACCTGAGCACCTGAGAGCAACATTGCAAAAAACTTAACAAAAACTCACAGTGACATTAGCATAGGATTCTCTTGCAGCATTCCCAACATTGACAATATGGATAATAGGTGCTAAACTAGAGTAGACCTGCAGATTAATAGATCAAAAATTATTATTCAGCCTGATATGCATGAAAAAATGGGAAAAAGGAGAAAGGTATTCCACAAAGACTGATGAAGTAAGTCTGTACATAAATAATATGCAGACATAAGGCTAACATATATTTCGAAACCTCCAAGACATTCTTTATCAACACTTAAAATTAAGTAATATCATGTCATGGAAGGACCAAATGGATTTGATAGAGTCTAAATTGTCCCCGTAGCTACCTATGCGCATAATCACATCCCTTATTGGATTAATCAAGAAAACATCGAGGTATTAACAGATCTACCCACTGTACTAAAATAATACTAGCACAAAAATAAACAGCGAAACTATGCTTCATTGCCTTACAGGTACTTTCAGTCATTCTGCTTTACTTAATCGTTAAAACTACTTCAATACATTTAACGTTGATAGCCAGCAACAGGTAAGGTTCATATGAACTGCAAAATTCATTTGTGGGTTTTAATCCCTCAGACAATTGTCCACATGAAACACCCAAACATTTCCCAACTTCATAATGTTTCCACTAAAAGAACTCGGATGCTGCTCAACACCCCACCCTCTCCCCTAAAAAAAAAAGAAAAACCTGTTGTAAACAAGTGCCCACATCTGATACATTGATACCTGACGTGCTTTAGTTTATTCTTATCCATACAACACAATTTCATATCAAATATTTCTTCTCAAAAAGAAGAATAATGAAAGAGATTAACTGCCATGATGACGGATGAAAAGCTGCATAACAGAGTTACATGCAAATCAAAACTGCACCAAGACATGTAGAATAAGGGTGAGAAACTACAACAACAACAAAACTTTTATCCCAAGCAAGTTGGGGTAGGCTAGAGATGAAACCCATAAGATTCAACTAAAAAGATGATGTGAAGACAACAATGATAATAAAGGTACTAGTAATAGTAATAAAATAAAAGTAATAACGGTATAAGGAGAGCAATGCATAAGTTATGGTTCTGGCACATGGATTGCTAACTTCCACGCGTTTCTATCCGTAGATAGTTCTTTGGGGATATTCCATTCCTTTAAGTCTCTATTTACAGATTCTCCCATGTTAGGTTTGGTCGACCCATGTCTCTCTTCATATTATCAGCGCATCTCAGTATCCCGCTATAAATAGGCGACTCTAGAGGCCTCCGTTGGATATGTCCAAACCATCTCAACCGATGTTGGACAAGCTTTTCTTCGATTGGCGCTGCCCCTACCCTATCACGTATATCATCATTTTGGATCCGATCCTTTCTTATATGGCTAGAAATACATTGCAACATACGCATCTCTGCTACACTTAACTATTGGACATGTCACCTTTTAGTTAGCCAACATTCGGCGCCATACAACATCACAGATCGAATCGCCGTCCTGTAGAACTTACCTGTCAGCTTTTGTGACACCATCTTGTCACAGAGGATGGCAGAAGCTTGGTGCCATTTCATTCATCCGGCTTTGATTCTATAACTAATATCTTCATCGATATCATCATCCCTCTGTAGCATCAATCCCAAATATCGAAAGGTATCCTTCTTGGAAACCACCTCTCCACCGAGACTAACACCTTCTCCATCATGCCTAGTATCACCGAAATCGCACTTCATATACTCGGCTTTGGTCCTACTAAGTCTAAAACCTTTCAATTCTAAAGTATATCTCCACAACTCCAATTTCCTATTAACCTCTATCATACTCTCGTCAACTAGCACCACATCATCAGCAAAGAGCATACACTAAGGGATATCTCCCTGAATGCCCCTTGTGACCTCATACATCACTAAAGCAAATAAATAAGGGCGAGAAACTAAGCTAGTTAAAATCCTAGAGAAACTTACAAGATATCGTTGATCATGTGATAAGGATACATCACTAATTGTCCATCTCAAGCTTCTAGCATGAATGTCCTTGTGTATGCCCCAGCTTCTATCAACATCATATATTCTTATGTGGCTTCCCTGAAAATAAAATGAAATGCATAATATGGTGAGAGAGCAAAAAAACAAAACTGAGGGAAATTTCACTATGCCTACTTGAACTTGATAAACCTTCACTATTGTTGGTTGAGCATAGCATACCTGAAAACCAGCAACAAAAAGAGTACCATCAGCAGAGAACTGTGAAACATAAGCACGAGAATCCATCGTATCCAATAATTCAGGGCCGTTCTTTGGAACATAGCGACCTAAAATAAATGCACGGTCACCTGAAGAGAACATCCCCTTCCCTGAACAATCAACTTCCCTTCCAGACAATAACCCGGCTGTTGATATTGTGCCTTTGTTGGTACCCACGGACTTGTAGATGCTTTCACTAAGTCCTGATCTTATTCGAGTCATATGAAAAATATCATTATGCAATTTTGCAAATTCATCATTCACTTGAACCGAACTAGATCCATCACAGCTCTGCCCTTCAGGCTCACAGTATTCCTCTTCTAGCCTACTCATGCCGTAACCCATCCTTTTTGACTGATGTATATATCGATCTTATCTGCAAACTCCCAACAATATGCAGACTCAAAGGCTTACTTCTGGAAACTTTTAGGATTCCATGGAACAAAGAAATATGTTACGTCTTTGCAATTACATAATAGGCACATATACCAGGCGAGAGCAGCTTACATTGGCTATGATTATGGAATGTGCTACAAGTAGCTACAATTAATATGTTCAAAGCTCTTGTTTCTGTTCTGCCTAGAAATGGAGGTATTATGTTGTAAAATATATAAAAGCAGTGCAACTGCATATGCAAATAAAAAGGAACAAAGATTTACTGCTGATAACTAGCTATGAGTCTAAAACTTCAAGTTTAGCTCGGCAATGACATACAATGTAAATAATCAAAGCTAAACTGTGTAAAGTAATCGATCCTACCACTATCAGAAAGGTATTATATTGCCTTAAAAAATATAAATGTATTCCACATAGGCAGGGGTGGACCTAACCTGGGCATGGGGATTTAGTTGAACCCCCAAAATTTAGGAAAACAAACAGTCCAGCTAAGTTTGAGATGATGAAGAAGAACCTAATCCAGCTATGGATGGGTGGATTGGATTCGTAGAGCACCAAGCAGCACACAAACCCGCAACTAACTAACTAACTAGAGAACGATACAATTTGGTTTTAATTGCTCGCCGCCACAGCAAAGAGGAGGTCCCCTGGAACAAAACGAACTCCCAGGACATCCCGTCCGAGCAAGCTTGCATTGCTTACCAACAATCGAAGAAATCACTCCGAGTTCTGACGAATTTCCACCCCAAGCCAGTCCAGCTCCAGCACCGTAGAGGGCGGGCGGGGCAGAGGACGGCGGGGCCTCTCGACAAGAGAAGACCTCGTGCGGAAGGAGGCCTGGCTTGTCGCGTCCCTTGAATTCGCCAGCGATGAGGCGATACAAATCGCGGCGGCGGTGGGATTGGAGTGGGTTCGAAGCCCAGCCTGGCGGGCTATTCTGCCGTCGTGCTCGCGCCGCGCCGCGCCGCTCTCCCTCGAATGAGACTGCTGATTTGTTTTTTTCCCGACATGATTTTTTCTCCCTTGCGGAGTGGGTCCCGCGAGGTATCAACCCGTCAACCACCGGTTGCAGGGATGGCAATGGGTCTTAACTAAAGACGGCAACAAATAAAATACTCGCGGATAGAGGTTATCTAAAGTAATACCTACAAGTTTATATTCATACCTGCACTTGTACCTGTTACCCGCCACGAGTAAGAAATGCTACCTGCGTCCTCTAGCCGCGGGCGCGTCCGTATACCCGCCCAAAGTATGGGTTTGCGAGTAATTGTGATGAATTTATATACTTAAGCTCCTAAATTATATATCTAATGGTGATTTGGACCCACATGTAACGTGATTGGAGCGGGTTTACGGGTTCACGGGTACGGGTATGCTTTTTTCTTGCCCGTGACCTTTTGCCCATCGGGTTTAAGATCAAACCCGTATCCATACCCGCAGGCAAGTATTGAAACCCAAATATGCACCCGTCGGGTTTCTTACCCGCGGGCACACGGGTAATCTCTACCCGTTGCCATCTTTAGTCTGAACCCGTCAGTAGTGCCACCCTGTGAAAGCAAATTACAAAGAGAGAACCCATTTGAGAATTAGGGCCTTGGAGCTAGACTAAATTATGCACGACTAAAACACTAAATAATGACTGAATTTGTCTCAAGCTAGAATGAATTAACCAAATAGAGATGGACTTCTACATGATAGATGATATTGTAAGCTCAAGAAAAGAGCGTATGCAGTCTAGTCACGGATTGCAGATGTTGAAAACAGACGCCAAGAAGAGCAGTCTGGTCACGAATTGCAGATGCTGAAAACAGATGCCATGAAGAACACTCAAGAGTTGGGTATGCTCAGCCAACCTCCAACAACATAGGTTAAGGTCAGACGTTCTTCCTGGTGCGCGCGGCATTGCTTCTGCAGGTCTGCTTGCCTCCAAACAGTGCATGAAGATGCGCATGGCATTGACCAACCCTGGCGAAGGTTGAGCAGGGGCGAGACACTTCCACAAACGCGTCTCATTTCACCGTTGGAGCGAGCAAGTCTTTGCTTCCCTGAGGTAGCGGACCAGCACTGCCTCCTGCCCCTAAGCCTATGAAGGAAGATGACTCCTGAGATTCGCCTAATCTGCACCATACAAACCCCGATCGGATGAACGAGACCTGGAAGGGAATGGTGATAGGAGAGGAACGGTAGCCGGGAGGGGAACAATGGGCCAGCGACAACCGAGATCTGGGGACTCAGCAACGATGGCCGCCAGAGGGAGATTGGGAGTTGGGAGAGCGATCGAGCAGGTTAGGGTAGGTCATGGTGCTAGGTTTCATTTGCGTGGGTGGGCCGTTTGGGCTACTTGTTACATGGGCCGAATTGTATTGTAGAGATCCACGGATAAATGGGTTTGGGTACTGTCGGTGATATGGGAACCGGGGGGTTCCCGAGTCCCGAGGCCAGGACAACGCAGTGCCACGTGGCGCCCTCCCTCGGGGGCCACTTCCCCGAGGGCCCGAGAAAAGACAGTTCCAGGAGGAGGTGCTCGGGGCCAAGAACAGTTGGTCCCTGAGCTCCCATAGTTCCCCGAGGACCCGAGAGAAGCTAGATCCAGGAGGGGTGCTCGGGGCCAAGAACAGTTGGTCCCCGAGTACCCAGAGTTCCTTGAGGACCTGAGAAGCTCCTTGCCGGTGGACCCCGCATGGACTCCACGATGACGTGTTGATCGGTGGGAGGCCCGATGCTGCATTTAAGAGGGAGCGTGGTCTGTCACATCCAACCACTCCCTCCCCCCCCCCCCACGTCGGTCGTACTGAGTATGTCAGCCCCTTCCACCGCCTGGTAGGGAGGCATGGGCCTAATTAATGCGACGAGTCCCATTGCATGTCCTTCACGGGGCCCAAGGAGAAAGACGGCTTGAAAATATCGGCGACGGGCTCGAGGCGTATCGCCTGTCGCCCTGCTGCGTTAGACCGACTCTAACCGGACGGCCGTGAGGAGGTACTCAGTGGCTGGCCGGTGGGCCCCCCTGCACCTGCTAAAGTTGGGGCGAAAAGGCCGACGGGACCGCCCAAGGGGCGCATTTTCAACCCTTGTAACATCAAACTGTAGACCCATGATAGTTGTTTTCCATTTATGGTTTACGGGAACTTGTGCCCCCGTTCTGGGCACACCCCAGAGGGCCTCCCCCCCGGTAGATAAAAGGGGGGGAGCACTTCGTAGAAAGGGTAAGAGGTTGAAGTTCAGACAGACCTTCACTGAAGCCGACTTGATAGATAGACCGGACTTGACTTGAAGAAGGAAGTTTAAGACTTAGAATAGCAGCACCTTGTAACACAGAGATCTAGAGAAAGATATTCCAAGAGCATTAATAACACCAGACACACAGGAGTAGGGTATTATGCCTCCGTGCGGCTCGAACCTGTCTAAATCCCTTGTGTATTTACTCCTACTAGCCGACGATCATCCGTCCCGCCTAAGTCTCATACATTCGCATTAACCCCATGTACGAGGTAGATCCAGAATCAGCCCCCCGGCCGAATCTCAAAGGGGGTCCCTCAGGATCCCCGCTTGCGGTGTTCATCCACCGACAGGTACTACAAGAACGAATCTGAACCCGCTCCACCTGATGGGTGAATTTTTTGTCCGTTAAAAGACCTGTGGGTAAGAGATATGCACCATACTCAACCCCAATTGGAGTAATTACTCGTTGGGTAGCGGATAACGGGTACCCATTGCCATCCCTATGGGTTGCCAACCTCCAACAATCCATAGTGGAGCGGGCCACGAGAAAATTGGGATATGTGGCAAGTTGTATCTTTAATTTATTTTTTGTGTCTATATTTTTTTAAAAAAAATACAAAACTATGTTGCTATTTTAGAAATTTGTAAAAATAAGCTCCTCTCGTCCGTTCAGTGGGCGAGAAGTAAAAGTCGCCAAATGAACATGTGAGAGGTTAAAAAATCGCCCTCTGAGTGGTTTTTCTTCCCGCCCAGTTAGAGGACGAGATGACGCTCTGTGGCGTGTTTGGTTGCTACCGAGGTGAAACCTCTTTCTGGTCGTCCAACGGGTGGGAAATGTCAGCCTCCCGCCTATCAAAAGGGCGAGAAGTGGCGCCCATGGGCCCACAACAATTGGATACCTCCCATTCAACCAATGGGCGAGAGGTCGAGACTTGCTACCTGTTGGAAGAACAGGAAGTCAACCCTATATAAGCCCAAGCACCAGTGAAGGGCCTCACTCACCCAGTTGAGTGGTTCTGAGGCCCGAAAAAGAGGAGAGGAGAGAAGAGGAGAGGGGTGGAGGGGAGGTGAGAGGAGGGGAAGAGCGGCGAAGCTATGCCAGATTCGATCTTTGTTGGCGGTAAATAGCCTAATCTTGATATTTTGTGTTGCAAACTAGTTAGGTTAGCTATCAGATCTAGTTTCATATATATGTTAGTATCAGATCTAGGTTAGCAGATATAATTGAGAGTTAGTTATATTATTATCAAATCTAAGGTTTTTGAGCAAGGTAGAGTAACAATTAGACGTAGGATTTGATAAGTATTAATTGTTTATTTATGATTGCAGTATTTGAAGTTTTTCATGAACTGTTATTTTATATCTAGTTCTTGTAGTTTTGTTTTTTCCTATCTTTAGTTGTTGTGCGCCGAAATAATAGTATAATTTTTTTTTGTCAATCATGGGAAGGTATGTCAAACAAGTTGTATTTCAAGATTTTCTTTTGAGAAGGGAAGATTGTTTATAGTTCAAATGGGGTAGATTTGTTAGGATTTTAGTCAGTGGATAAGGTATAGCTAGAGCAAGAGAAATGACTTTTGGAGGAGTGTACAACTAGTTAATGCGGGGTTTTAATCTAGATCCCGAGCAACATGAGTTGAAGATCAACGTAGTAATCAAACTTGTTGGTGAAGGTTATTTGTGGGATTGTTCCTGATAAATGGAACCTTCAGATGGAGGAGGCACTTGAGCTGGCAAGTAAGAATGGTTGGCCACGTGTGATGCTTTCTAAAGCGAGCTACATGCAGGGAGTTGGGGAATTGCATAATGAACAAGAATGTGGACCAAGTACTGGTGTGGAGGAGGGTGAAATGATATTAGATGTAGTGGAAGAACAGGATGTTGGGCAGACCAACAGATGTGGCTGATGAGGGGGAACTCATCCCTGATATAGTTCAACTGATGGAGCGGGAGGTTGTAGAGTACTACCAAGCTGAAGAATATGACAACTCGAACGATGAGGATGGTGATCTTGTCCCTACGAAGCGAAACAATCATGATTTTGCAAACCTAGTCGTGAGTGAAATTTACCATGTGTCATGAGAGTATAGTGAAAATGAGGTGTGCCTCAAGGGGCTAGGTACCCTAGCATCCAAGCAGATGTGATTCAATAGGCAGCATATATTCGAAGGTAGTTCAGGGTTGTCAAGTCCAGGAAGAGGGAGTATGATGTGATGTGTGTGAATGATGGTTGTCCATGGTAGGTGCACGCCTTCAAAGGGAACCGGGTTGAGTACTGGGAGTGCTCCATAGAGACAGAGCACACTTTTCAGTTAGAGGAACTAGAGAAGTACCATAGAAACATGTCCTCCATTTTTAGAGCTATGTCATATACTCCCATATTGTTGAGAACCTAAACTTTGAACCCAGATTAATAATTAGGGTAATTGGGGAGCAATATCGTTACACAAGGCTTAGAGGGCAAAACGAAAGGTAGGGGAGATGAGGTTCGGGACATACAAATCATCGTGCAATAATCTCCCTCGTCTCCTTCACACCATTTGTTAAAGGAACTATGTAAGTTACTATGATGTTGCCCACTACCCCTCAATAAAGGGAGCCTGGTATGTTAGTCCTACAATGCATATTATTTGCCTTCGGAGCTTGAATATAAGTTTTTGTGCATTGCTACTCTATCCTTTGCATCAATGGCACTGTTCTTTTTGGCAAGTATAAGGGTCAGATACTAAATGCAATTGAAATAGATGGAAACAATAAAATATTACCAATGATATTTGCCTTTGTTGAGAGTGAGAATACGAACAGCTGATATTGGTTCTTGGAGCACCTAAGGCTTTTCACTATGAAGGATTGGTCGGATGTTTATCTTATACATGACTAGCATGTAGAGATTTTGCAGGCATTCCTTGATTTGTAGCACGGTCCAGTAGAGTGCCAAGTGGGAGCAATATCGCCTGACCTAAAAAGCAGTTGTTACATAAGGCATTTGGATTGAGAATGAGTCGTGCGAAAGAGGATTAGGTCATCTATTAAGAACTTCTCTGAGTGGATTGAGAATGAGTCCAAGAAGAAGTGTGCTCTACTGTATGACACTTAGGGGGGGGGGGGGCAAATATGGTATAATGACAACAAACTTAGATAAGGTCTACAACTGGGTCATGCGTGGTGTGAGATGACTCCCCTTGTTGCAATTGTGGAATTTATTATGCATAGGACACCATGAAGCAGAAGTGAGGTCGTCACAAGACTACATGCATTCGGAATGACATGGACAAGTTTGAAGTTAGGCATGTTATGAAATGGTGTAGCAAGTGTAATGATACGAGTGTTGTCAATGATGCCAAAGCGGGTCCTTCAGGTGCATCATCTGATGGGAGATGTCCACATGACCATGCCCTCGTTGTGCATGTACTTCTTCCGCGAATGCTAGAGATGTGTGACTACTTGTTGCAGGGTAATTATAAGCAATTGTGTTGTTGAACTATCTTGTGCCTCTTGTATCAATCCCTGAATCAAGTAGCTGATACGCACAGTATAACAGTTGTAGTATCGTAGCCAAACTTCGTATATAAGCATTAAGGTTCAGAGTACAAAGGTTTACAAACCACACCATTAATACAAACTTGGCTGAACGGCCAACCAAAAGCACAGCGAAAAGACGACGACCCAAGCCACAAGCAGCTAGGGTGCGAACATGACTTCTAACTCTACTCTTGATCCCCGCCTTCACATCCGGCGAAGTCAGCATCGGCTTCCTCATCTGAATGGCAGCAAGAGTGGGTATGGAAGGTACTCAGTAAGCCCTATACTACTTCAAGGTGTTGATAGATGCATAAAGGGGTAATTTAAGGATGAGACTTTACGGTTTAGTTTTAAACGTAAAGTAGTTTATGTATCTATTCAATTGTATCATCTATGATTGACTTTAAAATATTTTAATTAGTTCAAAACTAGGTAACAAGCTATATCTAGGGGTTTTCGGTCCTGGGAGGGGCTACACCTCACTTTGTAGTCTCTATCATCACCTCTGGTGTACCTCTAGTACCACACAGCTTTTGGCGTGAGCCAGAAACTTTATCACACAGACATCTAGTCCATACACTCACTCATCAAGATACACGCACCTAGAGTCTAGTCATCAGGGTTACTGCTTTCGCATGTCCATGACCATGGACAAGGCTATTGAAATAGGTTTACACTCTACAGAGGTTGTACACTATACCCATGCGATATGCTCAGCCTCCAACCATTACAAGCAGAGGAACGAATCATACCAAGACACTCTAATCACCTTTCCTACCGAGCTTTTCTACGAGATTTACCCCCAAAGCGCCAGAGTCCATGTACTGAAGGCCAGTCCCCTTTTTAAGCCTAGGTCGGTACTAACAACCTTCAAACAGATGGACAGATGGCCACTTGACTACTCGTTGCTCTTAGCCTCCTAATATGATGCCCAACTCAGTCCAGTGAAGGAGAAGTCAAGTCCTGCCCATTCAGGATGCATGGTTGCATGGGGTGGCTAAGCAAGACGGCGTAATGACTTGGTCCTTAAACGGTCGGGGTAGTTATATTTTGACAATGAACACCACAAAGGTGACTCAAGCCCCCAGGAGCATCCTCATCCAGAGTACTACTCCACTTGCCCCCGTCAAACTGTTTTCACCCATTTTTACACATCACCCATCATATTCCACACGACATCAAGGATTTCACAACCATCACAAAATTCACAACCATAAAAGATTCATGGTATATGAGTTATCATTGATAACAGTAAATCTTATCTCCGAGGAGATGTGTTTTAAAAGCAATATCTCTGAGGAGACATATTCAATCCTAAGCATGCTAGATATCAAGACATCATCTATAATTAATATATATAATAACAGGTAATCCTAGGGTGATATGTATTTTGGATGATAATATTTATGGCATAACAAGTGTTTAATGGGATTAACTATTACAAGCATATTGTAAAAGCGCAATACATAGAACATGCAATATAAGTTCAGTTTAGTTGATCATGTAGATTAGTTGAAAATATAGGTTCAATATGATCAGGGAGACAAGACTTTCCTTCTCTGAGGTTTTCTTCAAGATCTTGGTTGTAGTCCGGATCTTCCTCGCTCCTGACGCTTCCCACGCAGCACTCGCAGAATTCTGGCAGTTTTGCAATTGTAACTATGATCATTAATGGGCTATACTAAGGAAAAATAAAATAACACCAAATGGAAAGCCACATGAGCCCTAATGGATATCACACTTTGATGGATAGATAGATCTCGAATTTAGATGAATTTCGGCGAAAGAATCACCGAAACCAGAGCAAGAACGGAGAAGTTATGACTCCCGGAAGATTTAATCTAAAATTAAATTAGAAAATTACAAAAACTACACTATTCATGAGTGGGGCTCACTGGTGAGACCCACTGAACAGTAGACTGAGCCTACATGAATAGTGACTTGGTGGGATTCACATGAACAAACCAATTAGGCCGAAATAGGCTCAGATTGGACTGGGTTTGGGCTTTGATGAAGACTGTCTTAGGCTGCACAATGCAGGCTCGCTCGTGTATAGGCTGGTGGCTTAGTAGGCTGCAGAGGTAAGCCGACCCACTAGGGCACAGCCTATGAGAAGCTGGGCTAGCTTGGCAAGTCGACCGCTACCAGGCCGAGCAACGCGCGGGGGATGGCCTGGCGGAGAAGAAGGGGGAAGAACAGCGACGGCAAGGGATTACGGTTGAACATCATCGAAAAGCTCACCGGAGCAAGATATCCACCGGAGTTCCTCTATGATGAATGGACGTCAGGCTTCTACGTGATATGGCGGATGCGGCGGGGAGCTCATCGATGACGATCGGTGGAGAGTCAATGCGTTGGCGGTGGAGCAGCTCGGCTTTGGCTCAGAGACCTCCCATCAGGCTTCCGGATCTGTGACGACAAAGGTGCGGTGGCGAGAATGGCGAAGGTGGTGGTGAAATGGCGAAAAGGGGAAAGAGAGGAGCAGGACTGCGCTATTTATAGAGGGAGAGGCGCACAAAAGGTGAGCAGAGAGGCGGTGGGCAAACTTGCGTCATGCAGTCATCAACAGTGAGGTGGGGGGGCAGAGCCCACCATGTTTTCCCGAGGCATGGGCGCCCTACACCGTCCACGCACGGGCGTGGACGCAGAAGTTGCGCGGCATGGGCACACGAGCATGGGCGGAGAGAGAGAGAGAGAGAGAGAGAGAGAGAGAGAGAGAGAGAGAGAGAGAGAGAGAGAGAGAGAGAGAGAGAGAGAGAGAGAGAGGAGAAGGAAGGGAGGTCGGGCCTAGTTGCAAGTGGGCTGAACAAGAGATGGGAGGGGGATTTTGGCCTGGGTAAAAAGAATAAGAAAAGGAAAAGGAAAGATAGAAGGGTTTTGGGATTAAATTCAAATGAGAGATTTGAATTTGAATTTTGACTTTGGATTAACATCAATTCAATTGAACATATTTGAACTTTGATTTGGACTAGGATCTTTATTTTTGGGGAGAGGATTTGGATCCAATTTGATTTGAGCTAAATGGAGACTATGAGTAGATTTGAAAGTGAGAGGCATTCAATTTCATATATCCACACAAGAACCATAAAAACCTCAAACCAACATACATAGGATGTTACACAGTCTGCCGGGGCCTTCTGTAACACCCTGGTTTTCATAATTCTTAACTTTTTAAAAATTATCAAGATTATTGAACAGCTTCACCAATTGTCATGTCCTAAATATGCTAATTACGTAATTAGACATGCATAATCGTCATTGCATGTGCTCGTACGTGTTTGTCTATCAAAAACTGGTTAAACATGTCTCAAACATCTTAGAGATGATTTAGAGCACTTTGGAGAATCCCTATATGCCTTGGAGAAGGAAAATAATAGAAGGACGATGATGAGGGGAGACTTAGGAAAAATTCAGCAAAAGAATCCCCTCGCAGTCTGACCGGTGTCACCCGCGGTCTGACCACTAGGTGCGTCGCCACGTGAATTTCCCGCGGTATGACCGCTTGAGAGGCTCGGGTAAGTGGATCGATCACTTCCTTTTGCTCTCTCCCTCTCACTTTTCTCTCACTCTCCCTCTCTCCACCTGACCCTAGAGATAGAAAGAGAGCTCTACTCATCACATTCGACGGTCGAAAATCGAAGGTGGGAACTCCCACAAGCTTCGCGGAGTACTTCCCCAAGTTTTCCCTCTTCTCCCTTATTGGAGACCCGTTCATCGACCGAAAGCTTCACCATCACTCCGAGAGCTGATCCGAAAATCCGAGCCTCCTCGAAGCATTCCAATCCAATAGAAAGCTTCCATAAGCTGAGGTGAGCTATCCCCTATCGTTTTCCTATTGTTTTCGAGCTCGATTCGACCCTCATGTCATTTAGGCCCAAGTTCAACCTAGCCTAGATTCAATCCATAGGGTATTTTGAGTTTAGCTAGGTGAATGATGTCCAAATCACTTTAAAAACACAGCACTAGTCCCATAGAGTATTTTGGTACCCTTCGTTGTCAAAGGTCTCACAGGAATCCTCACCAGCGACACCGCAAAGGTGCTGCCGGTAAGGTTTGGCGGTCTGACCGCAGCTAGGGCTAGTGTGACCACTAGTTGAGGACCAGAGAATCCGAGTTAAAAACTTATATAGGAGTCTGACCGCCACTTGGGCCGGTCTGACTATTGGTAGGCGGTCTGACCGCCACCATGCCTACAGTCACACCGTTAGTGGCTAAAACTCTATGCTGGCCATTGGTCAGACCACCACCTCTACATCGGTCTAACTGCCAGCCTGTTAAAGCTAGGTACACTTAGGTTACCTTGTCTGGGGTTTCAAACTTCGAAACCTTAATCAATTAGCGGTCTTTTGCAAATGTTTTTAAAGGTCTGCGCTCTATTATACTTCAAGCATGCATCATTTGCGTGTTTTCCATCATTCATTTGTTTATGCATTGCATTTTGATCCATTTAGAGGGTGTTGTGCTACCGGTCCAAGCGAGTGAAGGCGACGCCAACCTTCCAGAGTTTTGCAAGTGTTGTGTGGGAAGTATCAAGCAAACCCTAGAGCAGCAAGATAAGTATCTAAGCATATTGCACCCTTTGTTCAATTGAATGAAGTCTAAAATTGATAAATTATGCTTATGGATGGCGCGTGTTTAGTGAGTCAAGTGTCGGGCAAAAATGGGCAGAACCTATGTTGGTTGCATGATCTCTACCTTAAATTGTTGTTCATCCATAACCTTGTGACCTTGAGCACATGATCGATGTCTAATTACAAGTTTATTTGATATGCTTAGCAACGTTTAGATCCTCGGTAGAAGTCGAGCGACGGTACCGCCGTTGTTCGTGAGCATAGGGCTCACTTATGGTTTACGAATACATTTATGATGTTTAGATGGTTGGATGAGTGGTGATTATGAGGCAAGATGTGAGCAGTGTTAGGGTGTTTTCCTGCTCAGGAGGAGTCCTCGGGGCAGTTCGGAAGAGGAATCCAGACACATAGACCGCTTGCATCGTTTAAGGTCATCCATCGGTGTAGTTGTCTCTAGTACTTACCTTACTCACCACATACCGATCTAATGGTAAGATGAGCCGAATACCTCTATAAATGTGATCATTTAGGCCTGAATATCGACAGTGTGAGCGGAGGGGCTTGTAGAGGTATCTAGTTTGCTCCGGGAGTAGTTCTAGATATCTCAGCATCAAGCGATGCACAATCCAAATGGTTGGGATTTATTGGGAAAGGTTGACACGAATACCCCTTGTGTGGGCCTGTGTGGACACGTGAGCCGTATGGTCCTTGAGTCATATGGGTCCAGGAGTATCCCATTGCAGGGTGTAAAAACATTTTGAAATGTCGCGCTCTCGGTCATGAGCATGCTTCTGTTCATATGCATCAGTCGTAGAGTTACGAATGTGAGATAGTGGTATGGATGGTATGTTGGGTAATGTTGATGTTGTCTATTGATGTATTACTATAGCTCCATTTACATTTATGTGCAGGTTGGTAGTTAAAGGTTTGGAAGGGTATGTTGATTATATTTAGATGCTCATACATATGTGTCTAGGTTTCGGGCGTATATGTTTTAATCAACATTGTGGCCTTTTTCCTTGCTAATGGCTCAATGCATAATCCTTGGAGTCGGGTTATTTATATATACCCTATATGGATTAAATCTTACGAGTACCTTTGTACTCAGCTGCTCTACAGGTTTTGAAGGTGAGGATGAGGCAGTGTTTGGCTACTTCATATCTGTCGATGCTAGTGGTGGGAATGAGTAGGTAACTACTTGGAGGTCGCGCTTTTGGGGTGAAGCCTAAGGGCATATGGCTACGCAGAGTCACCGGCAGTATCCTTAACTCAGAGCGTAACCTTTTGTCAATTGATCCATCATAGATGGTCGAGACTAGATCTCAGCACACCTCTTCTTTAATCCAAAACGATGTTTGCATAGCATGCTAAGTCAGCACCACATCATCCTCGTTAGTCTAGTCAGCGAAGTATAGTCAGCCATATACTTCTTAAACCTTGTGTAATGATGATGTCAAGCCTGATACAATGGTTGCACAGTAAAGCCTTCTCCCATAGAAAAATAACTCCAGTAAACTAGTCTTTCCTTTACAACCTAATCCATCTTTCAAAAGTATGTCTTGCTTCATCGTAATTCCGATTTAGGCGATTCTTCCATCTAAATTCTTCTTAAATCATGATCCATCCAACCATGCCAGTTTTAGGCATCAATTCTCACATCTCTAAAGTAGTTATCCCTTAGTAACATCTAGATCCCTACAACATGAAGATATTATTTTGATTAGTAAATTTATGGTTGTCTCAACGACATATAGGTTCTGGCTAGATCTACATGTCATTGTACCACAAACATGAGTTTATGATATTAAAATAATATATAAATTTCTAGATCACATATGTTAATACTTCAAGCAATCTTTTCTACCATTTCATGTGAAGTCTTTTCTATCATTTCAAGTGAAACTCTAGTTCCTATCGTTTTATCTTCCTTCAAAAGAAGTCCAACCAATTTTGTTCTTCTTGTCTAGCTCAACCAAGATCCCAGTCCATTGTCATGTTCCTGTTATTCTTGCAATTTGGAGTTTATCTGGTGTTTATTTAATGTTGCTTTTGTTTATTGGTAGAATACGCGATTAGTCGATAATGCTTCGGATCTATTCGAGGAACTTCAAGACCAAGGTTTCAACAACACTGAGCAGTATTGGGTAAAGGGCAAGTGTACTTCTTGATCATATTGCTCCTATGTTTTAAAATATTTTATTTTATAAAAATTACGTATATTGTCAATTTAGTAGGAAGTCACCTATGTTATGGTCTACCTAGATGTTCCCTTATAATTCCTTGAAGCCTAAGTGGTTTATGGTTAGATGTCTTTTACGGGTAGAATTGCTTAGACATGCTATCGAGAATATTAGGAAGTGTCTTATACTTGATTAATAAACTCATGCAACAATGATGATTAATTGGATAATAGCATAGCAACATGGAACCTTAGGCCTTGAGTAAGAGGTGTTGATGATGATCATAGTTATGTTGTTAGTTTAATATTTGCCCAAATAACCTAAGTAAGGATCGGTTCTTGAAGCAACAACCCAAGAAGTACTGAACCAACCACGAGCTCTTATGGGGGGTCTGGCTTATTAATTAGTGGATTCCAATTTGTGTGTGCCAAACCATAAGAGTGGTTGTGCGGGGAAGGCTTTTAGGTCAGAAATATTTGGTTGGTGGTAGGGGGTGTGTAGTGGAAGGGAAGAGTAATTGTTTCTGGAGGTACAAGGCACAAGGCACAAGAGGCGGCTTCTGAGTGGTGTGATGCCACTTTGACGGTGGTGAAACCTCAGAGGGCATGCACAATCTGGAGGAAACTTTGTAACGGCCTTGCAATGATCTCCTAGTCACACACCTCAGAAGTGTGTAAGCGTCTAGCTAACACGAGCATAATAGAGGATTTAGTCACTTGCTTGCAGGTGATGAAATCATGTCTCGTGGGGAAAGCTGAACAACCTCTGCAGAGTGTAAAATCTGATATATCAGTTGTGCTCACGGTCATGAGAGACTTGGATCCTCACATGATTAGTTGGTGATGAAATGGTTTTGGTTATGGTGATATATGGTTTTGGCTATGGTTTGTGGTGTTGGATGGTACATCTGGTGAAGGTTTTGATCAAGGTGCTGACCATAGTGGTGATGTTAGTGGAAAGTTTGGTTAATCTTCACTTAATTTAATATTTTTACTTAACTGTCTTTTATTGCTCGTATTTATGCAAATAAACCTATATATTAGCCTATCATTTTTATAAGCTCGCATATCGTTATTTTTCTGTACGCTTCTTGAGCGCGACATGTGCTCACACTTCCTATTTTCCCTATGCTATGCGACATATGTGGTATTGCTCAGTGGGTGAAGATATTGAAGACTATCAAGACAAGGTTCTGATGTTCTAGGCACGTGTCTCCCGGTCGGTTGCTAGCGGTGTTGTTAGGCACCAGTGCTTCTGTTCCGCTATAGATATCTTCCTAAAAGACAATATATATCGATTGTTGTAAGATTTTAATGTTTATTTCGTTTAAATTATTGCTTTTGTTACTTCACATGTAATGTCCTTATATGTATTAAACATCCTAGTCACATATAAGTCGCATCTAGTTTTATCCGTTAAAACCGGGTATGACACCTTCAAGGAGTACCTTGCTCCATACCTACCTCGAATGTGGACATGGGTCACTTTCACACCGCCCGACGTGTAGAGGCATACAACGAGCGTGCAGGAGATGTACCCGGCGCACAAGGACCATGTACGATCGTTGGTGGTATGTTACTTCTGTTACAACTATTGTCCTACCCGAATATTAACTTTTGAAGTAACGATGTCTTGTCACTCTCACACTGATGTTGTTCCTCCACCGCCGCCTCATCACTAGACGTCGACGCCATCTGCTCGGTCTCGTCACCCGTCCTTGATGGTTCTGACATGGCCACCTCTGGTGCCATGTCCTCCATAGTTTGGCGCTAGTTCCTCTAGGCCATTTTACACAGATGTTGGTGAGTC
Organism: Phragmites australis; assembly: GCF_958298935.1. Classification (NCBI taxonomy): domain Eukaryota; kingdom Viridiplantae; phylum Streptophyta; class Magnoliopsida; order Poales; family Poaceae; genus Phragmites; species Phragmites australis. Next base: position 24,223,162 of record NC_084929.1, read on the forward strand.
ATCGTCGCCCCCCTCCTCTTTACACAGATGCCAGTGGGTAATCATCGCGCCCCTCTCACCTTTACATAGATGCCAGTGGGTCATCCTCTCACAACCCTACACTTTTCCTAGATGCTGGTGGGTTATCGTCGCATGGACCTACCCTTTACCTAGATGCCGATGGGTCATCATCACATGACCCTACTCTTTACCCTAGTAATTCCATCAAGAATCAATTATGTACTTTGTAAACTTCGCAATTGCATGTTGTGCTAACATTTATTACTCCGTAATGCACATGCAAGGTTTGTTGATTACATTGATAATGATGAGGTAGTGACATACCTCGAGCACTTCTTGCGAGACTCTACTAAGCTCGACATTGATGCTCGTTTCTACTTGGGTGTTACGCACGACGTGATCAGCCCATCCCAGTTAGGTAGTGCATCTCCCGTACCAATGCTGCAGTTACAGGAGGAGTACATGACGCCTGCTCCCAGCAGCCGGCCTTCACGAACAATTGCCCCACTAAACCCTCCCACGTACTCAGCTGACCACGTAAGAGCACATGACCGCAGGGCGCTGAAACCTGGGACGCATAAGGGGATTGTCCCAAAGTGGGGATGGATTTAGGGACTAGCTTACATTAGATATTGTGTACATATTGTTCTACTTTATTTGTATCTTACATCCCGTTCTTTTTTCTAACTTCAGTCCTCTGTCAGCAATGCGATAGAGAACTCCAAGCAATTGTCCTATCCAAATAGAAAAAGAAATGGAGGGAAAGAAATAGAGGGCTCAGTTTTCTATTTATTTAGGATGACCTTAAGTTAATTATAATTCTCATTTAACTACTTCTATATAATTGCTTCATTACTTTTTTTGTTACTTTATTTATTTATTATAAATTTACTAATGTCAAAATTGGGATGTTACATCTTACCAAAGTGACATGGATTCTAGTAGGAACAACCCCTCAGAGTGCCACACTAGCATGAGCGTCTATTGTTCTCTTGTGGTAACCGAGCCCAGATGCGATGCAGAGACCTTTAGTAGAAGGTTCTTCATATGTCCTGGGATGGACCTAAATTTCCTGGTGTGTTTTCTTTCCCACTCTTCCGCACCTTCCAATTCTATATTTTGAACTACACTCCTAACATCACGTTTATCAGTGACAACCTTGTTGCTTTAAGCAATTGATGATCAATGTGGTGGCATCGCCGTATGATGGGGGATGGATCATAGAGGTCAAAACCAAACGTAAATTCATCATCAGGATGGAGGAATCACGTGAGAGGTAAGAGGCACAATGGGTGCGGCAAGAGGAATGTCAGCAGCAAGAACAGGAACGCAAGCGCCAGCTGAGAAGCTGCGAGGAGGAACCCGGCCCCAAGAGGAGGAATTAAAGAGACATAAGGACAAACTTTAGATGCGTCAGGCTCTCCTATGTCGCTAAGAAGATGAGCATGAAGCGACACATACGAGAAGGGGAAAATATCCCCGCTCCACGTAGTAGAAGTCCATGTTATACCCCCAGCATTCTAATATTCAAAATTATATATCATGGTTTTTCTAATAAGCCTTACACATTTACATGTGAATGTTGGGTTCTACTCTACTCTTCATAGAATTTGAATTCCTCGTAAAATATAGAATAGAAGTATTGTAGTTTAAGCGATGTGCAATTTTTTTTAAAAACACTTCTAAATGGATGGGCCAACCTTCTGACCCATCCAGCGAGCGAAAAATGCCTCTGCTTCCCTACCTCGGTACATGCTGGCATCCACGTTAACCTCCCGCTCATTCAATGGGCAATTTTTATTTCTCGTTCACTGAACGGAAGAGAGGAGCCTATTGATGCAAATTTCCAAAATGACCACATTGTTTTGTATTTTTTAAATGAAAAAAATCTGTAAACAAAAAAAATCTTGCGACTTATGGATTCTGTCGCATACGGCCCATTGACATGCTTTACACCTGCTCTATGGTTTATCTCCTATTGTGCTTTTGCTCCAGCTGCTCCTGCAACAGACTTGGTTTCACCGTAAATTGGTGGCACGAACTTAAAAAGAAATCCCAAATTCATTTTACAAAAAAAAAGAATACTAATAAATGCGTTATGCATATTTTCGCCGTAAGCCTTACTAGCGACTGCAACCTGGCATGCTCGATGCATTGTGAGTACTGATTAACTACCACTATCTACGCTATCGCACATGTTAATTTAGTTTTCCAAATTTTGTCCCTAAATGGATGTCACGCTACAACTCCAAGATATTTTTTTTTACACAATACTTTTCGTATATACCACTTCCTTTCAGTCAAGGTTATATTCCAGAAGTTGTTACCGGTTAGGATTGACGTGAGTAAACACACCATCTAACAGTGATAAGTAATTAAGCACTAGCTTACGTAAAAGCTTCGATGAGGATCATATATATGACCAGTTGTGGATGCATCATTACATCATTAGGCCATAGAAGGACACAAATATATTTAAAGAAATCTCGCCTCCGTTTATGCCTTCTTTGTCCATCTCGGACGGCAGGGCTGTGAATCAACACGGACGCACTTGTGAGCTGATCTGAGCTCTCTCGGTTTGCCTTCGGGCTACGCGGCACAGGTTCTGGACCACCGCCCTGTTCAGTACCGTCTCTCTTTCTCTCCCCCTCCCTCCTCTATCTCTCCTGCCGCTCTGGATAAGGGAGAGAGGGAAGTAGGGACAGTGGCGCGCACATGTGGCAGATGGATATGCGAATAGATAAGCAAAGCAGCACGGGGGATCGGGAGCTACACCCACACGTCAGTGATGATGGAGTATTATAGTGACTTTGACGGATCTCGGTCCGGGGTAGCCGGCCAGGCTTGACTTTTCTCTCTCCAGAGCGAAATAATAGAGCATAGAGAGAGGGGAAGAAAGAGAGAGTACAGTAGACCACACCAGTAGACGGTAGAGTGCGCGCGTAGGTGGTGGAGGGAGAGAAGGGGTGGTGGCGCCGTACGGTACGTGTGGGGAGAAGTGGACACGTTTCGAGCTCCCTGTGGCGCGCGCGTCCCTGTCCGCGCAAAGCAAAGTGCCCTGTGGTTTGGTTGGTACGTAGCTGCCATCTTGTCCGTCCTTCTCCCTCACCTCTCTCGCCCTTCTCCCGTCACCTCGCTTCAAAAAAATCACACGTACGATCAGCCCAAGTGCACGACTCGTCCTCCCCGTCTCCGATGCGCGCGGATGCTTAACGCGTCACTAATCAATACCAGCTACTAACAAAGCCGGCCAGTAGCGACCAGATCAGACCTTACGAACTGATGCCTAAGCTGGAACTGATCGTCCATGGCGTTTTTCTCTGGATGCTCGTGGATCACGAACAACATTTTTTAAACGATTTACGAGGGCTTACGAGGGCCAGGCGGGAAATATACAAAGATTTCCGTTTCCACCACCTGTTGCGGTTTCCATTTAGGTCTTCTCTCTCCGGCCAACTACGGGAGTTGGAGATTCCCGCGGTCACTCCCCACTCTCCACAGTTCACGCACAGCACAAAATAGCTAATCTGGAGTGGAGTACATATCTTTTCCAGAACGGCACTAATCCGTCTGATGATCAGTCGGTCGATTACCATATAGTGCCGGTACATGTGGCCACAAGTTACTGCAGCGGGTAAAAAAGGTGATGATTTGACATGGCAGTGCATCCGTCAGAGATCAAATTGGGGCATTGTCTCTTGAAACGAAACACTGGAAAATTCAATATGTATATATATAGGCGATATGCTATGGCATTATTTTATAACGAAATTAGCAATATATAGCGCTACCGCTAAAAGCTCACATGTTTATCGGGGCTTGGCACGGGCTTGACTTTAAGGGGCTATCTGGTTTTATTCCTAAGGTGTCAAACTAAAATTTGGCCGCACCCAAAACCATGAAATAGCTAAAATTTGGCTAAGAAGATAATGTTTGGATGACAACCATGCCAAAATCCATAACATGGAAAAAAAACGTCTGATTATGTACATAATAAGGGTTCCACATGTAAATAAAAATGTTAGCACCAAAATATAATAGATGTAGATCTTCATTTGTTCATTTAATTGCAAGGATTACGGTGGTGTAAATAGATTACAATTCTCGCTTACGGTTATGAGATATTATCATTTAAATATTGATTACTAAGCATTAAATGTACCTAACTTTTTTTTTACTATAACACACACGCTATACTAGCCTACTACACCTGCTAGAGAAAAACTCCTGTACGCATCCGCGTTCACTCAAAACTCAAACACAAACGGATAGGGTGGTGCCACAAATGCCCCCACCAATGAGCCTATGTAGGCACTGAAATTCTACTCCAACGGAGATCACCGAACGCATCTAACCAACTGGGCCTCGGCTAGTTAGCTTAAATGCACCGAACTTACTCTATGTCTTGTGCCACATACACACTTGCATGGAGCTTGACTGCCCACGCCACTCGGGCGAGCAAATCGTCTGCCCGAAAGTGGCTGCGATTTTGTGAAGAGTTGGTCTAAGCGTGCCAAATTTTTCTGGGGCAGGCCAAAATTTGGTCTTTAATCAAGTGACAGCCTAATTTCTTGGATATGACCTAATTTTGATTTGGCCATGGAAGATCAATAACCAAACAGCCCTTAAGTCACCGAGCCAGCCCGGCCCGACTGAAAAAAGAGTGTCCAAAGAAAACACACCTAGAACCATATATGATGTGCATATCACTCTGAAGATTTCCCTGTCCGAATTAATCATTGCGATCCTTGGAAAATGAACTAGCATGAATGATGTTTCTTTCTTTCGTTGCAAAAATTGACTGTTGTGGACACACTGCCACGTTAACAACCCAAAATGATTGCACTTCTTTTTAAGAAAAAAAAATGATTGCACACTTTATCATACTACTACAGCACCCTTTCAAGTCCGTTTTTAGGCTACATCCATTTATGGCTCGAAATGCATAAGTATTTTATATACTCTCTCTTCGATTATAAATGCTAATCGTTTTGATTAAGATTCGATCAAACTTTTAAAACTTTGACTGTCAATAGCTTTTAAAATATTTTATTTGGAAACATAAAAATCACATGTGTAGATTTGTTTTGAAAAAATGCTTTCATAATATTATATTTTTATTATATATTATAACTATATTCTAATAAAAATTTATGATCAAAGTTGCACGGTGAAAATTGTAAAAAGTCAAAAACGATAAATATTTATAAGGGAGAGTAATTTTCTTGTTTAGAACAGGACCCATCCGTGCCAACTGCTCCCATCAGGAGCCTCTGCAGCACAACTAGCTCGCCTTGACCTAGATTAGGGCCAGGTCAGGCTTTGCATCTTTCGGCCAGAGGATAAGTAGGGCAGGGCTTGGCCATATCGGCCCAGCCTGGCCCGAATTAGTGGTCTATTATTTTCTAGCTGAAAAGAGTATCTCATATCAATACTACAAATTCCTCTAAAAAATATCAATGCTGCAAATCATAAAAATGATATAGATAATCACATCGATCGGCAAAAGTTTCGTCTTAAATAAGCAGCAACGGTTTCCAATCCAAACTACAGTTGCTGGGAGAAGTAAGGCCAGGTGCATGGAAGAAGGGCCGGCTGGCCATAGTCTTTCATTTGAAGGTGAATTGTATGTAGGTGGTAGTTTTTTTTAAAAAAGAGAAGTTTTATTAACTCTTAATGTTACATCGAGATGATACAATACAAGAGTATTCTTCTAGCCTCTGTATAGTTAATACGCATATAGAAAAAAAAATAAAGCCAACAAGCTAGAAAGAAAACTCTTAAGCACGGTTATTGAGATTAACTTCAATGCATATCTTAGACTAACATCTAAACCGCTAAAGAGCTCTGAACACACGCTCCGCACATGTGCATGTGCATGTACCCAAATAATTGCAATACTTTGAACTCTTGAGTACTGGCCAAGGCATCATGCATAGTGATTTCAGTGAGGAAATATATATATATATACTCACATAGCCATTTAGGGCTCCTTTGGAACAAAGGAATCGTGAGAAAAAAAAATAGAGGAATCAAATCCAAAGGTGGATATTAGGATTGGTGCAAAGGAATTTCATAGGATAGGAAGATTTCCTCCATATTTTGGAGGAATTATAGCATAAGCTATAATCCTACGTTTCCAATTCATTTGAAAGTTCCAATGCATCTTCTCTCTGTCTCTCTTAATGGACATTTAACTTCCAAATTCATGTATTTTTCCTGTAAAACATCCCAATACTCCGTGTGAGTAATTCATACGGTTCTCCATTCTATAAGACTCAAGGTGCTAAGCAACTGTAATCCTGTGTTTTTCCTGTTCCTATATTTTAAAGTGGGTCTTAGGTCTCCTTTGGAACAAATGAATTGTGGAGGAAAAATGGAGGAATTGAATCCAAAGGAGAAAAAAATCTTATGAGTGCCCTTTGCATTGTAGTATTGATGCAAAAGAATTTCATAGGATATGAAGTTTTCCTCCACATTTTGGAGGAATTCTAGTATGAACTCCAATCTCATGTTTCTAATTCCTTTGAGAGTTCCAATGCATCTCCTTTCTCTCTATTCACTCTTGCTAATGAACATCAACATTTCTGTATTTTTTTAAGCATCCAAACACCTATTGTGAGTGATTCCTGAGTTTTTCTGTTTCATAGGATTCGAATAAGTAGGACACTCCAATCCTACATTTTTCTTATCTGTGGGTTTTGAAAATCCTGTACTCCAAAGAGACTATAAGCACAAGTAGACAATATACTAAATAAGATTCGATAAGTAATATAAACATTAGGAGGAAAGGAGGGGATGAAAATAGGTGAATTAGGGTCTACTAATGGCGAACGCCGATCACCAAGTCGTCGAGTTACCGATTAGGGCCCTTACGGCTTACACTGAGTTGTTGATGTCATTGTGTCCATTACCGAATCCTATTGCCGTCGAATGAAGCAGACATGATTGTATGAGAGGAAGAGATCTCATTGACATCTTTGCGCACAAGAGGATTGTTGATTTGGGCTGTTGCGAAGTAACCAAAGTAGCTTCTTTTGGGCTGGCCGATCAAAGGTCAAAGCCCATGCATAATCATGTAACTGTGGCCGCCATGCATATATGTGTGTGTGTGAGAGAGAGAGAGAGATGAGGCCTCTAGGTTTTGGAGTATGAGAAAACCTCCTGAATTTTGGGAGGATAGGGTGGCCGTCCCGCTTGCCCGCCCTCCATGGCCAGCTCTGAATCTATAAATATAAGCTTATTTTGCGTTGGATATTGTCTTTTAGGGAAAATAGTTAAGAGTCGTCAAGTTATTTCGATGTCTCCCGATCTAAGTGCAAATAAAAAAATAAAATTAAGTATTCTTGGACCGAGGGGCCACTTTTTTTCCTCCAACGATCCATTGGTTTGGGGGTCGGACTTACATTAGCACCAGCTAGTAGCGATACCCTGGTTGATCTTAGAAAAAAAAAGGTAGCGATCCCTTGGTTGGAAATAAGCCCCTTTTCAATGGCTAAAGCTTGGCCTTGTGCTGTTTTAATCAAGGCCTGAGGTTACATGCTGAGATTAAACTTTTGTAAATAAGTTTGAGAAGGAGACGAATGACAGCTGTCATCGCAAACTTCCGGCATGGACAGACCCAAGAGAACGTACGTTGCGCACACTGATTATAAGATCCCCCTATAATTTTTCTAGAGAAATTTTGCATAAATTTCATGGGAAAAATAGTTTTCGCAGAAACTCGAAAAAGATTCGTCTGTTCCATATGTGCGCGAGCGTACATAAGCTCAGAAAATTGTTGCAGGAGTTATTGCAAAGCTCTGAGTGCAAGGTCATTCATCATATCATATGAACTCATCAGCAGATAGGAGACCCTAATATGAACTGTACGTGATCTGAGAAGAGAAAGAGGCAGATATCGGTAGGTAATTTTTAGACTGGTCGACGATGTTGAGATCTAGTCATGGATCGGAGAAGGGGCTAGCCGTACGCCGGTCACTGCCGGCCGGCCGGCCGGCGGCAGCAGCCAGGAAGAATTAATATTGGATGTCGCGGGTCGGCGGGCCGCGGTCATGTGAAATGAATACACAGCAGCTTGGTTTGAGCGGAAATTCTGCGCTCCGTGCTTGGGATTCTGAGAATGAACACAGCAATTTGGCACGGCTTATTCTACATAAAGTAGATTTTATTTTTTCAGATGGTACAATTCATTTTCAAAATCTATCTACTGATAATTTACTATAGAATCCTATCGTTTGATACAACTTTTGCATAATTGAAAAACAGAAATTATACCAAACAGAATCTAATGTGATGTGCTGGTCTCGAAGCCAAAAATTATATATGAAAAGCTGGTGTGATGTGCTGAGATAGATGCTTTCAGATAAAAAATCGTAAGGGTCCCCGTCATTTTATTATATGAATATATTATTATACGCTCGAGCCTCTTCAGACACAAATGATAGTGACCAATCTTTTTGTACTTTGGGAAAATGTCAAGTGCGGATTTTTTTTTCTGTCATTGAGCAAATGCAATTCCCACGTACCTATGTACTGTAGATAACAGGAAGACCATAGGACATTGAATTATGCAGATACCATAATAATATTTTTTTGAAAACTGCAAAAGTTGGGGAGAAAAGGAAAAAAAAATGATATAATCTAATGGTCGGATTGTACATTACTCAATCCGTTCGGTCATCATTGACTTTCTTTGGGACATAGCTAGCTTTTACCATTACTTTCTAATACTTTGTATCCATGTGTACAAATAACATTATAAATTTAAATAAGCATTTCTAAAGAAAAATAGTAATATAATTTTCACGGAGATTATCTCAAAGTTTTTAATAAACATATTAAGATGGCCAAACATTTGAAGGTTGACGGCATGGATTCAATGACATCAAATAAATAAGAACAAATTAAGAAAAAGAATAAGGATCCATATTGTTTATTTTTGTGGGAAAGATATAACTGGTAAGATAATCATATGTACTGTATAATTCTATGGAAAATACAATTGACTTATGTTTTAATTATTACAGTATAATTATATGGTAATTACACAACTCGATTTTCAGGTGAATGGCCCGTGGTTGAGCTATTTCAAGCCAAGCTAGTTACATCAACCAGTTGGTCAAGATCCAAGTTTTCTTCGTTTTAAAAAAAGTTGGGCAAGATCCAAGCATTGTCTAAAGCGCTAGTTGAGATAAGATGTTGTGAGTGAGTCACCTTTTTGATCCGGTTTGGATACCGCCACTTGGACCTGAAACTGTAAATGTATCCTAAGTGTAAACCTAATGTGAAGACATACTAGGTTGAAGTTTGCAAAGTCAGCTTATGCCTACTTAATTTCAATTGGGGTTTGCTATTTTGTTTAGGGCAACTCTAACAGATACCCAAAAGCAATTCCAATAGCTAAGTTTTGGATGTCTGCTCTAAAATACGGCTCCAACAAAAACCCAAAAGCATTCCCAAAAACTAGCGAAGCTCAAAAAACGTCGGCCAGCTCGCAACTTGTAGCAATTCCCAATCGCACTCCCAATCGGCAAAATCGTCGATCCCGCACTCAGCAGGTGGTGCGTGCACCTCCTTTGTGTGCTCGCTGGTGGGACGGCAGCTTCGGCTAGCGGCCAGGGTCGTGGCGCGCGCCTCCCGCAGGCCGGCTAATGGCAGTGCGAGGGCGAGGGCAGTGACCAGCTGGTCCAAGGAGGGCGGTGGCCGACTGGTCGGCAGAAGGCGGCGACCCTGCGACTGGTGGAAGGCAGCGGCCCTGCGACGGGTGAACGAGGACGGGAACGGACGACCGGTGGGGGCCTTGGGGGCACGGAAAATCCGGCGGCTAGCGGCTGGCAGCTGGACTAGCCTGGGCGCAGAGTTGAGCTGAGGTAATGAACATTTGTGCTTGCTGCATAGTTTTGATTTCAATTATGCCAAGTTTCTTTCGAATGCATCAGAAAGAGGGAGCAAGAGAAAGAATTTAATCATATTCGATGGGCATTTCATATCAGAATGAGAGAGCAAGAGGAAGAATTTAACTATTTACAGCTCAATTAAACTTCCATGTGCTTGTCTCTTTATTGTTGCGAAACCTTAGGATTTTAGCTTCTTGAGTAGATTTGGCATTGTGTAGTGGTGAAAATGGATGAGACCGAATCCTATGATTTGAGCTTTCTGAGATTGCACGGGCTTGTCTCTAACTCTTAAGATTATATAGCCGCTACATTTTGCTGTTGGATTTGTGGCACTCCTTTTTTTCCTATATGGTGGTATTGAGACTAGGTTGGTTATTAGGTTGCTGTATTACAGTAGAGAAACATTGCAGCTTGCACAAATTAGTTGTGAACTATGGCATTTGATGGTTTAGCAGCATGGGATTGAGCTCCTAAAGCTCATGTGGGCTTGTTGAACTTTATATCTAGGGAGCACAATGTGTTTGATGTTGAATTTGTAACACAATGCTATATTATCTGTACTGAGATATTGAAGCGTATATGAAAATGGTCATTTCATTTGGAGAAGTTAAATGTCAATGTGAACCTTCCATGCAAAATCCAACAAGAATCTATTCTATAGATTATTGTTATTGTTTTTTTAGCTTGCACTGAAGACCCTTCTGGTCTGTAGTTCTGCTGGTGCCTGTTCACCTGCTAGGCAAACTACAAAACCACTTGAATTTTGTTTATGCATGATGACTGAAAAACTCACGTGATTTTCAGATAAGGCTTTGCAACCTGGTAGGCGTCCAGCGCTCAAGCAAGGCCATCCCCCTGAATATTTATCCAAAGAAGGTAATATTGTGTTCCTGCAGTTCAAAACAAGCTGCAGTTTTGGATTGCTGATATTGTTGCTTCTCTGCAGTTTTTCCATTTGAGGCTATGCTAGCTGTTGAAGACATGTCTAACCCCTGGAGTAGCTGATATTGTTGCTCATCACTCCCTTGCCCACTCTTTGCAAGTTACCTCTTGAGGTAGCAGTAGTGATCTATTTGAGTATCATGAATATTCAACTAGTTCTCTAATGCCTATTTAAATCCACATGTCATCGTGTCAGGCAGCTTAATTTAGGTTATAGCATGATGTATGCACTAAGTTTTTTCTAGGGGGTGTATGCACTTTAGTTACAGCACATATTACCCTACAACACACATTACCCTACAGTTTTTTATGTACTTCTATTGTCATGTAAAATATTCTCAGCCAACTACATTTCTATGTTTTTCTTGACAGTTCAGGAGTGTAGGGAGTGGTGGCCTCTAATACGTTGCCAGCATAGATTGGTTGGGTGGCAGGCAAGCTTCCAAAGTTAATTCATCATCACAAGTTGCTGAACATATTGCATTTGATAGGAATAATGTGAAAGGGCACTGATGTTGTATAGAGAGGGGTGAATAGGTGATTTTACAAAATTCGTTCCCTTTTATCATTGGTCTAAACTTGCAGCGAAAAATAAATTAACAGTTTTTTCACAAGTGAAAAACCTAAATATGTTAGGATCAACTAGTGCACAATCACCCTAAATAAGTGTGAAAGTTACAATCCTAGAGTGACAAGAATTATTCAATTCTAGCAAAAGATATGCAAGAAAAACTCTAACTGAAAATCCTGAAAACACTGTTTATCTAGAGTATCCAGGTCAATCTAGATACTCCAGGTTGTACAGTGCCTGGAACCTCCGGATTGATCCGGAATATCCGAGTTCTGTACAGAATGAGCTTGAAATTGATATTAAAGAATGGCAAAAGAGTTCTAACTCAAACCAAATGAAGTCATGCGTTCCAAGTGATGATTCCAAGTAGATCCACGGAGAACCTATAATCAAATACACACGAACAAGTAGATCGAGCAAAATACACAAATATTAAGTATGAACACAAGAACAAGGAAACAAGAGAGGAGACACAAGGTTTGTTTCTCGAAGTTCGGACACCTCCTCTAGAGGTTCCTACGTCTCCGTTGAGGGTCTTGGTCACACTTGACCCGTGTCTCTCTCAGCCCTTTTCCTCTCCAAGCTCGATCCCACTTGAGCTTGACTTCCACTCTTGATTTCTTCCCTTGCGGAGATGAAATCGAAGCCTTCAAAAACTTCCTACGGTACACCACAATCTTGGGTGCTCGCTGACGACGCCTAGCCGTCTAGGAGCTCAAAGCTCTAAGAGTAATAAACACAACGATGAGCTCGAGTGCTCAAGAATGGATTTTATCTCACTTAACACTCAATCTTCCAATTGCTCACATAGCACTCAATCTTCCAATCTCTCAACCCAACTCACTTTTCTTCTCAAATCTCATACTAAAATTGAGTGGGAAAGAGTTCTTTTGGCTTTAAAATGTGTTCTCTTTCGTGACCTTGCAGCAGCTTCAAAGGATAGGGGTGAGGGGGTATTTATATCCAACCCCAAAAACTAGCTGTTACACAGCTTTTTTAACTGACCTGGAGTATCCGGGTCAACCCAGAGTTTTTGAGTCAGCATTAGAACGTGTGATTGAGAGCCCTGGCTGGAGCTCATCCTGGAGACTCCGGCCAACCCAGAGTATCCGGGTCAACCAAGAGTATCCCGGTGAAACAAAAAGGCCCTAACACACCACTTAGCTCAGAACCACTAAAGTCCGATTTCGACAATTTAAACTCTTCGGAAAGCTTATTCAGAGCGCTACACACCCCAACTGAATTCATGATCCCAAACACATTCTATAAAACTAGGAACACTCCGAAACTCAATTTGGACACTTTCACACTTTCCGCACTGGATTTCTATAAAGAACTCTCACTTGGGTTTGGTTAGAAACTCTTGAGCATTGAGATACGACAATTAGCTCTATGTTGCATCCCTCTTAATATTGTGACATACTGATGAGGACATCACTCTTTCGGATACACACACACCGAGTATTCCTCCAACAATAGGTCCATTGACACGAGCTCGTGCACGTCAACTAAATCATGAGGTGAGCTCATTCCTTAGTGTTCCTTTATATTTTGATAAGGATGGGATGCTACTGAATAATTGTGATGTATTATTACTTAGGAACACGGGAGAAGACCAGCAAGGGCACCCAAGCCAAGGTGGAGGTCCAATCAAGTTCGAGTCCGTTTCGGAGTCCAGGACCAGACTGCACTAAAATCGTCGCCCAGGACGCATACGGACTCCGTTTTCGACGTTCTACACATAGTTGGAAAGCTAAGGAGATATTCTTTCCAACGGGACTGGTCCCATGTCCAAATTCTTTATGAGTCAACAGGAATCGTCGAAACAAGTGGACGTCCAGAATCTGTCAGGGTACTGCGCCACCATCTTTTGGCCTGTTGGGCCGTGTAACGTGTTGGAGTCCATTAGAGACGCGTCCAGGGGTCCTTGGCCGACTCTAGTCTCTTATATACAGTAGCCGCCGCCCCCAATTAGGGTTGGGTTTTGCTTAGATATTGATCTACACACAGATTGTTAGATTTTCGCTCTTGTTCCGGACCGACTAGGCCGCCGCAAGTGTTTGTGGAACCCCAAGTTCAAGTGCTTTAATTCTATTCGCAATATTTTAGATTGCATCTTCTACGTTCTTGCTTGTGTTCTCGGTACGCTTGCAGGGATTGAGCCTTCTTGGCGAGGTCAACCGCGCGATACGGTTGATAACCAACGAAGCTGTGGTGTAGTGATTGTAAGGGAGACGATCTGTTCGGGTCAAAGCCTTTGGATCATCAACGTCGAGTTCTCCACCTATCGACTTATCGCTACCTATCGGAAGATCAGGCCAACAATCCCATCATCTGGTATTAGATTTTCAGGTTGCCCGTTAGGTAATTTCATTTTCTCCTTTAGATTAGTCTGTTTTTCATTACCTAGAGTTCAGAAAAAGCCAAAAAAAATTTCTGTCAATTTTTGCTGCACTAGAACCCTTTGTGCCTTTGCAATTTTTGTTTTCAGTTGCGCGTTGTTGAGTTTGTGTCCGTGGTCGAGTCTTGTTGCTGGTTTAGAGTCATGTTCTTGGTCTTTAGTCAATGCTCCGTGCTGTTTTGATCACGCCGCTATCCCATCGTCACCATCCCCACCAACAAGTCGAGCCACCACATTACTCGATTTGCCACCGCGAGCCGCCTTGTGTTACTTTCCGCCACGCCAACCCTAGATAGGTCGCAAGCCGCCTTGTATCAATTGCCCTGCCACCGCTGCCCTCCTTGTTCCTCTCGCGATCCTATTGCTTGCCATACCTTAACGAGAATAATTTCCATCTTGTGCTTTATCTAATCATCCTGTTTAGCTTTGTTTCAGCTATTATGCTAGGACTAGGGACACGTGATAGACCAGCAACTGTGATTCATACTTTGGACACTTATTTAGCTTTGCTCATCTGATTACAGTTATTGCTAATCCTTGCTACCATATTGTGCCTTTCCAAGCTTCACCTCCTTTGATTCGAACAGGTTCACTCTTGCAATCATCCCACGCTTCACACAGTTTCCAAACTTGTCACCGGTTGTTCCTCCTTGCTGCGTTGGTAAGAACATTTGTAAGAGCGTGGTAAGACACTTGAGTGTGTGTGATTCCACCTTCCACCACCTAGTAGTTGATAGGGATAATATTGTGTTGTCCTTTATTTTCTACTAACCATGTCAGGTGATGGCTCTCCGTCGGATTTTAAGGATTGTGTGTCCAAGGAAGAACTCAACAAAGCCTTGCAGGATCATACTAGACTATTGACAGACATTAGAACAAGCATTGCTAACCTTGTCACGCGAGTGAACGACCTTGAGTTGCGACAGCCACCACAGGATGATGAACATTCACATGATGATAATAATAATGGTGATGGAGATGGTGACCAGGAAGATGGTGAGGTTTTTGTTGGGCAAGATGCGCGTGCTGAGCAACATCGTCGTGCTGAACAATTACGTCGTGAACAACAACAACGTCGTCAAGGTAACGGAGGTAATAATGTTAATCACAATGGTCGCGATGATCCTTATTCTAAGATTAAGTTTTCAATGCCTCCTTTTGATGGTGCATATGATGCTGATGCTTATTTGGATTGGGAAATGACGGTTGATCAAAAGTATAGTTCTCATATGGTTCCTGAAATGCATAGAGTTAGACTAGCCACTTGTGAGTTCACGAATTATGCTATTATTTGGTGGAATGGTTTAGTTTCTAGTGGCTTAGAACCTGAATCATGGCCTAGACTAAAGCGTGCCATGCGCAATAGATTTATTCCTCCTGATTATACATGTGACTTGAAAAAGAAATTGCAGCGCTTAAATCAAGGTTCTAAATCTGTGTATGATTACTATCAAGAGCTTCAAATTGCTATGCTTCGTTGTAATATACAAGAGGATGATGAGGATAACATGATTCGTTTTTACTTTGGGTTGAGATGTGAAATTCAGGACCTTGTTGATTATAAAGATTACAATACTACCAATATGTTGTTCCATTTTGCTATCTTGGCAGAAAAAGAACTGCAGGGTCGACAACAAGTGCAGAGATTGAGGAACAATTTTGGGAGTACATCTACTTCACGAGTACCACCGGGACAAGCAACAACATTCCCTTCTACATCTACACGATCTGCTGCCCCCTCCTCCAACACTCGGGCGCGTTCAGCAGGAGCACCACCACCATCACGTGAGGTGAGTAAATCTATTGTTTCGCAGGATCCAATGCCAAGCTCTTCTTCAAGTGCAGCTACCACGAGTCGTACAACGGGTATTGTGTGCCGTCGCTACCAAGGTATTGGCCATATCATGAAGGATTGCCCAAGCCAGCGAGCATACTCCGCAACAGCAGATGGTGGATATGTTAGTCATAGTGATGTCGAGGAAGAATATGCATTTGAAGCTAATCTTGCAGCCGATCATGACATGGATAGTGAGGGGGAGGAGATTAGTGGTACCGCTGCCACGGAGAGTTATGTAGCACGCACCTTCATTGTGAAGCGAGTTTTGAGTTCTCAAATGGAGCAAGCAGAGCAGCTACAACGCCATAATCTATTCCAGACATTCCTCATTGTCAAAGATGCACGTGTTCGTACCATAATTGATGGCGGAAGTTGCAACAACCTATTGAGCTCTGATCTTGTGAAGAATCTTTCCTTGCCAACACGTGCATATCCTCATCCATACTACATTCAGTGGTTCAATAACAGCGGTAAGGTTAAGATAACACAATCTGCGAGAGTATATTTTTCTATTGGTTTCTACCATAATTATGCTGATTTTGATGTAGTGCCTATGCAAGCATGTTCACTTTTGTTAGGTCGTCCTTGGGAATTTGATACCGATGCTACACACCATGGTAGAAGTAATAAATACTCTCTCATGCACAAGGGGAAGAAAATCACTTTGCTTTCTTTGACACCTGCTGAAATTGTGCAATGTGATAAAGCGCTAGCTGAAAAAGAAAAGAAAGAACGTGTTTTGGAATCTGAAAATCAGCAAGTAGCTCAATCTGTTTTCCCACCTAAGAAAGAGAAGAACACACCTAGGTCCGAAGGCATTAAGTTAAAGAGTGGTGTTATGCTTGCTACTAAATCTAACCTTGCTGAAATTCAAGGTAATGATGCTTTGTGCTATGCTTTGGTATGCAAAGAGGTTTTATTTTCAATTGATGATATACCTAGCTCTTTGCCTGCTCCTGTCACTAACCTTTTACAGGAGTATAAGGATGTTTTTCCAACTGAGATACCCCCGGGGCTGCCACCATTGAGAGGGATAGAGCACCAAATAGATTTGATCCCGGGAGCGATTTTGTCAAACCGCGCTGCATATAGGACCAATCCGGAGGAGACTAAGGAAATTCAGCGACAAGTCCAAGACCTGTTGGACCGTGGGTACGTACGAGAGAGCCTTAGTCCTTGTGCTTTTCTTGTTCTTTTGGTTCCTAAGAAAGACGGTATATGTCGCATGTGTGTTGATTATAGAGCCATTAATAATATCACAATAAGGTATCATCATCCTATTCCTAGGCTAGACGACATGCTTGATGAGTTGAGTGGTTCTATTATTTTCACAAAGATTGACTTGCGTAGTGGTTACCACCAAATAAGAATGAAATTGGGAGATGAATGGAAAACTGTTTTCAAAACTAAGTTCGGTCTATATGAGTGGTTAGAGATGCCTTTTGGTTTAACTAATGCACCTAGCACATGAGATTGATGAATGAGGTTTTATGTGCTTTCATAGGAAGATTTGTGGTGGTGTATTTTGATGATATTTTGATCTATAGCAAGTCACATGAAGAACACATTGATCATCTACGTGCTGTTTTTACTGCTTTGAGAGAGGCACGTTTGTTTGCTAACCTTGACAAGTGCACCTTTTGCACGAATAGAGTTGCTTTTCTTGGCTATGTTGTTACTCCACAGGGAATTGAAGTGGATGAAGCTAAAATTGAAGCCATCAAGAACTGGCCGCCCCCTGGACTATCACACAGGTGAGAAGCTTTCATGGCCTTGCAGGGTTCTATCGGCGTTTTGTGAGAGATTTCAGCATCATTGCTGCCCCACTCAATGAGTTGACAAAGAAGAGCGTTCCGTTCCAATGGGGGCCAGCACAAGAACAAGCTTTTAATACGCTGAAAGAGAAGCTTACGCATGCACCTCTACTCCAACTTCCGGACTTTGGTAAGACTTTTGAGTTAGAATGTGATGCTAACGGCATTGGAATTGGAGGAGTGCTACTACAAGGAGGTAAATCCGTTGCTTATTTTAGTGAGAAATTGAATGGGCCATCTCTGAATTATTTGACTTATGACAAGGAGTTGTATGCTTTAGTGCGAGTTTTAGAAACATGGTAACATTATCTTTGGCCCAAGGAGTTTATTATTCATTCTGATCATGAAGCTTTGAAACATATTAGAAGCCAAGCCAAACTGAACAAACGTCATGCTAAATGGGTTGAATTTATAGAGTCGTTTCCTTATATCATTCAACACAAGAAAGGTAAAGACAATGTCATTGCAGATGTGTTATCTAGACGTTATACCATGCTGTCCCAACTCGATCATAAGATTTTTGGTTTAGAAACAATTAAAGGATTATATGCTAATGATTTGGACTTTAAAGATGCTTTTGAACATTGTAAAGAAGGAAGAACTTGAAATAAATATGTGCTGAATGATGGATTGTTATACCGTGCTAACAAGCTATGCATCCCAGCTAGCTCTATTCGCCTATTGTTCTTGCAGGAAGCGCATGGAGGTGGTTTGATGGGACATTTTGGAGTGAAGAAGACCGAGGATGTACTGGCTGCTCACTTCTTTTGGCCTAAGATGAGGTGCGACGTCGAGCGCTACGTGGCACGCTGCACTACTTGCAATAAAACTAAGTCTCGCTTGAACCCACATGGACTTTATATGCCTCTTCCTATTCCTAGTGTGCCTTGGGAGGATATTTCTATGGATTTTGTTTTAGGATTGCCTAGGACCAAGAGGGGGAGGGATAGTATATTTGTCGTTGTGGATCGTTTTTCAAAAATGGCACATTTTATACCTTGTCACAAGAGCGATGATGCTACAAACATAGCTGATTTGTTTTTCAGGGAAATCATTCGCTTGCATGGAGTGCCTAACACTATTGTTTTGGATCGTGATGCAAAATTTTTGAGCCACTTTTGGAGGTCACTTTGGAATAAACTTGGGACAAAGCTGCTGTTTTCGACGACATGTCACCCTCAAACCGACGGACAAACAGGGGTTGTGAACCGCACATTATCCACTATGTTGTGGGCTGTTTTGAAGAAAAATTTGAGGATGTGGGAAGAGTGTCTACCCCATATTGAGTTCACTTACAACAGATCAGTTCACTCCACCACCAAGGTAAGTGTATGGTTTTAATCCTCATACCCCTATTGATTTACTGCCTTTACCAACATCCGAGAAATTGAATTTTGATGCTAAGACACGTGCTGATTTGATTTTGAAAATGCATGAGTTGACTAAGGAAAATATTGAAAAGATGAATGAGAAGTATAGAACTTATGGTAGCCAAGGTCGGAAATATATTACTTTTGAAATTGGTGATCTTGTGTGCTAACATTTGTGCAAAGATAGATTTCCTGATTTGAGAAAGTCTAAATTGCTGCATCGAGCTGATGGTCCTTTTAAAATTGTGGAAAAGATAAATGATAATGCATATAAGCTTGAGTTGCGTGCAGATTATGGGGTTAGTCCCACATTTAACATTTCAGATTTGAAACCTTACTTGGCAGAAGAAGATGACATTACGTCGAGGACGACTCCAATTCAAGAGAGGGAGGATGATGAGAACATCACTCTTTCGGATACACACACACTGAGTATTCCTCCAACAATAGGTCCATTGACACGAGCTCGTGCACGTCAACTAAATCATGAGGTGAGCTCGTTCCTTAGTGTTCCTTTATATTTTGATAAGAATGGGATGCTATTGAATAATTGTGATGTATTCTTACTTAGGAACACGGGAGAAGACCAGCAAGGGCGCCCAAGCCAAGGTGGAGGTCCAATCAAGTTCGAGTCCGTTTCGAAGTCCAGGACCAGACTACACTAAAATCGTCGCCCAGGATGCATACGGACTCCGTTTTCAACGTTCTACACATGGTTGGAAAGCTAAAGAGATATGATTTCCAGCGGGACTGGTCCCATGTCCAAATTCTTTTGAGTCAACAGGAATCATCGAAACAAGTGGACGTCCAGAATCTGTCAGGGTGCTGCGCCACCATCTTTTGGCCCGTTGGGCCGTGTAACGTGTTGGAGTCCATTAGGGACGCGTCTAGGGGTCCCTGGCCGACCCTAGTCTCTTATATACAGTAGCCGCCGCCCCAATTAGGGTTGGGTTTTGCTTAGATATTGATCTACACACAGATTGTTGGATTTTCGTTCTTGTTCCGGACCGACTAGGCCGCCGCAAGTGTTTGTGGAACCCCAACTTCAAGTGCTTGAATTCTATTCGCAATATTTTAGATTGCATCTTCTACGTTCTTGCTTGTGTTCTCGGTACACTTGCAGGGATTGAGCCTTCTTGGCGAGGTCAACCGCGCGACACGGTTGATAACCAACAGAGCTGTGGTGTAGTGATTGCAAGGGAGACGATCTGTTCGGGTCAAAGCCTTTGGATCGTCAACGTCGAGTTCTCCACCTACCAACTTATCGCTACCTATCAGAAGATCAGGCCAACAATCCCATCACATACCTATACTCAAATTCAAATGTAAAACTCGTTTGAACCAATTTGAGCCTTTGAATACATTCAAGTATCGCTCCTTTCATAAAAACCTTGAGGGTTGCCAACTTCCATATATTCTTCACTCCATCTCTTCTTGATTCTTCATATGATTAATATGAATCACTCATAGCTTCTCAGAGCCTCACATGGTCCATTAGCACAAACTCTTCACTCACTCTTCACCACCGCCATGTTCATTCGGCGCCAAGCCATTTGCTTGCCTTTGACAATTGGATGGTCCATCACAGCTGAGTCTTACTTGCCCTTCACCATCTTGTCATAGAAAACCACTTTGTATTCGACATCTTCAATAAATTCACTTTATCATATATGGATTCTAATCTTTTCTTCACTCTTGGCAAATAGAATATCTCAACTCAACTCATGCCTTCTTAGGATCCTAACTTCAATTCACTCTCAAGCACAAAGCACATGGGTTAGTCCATAAAACATAATTGACAATATCATACATTTAGTTACTTGATCCCACAAGTAACTTAGTCTTCAAGTTTATTGTCAATCTTATTGAGCTTCTACTTCTCCTCATGAGCATCACTAAGATCTCAATGACAATGATGCATTTTTTTGTTCTCATGGCATTTCAAATCCATGATTCATCACTTATGCATCTCCTATAGAATAATTTAATAACAATTCTTAACATAATTGTTAGTTCATATGCATTGTCATCACTTACCCCGAGCATCACCTAGAGTTCATTCATCTTGATGCATTTTTAATCTCCTCATTCACTTAGAGCTCATGTATATCTCTCCTCCATACATCACCTATGGAACAACATACTAATAATTTTTAACAACGTTGTTAGTCCATAGGTATTGTCATTAATTACCAAAAACACACATAAGAGCTAGATGCACTTTCACAATGGACGGGTTCTATGTTAATTTGTTGTCTAGTGACAACCATTATCTAGTGACAACCATTCACTGATTTGGATGAAGACAATGATATGGTTAGCCCACCTGAGGTGCAGCAACCACCATTTGAAGAATTGACTCCCACTGTGAGACCAGACCAGAAAAGATCGAAGAATTTTAGCGAAAAGGAAGATGAATTATTGGTGTCGGCATGACTGAATATTAGTATGGATGTTGTTCAAGGCAATGACCAATCACGGTCTACATATTGCAAACGAATTTATGACTACTTCCACTCCAACAAAGACTTCAATTTAGATCGCACTCAAAATTCCCTAATGCATCGTTGGTCTCATATTCAAGAAAATGTAAACAAGTTTGCTGGTTGTCTTTCCTGGATTGAGGGGCAAAGGCAAAGCGGGGTTACAATTTAAGATAAGGATAGTAAAAGTGTATCTAGCCCTTATGTGTGATTTTGGTAATTAATGACAATATCTATGGACTATAAATAGTGTTGAGTTTGTTAATAGATTGTTCCATAGGTAATGCATTGAGAGATATGCATGAACTCTAGGTGTATGGGGAGATTGAAAATGCATCAAGATGAATGAGTTCTAGGTGATGCTCATAAGGAGAAGGAAAAACTCAATAAGATTGACAATAAACTTAAAGACTAAGTTACTTGTGGAGATCAAGTAACTAAAGCTATGACATTGTCAATAGAGTTTTATGGACTAACCCGTGTGCTATGTGCTTGAGAATGAGTGGGGTTAGGTTCTATACGAAGATTCACAATATGCATGAAGGCTAATAAGTTACGTGTGGAGATCAAGTAACTTAAGGTACAAAAGTTATCAATTAGGTTTTATGGACTAAGCCATGTGTTTTGTGCTTGAGAGTAAGTTTGGGTTAGGATCTATAAGAAGGCAGAAATTGAATTGAAATCATATATGCCAAGAGTGAAGAACAAGAGCGGACTCTATTTTTGATAAAATGAATTCCTTAAAGATGTCAAATATAAAGTGGTTTTCTATGGTAAGACGGTGAAGGGCAAGCAACACTCGGCTGCGATGGACCATCCGTGATGAAGGGCAAGCAAATGGCTTGGGGCCGAAGGACTAAGGCGGTGGTGAAGAGTGAGTGAAGGCTTTGTGCCAATAGACTGTATGAGGCCAAGGAAACCTATGAATGTTTCGCATCAATCATATAAAGAATCAAGAAGAGATAGAGTGAAGATTATATGAAAGTTGGCAACCCTAAAGGTTTGAATGAAAGAAGCGGTACTTTAAAGTAGTCAAATGCTCAAATTGGTCCAAACGAGTTTTACATTTGAATTTGAGTATAAGTATGTCGTTCTATTAAGAGAGATACAATGTAGAGCTAATTGTCATGTCTCAATGCTCAAGGGTTTCTAACCAAACCCAAGTGAGAGTTCCTTTTAAAAATCCCAGTGTGAAAAGTGTAGAAGTGTCTAAATTGGGTTTTGGAGTGTTACTAATTTGATCCAGTGTGTTTTAGATCATAAATTCAGTTGGGATGTGTAGCCCTATGAATAAGCTTTCTATAGAGTTCAAAATCGTTGAAATCGGACTTTGGGATCAAAAGTTATCTCTATTTTTAGAGGGTCAGCTATGCTGAACCCGGATACTCCGGGTTGACCCAGATTCTCCTGGTTGTCTGGAGTCTCCGGGTGAGGTTCCAGGGGGGGAGGGATCTCGGTTTGGGACTGTTTAGTTCACCCGGAGTCTCTGTGTTGAGTTCCGGTCAGGGGTTCTCGGTTTAGCATTCCTGTGCCAACCTGGATACTCCGGTTTGATCCGGATACTTCGGGTTAGCACAGAAAAGTCTGTAACAGCTATTTTTTTGAGGTGAGCTATAAATAGCCCTCAACCCCATCCTTTGGGGCTGCTGCAAGAGCACGAACGAAAAATCTTTTAGAGCCAAAATAACTCCTTCCCACTCCATTTTAGTGAGAGATTTGAGAAAAAAAGTGAGTTGGATTGAGAGATTGGATGATTGAGTGTAAGTGAGCTAAAATCCAATCTTGAGCACTTGAGTTCATTGGCAAAAAGTTTGTGAAGCATTTGTTACTCTTGGGGGTGAAACCTCCAAGCCGGCTAGGTGTTGCCCGATGTGCTCTCGTGCGTGTGGTGAGCCACGAGAAAGTTTGTAAAGGTCGATCTTGCCTCCGCAAGGGAAGAGATAAAGCTAGTGGATCGAGCAAAGCGGTTGAAAGAGACCAGGCTCGTTGGAGCTTCCTCAATGGAGATGTAGGATTCATGGTGATGAATCCAAACTTCGGGAAACAAATCTTTGTGTCTCCGCTTCGGTTTGTTTACATTTGAATTCTTGCTCAATATTTGTGCATATTGCTTGATCTATTCGTTTGTGTGTTTTTGATTGTAGATTCTCTGTGGATCTACTTGGAATTATAAATTAGAACACACAACTTTATTTGGTTTGAGCTAGAACTCTTTAGACGTTGTTTAATTTCAGTTTCGAGCTACTTTCTGTACAGACTCCGGAGATTCTGGATTTACCCGGAGGTTTTGGAACTGTACAACCCGGATTAACCCGGATACTTCGATGAACAGTGTTTTCAGGTTTTTCAATTAATTCTTTTTTGCATATCTTTTGATAGAATTGAATAATTTTTGTCACCTTAGGATTGTAACTTTCACACTTATTTAGGGTAATTGTGCACTAGTTGAACCTAGCATATTTATGTTATATTCCGCTACAAGTTTAGGCCAACGGTAAAAGGGAACAAATTTTTGGGAAAATGCCTATTCACCCACCTCTAGGCGACATCATTGTCCTTTCAGTTAGAATATATGTCCTTAATTTGGTACATGTCTTAATTACTTTATGTCAGTTTAATGTGACATGTTTTTTTGGACAGATTTTGCAGGCATGTACTCTCTTCAAGTTCGAAGATAAGAACAATAAGTTATTTCAGTACATGCATTGCTGGAACCTCCTAAGAACCCAACCAAAGTGTGTTGCTAGGTCGACTCAAGTCTCATCTTAGAAATCTTCTCAAAAGAAACAGAAGACCACCCTCAATTCAAGTTCAGGTACACCTTCTCCAAGTACCTCAGATGATAGTGGAGTGGCAACTCCAGAATATGAGGTGTCAACACGACCATTGGGAAGGAGTTTGCAGAATGAGATCATGACTCGCCGATGCAGTGGCTTAGGTTGATCTTGTATGGACCCCTATGTTGTGTTTTATGTTCCTGTTGGTTCAACCATTTCATTGTGTGTAATATTTGGGATGTTTGGACTATTATGTTGTGTGTGAACCAATATTGGGAACTTTGAACCATTGCGAAGTTAGAACCATTGGGATGTTTGAACTCATAGTTGCACACCGAATACAAGAGTACATGCATACCGAACACAAGAGTACATGCATACTGAATACAAGAGTACATACATACATAACCAAGACTAGGACTCAAACATTGTTAATACTAATCTCCATGATGTTGCCAGAGGTGCTGGATTAGATCTGCTTGAAACTGAAGTGCATTTCCTTGTCTATGATGTCATGATAAGTTTGAATGAACTCACGTAGTTCTGGTGTGGGTTTATGGGATGGTGTCACAGTTTCTCCTAGGCCATCAAATTGTAAGTCTTGCGTTTCACCTAGCTCATCTTCAATGATCATGTCGTGCATGATCACACAAGTAGTCATTATTTAGCCAAGTATATCCTGGTCCCAAAAACGAGCAAGACCACGTACAATGGCGAAACAAGATTGTAGAACTCCAAAAGCTCGTTCCACATCCTTCCTAACTGCTTCTTGTGCTTTGGCAAAATATTTTCTCTTATTGCCTTGTGGCTTCTGAATGGTCTTCACAAAGGTGGCCCATGGAGGATAGATACCGTCAGCAAGATAATATCCCATTGTATAATTGTGACCATTAACGGTGTAGTTCACCTTTGGAGCTTTCCCTTCTGCTAACTTCGCAAAGAGTGCGGAACGTTGAAGCTCATTGATATCATTGTGAGATCCGGGTAATCCAAAAAAACATGCTAAATCCATAGATCTTTTGATGCAATGGCTTCTAGAATGATTGTGAGCTCACACACATGGCCGGTATACATACCTTGCCATGCCGTGGGGCAATTCTTTCACTTCTAATGCATGCAATCTATGCACCCAGCATACCCAGAAAACTTCTTTCCTCCCCTATTATAAGTAGTCTAGCAGTATCATTCTCATTTGGTGTTTCAAATACTCATCCCCAAATACATCAATAACAACTTTGACAAACCTTCTCAGACTCTCTATAATGGTACTTTCTGCAATACGAACCTGTGCATCAATAGTATCCGTCGAAACTCCATAAGATAGCATTATGAATGCTGCAGTAATCTTCTGTAAAGCACTTAACCCAAGTTGTCTAGCTGCATTTCTCCTTTGGACAAAATTGTCATCGTGATGCTCTACAGCATGCATTATACGCGAAAAGAGAGAGCGCCTCATTCTAAACCTGTTTGGAGACGAAGAATAAGCCGTAGGTACGACGATCAACATCAACAGAAAACTCTAAAGATATGGCTTCATTTACAAACCCGCGCTTAAAGAACATCAGGTCGTAGGTAGAATCGTCCGAGGTATAGTCTTGAAATAGCCTCCGATGTCCTTCTTGTCTGTTGCAATTGACGATTTGATGGCCAGGGACTGAACCATCAAGCCATGGTGCATTGACAACTTGATACTGCTTGCGTGCAAGGTCATCTACAGCAACAATGAATTCTTCATTGTCGCCAGACGTCAACGAATCCATGACCTGCTTCATGAGAAGCCTACAATGACTTATTGTGATGTGGGAGGCTGAAGGAGGGAATGATGTGCAAGAGAAGAACCACCAAGGAGATTAGATATATAGCCTCCAAGGAATATAGCCGTTGGATAGATGTGGGAGGCTGAAGGGGACAGTGGTGTGCAAGTCAAAGGAATATAGCCGTTAGATAGATGTGGGAGGCTGAAGGGGGCAGTGGTGTGCAAGAGAATAAACAACAGGGAGTGTAGATATATAGGCTTAGAGAAATATAGCCGTTAGATAGATGACGGTTGGAAACATAGCCGTTGGAATATGACCATTCCAAATATAGTCGTTGGGAAGAGCTGTTTAAAAAATTTCCATTTAAAAATAACTGTTCATAATTTATATGTTTAAAAATATTTGTTGAAAATATCGCGGTTTGAATGGTAACATTTAAAAATGTAGCCGTTATGATATATGAAATTAATATCGAGAGTCTGTCGAAGGGTATATCAATATTAGGAATAAATCTTATTGGGAAGGCTCACTGGATCAGCTTTTTAGTGACTTTTGGGAGTCTGTTAGAGTTATCCTTACTGGCTCCCGCAGGCCTCAGTAATCTATTTGTATTTGTTAGACCCTAATCATTTTTTGTTTTGATTAAGCGCAAAACGAAACAATAATTCAAATGGCATTTCTTTTTGAAAACAATGCATAATAGATATTTCCACGCGAGGAAATAGTTTTCTCATTTAATCTTCTGCAACTCGTCACTAAGTTCACTACTCATCGTCCTATCTTCAAACCACGTAGCTTTGTTAATCTACTTACTAAAAATGCTAATAGTGTTATCTCGCTTGTAAATTCAGATCATGCCTCAACAACGAAAGTATACTCGTATATATCATGCAGAAACACCAACAATGAAGGTGTCAAGGTAACGTGGCACCCAGTGCATTCGAGGCGCTCACCAATAGCAATAGTGGCGCATACGTCCAGCGGATAGTCCCAGCGTCCACGTACAAACAGTTCTCGCACTTCTCCGGCTCCAATCCAAAAAGAAAGAAAAAACATCTGAAAGAAGAAGACGACGACGGAGGAAAAGGCAAGCGAGCAAGAAAAGCAAGAAGGGAAGTCTCAACGGGGCTGGGCGGAGCGGATCGATCCAAACCTTCTTGCGAAACCATCCAAAAGAATTAAATAAACAAAAACCAGGAGAGAGAAGGACCAGGAGAGAGAGGAAAGGGGCGGAGAGAAAAATATTGGCAGCTTGGCTAGGGAAATGGGGTGTTGGGCTGGGCGCTTTACTTTTTGAGCCGCCCGGTTTTGTCGTACTCGTCTCCTCCGCCCGTCCGCTGCCTTCCCCCGTCCGCCCTATTATCCCCCTCCTGTGCCCTCTCCCCTTGTGCCTCACACACCACCGCGCGCTAGTTCTCCATCGCTCTAGACTTCTCCTGCGCCCTCCTCTCCTCCTCTTACTCCCGAGCACTACCGTTGTTTCTTTCCCACTTGGCTGTTACAGGCGGAGGTGGGGATTTGGATTGGAGGCGAGGGGAGTTCTTGGCCCCAGGGAGATCGGGGGCGGGTGGGTGTCGCGTCCTCGCCGGGCTCGGTAGAGCGAGATCGTTCGGCTGCTCTTGGTGCGGCCCGGCATCAGGGGCACATGCCGTGAGCAAAGGCGAAGGCTTTGTCGCCCGAGGGAGAAATCTTGCAGCAGGAGCAGCCTCTGAAGCCGGTGGTGCGGTAGCCTAGCCGAGCAGCGGCGCCCGGCCCCCTCAGCGCTGACCGCCATGGCCGGCAGCGACGAGGTCAACCGCAACGAGTGCAAGGTGCTCGGCCCTGTCTGCTTCCTCCCCCCTTCCTTTCTTGGGCGGGTTCTTGTACCAACTCCGTGCGGCGCGTGTACCCCGCCCTTGCGTCGGGTCCTCGTTTCAGTTTCGCGTTTCGTGGTGTTCTTCTGTGGGGCGCGCTCTTGATTTATGCTGCCGCTTTATGATTTGGTGGAGGATTGGGGCCACCCTGGCCGGTGATTTCTCGGTCAATCGCTGCCTTTCTTTCCCCTTTGGGCTCAATCCCAATTTTATCCCCTTCTCGCTTGCTCCCATCGTTTTGGGAGCTGGGGATGTGGCGATGCTGCCGATACGGTTACCCAACAAGGGCAAGGAATCAATCATGCGAAAGCTTGCATCTTTTCTGGCAAGCGGCGGTGAAGGATCGCTGCTGGCATTGCGTTCTTGTCCACGCGAGAAACAGCAAAGGAATAGGAGGGGGTTGCGATGTGTGAGGTCGTCGTCTTACTGTTGCTGCTGTTGTTGATGTTGGCTTCTTGTTGTGTGCGCAGACGGTGGTGCCGCTCAACACATGGGTGCTCATCTCCAACTTCAAGGTGTCGTACAACATGCTCCGGCGGCCGGACGGCACCTTCGACCGCGGCCTCGCCGAGTTCCTCGACCGCCGGGTGCCGCCCAACGCGCGGCCCGTGGAGTGCGTCTCCTCGTTCGACCACGTCATCGACTCGTCCGTCGGCCTCGAGGTCCGCATCTACCGCGCCGTCGCTAACAACGGCGCCGGCGCCGGCGCCGGGGCCGAGGGCGCGGCCGCGGTCACCCTACCCATCCTGGACTTCCTCACCGGCGCGCCGTCCCCGGACCCGTTCCCGGTCATCCTCTTCTTCCACGGCGGCAGCTTCGCGCACTCGTCCTCCAGCACGGCCATCTACGACCACCTGTGCCGCCGGTTCGTGAAGCTGAGCAAGGGCGTCGTGGTGTCTGTCAACTACCGCCGCGCCCCCGAGCATCGCTACCCGTGCGCCTACGACGACGGCTGGACCGCGCTCAAGTGGGCCTTGTCCCAGCCGTGCCTCCGCAGCGGGGAGGACTCCCGGCTCCGCGTGTTCCTCTCCGGCGACAGTTCCGGCGGCAACATCGCCCACCACGTCGCCGTCCGCGCCGCCGACGAGGGGATCAAGATTTGCGGCAACATCCTGCTGAACGCCATGTTCGGCGGCCGCGAGCGCACCGACTCGGAGCAGCGGCTGGACGGCAAGTACTTCGTTACTCTCCAGGACAGGGACTGGTACTGGAAGGCGTACCTGCCCGAGGACGCCGACCGGGACCACCCGGCGTGCAATCCGTTCGGGCCGAACGGGCGGCGGCTCAAGGGGCTCCCCTTCACCAAGAGCCTCATCATCGTGTCGGGGCTGGACCTCACCTGCGACCGGCAGCTGGCGTACGCCGAGGGCCTCCGGGAAGACGACCTCGACGTGAAGCTCGTGTACCGTGAGAAGGCGACGGTGGGCTTCTACCTGCTGCCCAATACGGACCACTACCACGAGGTCATGGAGGAGATCTCGGACTTCCTCAAAGCTAACCTCTAGTACATAACACAGCTGCTGATCAAACTCATCGTCGTTGTCATCTCGACACACACTTCATTTCTTATAGCAAGATGGTAAGCTTGACTTATAATAGTATCTCTTATACTCTGCTGCTTGGGGATCATCTGAAGTCCGGCGATGGCAAGACTCATTTGCTGTCCATGGCATGCGCACTCAACACTCTAGAGAGGAGCTCCACACTCTAATGATGGTGACTTGTTTCGTCATCGTCGGATGAAGTTGTTTCGCTAATCGTTCTGCTGATCGGCTCGGTGCAAGCTTGGATCCTTCATCTGTGTCCATGGATTGCGAGTGCCTCCAGCGGTATGTGACTTGATTGATGGAGAGAAGCTTATTATTTCGCCATGGATCGACCTCTCTGCTTATCTGGGGAGGAGATGAAATTCATATAACATTCAGTGTACAGTAATGGATCAACAAGAAGGTGGATGACCCTTTTTGTTGTTGTGTTGATGTAGTAGTTTCTCAATCTACTGGATTGGATGGTGCCTCTCTTGCTCATTTTCAATCTATCTACCCATGTTGTGAAACAAAAATATGCGATGGATGTTTCCAAACTAGGCTAGTAGACATAAAAGATGTACTGCCCTGCCCCTCTTTTGTTTTCCCTCGGTCCTCTGACCCTTTCTGTATACATGCTGCTGAAGTGCTAATGTTGTAATGCGTGTACTTTGAATACCTGGTTTTCTCCACATGCGTGTCGGTGAACGTGAAGAGGGATGCATTTTGCAGATGTGATTTCAGTGCTTCGGTGTGATGGCTGTTCCTCCTCTCATGCCATGTGTCATTCTTTTTGTATGCAAGTTAGACAGCCAAACTTGTGTAATGCGTGTACTTGGATCCTGCCACTGCCCTGCTAGTTATGTTACGGAGGTGTGTGTCGGTGATAAGAAGAGGGATTTCCGAGCCTGGCTTACTGCTAAATCACGTCTCTTGTTAGTGACATTTTTGTGCTACTTCCGCTGTGTGTGCATGGGTATTGACATTTCATCCTACACTAGTTGGACGTGGCAGTAGTTGGGGATGGATTTGGCTTCAGTTCTGTTTCATTTCGTTTCAGTCCTGGTTCTCCGCATCAGCTGTTTACTGTTATGAATGTGACCTTATATTCTGATGTGTGCGTGTCATCCTTGCACCAGGACCATGCTAATGGTATTTGTGTCAAGTTTTTTGGATGTAGTTGAAAGACGTCGCACAGGTCATCGGAGTATCGAGCTTCGATCCGCTGAAGTCACAAGCTCAAGTTAGCCAGTACTCAGCAGGGTGGCTGCACGCCAAGATGCGCTTCGAACACAATAATTACTCGTGAATTGCTACTAGTAATTCGAAAATTACCTCAAGGGAAGATCTGCCAATCCACCATCTCGGAGTAGCTCGGCACATTTAAGCTTGGCTGTTCCCCTCGCGTTCTGCTTCCACGACCACGGCTGTAAAGCTGAAAGCAAGCAGAGCAGAGGCATTGGCACCTATCATCGAAAGGCCGAAACTTTCTCGTGCGCCTGCTAGTAAAAGGCTTTAGCAAATCACGGCACAACTGGAGCGCAGGTTGAATTTCTTGACGCTTGGAAAGGCGGCATGGCACAAGTCACCCGAAAAAGGCAAGCTCTCCTCGCCCGCCCCTGTCGGCTCGTATATCTCTATTCTCTAGTGGTGGCACGGCATCTGTCTGTCAGATGCTACTCGGTTTCTGCGGTGCCGCCACATCAAACAAAGCTTGGGCGTTTTTGGAGCTTCTCGCTCGCTCACCGACTCCTTGTTCGCTCCACTGGTGTCGCCGCCAGCCTGGTGTCGCCTCTCACTTCGGCGTGTGCGTGCTCGCTCAATTTCTATCGTTTTTTTAGTGGATTTCTACTCGCTTCTTGGTGGGGGCGGGCACCGGAGATTGTAAATTCAGAGTTGCGTGCTGCGTATTAATTGGTAATACCTACAATTTCGAGTGGTCTTCGTCGTAGAAGTCACTTTTGCCGCCGAGGGCACGGCAAGATTGACTTTATGACCGTAACCTGTTTTCTTAATTGAACTATAACCTCCGATCAGAATGTCATGTATTAAAAACCGGAGAGAGTATACTACAAGATTTCCATTTTGTACTACCTCATTCGCCGAATTACTGCCATGAATCTTATTCAAGTATTTTCGTCTGATCACATATAAGTGTTGTTTTAATCACCTATAGTCGATCATTCTAAGCTTTGATTACAAATTATTTTTATATATCGAGTTTATATATTTAAAAATAATATAGGTAGATTTATCTTGAAAATATTTTTTATTACAATATACTTTTGCTATGTTTTATAAATATACAACAAAAGGTAGTAGCAAAGGATATATTATTATTATGTATTTTATAAATATTGTATATCTATAAGGGGTATATGATTATCTTGCGTATCTTACTCGATCCAGTGTATATCATGACCACCACGGAGAAAAGTATGAAGATAAAATACAAAGAAGTTAATCGTAATGAATAGAAAAGCTATTCCCTGTTCGAGAAGGGTTTCCTAGATATATGGAAGAATAACAGTTTAGAAGGATTACGCTCGGAGGAGTTCGAGTATGATACGCTTGAGTTCTCTTGACCATAAAATGAGGGGAGGGGTACATCCAAGACACACTGATTGATATGAGCACAAGCCTCATAGCAACCCGTGCCTTCAGATCTGTGAAGTTGTGAACCATCAGAGCAAGTCTAGTTGGGTAGAACATCAGCACCAGTCAAAGATCCACAGCAGAAGCTATTCTCATCCAACTTAGGCTTTAGTAGTAGGAACACAGAGATATTTGCCTAGTTTCTTAAGATTAGATCGTACACACCCCTCTTTGTAATTTGCAATCCTAAGATTAATCAAGGAAAGATAGGACATAGGGTTATTATCCACTCGGAGGTCCGAACCTATATAAATCTATGTCTCTCTTTACGATACTTTTTGACGACCAAGCAGGTATCCCTTTACTTACATTATAAATATTGACAGTTGTCTACAAATTCTCGACAGCTAACGTTTTCTGTGGGGATATGAGTAGATCGGTCAACATCAGAAGATATCACATCTCCAGCCATGGTTGGCGCAGATAACATATCCTACAATGACTTTGGACCTGACATCTATGCCATGCTAGATGAGTTATCGGAGATCGACCAACCTCTGAAGGAAACCTGTGATTAGCTAACTTTTGAGTCCGTTGGTCAAGACAATCACCTAGGCGATCGTGCTGGAAAGGGGTTAGGTCACTCTATCACTAAGCCTACACCACCTCCCGGTGGCATTAGGTATGGAAGAATCGAGGGCTTCAATGAGAAAATTCTAGCGGACGAGCCCCGATTCACCGATTTTGATGCTTCCTCCTCATCTTTCTCTTGCGAGGAGGATGAGCATTACGAGATTAACATTCTTACAACTGTGAACCAACAAGATAGTGATGCTTCTAAAAGTCCCGCAAACCCTGCTGGTAAGGATGGTTTACCTGCAACACCAGTTCAGTAGTGCCCATCTTTCCTCTACCACGACACGACAAGTCGAGCGTGCCAATGCCGTCCTCTTAACCCTCCCAAAAGAAGAGTCGGAATGTCAAGCCAGAGCCTATTGGATGAAAGAGTTGACATGGTGCATAGTTAGGGCCCAATAGTAGATAGAAGCATCGGCCTAACGTGTTCAAAAGAGCAATGAGCCCTCCACGAATAGAGGAAACCAACAAAGATGCCCTCTAGAGAACACTCCCTTTCATGCTCAAAGGGGTCCCCCTTCCAAGACGCACTGAGGATTTGAGAGGAGACTCACGTTGCGAAATGGAAGTAAACACGACAAGACGAGGGATTATGCAGAAATCTCCGGAAGACCCCGCCAGGTTTCAAGGATCTAGAACCGACTGGATTTTTAGGGGTGGATATAGGATCTAGGAGGCCGACTAGAGCGGCGTGAATAGTCGGTTCTATAATTTATCTATCAACTTAACCGATAAAGATGCAGAATAAAAACAATCGGTTACGAAACAACTAAACCCCCCAAATCTATGTCTCAACAAAGTGATCAAAACTATGTTTATGTCAAGGTTTGTAACCTAGGCTGACATGTAAGGAACTATAATTATAGAAATGTAAATCGCATAAAGTAAATAAGCTAAAGTATGCAAACCACAAAGGAGACACTATATTTTTTACTGTGATCTCAGAGACTTACCGATCTCCCCTAATCCATGTTGAGGTGGGTTCAAGCCATTAACTGCTCCTATATCAAGTATGCAATTCACACCATAAGCAACTTGATCTTGAGCCAGATTAATCCAATAAACCACTCACTACCTCGATTCCACTAGAGTTGCACTATACCACTCCGGCAAGACATGCACAAAGCCTCTCACATTCACATAGAGCCTTCTCACAAGCTTCTTTGAGAAGATCACTGGATCACAACGCCACCATATCGTCTAGGTATTGGCAAACATCAAGAGTAACAAGTCAAGACGAACTCGACTCTCACCAAGTGCCTAAAGCTCAATCTCGAATGCAAATGCACTTGATTCTTGACTCACAACCTTCTCCATGTGCAACCTATGCATAGATGTGTGGGGAGGACTTTACTTAGATCAAGGATGCTCAATGTTGGCAGGAGAGTTTCTCCAAGTCGCTGGACAAGAGGTATATATAGGTCACATCACCAAAAGTAGTTGTTATACCTGAGATGATCCAAACCTCTGTATTTGGTGATCTGACTGTCACTCAAGCCAACAGCTATAAACTAGTTGTTACAGCCTTTTCACACCTTTGATGGTTAGACTGGTCAGATCGCCAACCGTTTCACAGAAATGAAAGTTCTCTGTTAGTTCCGGTGGTCAGACTGGCAACCTCTCCAAGAAAATGAGGGTTCTCTGCAAACTCTAGTGGTCAGACCGGCACACTTGGTGGTTAGACCGCCATTCCCAGATCAGCACAGCTGACACTCAGAGAAGCAATAAAAACTTTTGAACCCGATGTCCGATTTTGGTGATCTTGGACTCTATGAAAATCTTATTTAGATGGATACACATCCAACTTGATTGCTTGATCTCAAATACATTGGATCAAACCTAGAAACATAGTCCAAAGATCCACCACAAGGAAACTGCATGAACCTCAAATGTCTGAAAAATTTTGCAAACTAAATGCTTCATGCGACCAATGGTTATAAAGCATTCACTATGATAACTTGCAAAATATATTTGCAAACTTAGTGATATACCACATGGAGTAGGAACATGAACTTGAGCTATTTGTAAAACCCATTTACAAACTATAGCATCCAATGAAAGAGAGCATGCACATGCAAGATTGAGCTTATCAACACTTGATAAAACTCAAGTAATCATCGTGTCGGTTTAAAGAATAGTGGGGTCCCTCACGGGCGGACCCACGTCGGTAAGATATCAGCAGGTACCGCATATCACGTTTTTGTCTGGAACCATGGTTCTCCCATACGACCAGTTAGCAACCGCGCAACCAGTCAGCAACCATGCAACCAGGCTCTCCGACCAAGCTCTACGAATAGTCCTCAGGTCACAGGAGCAAACCCTGCGACTAGTCCCCTCTGGTCGCAGGGCAAGTATGTATCTAAACATTCTAAATCACAATAAATGCCTTTCCATCAAGTATTTTCCTTCCCCAGGTCCTCTTTTGGGTCGTCCAAAGCATGGCCGGCGTAGAGCTGACGTGTCCCGTCTCGTAGCATTAAAAGCTACACGACAGGATTGACGCGTGTGGCAGATGCGCAGGCGGTGTGTGGGACGGGATAGGGCAGTCCAGGCGACTGGGATGACGCAGGTGGTGGAGCTTTGGGACAAGCTCTGTAGCGCCGTAGAGCAAATGATTACGTTTGCTCTTAGTAGTGATGGGCCGAGCTGGGAAAGCTCTAGCAAGGCCTCAGTCCATGTCTTGACTCACGTGTAAATCCTCTCTCCCTTTGATATATAAAGGGAGGAGTACCAAGCTTGTAAAGGGGAGAAGGAAAAATGAGAGGCTTAGAGGCGAAAGAGGCTGAGAAGAAGGTTGATCAAGAACATCATATGTACGTCACT
The DNA here is from genome assembly GCF_958298935.1 of Phragmites australis. Classification (NCBI taxonomy): domain Eukaryota; kingdom Viridiplantae; phylum Streptophyta; class Magnoliopsida; order Poales; family Poaceae; genus Phragmites; species Phragmites australis. Next base: position 24,258,446 of record NC_084929.1, read on the forward strand.
TAGACAACAAGAAGAAGAATACACAAGATGTAGGGCTATTACCCTAAGGGGGCCTGAACCCGGATAAACCCCGGTGTTCTTAAGTCACACACACACACAGCCAGATCCAACATACGCTTCCCGAATAAAGATCACGCACCCATCGTCCGATGCACCTCAGAATCATTGTCAGGGATTTACCTCCGACATTTGGCGTCCTAGGTAGGGGATGCGTTTCCGTGTTCGGGATTCAAGTTGCTGTAAGGTGTTCTTCGTTGGGTACGACCCAGATGGAGCCGATATGTACCAAACTTAGGACATCGGACCAGGATCCGAGGACTCCGGGAGGCTGCTGAAGCATCCATGCTCTCGGCGCCAAGGAGAGCTCATGGACCGCAAGCTCTAGGGGAACGAGTTTCTTCGGTGGCAGCCCCACCTGGAGGATCACTCACCACGCAAGGACTGCCACCCCCAGCCCCGTGACGTGAACCAAAACCATCGGGCAAGTATGATTCGATCTGACAACAGAATATCAGGGAACTAATCGCGTGTGTCGTTTCTCCGAGCAAGCTCAACCCAGGACAAATAGAAGGGTCTACACCTCGAACTTCGGGCACGAGTAACAACCACTCCCCACAGGAATGGGGGAATCCTTGTTCTACCTTGCAGGATTTCAAAGGGTCACGGACGCGGTACTAGTCGCTAACGGGGCATGTTTCCTCCCGACCAGGAAGGAGCAAGCATAAGACCATGCATCGTCAGGTACATGGTTCAAATCCATTTTTTTTCCAGTTGTTAAATGCAAAGCGGAGTATGAGGGCCTCTTAACCGGAACACGAGCATCGCCCACGTGGGGAGAAACACCTACTAGCGATGAGGGACTCACTACTAGGTGAAACCCCATCACCAAGGGGTCTTCAGTGCTCGGACCGGACGATGGCGACATACCTCTCCGAAGTGAGAAAGCTAGAGCAACACTCCATCGGCTGGGAAGTTACACACATCCCTCGCAAGGATTTCTTCCTTGTCTGATAGGCTGGCCCGTCTAGCCTCTTCTTGCGAACCTATCCCTATCGAAGTTTTTGAGAAAAAAATTCACATGACCACTTGCTGCGGTCTCGGGCCGAAGAGGAAGGGATGCTTCACTTAGAAACAGAACACCAGAGGCAACACCTTTGGAGGCAATGCCTCCCTTGGTGCTGTCAACCTCGAGGGGACACTATGTGGACGCCCTTCTCGATTCAGGTACGACCTAGATGGATCAGATCTCGGACTACCTTCAGAATCAAGCAACTCCTGATGATGATGTGTCAGCAAAAAAGGTCACACGGGCTAACCGTGAGAATCCTCATTGGTAGAGGGATGCCTCTACCACCAAGGGATCAATGACCCTTTACTGAAGTACATCGCTCAGGATGGGGGGAGCACAACGCTCCCTAACACCTACGGAGGCAGACGTGGAGGCCGAACCTTCCACCGCCCTCCAGAATACTCACGAGTAGGTGAAAAGGTGCGAGTTGTGCCGGCACCATGACCGGAATACCTACCTACCAGCCCAGTCACTTGAAACCAGACCACTCTCTCGGCTTGTCGCTGTCTGGGGGTTGGACGCTGTGGGACCGTTCTCTAAAGCCCCAAGCAGCCATAAATTCCTAACCTCAGACACGGCCATGACCACTGCACGCGGAACTGGTTGCAGGTCACTAACGACCTCCAGTTTCCTGGCCTCGCGCAGTCAGGTTGACCGGGGTGGTCGGTCGCCGAGCATACAGCTCGCGGAACGCCAGCTCTACGTATGAGGCTGCTCAAAGACAAGCCTGTTTGACTATTTTGCAGGACCTTCCGGACGAGCGTGGACATGACTTGTAAGTTTTTCCAAATTAAAGTAATCAAACCCTTTATGTTGCAGGACTCCATGGACAAACACGGTTTCTCGCCACATTCTGAGATTTGTTAGCCCACTCGCTCGTGTTGGCGAGACGAGATCCGAAACTAACCTGCTCGCACGATGACAGGGTAAAGGCGCCCGAGGGTTAACGACCACATTGCCGCAAGTCCTAAATCAGGTCGAGCGCTGGTCGCCACCGAAAGGCTCATCGTGCTAAGGGTCTCCCTTGGCGTCAGGAATGTTGCTCACGAGCAGCTTAATGCAATCCTTCCTAAGCGATACAGGCACTCCGAAGACTATTCGTCATCCAAACACAGAGAAAAAGCACATAAGGGCCAAATGCCTATCATTACAAAGCCCATGGGCTGGTTCCAAATAAGCCTACGACATTCCTCCTAGGACCCAAAAATACCCCTAACGGGGTTGAACCGGACGGTCCACAGACAGGAACGAACGACATACAAAAATAAATCAGCCCAGGCGTTGAGTTCCTCCGTGGTCATCCGAGTACCTTCAAAACCGGTGTCGACTGCCAGCAAGAGGTCCAGGTCGGGGAAGTGGTCACTTACACAGGTGAGGGCTAGGCAGGTGCTAGAGGCTCCGACCTCAAAAAGATGGTCTCCGACAGTCTCACGAATCCTCTACTCAAGCCCACCTGCCTCCTCGGATGCTGCTAGGAACCACTCGACATGACCTAACACGATGTTCCTAGGGGTCGAACGGACCTAGATGCCAGCGCACCGAAGCAACGAGTCGAAGGGGGTGAAGGCTCAGCTGAGTTGGTTGTAGAACGCCACTCACCGCTCGTCGCTCTCCTTGGTTAGCCGCTCGAGTTCCTTTCACACCGCATAGAAATCTTCCTGGCAGTGGCGAAGGCGGTCGTAGAACTCCTCCCTCTGCTGGGCGCTATCCCTTGTCACCCGTTCTAGATCCCTCTTCGCCCCGAGCAACTCCTCCCGGCAGGCTGGTAAAAAAAGGGAGCATAAGCCAGATCGGTGTCAGCCGGACGAACCCTACTGGTGTGACCTAGGACCATCACGCAGTGCGAGTGGTTAGTACAACACACCTTGAAGGTCGCTCGAAGTACTCACCCGCTCGGCCACGGACCCTCGGACACATCTGGCCGTCACCTCCAAGGATTGTCGGTCGGAAGGGTGGTCGACGAATATGGTTGGGGATTTGATGAGGGCTAGGGGGCCAATCGGCATGGTTGGCGGATCGGTTCGGGTGGGAGGCTCGGACACCCCGGGAACTCTACGACCACAACAACACAATCTTGTCAGGAAACAAAGGTGTGGGGGCTACATTCAAAAAATGTTACATAACAAAGGTTACAATCGAGTCTTTTACTCCTCGGTGGCCTCCAGCCGAAAGATCGATGTCACGTAGTCCATCGCCCCCAGGCACTCGCGTTGATGTCTCTCCTCGGCTTCTGGACCAGCAACCGCGGCCCCTTCCTTGACCAAGTCCAGGTTGAAGTTAGGGTCATAGCTGCGGTAGCACCGAAAGATGTACTTCGTGGTTTCCCTCACCGCATGTGAAAGGTCCTCCGCCCCATTAACGCCAGGGTGGTAGGGAGCTCAGAGAAGTGCTCCGCAAGGACCTGGAGGGCGTAGGCCCAGGCTTGGGCGGTACGGCCATCCTTCGGCTCAATCACACCCAGCCTGAGGCTACTCAGTGGATCCGCCAGTGCTCTGATGGCTTCCCGGAGGATGGTGAGGGTAGTACGCTCTTCATCCTTGAGCTGGGAGCGCTCGGCAGCTAGCACAACCTTCTCTTGGGAGTGCTCGCCGTACCTCCTCCACATCTCTGCCAGCTGCTTCTCCAGCACGGCGCATTTGCTGGTCGCCGTGTCCTTCTCTTCAACCAGCTTGCGGACGGCGACTGGGAAATGACCGACCCACGAGAGCAAGTCAGGAGTCAAAACAGACTCCTCGACCAAGCTCGTGGGGCCTGGAGCCGCTGTCGACACGCTGAGGGGCAAAGCCAATGCTGGCAGGGGTGTCGGGGCATCAGGCCGGGGCACCGTCGAGGGGGGGGGGGGCGGTCGTAGTGGTGACTGAAGGCCTATGACAAACTAGCAAAGTTGTCGAATCAAGAAGAAAATAGCTGATCAAAGTATCTGCAATTGCCCAGAAAGGCCTATTGAAGAGGACAACCCCGTGAGTGGGCCGTCGGTGCTTGGGGTCTCGCAGGGACGTTTTGACGCCCCCGCATCCAACGATCCTTCCGCCGCCATCTTCCCACGTCGTGCGGACGCTATGTCCCCGATGCCAGGGTTGGATCGCGCTTGGCTAGGACGGATCTGGTCGCGGGGCGCCGGGTCGGTCCCGAACCGGTCGCGGGGCTCTGGGTCGGACCTGGATTGGTCGTAGGGCACCAGGTCGGTCCCAGACTGGCCACGGGGCACCGGGTCGGTCCCAGTCGGAACACAGGACGCCGGGTCAGTCCCGGTGGGGCCGCAGGACACCAGGTCGGTCTTGGACCGGTCGCGGGGAGCCTGGTCGGCCTCCAGCTAACCGGCACCACTTAGGACACCGCTACCTTCGACTACCACTGGACCCTACGGAGGTTGGCCGCCCCCCAGCCCAGTTGGGTGAGAAGCGCAACCCGGACGAGGGATGTCCGGGGCAGGGACAGATGCTTCCCGACCAATCTCCCTAAGGGCCTCATCGACCTCGTCGATTATTTTCCTCAGGGCATCGACCTCGGGAAGATGCTGAAGATAGTGTGAGAAATAAAACTGTGGCCAAAAAAAAAACTTGGAGTAGTGAATTCGGGGAAAATATCCAACATACTAGCCTAACCCGTGCCCTATCGCCCAGAGGGAGCTCGCATAGAGGGATGCACGGATGGCCTCCTTTCCTGGTGGCCACCGCCATCAGTGATCTGACCCACAGATCGATGATCTCATTAGAAAGATCTGAAAATAATAATGGTAAAACACCGCTCGATTGGGCCTCCCGTGGCAAGGAGACGGTTGAAGCATTACCTACGGAACCCTCCCTGGTATCATCATCGCACCCGATGTACAGGTAGGCTAGGTGCGCCCTTCGTCGTAAGGGGCAAAGCCGGCGCTTGATGAAGTCGCACACAACATCCGACCCCGATAAACCGGCTTTCGCTAGTCCCCTAACCCGGTCAGCGAGGGATAGTAGCTCGACGGTCGGCATGGGAGAGCTCGCCAACTCTATGCAAGACGTGCCGACGCTTCGAGCACGTGAAGGTTGTCAAGGGAGTCTTCGGTCGTATGGTAGAACCACTCCTCCCTCCAGCCCGACCACGATGATTTTAGGTTCATGTCCAAGTAGGAGCTAGCGATGCCGTCTCGGAGATGAAAACCGCAGCTCCCAGTGGCCGGCCCTGGCTGGAGCCGAGCCACATAGAAAAATCTGAAGAGATCGAGACATGGCTCGACCCCTATGAAGTTCTCGCACATATGAGCAAAGATGCTCAGCATGATGATGGAGTTGGGATTTAGATGAATATGGCAAATATCATAGAAGGAGATGACGGTGTAGAAGAACTCAGAGAAAGAGGGGACGAGACCGGCCAAGAAAAATGAAGCAAAGATTATGATCTCCCCCTAGCGGGGAGCAGGAACATCTCCCCCAGGGCGGTACCCGAAAGACAAACGGTGCGGAAGCAGACAATTCTCGTACATCTGCTTCAGCTTCGCAGTAGTGCACTTGGACTTGGGGAAATCAGCCTCCTTTCCGGTGCGTGGTGCCACGAGGATACGGTGATGGTTGTTTGAAAGGCTCCGGTGGGGACTGGAGAAGGTCTCTTGCGTAAGAGCTCAGGCGGCAGAGAGATTTCTTGGGCTTTTCGTCCTCCCATTTATAGGATCGGCTCGGTTCCACCGCCTCGGCTCCCAAGGACCCATCTGGGGAACCAAAAATTCCTCATAATCCAGCGCCCATTATGGTTTCTCTTTCCCACTATCCTTTTTCTAGGGGCGGTTAACCTCCCCTCTGGATGCGGTTTTCTGGGATGACCACGAGATTGGACCGTAGCGATGAGCACGAGATTCACCTAGGGCCCAAGTGTTTCGACCAAATCCAGTCACGGTCATCTAACAAACTGCTCAATCTACCGCATCCGCAAAGGAGCTTGGGGACTACTGTCGGTGTAAAGAATAGTGGGGTCTCTCACGGGCGGACCCACGTCGGTAAGATATCAGCAGGTACTGCATGTCACGTTTTGTTCGGAACCATGGTTCTCCCACATGACCAGCCAGCAAACGTGCGACCAGTCAGCAACCATGCAACTAGTCTCTCCGAACAAGCTCTGCAACCAGTCCCCAGGTCACAGGAGCAAACCCCGTGACTAATCCCCTCTGGTCGCGGGGCAGGTATGTATCCAAACATTCTCGGGTATTTCCTTTCCCCAGGTCCTCTTTCAGGTCGTCCAAAGCATGGCCGGCGCAGAGCTACCGTGTCCTGTCCCGTAGCATTAAAAGCTACGGGACAACCTGACGGGCGTAACAGGAGGTCTTTTGGCAGGTGCGCAGGTGGCGCATGGGAAGGGACAGTGCAGTCCAAGCGACTGGGATGACACAGGCGGTGGAGTGATGGGACAGCTCTGTAGCGCCGTAGAGCAAATGGATACATCTGCTCTTAGTAGTGATGGGCCTAGGGTGGGAAGCTCTAGCTAGGCTTAAGTCTATGTCTTAACTCACGTGTAAATCCTCTGTCCCTCTGATATATAAAGGGATGAGTACCAGGCTTGTAAAGGGGAGAAGGAAAAAGGAGAGGCCTAGAGGCGAAAGAGGCCAAGAAGAAGGCTGATCAAGAATATCATATGTACCTCACTTAGACAACAACAAGAAGAATACACAGGATGTCGTGCTATTACCCTGAGGGGGGCCTGAACCTGGGTAAACTCCGGTGTTCTTGAGTCACACACACATAGTCGGATCCAACATACGCTTCCCGAACAAAGATCACGCACCCATCGTCTGATGCACCCCGGAATCATTGTCAGGGATTTACCCCCGACACATCGAGACCCCTCTTAATAGTACAACATTTATCCTATCAATCCCGTCATTTCTCTTCTCTAATCACCATTGACAAAAAAAAAAAGAAAATGCCTTACAATTTATACATTTGCCTTTAGCTAGTCATCCCGTTGTACTTGATGAACATATCATCCAAGTTCGATAATTCTTTTAGACTTGTCATCAACTCTTTACCTGAGCTTGATGATGATCATCCTTGCTTTCCATTTCGATCCTCTCTTGATCTTTTTGAAGCTTGATGAAGTTCACTTGATTGCTTTCTATGCACCAAAGATGGAATACTTCTCTTTTCACATCATCTTCATCTGATTCACCATCAAGATATGAATTGCATGCATCAAGCACACAAGGTTCCCACTAAGGTTGTCCTGATTTTTCTATTCCAACTAGGCATATTGAATTTCTCAATTCAATGCTTGCCTTTATATGGAACCTAATCCCAACTCACTCTCAAGCATATAACACATGTGTTAGTCCATAAAAATCTTTATTGACAATCTTATACCTTTGGTCACTTGATCTCCACAAGTGACTTAGCGTTCACACTTATCGTTAATCTTCTTTGAGCTTCTCCTTCATCTCATGAGCATCACCTAGAGCTCAATGACTTCGATACATCTCTTTGATCTCATGGCATTCCTGAATGAATCCATGTTTAATTCTCCATGCATGACCTATAGAAATAACCTACTAACAATTCTCAACAATTTTGTTAGTATATAGGTATTGTCATTAATTACCAAAATCACACTTAGTGGCTAGATGCACCTTTAGTGGAGAGACGACTACAACAATTGGAGAACTCTATGGTTATTAGGTGTCGGGCTTTCACACCCAGCTCAGAGCAGTGCGTTGGTCGAATAGATTCCAACCTGACAACATTGAGAAATACAACAGAAATGCTAACCCAATGGAGTTTCTCTAGATCTACACGACTACAATCCAAGCTACTCAGGGAGATGATCAAGTCATGGCCAATTATCTCCCTAAAACTCTTGAAGGGCCAGCTTGTTCATGGCTGACCAATCTACCTCCAGTCTTGATCGAGTCTTGGGTGCATCTTGTGAATTTTTTTGTGGGAATTTCTAGGGGACATACAAGCGCCCTAGGAAGGAAGACGATCTCCACCATCTCTGACAAGATCTCGAGGTATCACTCTAGAAGTTCATCAGGCGATTGAGTAACATGAGAAACACGATCCTAGATATCATCAATCCCTCGATAATCCAACAGGGTATACAAGATCAAAGGTTGATTGTAGGCATGGCCATGTGACCTCTTCGAGACATCAAAGAACTCTTTGAGTTGGCTAACCATTGTGCATCTGTCAAAGAGGCTATCACCTAGAACTAGTCGGTGGACAGGGGAGACAAGTTACCTCAGTCGGGCAAGGAGGCCTAGGGCTCCAAGTCAACCGAGAAGCATAAGTCGAGCAAAAAAGTGGATAAGGATAAGAAAAGATGAAGACCAACAATCATAATATCATGACCACGTCCCATGACAAGACTTACACTTCTTGGTAGGCCCCTGATAAGGGGAAAAAAGTATTCATTTGGGGATAATTTAAGAAAATATGGTGTTCTATCTACAAATCGGACACCCACGAACTGGAAAATTGTTGAGTCAAGCTCAAACAGCTAGAGCAACATCAGAAGGGCCAACACTTGGGGAAGACCTTTGGCTCCATGTCGTCAGAATATGATGATGATGACAATCTACCATTCTAGGAAGATCCTCATGAGGTGAATAAACATCTTGGGGAGGAGGGGGTCATCTAGCTACAAGTCCAAGAGGAAGATCAACAATGTCGGACGGGAGATCTACGCCATCATCCAGGGGCTGCCCGAAGACCCTCAAGTGGGTTGAGGTCTCAATATATTTTGACCAGTCCGTCTGCACTAAAGCTATCACCCATTTAGGTCGATAACCAAACGTGGTAGAGCCCCCACCATCAACAACTCTAAGGTAAATCGAGTACTAGTGGATGGCAAGAGTTTGTTGAATATCTTGTTCCTTGCTGCTCTAGATGCTATGCTGGTACCTAGGTCCAAGATCGATCCAGTGAATTATGCCTTTCACAACATCATATCTGGCTCTTTGTCCAAGCCACTTTGGCAAGTCTATCTACTCATCACCTTTGGGAAAGTGAAAATTTCTAAATAGAGAAAATCCTTTTCGACATGGACAACTTAGAAACAACGTATAATGCCATTCTCGGTCAGCAAACCCTAGCTAATTTCATGAATGTGGTTCACTACATGTACCAGTCCATGAAGATTCCGAGCCCCAAAGGAGTCATCAACGTTCGAGACGACAGACATATGGCACTGAAGTGTGACAGGAAGAGCCTTGAATTAGTGGAACAGATACCCTTCCACGAGGTCAATTCCGTAGAAAAAGAGTCAAGATCCTCGAAACCCAAGGTTGCTCCTAAACAGAGCGACAAGGCCAAGGCTGTTGCCCTGAATCTAGTGGATCCATCCAACCAAGTCCGGATTGGAGCCATGCCAGACCCAAATAGGAACTCACGTTCGTTAACTTCCTCAGGGCGCATAATCAACTACTCGTGGATATTGATCGACTCCACGAGTTTTACGTTTAATAAGTTAGTAAGTTAGGCTAGATGTATTTCATTTCTCCTATCGGAATAGTAAAGTCACTGTGTTTCTCAGAAGCAGTGTGCAATTTTATTTTCATTCATTTTCGTAAGACTTAATGGCTAAATTTTGGCTGTACTGGAGCATCACCAGTCTGTTTTGCCAAGTGTAACCTACTTGATGATCTTTTGGCGTCCTCAATACGAACAAAAATATAAACAAAATTTATGTTTTTCTAATAATAAGTAATAATGCATTTCTCGTAACTTCTGATTGTTTGATTGAAAAGTTCTACATGAATTGAACAGTCGGGGGCTAGGAAAATAGAACCTTCTTCTCGAAATTTCTGATTGTCCGATTGAAAGGCTCTTCAAACTTCTATTGGACATTATCTTGATTGTTCTGAGAAACATTTTGAGAAGCGCAAGCTGCTAGATTATTAGCCAGTTGTTAATTGAAGTTAGTTTTGAACTTATCCCATTGGACTTATTTTCCTTTTTCAATAGACTGAGGTATAGATCAACAAAATTCTTAGGGTACGGCATTTCTTGGTATGATGGTTTGTACATCCACACTTATGATAAACCTGCAAGTGTCATTGTGATCATTTTTCTAGAAATTGCCTTACCCTTGTTGGATCCATGGAATTTCTAAGTTGAGAAACCAAATTGAAATGTGCCTTGGTTCATATGTGATGAGTGATTGATAATGGTGTTGATTTTGTTTGATGATTTTGAGATTGCATGGGCATGGTTATGTACTACAATTATGATCATAACTAACCGAAGTTACAGAGAAAATGGAGTTGACATGTTTGTCTCTGAATCCAGGAAAATTGTACATGCTGGATGATCTGGCACTGAAGAAAATGAACTCGCCAGATGATTTGGCGTTCATATTCATTACACATCAGAGCATTTCAACGAAGAAGCAAAAATTGAAGTGCAAACCGGATTGTCCGTCGTTGGGCATCAGTGAATGCCAGATCTTTTCTTGCAGAGAGGTTGCAAACTTTTATACACCAGACGGTCCGGCGCTGGGCAATATGTATGCCGGATGCTTCACTGGAGTAATTTGTCCAGAATGAGTGCAAAATGGATTTCGGCAAGAATGGATACATCGAATGGTCCGACAATGGGCATGAATACATGCTGGACTATTGCTAGCAGAGGAGATTTTAGGCGGCCTGGTCTGCTGAGTTGAACACGCCGAATGGTCCAGCGCTTAGGACGAGTGAACATCGGATCATTCGACATTTATGATTTTTCAGAGATGTGTCATTTCTGTAGGGATTTTGATTTCAACTAACTTGTGATGGAGTTATACGGTGTTGGATGTACATGGTTGCTTGTCTCATGATGTGTAGGTGGTGGATGCAATTTGGTGGCCGACAGCGAGAAGATCGGGGTTAAGCGGGGAGCTTGGGGCCAAACGATCAAGGGAACCAGGAGGAGTCAAGGGTGATTCTTGCTATACACGTGGAGGTAAAGCAAAATATGAGATGGAGGATGAAAATGGTTTGTTGATAAAGTCAAGCGAAATGGATACCGGTGCAAGTGACAATGTGGTCTAAGGGATCAGGAGTGGGAGAGACTTGCCGATGGTCAATATCGTAAGATAGAGGACACGCGTCAACATCAAAATACTTGCATAATGTGTAAGCAAGTGGTTGTGAGTCACACTTTGAGATGCGTGCAAGGCTATTTTCCTGGTTTGGCTGCAAAAACCATGGGAGGTTGGAGTGCAAGTGGCATCATCGTGAAGCTTGCGTCAGGACGAGGCTAAGCCATGAAGGTGCCACCATCATCCGATGGACGGAGAAAAATTCGAACAAAACTATGCCCGTGGTAGGTGGGAGTGCATTGTAAGTGAAGGGCAGTTTAGGGACATTATTGCTTAAGGGTTAAGGAAGCCTCCTAGGCCTATAAATAGAGGGGTATGACTGGTGGATTCAGGAGGGCTTTTGAGAGTTTTGAAAGCCTCCCACTCGTGTTGTGTGGAGAGAGAGGAGTGCTTAGCCTATCTTCAGGTGATAGTTTTTGTGAGAAAACACTTTATAATCTTTCAAAAGAGGGTGTTCCTTTGAGATTAATGAAGAGTGTGTTTTTGTGTTTGCTTGAGTTTATCTCCTTCTAGTCTCTGCTTTGGGATCTCTTGTTTTCGTGCATGTTTTTGGTGTTTACTTGTTGATTTTCGTTTCCTTGAGAGCTGCTTGTTTTGGGTCGTGTAAGAGGTGTTTTTTCTTGTTGCTAGAGGGTGAATCATCTCATATGAGTTGGTATTTAACTATCCCAACCCGCTAGATCCATCAACTTGAAGAATCATTTCTTCCAGTGGCTAGTTCTCTTATGTTTAGGTGTTTTTGAGGTGTTTTTCTCAAAGTTGCTTGATTCTTTGCGCTATTACTCTTAATATGGCCTTAACCAGAACCTAGTTTTTTGATTCATCTAAGAGGAGCATTAGTTTTGGAAGTATTGCATTAGTTATTGTCTCTCTTGCTTCCGCATGTGCTTTTGAGGTGGTTTGGGTTCTAAAATAGGAGCATGCCATCAGTTTAAAAAGAAATTTGTTAAGATGCCTATTCACCCACTCTCTAGTCACCTATATCGATCCTATAATTGATATCGGAGCCGGTTTGATCACGAGTTGACCTTAACCGGCTTTGTGATCCGTATGCGACAATAGAGAAACATGAGAAGATTTCTTTCTTTGAACGTCAGGACTTTACATACATGAAGGTGCGCATGGAGGCTTATTTCCTAAGCCAAAGAAGTGCAATATGAGAGATTGTGGACTCTCAATATGAGATTCTTGTCACTCACGCCACTCATGCTCAAATTGAACAATATGAAGCCAATAACAAGACTAGAAACGTCCTGTTAATGAGCCTGAGTCATAATGAGTCGTAATGAGTTCGGCAGAGTTCATAACCTCCGTACTACCTGTGAGATTTGGTCTACTCTTGGTGTCTTTCATGAGGGAACTAACCAAATTAAAGCTCAGTGGTAGAGAACTTACAACCAAGAATATCAGATGTTCGTGCAGAGCCCTGGGGAGTTTTTGGATGTTATGTTTGCTAGATTTGATGGAATTGTTAGCAACCATAGATTGATAGGGGTTTTGCAATACTCTAACCATGAGAGGGAGATCAAACTTATATATGCTCTTGATTGTAGCATATAGAAAGTGGAGATCTCAAGCATTGAAGAGTCATCCAGTTATGATGCATTGATTTGTGATGAACTCTTCAGCAAGCTCAAATCCACCGAGATAGCCAAGGCGACTATAATATGACTAAGAAACTCCCTATCTCAGAACATGGCATTGGTTTTTGGACCTAGCGGTGGTAGTCGTGCTAGAGCTGGATTATCTTGTGCTAACCTATCACCTAGTAGATTTGCTATGTCTTATTTGGTTTCTATCACAGAGAAGTAGGTAGATGCACTTGATGATGTGGACTTGACTTTGATTGTGAAGAAGTTCAGCTGCTTATACAACAACTGCCGAGATCGGAGGAGAGGTGGTTCTCGTGCTTGTTTTTGAGTGTGGTGACACCACTCACTTCAAGACGGACTGTCTCAAGCTCAAAAAAAGGGAAGACCGCAACCACGACCACGACAAGCACAAGAAGAACAAGAAGACTTTCTTCAAGAACCACGAAAATATGGCCAAGAAGGCAGCCAAGGTGGCATCTCTAGCTTTTATGGTGGCACTCAGCGATGTCGACACCACCTCAAGCGAGGAGGAGACCTCGAAGGAGGAGGAGTCATTCATGAGAAACAAGAAGAAGAACAATGAGTTCACTGGCCTTTGCTTCATGATGGACGACAATGATAGTGACCCTGAGCTTGGCTATTATGAGGTATCACCTTCCTACAACCAGCTTTCTATTTAAGTCGATACCTTGAATGATGTACTTATTAGCCAGGACAAGTTTCTCAAGAAGGCAGCTCAGGAGATTAAGGAACTCAAGTCTAGATTGTTCATCTTCTAAGCTTGAGTTGCTTAAGTCTAGGGTTAATGATGAGGAGTGTGATAATTGCATTGTGGCCATGAGTTAGCTTGCCGAGCTTCAGACTTTGTATGCTCAAGTTGTCGGTTGGCTTGAGACTGCTGAGAAGAAGCTCCTTAAGGAGGAGTCTAGACCTACTCTATTAGGCGATTGCAAAAGTTGTCCTTTGCTCTCAAAGGATGTTGATGTGAAAGCTAAGCGTATAGAAGAGCTAGAATCTAGATTGGAGAGTGCCGACAATTCTAAGGATATGCAGCCAAACTGTCCCACTTGTATAATTCTTAAAGACAAGCTCAGCTAGGGGCAGGTTCAGAAGCTCATGGCCAAGAATGAGTATCTCCTTTCTCTTGTGGAGAAGTGCTCAGAATGCAAGGGCAAAATAGATTTGATCTTGGCCAAGACTAGGATGTGTGTCGATAAGGGTTTAGCCTTCTGTTTGGGTTCTGAGAGGGTGGCATACAATGGAGTTGGTAAGACTATTTTCACTTAACTTACTACCCTAGAAATCGAGAAGTCCAAAATCAATTCCACACCACAACCCATCAAGAAATACACTCCACAACCCATTAAGAAGAAAGCCACACCATAACCCAAGAGAGCTGCACAGCCTAAGATGAGAGTCCCTGTGAGAGAGCCTAGAATGACCGGTAGTCAAGTTCCCGAGATACACTACCATTGCACCTAATGCCAGAGAGAGGGTCACCTAGTTGGGTTTTGCTTTTGCTGAATAAGAGATGAGTGGCGTGAGTGGGAGTGGATTACTTTAGACATGTAGCGTCCCTCTCTTTGATGTACATGAGCCTTTTTCTTGCTCTCGCTCATGAGTTTCTGACTCTCTTCAGTTCTCCTCTAGAGGTGTTGCCCGGTGTGGATCATACCATGGCTCATATGGTTTTGATCCACATGAGAGAGGCTTTGTGTCACAACACTTTTGTAAACCACATTTTCTCATCATAGTGCTCGCTCCCAGCCTACTAGAGTTGTTTTACCTACACCTATTTTCACATCTTCTCCTCGAGCGACTTGGTGCTGGATACCCAAGGTGTTTTTGACTTACCCCAGCACTGAGTACTCAAATTCTTCTTACATGATGTAGGTGGTAGGTGGAGGCCTAAAAAACAAGTGGATCATTAACTCCGGTTGTTCGCGCAATATAACCAGAGATTCATCATGGTTTTCCAACCTCATCCCAACGAAGCGACACAAGTACATCACTTTAGGGGATGATTGAAAAGGAAGGGAGAAAGACAAAGGTATGGTAAAGGTGAATGAGAGTTTCACTCTAAAAAATGTGGCTTTGGTGAAGCATCTAGGGTACAATTTACTTTCTGTATCTCAATTGCTGGATGAGGACTTAGAAGTGTGCTTCAAGCGCGATACTTCTAGAGTTCTTGATTCCTTAGGTGCTTTGATTTTACCAGATTTCTCAAGTAGTGAGGATCTTTGGAGTTGATTTTTTAGAGTCTTTTGGTTCTTCTCGATGCTTAATTGCTCAACCTTCTTCTGAGCTTTGGATGTGGCATAGGAGACTAGGGCACATGAGTTTTATTTTGGTTTCCCGATTGAGTACTATAGGCTTGATCCGAGGATTACCAAAGCTCAAGTTTGAGAAGAACTTGGTTTGTATTCCTTGTCAGCATGGCAAGATGATTACCGCTTCTCACCCACCAATCAATCTGGTGATGACTGAATGACCGGAATAACTTCTCCATATGCACACCATTGGACCTTCCCATATTCGTTCGGCGGGTGGGAAATGTTATGTACTTCTCATTGTTGATGACTTCTCTCACTACACTCGAGTGTTCTTTCTTGTGAGCAAGGATGAAGTGTTCTCACACTTTCAAAGGTTAGCTTTAAGATTGTTCAAGAAACTCCTTGGTTAATTGAAAGCTATTCGCAGTGATAATAGGACAAGTTCAAAAACTATCTCTTTGATGCTTTCTATCTTGAATATGGTATGGAGCATCAATTTTGTGCCACATGCGTTCCTCAGCAGAATTATATGGTTGAGAGGAAGAATAACACTTAGATGGAGATGGCTAGGATGATGCTTGATGAGCATAGGACTCCTAAAAAGTTTTGGGCAGAGGCTTTGAGCACAGCTCGATATATCTCCAATTGGATTTTCTTACGCTCGATTTTGAATTTGACATCTTATGAGTTACACTTTGGGAGGAAACTGAATGTTTCACATTTGATTGTTTTTGGATATCATTGCTTTATCTAAAGCGTTCTTTCGATGAGATTTTCTTGGGATATTCTCTTCATAGTCACTCTTATAGGGTTTATAATCTTGACACTAACACCATAATGGAATCTTGTGATATGACTTTTGATGAATCAATCATGTATGCTAGTTCTGCTTTCGACTGTGTAGGTGACAAAGAGATTGGCGAAAGCATCTTCGTAGATGGCGACCTTCCAACTCTTGGTGATGATGAGAATGATCCACTACTTACTTCCATCACACCTGCTCCCGAGCTGGCTCTTGCTTCTTTTACACCGGCAGAGGGTCTTGTAGCCTCTACCTCCACTTTAGCTACTTTCGAGCTTGCACCAGCTATGTTTGAAGGGGAGGTAGTGTCACAACGCGAGGCTCCTCGACACATTTAGTGGATACATCCCCCTCAACAGATGATCGGCGATCTTGGTGAGAGGATAACAAAATCCAAATGTGCTCATCATGCTCATTTTACTGATTCTGTATTCATTGTTTCTTTTGAGCCCCATGATGTTGGACATGCTCTTTCTGATTCAAATTGGGTTAATGCCATGCATGAAGAACTAAGAAAATTATTAGAGAAACCAAGTTTGGGTCCTTGTAGAGCTACTTCTAAATGTTCACACCGTAGGCACCAAATGAGTTTTCAAAAAACAAATAGGGGAAGGATGGGTTTCTAGTGAGAAACAAGGCTAGACTTGTGGCTCAAGGTTTTACTCAAATAGAGGGGATAAACTTTAGATAGGCTTTTGCACCGATAGCTAGACTAGAAACCATTAGGTTCATCCTTTACATTTTTGGCATCCTAGGGTTTCAAGTTATACCAAATGGATGTCAAGAGTATTTTCCTAAATAGTTTCATGGAGGAAAAGGTCTATGTTAAGCAAGCCCCAAGTTTCGAGCACCCTAAATGCACACATAGAGTATATAAGCTAGAAAGCTTTATATGGGCTTAAGCAGACGCCTAGGGCTTGGTATGATAGGCTTAAGCCTTTCTTGCTAGAGCATAAGTATGTAATGGGGTTGGTGGATAAAACTTTGTTCATATTTAGGCATGATTTTGATTTTCTACTTGTTCAGATATACGTGGATAATATCATTTTTTTGGTGGATAAAGTTTATAGAAACTATGAGCAGGTAATATGAGATGTCAATGATGGGCGAGCTCAACTTCTTCCTTGGACTGCAGATCAAGCAATACAAGCAATGTACATTCGTCCACTAGATGAAGTACACCACGGACTTCTTGAAAAAGTTCGGCATGAGTGATGTGAAGCCCCTGATGACACCGATCGCTACCTCGACCGTGCTTGATTCAGATGAAGATGGCGAGGAGGTAGACTAGTGGGAGTACAGGAGCATGATCTGCTCTCTTATATACTTGATGGTGACAAGACCCGATATCCACTTCATTGTATGCTTGTGTGCCTACATCCAAGTATCAATAAGGACATCTCACTACTAAGCAGTGAAGCGCATATTAAGGTATCTCAAACACACCCATGAGTATAGTCTTTGGTTTTCTGCATCTTCTCTCTCTCTCTCTCTCTTTGTGATTTTTTAGATGCAGAATTTGCTGATTATAGAATTGACAGGAAGAGTATCTCTGGTACTTGTAATTTTTTGGATATTTCTCTTGTGTGTTGGTCTTCTCACAAATAATCTAGTATTGTTCTCAGATTTTGTTGTTGCCGCTAGCTGTTGTTCTCAGATTTTGTGGATGATTGTTACTTTAAGAGATTTTGGTTTAGACTTCAAGAGTATGCCACTTTTGTGTGACAATACTAGTGCCATAAGCTTAGCCAATAACCTAGTTCAACACTTCAAAACCAAACACATATATGTGAGATTTCACTTTCTGAGAGACCATAATGAGAAGATAGACATTGACTGAAGATACATAGATATCCAATACCAGTTAGCCAAATATTTTCACCAAGCCTCTTGATGCAACCAGATTTGTTTTTTTTGAGAGGAGAGCTTGGAGTGTGCCATCCCCATGGCATTATGTGAGGGGTAGTTGCCATTGTACATACTCTATCTTACTTTTGTTGCATTTGTATTGTATCTCATCTTGTAAGATAATTATAGTAGTTTAGCTTTGATTTGTATGTCTTTAGCATTTTTAGTTGCTAGACTTGAATTTGGACTAAGTTGAGTAGTTGTGCGGAGTAATCTTTTAAACTTAGGCTCCTCTTGATATTTTTACATGAAATATTTAAGCAAACTAGCTTTCTTAAAGATGAAATTTTGGTAATTTTTATGAATCATGTAGACTATGAAATGCTATATTTTTTATCACCATGTTCGTAATTACTTTGGCTTAGTCAATGCTTGTGTTAAGACTAGTTTGATGAATATCTTGTTTTATGCTTCTTGGTTCAAGATAGTGGATTGGAGAATATTGTATTATATTTTCTGTCTTTATCAAATATTTAGCTCATGATAGAACCTAGGGAGAACATGTGTTCCTTGCATTGCAAAGATACTACTTGACTTGATCTTGTGAAAATTTGATAATTTTCTCAATTTGAATAATCTTAACCTATGTTTAGGTGAGAGCTTTTGTGAGAAATACACTTTATAACCTACCAAAAGAGAGCGTTCCTCTGAGTTTAATGAAGAGTGTATTTTTATATATTCTTGAGTTCATCTCCTTCTAGTTTCCTGCTTTAGGATCTCTTGTTTTCGTTCATGTTTTTGGTGTTTACTTGTTGATTTCCTTAAGAGTTGCTTGTTTTTGGTTGTCTAAGAGGTGTTTTCTTCCTATTGTTAGAGGGTGAATAATCTCATATGAGTTGGTCTTGAACCATCCCAACCCGCTAGATCCATGAACTTGAAGAATCATTTCTTCACGTGGCTAGTTCTCTTCTGTTTAGGTGTTTTTGAGGTGTTTTTCTCAAAGTTGATTGATTCCTTGCGCTATGACTCTTAATATAGCATTAAGCGGAACCTAGTGTTTCGATTCATCTAAGAGGAGCATTAGTTTTGGAAGTATTGCATTTGTTCTTGTCTCTCTTGCTTCCGCATGTGCTTTTGAGGTGGTTTGGGTTCTAAAATAGGAGAAGACCATCAATTTCAAAAGAAATTTGTTAAGACGCCTATTCAATTCCTCTAGTCGCCTATCTCGGTCCTACATATGTATTATTGTATTACCACTTTCTGTTGACTTTCTTTTGGTGACTTTTGTGACTTCAAAATTTGTTTGTATGCTGAATGTTTGAATGCACTTCAGGTAGTGGTGTTGCACCTGTTGATGAGGGCACGGCTCCCTCGGATACACACAAGGTGAATTCGTCCCTTATTGTTTATATTTTCTTCATAAAGAATGGAATACTACTAAGTTTTTGTGTTATTTTTAGGAATATGGGAGAAGCATCACAACCCATCCTGAACGTCATCACTTGAAGGCCAAGTCAACTCGGAGTCAAAGTCGAGTCCTAGTCGAACTCCAAAGTCTACTCGAAGTCATAGAACATCACGTGAGTAAAAAGAGCATAACTCTCACATACGAAGTCCAATTGAGGCGATCTTGGACATTCTGGAAAGCTTATGACGATCCCTTTCCAATGGATTTATGTTCAACCAAATATTCCGCATAGTTTAATCAGAGTCAATAAAATAAGATGTTGCGTCACTGATGTGGGCCCTGTCGGGTCTTGTAGTCATGTTGGGGTCGGAGTCCAGGTTGTATACGCCTCTCTCCACGGCGGAACAACCCTAGGTCGAACTCCTCATGTTCCCCTTATACATATATTGTATCCGTCATAGTTTAGACTTGGATTTAGCTTAGATTATTCTGTTTTAGACAGTTTCACCGTTTATCAGTTTGTTGAACCCCAAACTCGAGGACTTCATTGGTAATTAGCAATATTCAGATTGCATCTACCTATTCTTGCTTGTGTTCTTGATTCGTTTGCAGGAAAAGGCTTCTTAGCGAGGTCAACCACGTCTTGGCACGGGTGATAACCACGGAGTAGTGGTGTAGTGATTGCGAGGGTTCTCGATTTGTTCTGGTCGGAGCCTTTGGATCATCAACATCGAAACTCTACTAATCGACTTATAATATTAGCTACGGAAGATCGGGGTCCCCTCATCACCTGTTTGGCGATATTTATGATTCTTCATTAGAAGCTCTCATGTTTTTCTGCCTGGAGTAGAGTGTAGATCAATTCATAATACTTAGTATACTTCTGGGTGTGGTATTGCTATTACAATACCTTGTTAACCGGAATGAAGTGGACAAAGTCTTCTCGATAATATCCGCATCTAAGATGGGTTGATCACAAAAGCACAAGTTGGAGCATATTTTATGAACATCGGAGTTATAATCAGCCATGGACTTAAAGTCTAAAGTCCTAAAAATGAATAAGTGACCATTCATGTATTGCTTATGGCAAAATAACTACCTTTTGCTGATCACATCGATCTTTGAGAGAATTCCAAAGAGCGTGTGGATCCTCTTTCATTAGATATTCATTCTTGAGATATGGATGGATGTGATGCCTTAAAAAAATATAAGGCAATATATTTTTGTTTGTATGGTACCTTTGGGACTTCAGTTGGAGGTTCATTTATTGCATCAATGAGACATCAGGACATTAACAGATTTTTATGCCCATAGCCCAAGTTAAATAGTTTCTACCACCTAACACGGGTTAATTAAACTCTTTGTTAAAAATATGAGACATGTACTACATGCAATTACCTTAATTTACCATGATAGTAAATTAAGTAGCATGAAAATGTTATAATCGTACAAAATTTAAATTCTATAGGATTCTTGAATGTACATAGGTGTAGAGACCTTCAATGCAGAACATGCGAAAATTCACTACTAATGTCTAGGACTCCACTTCTGAGGAAGTGGGTAACATATAGTCATTGCGAAAGAATTAGGCTCTGTACTTTTAAATATTGGTAAAACACTTTAAAGGTAATCACCATGTTGATATGGTATAGACCTCACATCAGTGGACGAGCAACTCGCGGCTATAACATAGACTCTGTCCAATTAAGGCAGATGACACTATAGTTGTAGATGATGTTATAGACTCTACTACCTTGTGTATTTGCTAATATAATATAATAAGGTAATCACCAAAATATTTGCATAATTTTCTATAAATTATTTAATCTAAGGCTTAAATAAATGTTAAATATATAAAAATGTTTATTCCATTAAATAATGTGAATTTAAAATGATTGCAAGGAATAAATGAAATTGTGTAAGAACTGCAATTTATTAAATAATGTAGTAATACTAAGATAATATATGTATAATGCAATACTACATAATATGCAGTTCCTGATGACCAGAGGGTATGACATGTATATTTACATGAGGTAAATAAAGTATAACACAATTTGTGTAAAATTTAAGGAGTTAAACGAAAGAAATAATATTATAACGAAAGTTATAAAAAGCAGGGCGCAATTTCTGCAAGAAACCTAGGGGTTTTCGGTAAATAGCACATGTAGTAACATTTAGCGTGTTTTTATTTACAACCCCAGTTTTTTTAAAAAAATTTCCCAGTGACTATATAATATCTAGCTGGATGGGCTTTGAAACCCATCACGATAGGGTTACGGTTTCCCATGGGACCACCGCCGAGGATAGCGCTGTCGTGTGCGCCTCCATGGGGGTCGTCCCCGGCTGAGGGTAGTGAGGCCGCCAGTCTTTGTCGTTTCGGGAGGACGCCATTCGATATGCGCATGCCACCGTCGGACGCCGCTATGGGAGGAAACCGCCAACGAAGAGGGAGCTGCAGCCAGGGCGCCATCACCGTCAAAGTGAAGTGCAGCCAACTGCTGCTGCCGGTGCTGGTCGAGATGGATCCGGCCCCACTGGACGCCATGATGGTGCACACATTCGCCGGACGGCCAGTGCCATGGGCCGATCGAGGACACCACCGGTTGCGTTCTTCTGATGGGTTGCCGAATGTGAGGGCTCCATCGTTGTGCTTAGCGATCTGAGCTCGTCCTTCTATTCTTGCCGATTTGTGTTGTTATGTTTTTCTGTTGAAGATTGGCCTAGTATATAGTGTAGTGGAGGGCGAGTGATTGATAACATGTTGAGAATTGAATTGTAATGGATAGTAGAGAGAATAGAGAGTGAACTCATTGTTTCATTTCATTGAGATGTTCTAAGATCAACGGGTGTTTGTCCATTAGGGAGACATCCCTTCCCAGCGGACAAGCACAACCGCAATTAGCGGTTATTGATCACTTTTGGTTCCTAACACAGACTCGGACAACCGGGCAACGGATAGACAACAAGTACAACACCAATGAGAAGTGAAGAAAATGTTTCATCTACTACCACCTGCATTTTCCGTGCACTAACCCTAAAAAATTATGTCACTTCGTTATGTATCGTACTACTCCCTCCGGTCTGAAAGAAGTGTCGTTTTGGACATCAACACCGTCCCCAAAATACAACTTTGACTACTAGTTTTTATTGTAATATATTAATAAAACATAGCAATAGTATACCATTACAAATATATTTTTATCATTTTCAAGTATCCAAACTCAATATATAACAATTAATTTGTAGCCAAAGTTTGAAATAGTTTATTGCACACAACTCAAAACGTCACTTATTTGGGACCGGGGGGGGGGGTATGATGGAGTGATGTCCTGAATTCATGCTCCTGTTTTCACATCGATGTTTTGTTCGACGCTATTAGCGTGAGCCACCTTGCTATAAGTAGAACTAGTAAGGTGGCTCACGCTAATAACATGGCTTGCCTTATTATAATATTTTGTCATGATAATCTTTGACTCAAAATTAGTTTGTTTAGTTTTTTATGAGGTTAGTGTCACTTAATTATAAAACACATAAAATTAGAAGAAGAAATAAAATTTATGTTAGTGGTGAAGAAAATTATTTATGCACCAAACTTGTACCCGAATTGTATACACATATTGATTCGATTTGTATACATTTTGGTCATTTGTCAAAATCATGCATTTGGTAGGTATAGACAGCCCAATCAAAATCAGAATATGTTTGCCTTGCCTGCTACCTGCTTGATGTGACGAATTTGAGCTACACGATGCTCTTCAATATATTATCTTAGTAAGAATTTTGATTTTTTATTATGAATTTTAAATATTGACTAATTGTATTTTACATGGACACTTTATTTAGGTATTTAATATTTATAATAATTTGATTTTTATAAGAATATATTTTATATGGATCCTTATTTTTTTTATTCTCACCCCAATTTTAATTATGTCGATGGGTGATCTCTGATAATAATCCGAGGTATACCGGATGACGTGCACATTGGTCCACATTTCCTATACGTGTATCAACCTAGACTCAAGAACACCAAGGTTATCCAGATTCAAACCTCCCAAGGGATAATAGTCATACGTCCTATACATTATCTTATGAAATGGGTGAACTTGTTACAAAATGAATTCCTCCCCTGCAAACACAAACTCGACACCTTTATATCCAGAGGAAAGATGCACAAACAATCGAACCATGCTAAACCCTACAACAAACCTACCCATGATGGAGCCAACTACCCCTAGCACATCATGACGTTGGATAGGCATGTCTTTCCCTAATCTGGTCATCCTGCGCGTCCCATAGCATCACCGAACGTCGTCACACTCACCCGTTAGACCATCCCACGATATTAAATGCTATGGGATGAGTCACTGGAATTCCACACCGCCCTATGACAATGCCACACTGAAAGCAGGTGCTTGGGGAAGAAGAAAACACTCGAGTAGGCAGCATTAAATAAGACTTGACCGAGTAGGTGGCTACCTATTCTACGACCAACAAGGGATGGTCATAAGACCTCGCTGCACGACCAGAGGGCTAGTTGCGTGAGCTTCATCCTAGTCATGCGGTGTGGCCATTGTCTTGACAATACCTACTACACGCAAACACTTCACGGCATGGGACCTACCATATGAGGCACCCCTTACCTATTACACCGATAGTGGCCCTCAAGCTTCCTTGTGGATATGGCGGACTGAGTGGTTCTCTATGACAATCTGTGATCGCTACACGCCACGTGGTCGTAGATGAATCTGGGCCCACCACCTGGGCCCCAGGTGACCATAAATTTGCCTAGGGAGTGGTCGTCGATGCAGTCCACATTAATGATCCACCAAACCCGAGGGAATTTTGGTTCCCCACGCCGTCCTTTTGAATTTCACGCAAACCTGACCCGACGACAGTTGAGACACCGCGGTGGCCCTTTAAGCTAGCGCACCCATAGCTCCCTAACTCTTTCTACGCTCAAAGCTCTTCATCTCCCCTGCCATCTCTATCTCTGTCCTTACCCTCACAGCATCCTCCACCATAATCTGATGGTGAGCACCGGCTGTGATTCTGCCTTTCCCAAATCCAAGTCCGACATGGCGAGGCTAAAGGCATTGCACGAGGACAGTCTGCTCACTCACTGCCTTTCCACAGGGTACCACGATAGGGAGAGCATGCCCACCTCCTGCCAAGGGGAGATCATAATGTTCGTCTCATTCTTCTTGGCGGGTCTTGTGCTGCCCTTCTCTGAGTTCTTTACCACCATAATCTCTTTCTATGACATCTGCCACCTCCATCTCAACCCCAACTCTATTCTCATGCTGAGCATTTTCACTCACATGTGTGAGAACAATGTTGGGGTTGAGCCGTGCCTTGACCTCTTTTGGTTCTTCTACACAACCCGGTCAGTGATCGGACAAGCCATCTGAGTTGCGGGTTCTACCTCCGTGATGGTGTTGTGGACCTCAAGTCGTCGTGGTAGGGCTGGAGGGAGGATTGGTTCTACCTTGCAACCGATGATTCCCTGGACGACCTCTGTGTGCCGAGCGTGCTAGTGTAGGTCACGGAGAACTGGGGGAATTCTCCTGTGACCACCCCTGAGCTACTCACCCTAGTCAAACAAGTTGGCCAGCTTTGAAAAGTAGAGCTGACAAGGTTGGATGCCACCCGTGACTACATCAAGCAATGGTTGTGTCCCCTGTAGAGGCGAGCATACCAAACGTTCATGCACTCTAGGCTGAAAGACAAGACCCGGTCTTGCTTCAGAGGTTACCCTACTATTGAATCCCTGGTACCGCCCTTTCTTCCAGAATCTGTGAGACCTCTCACACCCCTTTTGTTATTCAGATCCCTACTATTGAATCCCTGGTACCGCCCTTTCTTCCAGAATCTGTGAGACCTCTCACACCCCTTTTGTTATTCAGATCTTATCGATGACGTCGTTGACTCGCATGTTCGAATCCTAATGCTAGGATCCCCGAGGAAAGATGGTCCTCTAGTCGATGCCCTTTCGCTATGTGATCTCACCCTTCAGAGAGACCGCAACGTAGGAGGGTAAGTTCGACATTTTCACAATTCTCACCATGAGCCTTCTTATGACTTGGATTTTCATAGTTGATGCATTTGCAATGCCTTCTTAAAGTTGACGTACTATGGGCGGTCATCGACGAGGTCTTAGGGGCCTTTGACCAAGCTGGTCTAGGGAGTGGAGTTCATCGTGATCTCCACTTAGGCTCCCAACAGGGTGCAGCCCTGCCTCCTCCTGACCAATCTAGTGCACCTCCAACACACATAGTCGCGGAGGCTGTGAGACCACTCTAGGTCGGACAACAACCACATGTGCATATCTTGAGCGCAACTTTTATCAATAGAGGAGCGACCAGTCTCTCCCTGAGCCGGTTGGTGACCAGATTGCTCAGAATTAAAGGTCGACCATGGGAGGAGGTACGGCGAGCGGTGTCGGCCCCAAGGGGAGTGATCAGTCACTCCCTGAGCTAGCTGGGTTCGACTAGCCTAATTGTCAAGTCCCCGTTCAAAGGGGAAAAAGGCCGACGGAGGATTCGACCTCCTTGGAGGGATCCAAACGCGCATGTGGGATGCCATCGATCCATGGCACGACGATGAATGTGGCCTCCCCGATGGGTCAACTTGGTGGTTTCATGAGGTAAAGAGTTGTGCTCACCCCTTCGACCACATGGTAAGTTCCCTAGTTAGGTGTAGAAATTTTGAGTTCTTTTCTTGACCCCACAACTTGTTGTTGCTGCAGGTCCTCCACCCTAATAACGACCCTGGTAGAAAACCCTCCTTCGGTGCCTCAGCCGATCATTCTGGGCCCCAAGTCAGCCACGGTCCCAGCGTCATTTGAATTTTTTGGCATGACACCCATGCCTCCTCCGGTGGCCAATATGGCCTCTAACCTGCTCTCCCTAGTCGCTAGCCTCCCTGCCTCCATCAGCTACCTGATCGCTAAGAAGGAGGTGTCAGTCTATAGATGCGCTGAGTTGGAGAGGCTGGTGGTCGAGGAGAAGGAGGCAAGACGCGCGCTTCAGAGGGAGAATGCCACCCTTCAACAGGAGATTAAAGTACTTCAAGTAGAGAGGGTTGCGCTCATTGCTCAACACACCAAGCTGATGGAGGATGAGTTGACGACCCGTCGCTTTCTTTGGACTGCCTTTATGGTGATGTGGGGGACCGCTAAGGAGCATCGATCTGGAAGGCAATGAGCCAAAGGAGGAGTGCATGCAGGGCTGGGCCTACTCCGTCAACATCCTGGAAAAGAAGTTCACCCTGCTCTCGAGCATCCTGGCGGCGAGGATGGTGGAGGATGTGGCAAAGGCGGCCAAGACCACGACAAGTTATGTTCTCCGGTGCTATTGGTGTCGCGACCCTAGCTTCAACCTTGAGATCATCCGAGAGGGGGTCATAACCTCCGGCTCTGAAGCTGAGGTGAAGATGGAGGCAGAGTGCCAAGGGCTGCTAGAGTTCATAGAGTCCCTCTTCCGGGTGGAGACAGAGGAAGAGTAAACACTAGCTTGTATCTTAAGTTTGTATGATACATGATCGACCTTCTGCATTTCTTTGATGGTCTGTTGTCGTTGTTGTGGTTGTAGACTCCACAACATAACTGAATCACCTGCTTGCTCTGAGCCCACAACCACCACCATAAACGTTCTCAACGACCAGTGCAGTCGAGAGGCGATGGCTGAGTGAGAGCTTGGGTTTGCGGTTGAGCAAGAGATCCTTCAGAGCGATCTTCGAGGTGCACCAATCTTACCACACACTAAGCCGCCTATAGTCTTAGGCTAGCCAACTAATACCCGATCAGCTGACCTTTGCGTGCGGAAAATTGCTCGCGGTTTATTTTCGACCAGCTTGTCAGCAGAAATTGCTCGCGGTGCAACGGAACTTGGAGCGGATGTCAAGGTTGAATGACCAACGGCGGGCATACTTATACGATTGCCTTAGTTGGGCATTCACCCCATTTGACTTACTACTTCAGGCTGCCGCCATTCATGTTTGCCCAACCCCCGGGGATGCCATGACTGGTTGTATTGACTGGTTTTTTACGACCTTTGAGGAGGTGGGTGACCTCAAGCAGATGCTTCGTGAGATTATTGGCATCCACCTCTTCGAGGTCGGAGTCTCCAGGGTGTGCCTTGCCCTTATCTGCGTTAGCGATCACCTCCCTGATCTCAACCTTGCTTTGGTAGTCTCTACCAGCTTTGGCAATGTTCAGCGGACCACGACGGAGCTCGGTGACCACACAGACGCATTACTGTACCCAGCTCATTCCCTTGTTTAGACCGTCTGGTTCAACCTGCTGTCAGGCATCTTCTGATCTTAGGGACACTAAATTAAGATTGTTATAACCAGCCCCTGGGCACTATCCAAGAGGTCTTTTTGTACTCGAGGAATTATTTTCATATAAGTTTTTCTGTGCTTGTGCAGTGAGCAGGCTCGGCTGGTTGGTGCTTCCAGAAGGGATCTTCGCTTTTCGTACTGCTAGCTAGTTAGGTTTGTGGTGCCTAGGATAGCCCTTAGCCCGACAAGCCCTTCGTTGGTGACTAGCAGTCGACCCGACTTGTGGCTTCGTGGTCTATATCTATCAACTGCCCATGCCCTTGGAACCAAGCGGGCAACAGTTTTCATCCCTCCTCCACATACGATCCAACACTCACCACATGAGCGATCAGCCAAAACAAAAGTGACAATGTAAAAAGGGAACCTAAAACTCTCTAGCCTCTGACCGCCTGGTTGGCGGGAATGCTACCAACCAAGTGGTCTAGTTCATGAATTGGAAAAGCTTACAAGTTGATGGGAGACCGATCTTGTCTAGTAGATCCTACAAAATAGATAATTTTGTCTTTGAATTGGAAAATCTTACGAGTTATGCTCCACGCTTGTCCTAAAGATCCTAGAAAACAAAAAAAAATAGCGTGTTTTCGAGCAACCTTACACATAGAACATGCATAACTGGGCTATGTTCCACAAGTTGTGCAATTCATGACCGTCCTCCGTGGCTAACATGACCGAACCATGTTGGGTAACATCTACCACTTTATATGGCCCCTCTCACTTGGGGGAGAGCTTCTTTCGGCCTGCCTTATTCTGGACCTGCCTAAGGACAAGGTCGCCTACGACCAATGTCCGCCCCCGCACCTTAAGATTGTGGTAGCACCAGAGACTCTGTTGGTATTGGGCTACTTGAATTAGAGCGTTGTCGCGAAACTCTTCATCAGGTTTATGTCATCCTTCCATCGCGCCACATGGTCGTTGTCCGAGTAGCTGGTCACTCAGGGAAACTGGAGGGCCATCTCGGAGGGGAGCATTGCCTCAGTACCGAAGACCATGAAGAAGGGAGTTTTGATCGTAGCCTTGCTGGGTGTTGTACGTAGCGACCAGAGTACCGTAGGGAGTTTGTCCACTCAGATTCTTGAATAACTCTTAATCCGATCAAAGACCCATGCTTTGACCCCATGTAGTGTCATCCCATTTGCCCTATCAACCTGTCCATTTCTTTGGGGGTGTGCAATCGACGCGTAGCCGACTTTGGTCTTGATCTATATGCAGTAGTCTCTGAAAGCACTACTGGCAAACTAAGTCCTGTTGTTCGTAATTATGCGATTTGGACTACCAAACAACACTACCAATTCTCATATGAACTTTATCGCCGCTGCGATGATAAATTTCCTAACAGGCTCGGCTTTGATCCACTTAGTGAACTTATTGACTACTATAAACAGGAATTCAAAACCACCATTGGCCTTAGGGAACAATCCCATGATATTGAGCCCCTAGACAGCGAAAGGCCAAGAGAGTGGTATAGTTTATAGTGCTTGGGCTGGTAGGTTGGTCTGTCGGCTATGGTACTGATACGGCTTGCACCGTTTCACCAGCTTGCAAGAATCTTGGTGGGTCGTGGGCCAACAGAATTCTTGCTAAAACGCTTTTCCATCCAGAGTGCAGTATGAAGCGTGGCTACCACACATGCCTCCATTGATATCAAAGGGCATTTTGCTCTCCTCTTCCTGAGTGACGCATTTCAGCAAAAGGTCGTTGCTCCCCCTGCGGTAAAGGTGTCCCTCTATCAGGGAGTATCTGTGGGCTTACCACATGACCCTTTCTGTTGATGCATCAACGTGAGGGATTGCTCGATTCTATAGGTATGCTAAGATCTAATCCATCAAGGTCATACCTCATGTCGTGTGGGTAAAGGAGTATCCCCCTATAGGGTGTAAAAATAGTTTGAACTGCCATGCTCTCGGTCATGAGCATGTCTTCTGTCCATGCACACCATCGTAGAGTCATGAATTGTGGTTTGTGGTTGGATATGTTGGTCATGGGGAAGAAGGTTCGTGTTACATACATATTCATGATGGTCATTGCAGGGTATAATGGTATTATTGTTAGTTAAGTTTAGGTGCTCACACATATGTCTAGGTTGCTTAAGCATATTAATGTACTTAACCTTGAGCTCTTTTGCTTGCTAACAGCTCAATGCATAATCCTTAGAGTCGAGCTATTTATATGTGCTTTATATGGATTAAGCCTTGCGAGTACTTTTATACTCAGCTGCTCTACAGGTTTTGTAGGTGAGGAGGAAGCGGTGTTTGGCTACATCCTCCTTTTGTCATTTATAGCTTTAGCTTCCGTTGTGTAGTTTTTTTTTGTTGGTTAGGAGTTGAGCAAGTTTTTAGTCTCCTCTTAGCTCTCTTTTGCTGTAAATTGTAATAACTTGGTAGTGCTTAAGAACTTGTAATATAATATTAATTACTCGCTCTTTCTTAAGCTATGTTGTGATGCTATATGTTGTAAAGGCATGTGTTCCGATCTTGGGCACAAAACACGTCCTGGGACTACCGGGATGATATTCTAGTTAATCATCGAGGTTGTGATTATGAATAATGATTCTCCTAGTAATTAATTAGAATATCACAATTTTGTTTTCAGTGTTCACGTTGTTGAGTTTGAGTCCATCGTCGGTGTCTTGTTGCTGGTCGAGTCATCGTGATATAGTTTCTAGCGTCAAGTCTTTGTTAATTTAGTCGTCGAGCTACTCGGCTTGCCTAGTCTCCTATAGCCAAGTTTGTATCCCACTCAGGGTCCCGACCAGTCACTCCGACCACCCCTCGGTCATGACCACTCACTCCGACCACTCACTCAGGGTCCCAACTAGTCACTCCGACCACCCACCAGTCACTCCGACCAACCACTCGGGGTCCGACCAATCACTCAGACCATCCACTTATCGTCTGGCCAGTCACTCCACCCACCTTCTCAGATTCGACTACCTAGTCGGAGTCATCCACCTTCTCAGATCCGACCACCATACCTTTATACCTCCACTGTCCAAAAAAAAAGTTTGTGACCACATACCTCACTGGTCTTAGAAAAGGCAGTAAAAGAGTTTTGAGTTTGTGTCACATTTAAAAAAAACGAAAAGAAAAGAAAGCAACAAGCAAAGAAAAAAAAAGAGAAGAATCAAAGAGTGCAAAAAGAGAGAGAGAGAGAATTAAAAAAAATAGGAATCAGTTTGCATTGCGAATTTTGTTCCATTGTGCTGGTATCTGTTATAGTTTTCGGTTTGCTTGAGCTAATTCTAGGAACGTGTTTGGGCCAGCAACTGTGACGAGTATTGTGAACTTTTATACAGCTTTGCTAATCTGATTTCAATTATTACTATTCCTTGCTACTAAATATTGTCTGTCCAAGCTACACCTTCTCTCGATCAGAACGGTTTCTCCCTTTGCAACTACCTCACTTACACCCGATAAGGTATCACAAACTAGCCATCAGTTGTGCCAACTGTTGTGTATGGTAAGAACACTTACAAGAGCGTGGTAAGACGCTTGAGAGTGTATGACTCCACCTCCATCACCTAGTGGTCGATAGGGATAATATTTTTTGTTACCTTCTGCCTACTACTAACCATGGCAGGTGAAACATCATATGCGAAATAGTGTATTTTGAGAGAAGAACTCACAATGTTGTTGGATGATCATCGGCAAACTATTAGTAACGACATTGACAAGAAGCTTGCGGGAACCAATGCCGCATTGCAACGACTCAATGAAAGCATTGCAGTACTCAATACATGCTTTGATCGATTAGTTAATCTGCCACCAAACAATGGTCAACTGGATCCTCATGTTGCAGCTCATGAACAAGAGGATTCCATCGCAGATGAAGAAATTTTGAGGCAATAACGTGACACCTTTGATGCACGACAACAAAATCGATTGAACTTCAACCGTGAAGGTATGAGAGGTAATGATTTTTAGCAACATAACCACGTGTTAATGATGATTCTTTTGCTAAGGTTAAGTTTACTATACCATCTTTTGCGGGTGCTTATGATGCTGATAAGTATTTAGATTGGGCGATGATAGTCGAACAAAAGTTTAATGCTTATTTGGTTCCTGAAGTGCATAGAGTTAGGCAAGCCACTAGTGAACTTAAAGATTTTGTAATCATTTGGTGGAATAGAGTTTGCATTGATGGATTAGCGCCTACGATATGGAATGCTTTAAAGGTTGCTATGCGTAATAAATTTGTTCCACCCTCTTTTAAACGTGATTTGCGTAAGAAATTGTAGCGCTTAAACCAAGATGATAGATCCGCAGAAGAATA
This sequence comes from Phragmites australis, assembly GCF_958298935.1. Lineage (NCBI taxonomy): Eukaryota > Viridiplantae > Streptophyta > Magnoliopsida > Poales > Poaceae > Phragmites > Phragmites australis. The sequence continues at coordinate 24,290,094 of NC_084929.1, forward strand.
TTATCATGAGCTACAAATTAGCATGTTGCGTTGTGATATTATTGAGGATGAAGAAGCTATAATGGCACACTTTTATGGAGGGTTAAGGCGTGAAATTCAGGATATAGTTGATTACAAAGAATACAATACTGTTCTTAGATTATTCCAACTTGCGTGTTTGGCAGAAAAAGAATTGCAGGGACAACAACAGAGACCAAGGAACAATTTTAGAAGCTCAACTTCTTCAAAATAAACGCCGGGTCAAGACAAAATAGCCTCACGTTCAGCTTCACGGTCTGCTACCCCCTTCTCGAGTAGGGCGCGTTTAGCAGTACCCTTAGCACCGTCACAGGCTCCTGAGGTAAGCAAACCCGTAAGTGTGCAGGGTCCAGCCAAGAGCTCTTCTTTGGTTACCTCTACAGGCTGATCGACCAGGATTGTATGCCACTGATACAAGGGAATTGGCTACGTCATGAAGGATTACCCAAGTCAACGAGCATACATTGCAACACAGGACGGTGGATATGTAAGTACTAGTGATGTGGAGGATGAATATGCTCTTACAGCTAACATTGTAGGTAAAAAGGACAAACTCGAGACGGATATCGACCATGAGGAAGAATTAAGTGCATATGCTACAGAGAATTATAGGACACTCATTGTGCATCGAGTGTTAAGTACTCAAATGGAGCAAGTGAAACAGTTACAACGCCATAATCTATTTCAGATGTTCCTCATAGTCAAGGACTTTCGTGTTCGAGTCATTATTGATGGAGGAAGCTGCAACAATTTGGTAAGTTCAGAATTGATCAAGAAACTTTCCTTGCCGACAAGAACACATCCTCATCCATACCACATTCAGTGGTTCAACAATAGCGGTAAGGTGAAGGTAATACAAATAACTAGGGTGCATTTTTCTTTTGGTTCATACCTTGATTGTGTTGATTTCGATGTAGTTCACATACAAGCATGCTCTCTTTTGCTAGGATGATCATGGAAGTTTGATACTGATGCAACACATCATGGTAGAAGTAATAAGTACACTCTTATGCATAAAAGAAAGAAAATAACTTTTCTACCTTTAACCCCTGCTAAAATTGTAAAATGTGAACAAGAGATAGCTGAAAATAAGAGAAAAGAGCTTGAGAATGAATCTGAAAATCAGCAAGTGGCGGAAAAAGTTTTTCCATCCAAAAAGGAGAAAGCAACAATAACTTCTAAGTCCAATGGAATTAAACTGAAAGGGTGTGTTATGCTTGCCACTAAATCTGACATTGCTGAAATTTGTGATAATGAACTACCATGCTATGCTTTGATATGCAAATATGCTTTAGTTTCACTTGAGGATATATCTATCTCTTTGCCTCCTACTGTTGCTAACCTTTTGCAGGAGTTTGTGGATTTATTTTCAGCTGAGGTACTCCCAGGATTACCACCTATTCGAGGGATTGAGCATCAAATTAATTTGATTCCAGGAGCAATATTGCCAAACCGTGCTGCATATAGGACCAATCCGGAAGAGACTAAGGAAATTCAGCGACAAGTTTAAGACCTTTTGGATCACGGGTATGTACGAGAAAGTCTTAGCCCTTGTGTTATTTCCGTTCTTTTGGTTCCTAAGAAAGATGGTAGTTGGCGTATGTGTGTTGATTGTAGAGCCATCAATAATATTACTATCAGATATCATCACCATATCCCTAGGTTAGATTACATACTTGATGAATTGAGTAATTCTATAATTTTCACTAAAATTGACTTGCGAAGCGGATACCGCTAGATTAGAATGAAACTTGGAGATGAATGGAAGACTGCATTTAAAACTAAGTTTGATTTGTATGAATGATTAGTAATGCATTTTGGGTTAACTAATACACCAAGTACTTTAATGCGATTGATGAACGAAGTTTTACGTGCTTTCATTGGAGATTTGTGGTGGTTTATTTTGATGATATCTTGATTATAGCAAGTCACAAGAACAACACTTTGATCATTTACGTGTTGTTTTTAATGCTTTGAGAGATGAATGTTTGTTTGGTAACCTTGAAAAGTGCACCTTTTGCACGGATCGAGTTTCTTTTCTTGGCTATGTTGTTACTCCACAAGGAATAGAGGTGGATGAAACAAAAATCGAAGCCATAAAGAGCTGGCTGACCCCTAAGACTGTTACTCAAGTAAGAAGCTTTCATGGTCTTGCGGGTTTCTATCGATGATTTGTGCGGGATTTCAGCATCATTGCTGCTCTATTAAACGAGTTGACAAAGAAACGAGTAATTTTCAAATAGGGACCTGCACAAGAAAAAAGTATTCAAGTTGTTGAAAGAAAAATTTACCCATGCTCCATTGCTCCAACTCCCTAATTTTAGAAGACCTTTGAACTAGAATGTGATGCTAGTGGGATTGGAATTGAAGGTGTGCTAATTCAAGAAGGTAAACGTGTTGCTTATTTTAAAGAAATTAAGTGGGCCAAGTCTGAATTATTCCACTTATAATAAAGAATTGTATGCTTTAGTTCGTGTTCTTGAAACTTAGCAACATTATCTATGGCCCAAAGAATTTGTTATACATTATGATCATGAATCGCTGAAACATATTAGAAGTCAAGCTAAACTTAATAAATGACATGTTAAATGGATAGAATTTATTGAGTCGTTTCCATATATCATGAAACATAAGAAAGGAAAAGACAATGTGATTGCTGATGTGCTTTCTAGTGTTATACCATGTTATCTATTCTTAATCATAAGATTTTTGGTTTAGAGACCATTAAGGACTTATATGTTGCTAATTTAGACTTTAAAGAAGTGCTTGAATATTGTACAGAAGGGAAAGCATGGAATAAATATGTGTTGAATGACAGATTGCTCTATCGTGCTAACAAGCTATGCATTCCAGCTAGCTCCGTTCGTCTTTTGTTATTGCAGGAGGCTCGTGGAGGAGGATTGATAGCACACTTTGGAGCAAAGAAGACTGAAGATGTGTTGGCTGCTCATTTTTTTTTTAGCCAAAGAGGAGACGTGACATCGAGCGCTACGTGTCACATTGCACCACTTGCAATAAAGCTAAATCTCGCTTAAATTCACATAGCCTTTACATGCTTCTTCCTGTTCCTAGTGTACCTTGGGAGGATATTTCTATGGATTTTGTTTTAGGATTGTCTAAGACAATGAGAGGGAGGGATAGCATATTTGTAGTTATGGATCGATTCTCTAAAATGGCACATTTTATACCTTGTCACAAGAGCGATGATGCAACAAACATAGCTAATTTGTTTTTCAGGGAAATCGTTCGACTACATGGAGTGCCTAATAATATCATCTCAGATCATAACACAAAGTTTTTAAGTCACTTTTGGAGATCACTTTGTAATAAATTGGGGACAAAGCTGTTGTTTCCTACTACGTGTCATCCCCAAACTGATGGTCAAACAGAGGTCGTCAACCGCACATTATCGAGCATGTTGCGGGTAGTTTTAAAGAAGAATTTCAGGATGTGGGAAGAGTATTTACCACATATTGAATTTGTTTACAATAAGTCGGTACACTCCACCACCAAGGTAAGTTCGTTCCAGGTAGTGTATGGATTTAATCCCCGTGATCCTATTGATTTACTACATTTGCCTATTTTTGAAATACTTAGTTTAGATGCTAAGAAACTTCTAAGTTTATTCTTAAGTTGCATGACACAACTAAAAAAAATATAGAGAGCATGACTGAAACGTATAAGATTGCTGAAAGTAAAGGTTGGAAGGAAATAAAATTTGAACCGGGTGATTTGTTTGGTTGCATTTGAGGAAGGATAGGTTTCCAAAACTAAGAAAATCAAAGTTAATGTCTAGAGCTGATGGACCATTTAAGATAATTAAGAAAATCAATTACAATAAATACAAATTGGACATACCTGCAGATTTTGGGGTTAGTCCCACGTTTAACATTTCAGATTTGAAACCATATTTGAGAGAAGAAGATGAGCTTGAGTCGAGGACGACTCCAATTCAAGAGGGAGAGGATGATGAGCCCATAACTCCTTCGGATACGATCAATACCACTAATAATCCTCAAATCATACAAGATCCAATTACAAGAGCACATGCACGATAATTACACCACCAGGTGAATTCGTTCCTTGCTGTTCATGTTTCCTTGGATGGATTACTACTAAATTCTTGTGATATTTCATTGCATAGGAACATGGGAGAAGAACCACAACCTTACTCAGACATCACTCCTCGAAGGCCAAGTCTACTTAGACTCAAGGCTGAGCTCTAGTCGTGGTCGTAGTTCAAGTCGTGGTCGTGGTCCAAGTCGAGTTCCAGGACAGCACGTCAGTAAAACGGGCATAACTCTCTTATACGAAGTCCGTTTTAGGCAATCTTGGACATTTTAGAAAGCTTACGATGAGCCCTTTCCAATGGACATGAGCTCAATCAAATATCCCTTAGAGTTTAGTCAGAGTCAAAGGAATAACGTGCTACATCACCATTTTAAACCCTGTCGGATTTTGTAATCGTGTCGGAGTTATAGTCCAAGTTGTGCATGCTTCTCTCCATGGTTGCACAACCCTGTGTTAACCTCCTCACACCCTCCTATATATACACAGTAGCCATCGTAGTTTAGGCTTAGGTTTAGCTTAGATTATTCTGTTTAATACAGTTTTGTCGTTTATCGGTTTGTTGAACCCCAAACTCGAGTGCTTCATTGGTAATTAGTAATATTCATATTGCATCTACCTATTCTTACCTGTGTTCTCGATTTGCTTGCAGGAAAAGCCTTTTTTGGCGAGGTTAACCATGTCTTGGCACGGTTGATAACCACGAAGTAGTGATGTAGTGGTTGCGATGGTTCTTGATTTGTTCTCATCGGAGCCTTTGGATCATCAACATCAAAACACCACTAATTGACTTATCATATTACCTTCGGAAGATCGGGCAAACGCGCATCACCCATGGGGGAGATTCATCAGCCAAGACCATGCTGAACCGATTAGGACGGTTGGGAAGTAGTTTGCCATGACCTTCACATCGCCTCCCGTGGCCTATACCATGGTGGTGTAGATATGCATGAACTCCTTTGGATTGGTCGAGCAATCGTATTTTTTGGCTAGAACTGGCCAAAACTTGTCTGTCCAGCGCATCTCTCGAAGTCAAATAAATAGAGCATTGCACCCCGTTCTATAATGAGGAGCCACTCACTGATGGGTGGCCGCACATAATCGGGGAGAGAGCCGACGGTCTCATGGCCTAGGCGACGAGATGGAGGAGACCGATGCTTCCTTGCGTGGGGAAGGAGAGTTGCAGGGCCACTTGCCCTTCTCCCGCTCTCGGTGGGCACGCTCCTCCTATTCCCGGGTGGCCTTCTGGCCCCAGATTACATCACGGAGGTCGCAGTGGTGGAGCGAGTCGTGCAAGTTAGCAGGCGGATTGCCCTGGCATGGTGGGATCACCTCGTACTCCCTACCACTGAGGGACCGTGGGTTTCCGCCTGCTGCGGAGCCTATTGTGAACTCAGCCGACCACGATCCCGATCGTTCCTTATAGAGGACGGGCCGGTCGCCGCCACGGACTGTGTCTGGAGGTCTCTCCTAAGAGGGCGAGATCACGCAGCCATGGTTCCACCGGCGAATCTTCCGGTACCGCCACTGATGGATGGTTAAGAAGTACCCATGTAGTCTGCAGGTTCTATGTGGGGTTCATGGCCTCATAGTCGAGCTGCTAACCGTGGAGCGACGAAACATCACGAGGCAAGGATCCTCGACGTTCACGTTCCTCATGCGGCACGATGGCCTTGACGAGGATGCCATCACGGTCTCCTCTTCATGCAGGTGCTCCTTCGTGTGACGTTGTTGTTGCTAGGGCAAGGTAGGACCTCCCCATGCCTGGCGCCGTTTAGGTTTCCCTCTTGGCCTACAGCCTTCGGCTTGCCTCTTGTTCCCACAACACAAGCATCGCTATTGCCCCCTGCTGCATGGGCCACCATGCAAACCTCCCGCTCGGTATCCTATGATTGGAGCACACCAGGCTCGTTTAGGTCGTATCCTATGACAAAGACCTCGCGACGCTCGGGGTCCTCAAAATGGGACTCCGGAGTAGTTAAGGATTCAGTCACAGGTAGGCTAACCATAGTATCAATGCCTGTAAAAATGCAAAAAAAACATGTCCCTACCTGGCTCGCCAACTTTTGAGCGGTGATCCCTGACAATAATTCGGTGTATACTGGATGACGTGCATGTTGATCCGTGTTTCCTATACACGTGTATCAACCTGGACTCAAGAACGTCAAGGTTTATCCAGGTTCAGGTCTCCCACGGGATAATAGTCATACGTCATATGTTTGTCTTATGAAATAAGTGAACTTATTATGGAATGAATTCCTCCCCTACAAACACGATCTCAACCCCTTTACAGGGCCAACTACCTCTAGCACATGATGACGTTGAATAGGCATGTCTTCCCTGCTCTGGTTGTCCTGCGTGTCCCGTACCATTACCGAACGTCGTCACGCTCACCCATCAAACCATTTCGCAGTATTAAATACTACGGGATGGGTCACTGCAATTCCACACCGCCACACGACCAAGCCACAGCGAAAGTAGTGTATGGGAAAGGGAAAAACACTCGAGTAGTTTGTATTAAATGAGATTTGACTGGGTAGGTGGGTACCTACTCTGCGATCAGTGAGAGCTCATCGTAGGACCACGCTACATGACCAAAGGGTTGGTCGCACGAGCTTCGCCCTGATTGCATGGTGTGCTCGTGATCTTGACAATGCCTGCTGTATGATAACACTTCGCGACACAGGACCTGCCACGTAAGGTACCCTTACCTATTACACTGATAAATTATTATTATTATTATTATTTTATTTGGACTTTTATTTAGATATTTGGCTTCCCAAACCGTATGAAATCGAACTGCTAATTTTCTATAATTTTTAATTCCAAATTTAGGTATTTATTAATCATATTTGATATAAACTTAATGAATTTTGAATTTAGCTATTTATTAATTATATTTGATATTTAATCTAGATTGTTAGATGATTATAATAATGAGTGGTCTAAATCCTTTTTATTTTGTTAATTAATATGGTAATTTCGATCTTAAGAGTGAACATGATAGCTTATTTTTCTTATCAAATAATAATATAATAGATCTCAGCCAACGAAATTCGTGCTTGTCAAATTTTAACGCTATGGGAAGTTCGTATGATAATAACCGTTCAGCACGTAGATTTATGTTTTCCTGAAAGGAACAAGTACTGGTACTTGATTAGTAGTATTGGCCATTCCAACCTCGTCAAACCATCTTGGGTTCGTAGTGGGTGAGCTGAGCGAGCGAGCGAGCGATCCCTGACCGCGTGGTGCACCGATGCGAAAGGGCGCGAGGGCCATGAGCCGTGACGCGAAAGATGGCGGTACGTGGCGACCGAACGAACCGCTCGAGCGAACCGAAAAAATCCAGCGGCGAGCACCCGGACCCTGACGCACGTCTCCACAGCAGCGCGCGCTCGCGGCGTCACACGCTCTGCGCCCGTGCCGACCCAGGAGGCGCGCGAGGAGCCAACGCTGGGCGCAACGGTTTTGCCTTCCGGCGCACGCGACGACGCCCTGCGGATACGTGTGCGACCCGAAGCGCGCGCGTTGCGTGCCTTGCAATTGCAATCCACCGCGAGGGCTAGTCCACGTGACGAAGCGCGCGCTCGCGCGTGGACGCGGGCGCTGGCCGCGGATTGGGACGTGCGTGGCGTGGGGTCGGTTGGCTGGCTACTTGGCACGCCGCGAGCACGTACATGAGGCGGATGGATGAGGCTGGCCGCTGGCTGGCTCGGATTGGCTCGCCTGTTGTTTTGTTCGCTTGTGGTGGGGAATCCGTGTCGTAGCTGCTAGCCCCTCACTCGCACCCTTTTGGCGCCTTGCGCCTGGTCGCCGCTACGTGTTTGCTTCCTTGGCTCGCTTGCCTCCCTGTCCCCACTTGCTCGCTCTCCTGTTTCTCTTTCATCTACAGCGCCGTCCGGGCTCCTGGATCCCGTGCAGGACAAAGTCGGCACTGCCTTTACATGGCAATTAATGGGCGCCACGCCCCCAGACACCCACCTCGTTCCTTCCTCGCTCGCTCGCTCTGACTTGTCCCCTCGTTCTGTCCACCAATGGGAGCCCGCGGCCGGGCGCTATTGGATTTCTTTCTGGACTTTTTTAGCTCGCGAGTGCGCGTCCCTGCCACAGGCGCAACTTGGTTTCTACTTTTGTGCTGAGTTAACTCGCCCTTCTTTTTCACCGCTCACATGGCTGAGGGTCTGATGCATCATCGCATTCACGGGAAGCGGTTAAAATCTCGTGTAAAACAAGTACTCTTACTTTATACTTCTTCGATTACAAATATAGATCGTTTTAGACTTATACATAAGAATTAAGAAAATAGATTAAATAACCTTGTTGCCTCTTATTTATTCTACATTGAAAAAGATAACTTATTTATTTGTGAGAGTGATAGCATTTATTAAATTAGGGTAAAAAAAAATAAAAGAGAAAAAATGCATAGAAGTTTAAGAATAACTTATATTTAAAGAATAGTTGAGTAAGCTAAAACGACCTATATTTGTAATCAGAGAAAGTAGTTTTTTTAAAAAAAATATTATACTGTATATTAGATTGGTACTCCCTTGTTTATAAATAATTGACAACTTTGATTACTATATAAAATTTGATCATCGGTTTTTCATAAATACATAAGTAAATATTTATAAGTGTACGATGTTATGAAAGTACTTCTAATAACATATCGAGTTATACTTATGTTATATCAATCAACTAAATATTTAAAAAATAGAATTAATGAAAGTATGAATAGTAAAAATTAAATTTCCATGTATTCGTAAACGGAAGGAGCAGTACTAGGATGAACGTGTTCGCAGAACCAGAACGTTCCTGCTTATTTGCCGCCGCATCAGAATTCCGAAATGCACAGAACCTTATCATAACACCGGCGTGGTCGTTGCTTGGTAGGCATGCGTTTCGACACGACAACGGACGGAAGCATTTTTCTAGGTGAGGCTGGTTTCGAATTAATGTTGATTTCAAATGCCAAGCCATGATAATGAAGCCACGGAAAAGGTCAGAAGCATTTCGCATCCCGGTACAGTCGCAGATAGGTTAGAAATCTCGTCACTGGGCATGTGACAAAAGCAGCACGTACCAATTGTTCGTTTCGGCGTGCCTGTGCGCCCTCGCCGTATTTTATCTGTGCACCGTCGGTTGTGTGCTCGGCATCATTTGGGTTGGACGGTTACGGAAAAGCTAGCGGCGGCCGGATCTATACTCGTTGCTCGCTGGTGATAAACTGATGATGGCGAGGGATGCGGTGAGAGAAACATTGGACCGGTCGCCCCACGCCGTGTCGCTCCAGACAAATCGACCCCTCCTTTTTCTGCGTGGGGTAATTTTTTAGTCAGAAAGGAAGAACATATACTGTGAGCGGCATACAGTAGTAAACGTGTACTAATAGTCCAATACGTGGGATCAAGCTCTTATAAAGAGACTATGTGAGCTTCCTTTTCTCTGTAACACCAATGGGTTATTTTTATTTGTGCTCGTACCACTTGTTTCGTCCTTCCATCAATGCCTTTGTCCACTGAGGGTTTGCTTGTTTCGTAACTAATTTTGCCACGCTTTTTGGCCTAACTTCAGTCTCGTCATTTTTATGACAAAAAATTGACCAAGTAATCTTAGATAAATTTTGGTAAAAAATAAATTATGACAAATGAGTCATGAGATCAAAAAGTTACGTAAGAATTGTAGCATCAACCAAATGCTAGCTAACCAAACTGTGGCTACCTACGCTTAGAAGTGGCAAGCTTAAGAGAATGCAAGCTTAGGAGAATCCAAACAAGCCCTGCATTCCTGCGTTGCAAATAACGTAGTGCTCTGAAGTTGTCCACCCATCGACGACGACGTTGTCCTCCGCTGTCCCCGTGTCACACGAAGCAGCCGTGTGGACATGTACTATACGTTTTCTTCCACGACCGCGTGACAAATGCAGACCGGCCGGGGGCCGTTCGACGGATGCCAAAACTGGAGTCCTAGGCTAAATCGAGCAACTGTTCCATGTCACATGCCGGTCGCCCACGGGATGGTCACACACCTCGGCGGACGGATCGAACCAACTGAGGCCTTGAGCGCGCGTGATTTATTAGCCAGCTGGGCTCGCCGATTAGGACCATCCAACAAATCAATCAATCAAGCGGCGTGCCTTAAAAATATCGCCGAGCCAACGAGAGGAGGGATATTCCTTAGCCGCGACGAGACGACACGGGCGCCACGACAAAAGCCTCATTAGCGCATCGCATCGGTGCGGTGCGCGGCGAAAGGCGACGAGCTCCGGTTGGGCTAAGCTAGCGTCATACCCCAGTTCACACCGAGCGATTAGCAGATTATACGTTTTAATCATGTGCCCGGCCCGGCTGGATTAGCCGATTGGTCGAGGGATCAAGTCGTCGTTGTCGCTGATTGCGGCGCGGTGTGGCTTTGTCGGTGGCGTCTAGCTGCCGCCTTTAAATTAGGTGGTGGTGTCTACGTACGCGCGGGCGGGCGGGCGGGGTCGCGACAAGGGCGGCCTGGGCCCGGGTGTTTGATTACTAGAAGCGGCGTACGGCGATTGGGTTTGGTTTCGGTTTTAATCAGCTCGTACTAGATTGGACGGGGAAGGGTTTCGGAGTAGTACTACGCGACAACGTGGGGTTCGTGCTAATTTGCTGCCTCCGGAGGACTAATGAAGTGTTGTCATTGGATCTATGTGTGCACAAGTCGGCATGGGTGATTAGAAAGCCTCAAAGAAAGGAAAAGGAAGACTAGGGTTTTCAGCGGGGAACAAGCTGGTCTTGAGCGAGACAGGCCGCCGGCCGGGCGTGCCTGACTTACGCATCAATTGAGTTCAGGGGGACTGAGCAAGTGTTTGAGCTCAGCGGTACGTTTTATTGTTTTAAGAAAGCTCGATGTTTGTCAAAGAAATATATTGAACTACTCCGTATATTATATGTACAAAACCACGAAGGATAACGATAGCTCAGTTCGTTAAATAGGCGCCGTAGCTAGAGTAACCTCGGAAAGGCTTGATTAGTGTCATCTGCATCGAACAAGTAGGCACCTTCGGTTTCAAATAAGGAATTGTCATGCTGCAATCTGCACGGAACAATCAGCACGCGTGATGCACCAAGAGTACTGCCACACGCCGTTAATGCAGATCTAGGCCAAGATCGCATTGAGAGTTGAGACAACCGAGTGCGACACCGCAAGCGTCGAACAACGTCACTGGCCATTTCCCAGCCAAGAGCCAACACCAAGAAAGAAGAGCGCGCGCACACGACCTCACCCGTGCTAATGGATGACTCTCCCAGGTCACGATCGGAGCATGTGCGACGTGCTGTAGTGTACAGTCCAAGCGAAGCAAACGCGAAGAAAGATATCGCCCCGTCCGTAAGGCCGGTCTGCCCACCCGCTCGCGTCGAGTGGGCGCGTGCCGACCTAGCCGAGGACCACCGCCGGGAGAGGGGCGAGGAAGTCATTGCGCGCACAGATCCGTCGAGTGGGCGCGTGCCGACCTAGCCGAGGACCACAGCCGGGAGAGGGGCGAGGAAGTCATTGCGCGCACAGGCTGCTGCGTACGCCGTGACAAAATAGCGGACCGCGACAAGGGGGACAGAGGCCCGCTGCTGCGTACGACGACGCCCGGTTATTAAAGTTATGAAACAAATACTGATGATCTATTAGATGCAGTTACGTACCGTACGGACTCCTGTTTGAGAGGACCTCTCGAAGGAATATAAACTTATCTCTTTATTATGTATAAATCAAACTTTTGTGCAATGAAAGAATTAATCATTTTCTCTACTCCCGCTTATCTTCATAGTTCGCAGTCAAACAATTAAGCGATTGGATAGGATTAGGCGGCACTAATGCTGGGAAGAATTGTCACGAGGCCGACGTGCGGAAACGTGTCTCGGCTCAAAAATCCGGGCCTGATCGTGGTATGTGATACTGGTAGTATAATGCTACGAGCAGTGTCTAGTGTCTAGCACTGCGGTGGTGCATAATGCTACAGGAGACCGTGAGCTAATTTCGCCAGAGGAGTGCAGCTTGTTTCTTTTTTTTTTTCTTTGCGGATTGTACGGTGGAGCAAATGTTTGTTTTCATGTGACTAAGGACAGTTTCCCGCAACTTCTTCTATTACGCCTTAACATAGGGATGGGGAGCTGTAAAAATGCGGCTCAATGCGCAAGAGAACCATATGGCAATAAGGAAAATTAAATTAAACATACGAGTTAGTGTTTTCTACGAGCGCTAATGGGTATAGTTGTTCAAAATTTTATTATCAAATAGATTTAACATGTTTTTTTGATCTTCTTCTAGCCGCCACGTCTCTAATATTGGATTGATCTTGGCTAACTGCTGCCTACAAAAATAGGGCCACAATCGATTGAGGAAGTGATTGTGATCAGTCAGCCAATAACCGATTCAACGACTTGATCCTAAGTCGATCGAGCCTATAAGACAGAGGGTTCTCAACGTCCTAAAGGGTGTGTTAGCACAACAAATCATTGGAGGCCAAAACACTAAAGCCCGACCGATCAAGGTGGCTTAGATTGGCTTGAAGACCTATGCCACTACCGGTTGTCCTTGCCGGCCAATCTCTTCGTCGTCAATTGTACCAGTGACCTAGGGCAACACCGACACCACCGACATCAACAACATGCCTATACTATGCAGGCACGGGTTGTTAGCGTCTATTAGATGGCATCTACAATTGGGTTAGTCCAGTTCAATTCCACTCTAATGTGGGTGTTCATCATGTGTTAGGCTAGACAAATCCTTAGTTTAATCATGTTTACTTCTAACAAAGGTATTAGAGCCAGCTAGCCCAGGCATGAACACATTAAGCCTTGGTTTAGATCATGATCTTGTTGTTAATTATGCCTAAAGCGAGTAGATTATGATATTTTAAGTGCTTAATTGTGTCGATTGATAGTGTTTTAGCCCCGATTACATCCCTATTACTCCTGATTCCTCAAAATTAGCCGATGTTTTTGACATAATGTTGATGATTAGCAACAGTATGGGCTTCGGATTAGTATTAAGAAGGAAGGGATTGCAACAATTATGAAGCTCTAAGTCCAATCTCCAATCTTTTCCCCAATGTCGAAACCCTAGACATATAAATCCCCAAATCTCCTCACATTTTCCCGCAAATCTCTAAACCCTAGAGGCAAAAATCCCAAAATCTGAAACCCTAGTTCATGAATCCTCAAAATTGAGTTGTGCAGCAGGTCAATTACCTTTAGCGCCTCCGTTGTCACATCGTTGTTGTCGTCGGTGCTGCCGCGACACTCCTCCGACGGATCTCCTTGGTCCCGCACACGTGTTGTCGCTTTCGTCCATGCACGCTGTCCTCTCGAGCGCTACTGTGGGGCAGCTTGACAAAGCCGCGCGCGCTGGCGAGCGAGCCCGCGGTAGCACCGCTCTGCCATCGCGCTCTCTCTTTCGGCTATGGTTTTCGAAGGGCGAAGGAACGAAAGTAATCAGGGTTTCACCGATGCGGCATTTTGTTCCGAGCGAGTGTGATGGTAGCTGTCCGATTGGATCCAACTGTTGTCAGGCTTTAGGCACTGAACTAGGTCTATGAGTTTTGGTTGGGTCACGAGCAGGATCTTCTTGGGGTGAGCCAAATGCAGCGCCTTATGGGTAGTTGTCTTAGCCCATTTCCTTTGGGCTAACAATATGAAGTTCTGAGCTTTAATTATTTTTGGTGCACTTTCTTATGTCTATTTCTTTTGTTGTATTTATGCACTGATTTAATAATTGTTCAAATAATGATGCTTTGACTTTTGTAATTTTTAAGTAATGTTTAGTTGCCCAAAATAGTGTAATTATTTTATAATAATTGAGGAAAGCTAAAATTTAGTTAATGTTTAATTGAAAATTTTATGGCCTTTTATGATTAAGTTTGTCTCGGATTAAAATGGAACCAACAGAAAATTTTTATTTGGGACTATTATCAAGTTTTGGGCATTAATATACTTAATGTTAACTTTTCATGGTTGTATTCCAACCAAATTTGTTTATAATCATGAATTGTTAGAATTTATTATCCACTAATGAAATATTTTTCCCTAGGCCATGCATATTTAATGGGCCCAATTTTGGTCATAAGATTTAGGTTGGTCTTTTAGATAATTCTCAGTTGGGCCACGAATAATGTTTAAGTGCATTTCGGGAATAGGCTAAGATGGGATCAATTATTATGATTGTCCTAAGATATTTAATTAACTCCTTTTATGTTTTAATATTGCCCTAAATTACGAGATTAAGTTTTTTCCTTGTTTTCATTTTAGTATTTATTCGCTACTAATTAATTATGATTTTTGATTAATCTTTATGCTTCCGATATTAAGTAATGTTCAATGCTCATCAATTTTGATCACGTGATTAAACATGCATCTAATTAATATATTTTGCTTTGAGACAATACGATTATGATTAATTTACGGCTCATGGCTATATACTGACCAACATCATTATGATCATGTGTTATTTAATTAATTTTTAAATTAATTAAGTTACTGAATCATCTTATCTCAATCATTTATGTGATCATGACTGTGTAATGATTAAGTTTTCTCTGATTAAGATGAAACCAACGAGAAATCTTAATTAGAAATTTGATGATGTTTGGGGATCATGTTGTGAGACATGATTACATTATGATCAATGTTGATTGTAATCATATGTCATTCCCATAGTTTCTCTGATCAAAATGGAACTAACGAGAAGTTTTGGTTAGAGATTTCATGTTGATTTAAGGATTATGGCTCATGATTGCATACTGACAAATGTTGTTTGTGATCATTTACCATCTCCATTAGTGAATCCAATTATTCTTCATTTTTTGCCAAAAGGTGATGCGAAGTTCGATTGCTTATTCCTTGCTCATGTTAAGTTCTTCTACGTTTATGCCCAACGGTGCAGTGAACTTGAATTGTTAAGGTTTGTCATTAGCATATGATTAACCTAATCAACGTAGGGTTAATTTCATGGCATACAATTATTCACTATTTTTGTGGATGATCAGTAATATATGTCCCTATTATAGATTCAACTATGAGTTCTTAGGCTGTTTCTAGGAATAGAGTAATTTTATTAGTATTTTTTAGGCTATGTATATTGATTACACACACGAACATAATGATTAGCTCTCATTAGAAAAGTTATTAATGATTAAGATTAAGGTATTGATGTAAATTCAATGGAATTTAAGTTTGCTAAAGACTAGTGAGAGAAATCTAAGCAAATGTTCCTCATGATCATAAAATTTAGCATCTAGGGGAGCAATCATTTGGTTAAATTTTGATTATTTGACAAATAATAGAAAAAGTTTTTTGAAGATCCTCAAAAGTTCTTGCTAGTGTACCGATCATAAAAGTGCTTAAAGGTCAATGAGCTAAGACATGAAGAATTATTGAAGCCTTTCTAATTCAAGTCATTCTTTTCTACAACAACAACGAAGAATGAGAAGTGAACTATAATTGTGCCCATAAATATGTGCATTCGTAAGAAAAGTTGGCGAGATACTAAGATAAAAAGTCACATTCATGCTACCAATATTACCTTAGAAATATGAAAGTTTTAAAGTGAAGTCATAAAGAATGTATAGGAGGCTAATATTGAAGTTGTTGGAAGTTTTCCATCAGTACAAAATTATGTTTTAACCCTCCATCCTAATAAAGTAAAATATTTATTAGAGTTTATCAAAATTATGGTGTTGATTCTTATGCCACATTTCGAGGGGGGAGAATGGAATGTCTCTGCATGGCTAAATTTCTTTAATGTATTTTCTTTAAGTAAAATGACATTATTGTCTCAAGCCATGGTGAACTCGCACACTTATGCATACCTTATGGAGTAAGTTAACACTCTCATTTGCCAATGAGTTTTATGGATGGAAATATTAAAGACAACTATACATACATTTAGTCGGTATCCCTACAAATCAGTGTCAACATCTTATGTGAAAATACTGAGCTTAAGGTACTTATGTGCATGGAATTGACAAGCTTCCATCCAGACTAAGAGGTTCTATTATTATTGTCTAAGCCAGTGGGAGCTCTAAGGTAAGAAAAACTATACTTGAGGACAGTCAGGTTTATGTTCCAATACCGAAAGTTATAGAGATTAGCAATCCTTCATCTCCAAAAGTTTTTCCTTCAGTTAACTCTAGAGTCTATGAATTATGTGAGTCCCACATAAAGATATCTTAAGATCAATGGTAGTAAGTTTAACCTCTTAGCTATTTATATAGACGGTATCTGTCTGACTATCAGCAATAGGGATATTAATGTTTAAGACTCAAAGATTTCTTTCCTATTTTGGGTATTAAGATTGTTTGGTGATGCCCTCATGCTTTGACTATTAAGATTCACCAAGATATGTCCAATATCAAGGGAGTTCACTCCGAGTATTGAGGGTGATAAAAGTTTTTCTTTCGCTACCGCTATCATGAACATTATGTATACTTAAGTTTGTATGCTTTCTCATTTAACATTTGTAACTGGGATACTTGTCAGATATTGATCCAGGATTGGACCACTAGAAAACTACTAAAGACAACTCTGCGTTATAGGCAGGGTGGTAATTATTACATGCTCACATATGAGAAGTCTCATAACAATAAAGTTACGTGTTATTTAGACGCCAATTTTGCAAGGTGTGTTAATATTAAGAAATGCACGTTAAGTCAAATCTTCACCCTTGCTGGAGGAGCCATATTGTGGAATGGCTTTAATCAATCTCTTAAGGCATCATTAATAATGCAAACTGACTTGTGGTTATAAGACTATTAGATAATAAAAAAATCCACAATAGGCTATCATGTTGTGGTTTAAGAATAAGGAAATATTCTTTTGGAATAAGATTCTATCGCGGAATTTATTATGCAAGAGTGCAATTTCGTTTCTAGTAACAACATGTCAAGTGGTGTTGTCAAACACATGACGTTGTGAAAGATATAATCCAAAATCAAAATTACTAATGTTTATCCTATGAAAGTTAAGTATTATGTTCAGCATATAAGCGTTATGCATCATGTTTAGCTTAATAATTCCATGCTAAAGGTTTGTCTCAAAATTAGTGCCGACATAAGACTTATTGATAGCCTATACTTTTGGGAAACTACAAAGTTTGTTTTCACCCTTTCAATGTGCACATGATGACAAATGAAAATAAACTACATAAAAGGACCATAAGTGTATAAGACATCTCCCAAATAAGTATAAGTGACTATCCTATCGAGATAGAGTAGTATACTATAGATGTTGAGGTTTCAGTAGTGTCTTATTAACTATTGTAACACTATATCTTAGTATGTTGTTCAGTTGAGAGTGGAGCTTATGTTGTTAGCCTCTTGATCAAGTGGAAGAATATTGGATTGATCTCGGCTAACTACTCCCCATAAGAATAGGGCCACAGTTAACCGAGGGTGTGGTTGTGATCGGTCAGCCAATAACCGACTCAATGGCTTGGTCCCAAGTCGATCAAGCCTATATAGAGGTTCTCGACATCCTAAATGGTATGATAGCATAACAAATTGTCAGAGGCCAAAACACTAAAGCCCTACTGATCAAGGTGGCTCAGATTGGCTTGAAGACCTATGCCACCACTGGCTGTCCTTACCGGCCAACCTCTTCGTCGTCAACTGTACCATCGACCTAAGGCAACACTGACACCACCGACATCAACAACATGCATGCACCGAGTAGGCACGGGTCATCAACGGCCATTAGATGGCATCTACAATTGTGTTAGTCCAGTTCAATTCCACTCTAATGTGTGTGTTCATCATGTGTTAGGCTAGACGAATCCTTAGTTTAATCATGTTTACTTCTAACATCTAGTAGTGGCATTGATTGGGTTGCACCAATCTAAACAATCTCTATCGATCCCGTATGGCATTCTCTATCCATTCATGTCGTGACACAAGAAAAAGATACTACGACAATATCGAGAATTGTGCTAGTGACCCAGGAGGGTGTCTAAAGACGTCACTCTTCCACTACTACAAAAAGGGTCATCATTGCCAGTTCAAAATTGCTTTACTTCTAGTTTTTGAACCAGCAGTGATTAAGCGGCAGTGATAATCATTATCATTGCATTACTGCTCAAGAATCGGCACTAATATTAGTTATCATTACCGGTTGGATCCATGAACTGGCAGTGATAGTTTGTATCACTGCCAGTTCTTCAACTCAATCTATCCATTGATATACTTATCATTACTGGTCACAGCGATGAACCGACAGTGATACTCAATCCCTAAAAAATATTGAAATTTAAACAGGTAGGCAATAATTTATTCGAGATTTATATTACTAATATCCAGAATCACTGGTTTAAATCATACTAATAATTAATTAAGTAACTAAACAATTCTTCATCTCCAGAATCATTGTACACCAAAACAAAAGACGATGTCGCACATGCACAAGAATCCTAAAACTGTCAGTTCACCATTGTCACAAAAGGCCACTAGCTGCACCCGTGCACCACGCGCATCTACCATGGTCAGTTGGGGTTGGCCACAACGATGAAAAAGTAGTCACCATTGTCATCATCATCATTGCCGCTGCCGTCGTTCTCATCCTTGTCCCCATTGTCATCATTGCTGTCGCCATCCTCCTCCTCGACCTCCTCCTTGTCCTCTTCATCTGAGCTGCTCCGAAGCCTCTTCAGCTTTGGCTCATCGATGAAGTAATCCCAAACGTCATCATCAGAAGGGGACCCCGCTCATTCGGAGTCCGAGGACCATGCCTCGTTGTTAGACAAAGGTGTGGGGTGGGTGGTGTGGCTTGAGATGGTGATGGTAGACAGAGCGGTGGAGTAGCTAGAGTGGCAGATGGTGGTGGAGTTTCCATCGCTAGGGATGAAAACGGATGGGATCAATCATTTCCTATTCCGATTTGTTTTCTACATTTTTTTTCCAACTGTTTACAGATTTTCATGATTTACACAAAAACTGGACCAAAACAGTTTTGTTGTTTTCCCGACCTTATTGTCGGTATCCCATTGTTAATCAAGAATTTCCCATCGGGATTCCTGTATTTCCAATTGACACCAAACTTCACAAACCACAATATTGCTCACAGCAAAGCTCAGTCGGCCAGCCCAAATATCACCCCTATTCCAAAACTTCACCCAGATCCCAGTGGCTCAATCTCAGTCGGCTATCAACCTACTGATGTCGTTCAAGCTCCTGCACTTGCGCTGCCTTCAACCCTAGTCTTTGTCTGAATATGTGTTGTACATGGTGGTTATTTTTCAATTGAAACTTATGTAATTATGTGGTCTATCTGTGTGTAATATAAATTACTTTTGTTGGTATAAATTAATTATGTGACACGTTGATGCTTGAAGTCATGGTTTTACGAGTCGGTGTTCCTGGAGAGGGAGGGAGAGAGATAGATAGATAGATAGAGAGAGAGAGAGAGAGAGAGAGAGAGAGAGAGAGAGTGCGTGTGTGTGAGAGTGAGAGTGAGCTGAGCGATTGCGCTAGAGAGTTTATTTTAAAGGCGCTCGAAAGTAGCCGAGCAGGTGAGGACTTGTAGCCATACGGTTTTGGGGCTATTACTGGCAGTTCGTAATTACAACTGGTAGTGATAGCCATTGTCACTGTCTGTTATTAAAGGCGTATCTTTTTATGAGTTAGTATCACTGCCAGTTCTTGTTATGAACCGGTAGTGATGTACCACTTTTGGTTCCATCTACTCACCGACAATGGTAAGTTGATTATCATTGCCAGTTCATGTTGTCTCAGAATTTTATGTGCCTCTTGAGCTTATAAACTAGCAATAATAATAGGGCACAGATGACCCTTTCTGTAGTAGTGTTCCCAGTAGTTTGTCTGGTTTTGGTGCCCCTCCATGAGATCATGAAGTCGTGCCCCCAAGGGGGTCTTGAAGACATGAACTAGGAGGGGTTGTGAAGATGTGCCCCATAATGAAGTCATTCCCTGGGAGAGAGGGTCGCGAAGACTTTCCTCTAGACATGGTGATGAAGCCTTGCCTCTGGAGGGGATCCTAAAGACATGCCCTCGATGGGGTCATGCAGGCATGACCTAGAGGGGGTCACGAAGACTGTTTTGGGAGCGAGTCATGATGTGCTCATGGGCCCATGGAGATCTGGGTCTACACTGGGAAATACCTGACAAAGTGAAGCTGCAGATGATGAGAAGACTGTAGATATTGTAATAGACGTGTATACCCTTGGTCAACCCATGATCAACACTTTTGTCCTAGGGCATGACTGTGTTTGTACATGGTCATGTCCATGGCCTAAAAATACTCCCATGAGCACTTATTCACTCATAATACAAAACACATTCACAAGGGTGATCTTCAGTGCACTTCGACTCGGGAGACAGGGGGCTCGTCGATTAGACGTAGGGCGGCTCTCGATCCCAAACCAGTATAAATTCTGTGTTTCACTTGGACTCTTGGGCGCGAGGCACATAAAATGGCCAACTACCCCCCTCTGGTGTTTGTGTGACTTCTTGACATGTCTCTCTCTCGTTCCTAGTCACATGAACTCTCTCACTTACTTATGTTTGTTTACAACAATAGACGGTGTCCCCAATCCTTCAATCAAACATGGCCAGGGCCTAAGGCAGGGAGAGCCGCTTTCGCCGCTACTCTTTGTACTTTCCATTGATCCATTGCAATGCACCTTCGACCTTGCAATTCAGTAGATTCTGATTGGTCTGAAGGCTTCCCTGACCACTCACGCATAATGATATCCGTGGATGATGTTGTGCTCTTCGTGGCCCTGATCAAAGAGGAAGTTTCAGCTTTAGCGAAAATTTTAGACCTTTTTGGGGATGCAACAGGACTCCGTAGAAACTTTAACAAAACAACAGTCACTCCAATCAGATGCAATTATCTTGATCTAGATGACATTCTCATGTATATGCCAGCTAAGTGCACGACCTTCTCCCGATCAAATATCTAGGTCTGCTGCTTTCCACACACTGGCTTCATAGGAGGGATTTCCAACCTATCATAGATAAAGCCATAGCCAAGCTTGCACCATGGAATAATGGAAAGCTCATCACCCCAAGGGGACGTCTGGCCACCGTCAAGTTAGCGCTCACCTCCTAGCCAATCTATTACTTGGCTGCAATCAAAGCACCAAAAAGCGTCCTTAAGGCTCTGTACAATAGACGGAGGCATTTCTTCTGGGCCAGAATAGAAGCTCTAACTGGAGGGAAATGCAAGGTTAATTGGAGTAGGGTATGCCGGTTGACAAGTAGTGGGGTACTAGGAATCCTTAACCTCACTAAATTCTCTAGAGCTCTCCAGCTTTGCTGGCTATGGAAAGAATGGAAGGCGTGGCACAAGCCTTGGGTGCGTCATACATGACTTGCAATAACTCGGATAGACTTCTATACGTTTTTGGCCTCTACTAACTTCGCAATTGGAAATGGAGAAATGATTTCGTTCTGGCGATCGGCTTGGCAGCAGGGACAGCAGCCGCGTGACTTTGCTCCTCACCTATACCGAGCATCGGCTGGGAAAAACCAATCATTAAAAGATAATATCGCCGATGACTCATGGGTATGTAGTTCCAGTGGAATATTGCATCACTACCTTGAGGAGTTTGTGCGTTTGTGGGTTGCAACTCATCATTTGCAGCTGAATGACGACACTGAAGATGATATAGTCTGAAAGCTCTCGAGCCATGCCGAGTAAACGGTGGACTCAGCTTACAGGGCGCAGTTTCTAGGTTCCGCGGAGACAAATTTCATCTCTTATTTTGAAAAGCATGGGCATCGCCAAAATGTAAATTCTTCACCTGAATGGCCAACCACAACAAGTTGTGGACCTTGGACAGACTGGCGCGTAGAGGATGGCCTCACAACCAGAGATATGTCTTATGTAGGCACGCCACATAGACCCACCTTCATCTTTTCGTAGAATGTAGATTCACAAACCGCATCTAGCATGACCTGGTGCAACGGGTAGGTTAACCGGCAATTCTTTCGAGCTGCTGCCAGTAACAACCAATCCACCAATGGTGGTCATTGATGACCTTCGAACCAAACACCCCAAAAAAGTATCAAATCTCTCACTATCCTGGTGTGATGAAAAATCTAGATGGAGTGTAATACCAGGACATTCCTCTATGTCGAACTCCGAGCAGGTGGAGTTGCCCAAAGAATTAGAGACGAGGCGTGCTTTTGGGCTTTCGCTAGAGCACGGCACCTTAGCCGTCTAATGTTGCGAGAATAACCTCTCGCAACTCCTGGTTCTGTTTTCTTTTCTTTTTTTTCCTTTGGCTTTGTAAATTTTGATCATTAAATTCCTTCTATTTAATATAATTATCAGCTCTCCTATCAGTTCATTTAAAAAATAACAACAAATACTATATCCTAAAATCCTTGAGTGTCCATGTGTTATTACCATAAAATCCAACCTAACTAATCGATGCCCATTATCACCGCCTCGAATCATTTGCAACCACACCTCTTGTCACTGCCAAGTAAAGTGGGGCTGACTGCCTGGCTATACGGTCACCCAACCTTGCCAACAAGAAGTTGACATATGTATTAATTCGTCATTAATTTACCTTAACTTAGAAGGTTTAGCATACGGTCACTAGATGTTCGCCCCTCCAATTCCTTTGTACTCCCTAGCTCTATCATACTATCTAGGAGTACTGTAGATAGGGCTTTGTTTGGAAAAATAAATCGTTCAAGAGTTGAGTTGTTTGGTAGAATTCATGCATTCCGGACAGCTAGCCAGAGAGCACAGCCATACACGTGGGGGCGCCAATGAATGGTCCATAGTCCATACGTGTGCCTTGCACGACCGCGAGTGTGACAAATGCGCATAGGCAAACCGACCGTGGAGGTGTTCGACGGATGCCAAAACCGCGCGACTTCCTGAGGTAAAACCGAGCAACTATTCCCACAATCACATGCCGCCCACGGGATCGTTAGGCACCTCGGCGGATCGAACCTTAGCGCGCGTGGTTTTAGACTTTTAGCTTGGCTCGCCGGATTAATAGGGACCGTCCCACGAATCAATCAGTCAGGCGTGAGAGTGAGAGAGAGAGAGAGGATATTCCTAGGCCGTGAGTTCGTGACAAGATGACACGGGCGCCAACCACAACAGTCCCGTCGGGGGATCGGTGCGCTGCGCGACGAAACTCAAGGCGAGCTCCTCGTTCACACCGAGCGATCTGGAATTAATCATGTGCCGGGTTAGCCGTTGGTCCAGGGATTAATAAGTCGTGGTCGCTAATCGCGGTGCGTGGCTTTGCCGCTGGCGGTGATCGCGACGCTAAAAGGCCGCGTGGTTGCACGTACTCCACGGCTCATGCGTACGCGGGGGCCGCGACAAGTGGCGGGTGGGGACCGGCGTTTGATTACTGGTGTAGCTAGCGGCGTACGGCGATGTGGTTTGGTTTCGGTTTTAATTACACGTGGAAGGGGGCTCGGCGGTAGTAGTAGTAGTAGTAGGCGAGAGCAAGACCGGCCGCCGGCTGGGCGTGATTGACTTGTGCTTGGATTTGAGTAGCCATTCGTCCTTAAATGAACGGTCTAGTTTATAGTTCGAAAAGAAGAAGAAAAAAAGAAAAGGCCTAGCTGGAATAGACGTGAAAACGTTTTATGGAGTTTTGCCCTCTAGAACATAATTGTAAGTGCACCTACAAGATCGAGCGTGATGAGTGCACGAGTACGTACGTACCGCACCGTTAATGCAGATATGTGACCTGATCTAGTCGACGCCGCCGATCGATCGAATACCACACGCTGGGCGCAAGTGTCCGCGTGAGCCCAATAACTAACGGAACCAATTAACATTTCCGGGGCCAGGACGGCGAAAGAAGAAGAAGGTGGAAGAACACGTCGGAGGCGACGAGTGTGCACTACCTCCCCTATCGGCATCGCCCGTGCTAGCCATTCCTAGGTCACCGTCGGAGCATGTGCGGCGAGCTGTAGTGTACAGTAGAAATCGCCCGTCCGGCCAGCCGCCCGTCCACCCACCCGCCCGCTCGCGTACAGTGGGATGTGGGCGTGCCGACATAGCCAAGGACCACCACCGCGAATGGGGCGAGGAAGTCGTTGTGCTTGCGCGCAGGCTACTTTTTTATTTTTATATTTTCTAACTTAAAAAATTAAATAAATAACCTCCGAAAAAAAATTACAGTAATATATGTCTATCGCACTTTTAAAAGCATCAGCTATTTCAAAAGATGCAAAGATGTTACGGTGGTAAACACATGTCTTACCGTTTTTTCATGTGATATTTTTTTTAACTCAATTTGAATTCAAACATATACAAAACTAGGGTTTAAAATAATTTTAAAATTAGTCCATCATATAAGAAGAATATTAGTGAATTTTTTAAATTTTTGAGAATTTATTTGATATCTAACAATTGTTAGAAGTTATAAAAATATATTTTTTAAATAATTTTAGCTTAAATTCTACGCATATTTTCTATGAATCCAATTAAAATAGTTTACATATAGATTATAAGACATGTAAAAAATATTTAGGATATTTAGAGAAAGAGAAACCACTATTTTGAAAAAATAAGAAAAAAAATTGAGCGAATAAGTACTATTTACCGTGGGAGCTTTACTGAATACTCTATCCAGTGGTTGCAAGGGCTAACCGCTCTCTTAGAAGATGGTAAAGACTACGCTTGTTATTATGACATCTTTATCGCTTTCTAAAAGGAGTTGTAGCTCTTTAGACGACGGTAGCTGTCTATCGTATAATTTTTTTCATCTAAAATCTATTTATTTAATTTTTTAAATTAGAAAATTAAAAAAACTTGCCACACGGCTGCTGCTACATGCGCTTGCGTTGCGTACGCCGTGACAAAATAGCAGGCCGCGACAAAAGAGGGCCGGGGGGAGGGGAGAGGCCCACTGCGGCGGGATGCGTACGACGCCGCCGAGTTAAAGGCACGGACGACGAAAGTGCGTACGCGCGACGCTCCACTGGGGAATTACTACTGCGAGGCCGACGCGTGGATATGAGTCTGGACACTCTCGGCTCTGCAGCACCGGGCCTGATCGTGGTGGCAAGAGCAAAATCCAAAACAAAATAATATATACTATTGTATTTATTAAAATAGATAATATATCGTTGTATTTAAAATTTTAGTATTTATATTTGATATTTTATTTATAAAAACGGATTTTCAGTACATCGTAAGCTGAAAAAACGCGGATCCAACTATATTCAGCACATAAATATACTGAGGTGCCGTATTCGACACCTTATATGCCAAAAATCATATATATTCGGCATATGATGTGCTGAATATATACTATAGTACTGTATTCGGTACCTCGTGCCAAATATGGCATGTATCGACTGCGAGCACTTTGATGCTGTCATTTTATGCTGGGAAACTCATGTGCCGGTACAGGTCATATTCGGTATATTCAGCATCTCATATGCCGAATACACTTGATTTTCAATATATGATGTGCTGAATATGGGTTACAGTGCTCTATTTGACATCTCATGTGCCGAATACATCTTATTTTCGGTATATAAGGTGTTGAATATGGACTATAGTTATATATTCGGCACTCGATTGCTGAATATGGTTAGACCCATATTTTTTTGCGTACGGTGTAGCGAAAGTTAGTTTTCGGTAAATAGTGTGTCGAATAACTATACTAAAATTGTAAATACGACGATATATTATTATTTTAATAAATAGGATAGTATATATTATCTAATTTTAGATTTTAACCTGCTGAGCAGCAGTCTCGGACTGCGGTACATGGGAGGGCGCCGCGGCAGGAAACTGTGAACCGATGTGGGCAAAGCCGCACAGGAATGCAACCTGTTTTTTTCCTTTTCCTTGAAGATGAGCCATTATACGAGTGGATTGAATGCTTATTTCCTTGTGATTAAGGACGGTTCTGGTAGGCCTTAGCATGGAGAACTGAAAGAAATGAAATGAAAGGTTCAGTACGTCTAGTCTTACTCTTACGTGGGTCAATCAATGAACGGCAACGTTTCAGTGATTAGAGAGAAGTAATACTGTAATACAGCTTGAACTAGTTAATACCCCGTGCCTTGCCGCGAGCAAGCTATTTGAAAGAAATTGATACAATATATATGGGCAATGATAACAGCATATGTATGTGAATATTAGAATAAGGCAGGTTTTGTATGGAAGTAATAGAACTAAATTTACATATGTATTAGCACTGCATCATTTTAGGACATGATGTAACTTTCACGGTTGTTCTTATAACAATTCCGGAAAATATAAGGCACATTAAAATAGAGTTTAACTGAGCAGCAGCCAAAACAATTTAACTTTCTTTTTGCTACACAGGTTCTAAAGAGAGAACTAAAAAACGGAGGGTTTTGTACTTACATATTCCTATGTATTTATACAATTGACCAAGAGATATTATTATCATAGAAAGTTTTCATTGATCACATATTCAGACATATTTAACAGAATTTTACACCGTATCTTGGTTGATGCTGACTGAGTTGATACTATCCTTGATGACAAAAACAACCGCGTATCGGCACATAAACCAAATACAAAAGTGGGGATGTGGCTTAGGGGGCAATCAGGAAACAAAGTATCAGGAGAACATAAGCAGATTATTGTTAACTTGCTGTGATTAATGGCCATGACCCCAAGTGAACACCTGAAAAGAAGATGGCATCAAAGGATCTGTTAAATTTCTTAATAGTTTTCCTTCCAAGTACTCAACCATTCTTGGAATACATTTGGGTGTCGAGTTTGAAGTTCCATATCCTAACTGGCCTGCCTTATTGCAACCCCAGGTGAATACTTCACCGGTCTCAGCAACCGCAGCAGCGTGCTTGTTTGCAGCAGCTACTGCAACTATCCTTTGTTTGAAGGAACTAACACGTCTTGGTGCTGATTGGGTATCAACAGAAGGGTAACCAAGCTGACCCTCTGCATTATTCTGAGCATTTTGTTGTAGGCCATTTGCAGCCACAACATTCAGTTGTTTACGGCCTAATCCTACTGTCACTTGTTGAGGGGTAATCACAGTAGTAGTATGGCCACTGTAAACCAATAGGTTGTCATAAACTTCCTTAAGAGCAAGGAAATTCACTTGTTGTAGGCTCAAGTACCGTTGGCCCAAAATGAAGCAGCTTTAGTTTTTACTAACAGGTTGTTAAAATTTATAACCTAGTTACCAACAAAAGTAATGTGGGGAAACCATTTTCATCCTCTGTTAAGAAACAAATCATTTAAAATAACATGTGACTGCTCACCTGTGAATATCCGGTGACCAAGACGACCACCTCGACCAAATTCCCATGTGTATAGTTCATCATCAGAATTAACTGCTACACTATGGAACTTTGATGCATCAACTGTTTTGATATACGACCCATGCAAGGCATCTACTTTGCATGACAGTTTTTGTATGTGGGCATTGCCAGTTCCTAGGTGATAATTTGTCCCACTTCCCGAACTGAATACCTCCGACTAAAATGGGAAAATATACAAAAGATTTTGTAAAGAAAACCCTAAAGAGATATTGCTGAAAGGGCATAAGCATGAAAGCGCTAAATAAAACAGGAGGCAACTGTTTCCTGAAATAAAAGAGAGGTACCTGAATCAGGAGAATCTCCGTTAGTCTGATATAGGGCAGGAGAGATACGATCCTTGGTGTTCTCCAAAGTGAGGGAAGCACCAAACTACAGAAGAACACCAGCAATACACAGGTGACCAAAATGAAACGCTCTATGCAAGCTGCTCCAAGCGGCATAAAACGCTCGCTCTCTCTCTCTCTCTCTCTCTCTCTCTCTCTCTCTCTCTCTCTCTCTCTCTCTCTCTCTCTCTCTCTCTCTCTCTCTCTCCATATATATTTACTCCGGAAGAAGTACATACTAGTTTTTCCCCGGAAAAACTAGTATGTACTTCGGGAGTATGTGCTTCTTCCGGAGTAAATACTCACTACTATGATATACCATATAAATAAATTAGATATACTCTTTTGTTACTACTAGTATACTTATATACTCGTTCTAAAATACTTCAATGTGAACTACATAAAAAATAGAAAAGAAGTCCATCAATCTTATTAGATTTTGATAATACCTTTGTATTTGTATATAAAATGTAATACACTCAAAAAATATGTGCAAACCACTAAAAAACTATACATACCACTTGGATAATCTTATATACTCCCATACTTCATGTACATACTATTTATCACACGAGATACTCCCTATGTAACGAGATACGTATGTGGGAGTACATGCTCTCGGAAATACCAAATATGCTTTATACACACATATATATATACAGTGCTTTGTTGGTTGAACCTGAATATGTGTATAGTGAACAATATTAGCAAAGAGCTGCCCTAAATGCTGTAAAAGGATTGTGTTTAAATATTTTTGAAGCAATAATCAGAGCATAGATTGTATATACTAAGCATGATTAAGTAAACAACATAAATGTGTAGATAGTAGTACCTAAACTAATGGCTTTGGCTTGATATATCTTTGTAAATCTCAGTATACACTATATTATGTGTTTGGTTTTTATACCCAATAGAGTTGTTTTCAATGAGCACATGCAGGCCTACAGGTGATGAAACACGTGAGAAAGAAACATATAGTTGCCTATGGGAGAATACAGGGCTCAGTAAGTAGACACCAACTTTGCTAAGTGTCTATCTTTGGCTTTTGTTTATTGTCATGTGTATGACACGCCGACTGGGAATTGATGGCACTTTATCTTGAAAGGCCATTTCGGATCTGTTGAAATAGAGACTATTCTTGGAATATAAGATTTAGAGCCTTTAGCCTTTCTAATGATTATTTGAGCTTCAATTATGCGATGAGTGAGTTGTGTGACTATGAGTCTGGTTCCATTGCATAAACCCTTTGATGGATTTAGATTTCTAAGTAACATTATGGGAACACCAATCTTGAGCTGCAAATGATGATCAAGAAGGCCACTCATTTGAATCGTGTTGAGAAACTCCTGAGGGTACATGGACTCTAGAGTGCAATAGTTAGATGTGGCATCATCAATGGAATTAGAATTGTAATATGACATTTCTTCAGTGGCTATCTGACCAATAATCGCTGCATTAATGATGGCAGCCACTTCATTTGTTGGGGCTAATATTGCTTGTTCACATAGATAGGTAGCTAAATCTGATGCTTGTGGAGTTATCTCATACACAAAAGAACTCTGACCTACAAGGTTTCTTTGGTCATGCGACAATAAAAGGTACTCTGGAATTTTAACCCATGATGTATCAAGATGGTCTGTAAGGGTGCTACCAAGAGTTGTGCCATTGCCAATAGAAAGCAACCACTGAGAAAATTGCTCCAATTCAATTCTTGCAGGGTTAGAAAGAGAAGGGCACCTAAGTCTCATTCAATTCAATGCTGCCATAAAGGGGATCGGTTGATTGATGCATTTAGGATTGTTTTTTCTTGAATTTGGGATAACTGGTAGAGTTTGCCTAAAATCACAACCGAGCGCAACTAGTATACCACGAAGTGTCCGGTCAACTACTTCGAAGCAATGTTTATGGTTAGCAGGTGCTTCGTCCCATATGATCGATGTGTGTTTTAATAGATCAGCCAACTATGTATTTTTCTTAATAGCATACACGGAATGCTCCTAGTTGTCCAGAGGAATTCGGAAACGTGAGTGGGGTGTTCGACCTCTTGGGAGTAACAGAGCTGCTATGCCAGAAGATGCAACTGCTAAGGCCATCTTTCCTCGGACTCTAATACTATTGAGCAATGTATTCCATAGAAAAATCTTGCCAGTCCCACCATATCCATAAAGAAGAAGGTATGCCCACAACCATTCAAGGATGAATGCTCTATAATATCATAAATGAGCCTTTGGCTTGGATTCAATAATTTTATCTGGTCATTTAGTTCGGCCAATGTACCATTTGAACCATAGGCAATATCTTTTATTATAAATCTGTTGGTAAGAATCTGAGAGGAATCTTGGTCTAGTTGTGGTAAGTGAAAGTGGCTTAGGCTATATCCAGCATCTATGAATAATTTTTCTAATTCAGATAATACATAGGATTTGATATGTTGCTCCATGTAAATTGTAGGGACTTCTGGGTTCAACTGCTTTGCATGATATGATATATCTTCTCCCATCGCCTGTGTATACTCATCGAGCAGTTTGACCGGGTTTGTGACCTCACAAAAAAGTAATATTGTGACAAATAACTACCGCAACTGATATGGAAGTGCCCAGCGTGCTGCATCAGCCATAGCATGAAACCACTCCTGATCATCACCAAGCAAGCTTAATGCATCACATGCAACATGAAACGTTGGGTGTTGATGGCCAGCAATAGTGCGAAGATCAGAGAAGCATTGTGCTCAATTGACTACGTGCAGTAACATACATAGGTAAAACCTCTCCCCTTGGTTAGGAGCAACATTAGCAACATGACCAACTTTGCCACGACTATTATAGCGTCTTTCCCAATATTTATGATCACCATGCCATGTCCAATGTTCTGAAAATTCTACATATGTGTTCTCGAGCATACGGATACTGCCTGTTGGCATCAAACAATGCAGTTAGCTTTGTTATGAGATTTGATGGATTGTCAACCACCTGGTCAAGATAGTCGTCCTTGGTAAATATGACACTATTTTCTAGTGGGAGATGGATAGGAAGGCGCTCTACGGATGGATTAGTATAGTGTATATTAAACTGGAGCAAATGCCATGCTGCATCGTTCGGAGTTACACATCAACAATCCAAGTATTCCTTTATTTCATCAACTATCTTGGTAGAAGAATTTGAATTACTTATCTTTCTTTGAAGTGTAGCTTTAGCACAATCAGAACCTTTGTTTGTGTATTTAAACAGGTACTTCTCCATTCCGTTGCAATTAACGATTTCAACATTTATATGTGTTTGATACTTAACCAATAGATCTACATTATGCGGGATCAAAAATGTGTTATCAATTTGAACTATATTTTTCTCAGTCGTAATGCCATTATCTGGGCGAGCATACAAAACTTGACCATTAGCCAGCAACGTAGGGCTCACAGGTAACCAAATAAACTGGATAGAGCATATTTTTACATGACATAGCAGTAGGAAGCCAATGGAAATAAAAACTGAAGGTAACACAAGAACGAATTAAAAAAACGCACTGGAATACGCAGGGTGTGGCTTATCAGGCAAATCTTGCTGGTCCACAATTGAACAGTGAAACAGTAGAGCAGTGTTTGGTGTGAAAAACATAAATATAGTATAGATTATTAGTTGGTGAAACACATGTTCTGTACGTCATAACACAACGATTGACTTTACGTTCTCCACCATGATACAATGCCCTAATTCGATTGCTACTAGAACTTGGTATAATTGGGAGCTGACATTGATTATAGACAGAAACTAGCAGCCTTAAATCGTAACTAACACATCATCCCATGTCGTCTCTTTTATACTCTTGTATCAATCCTCCCCTACGTAATATCGCAAGAAAATACATTTTTTACCCTCAGCCGAATGCTACTCCAAGTATAATTTCCTCCCACGCGGAGTATATAGAAATCTGGGCCTTCGGATCAAATGAAATGGATGGCACATATTTATTTCAGGGCACAGTAAAAAACTGTTACATATTGGGTTAAAAAATAGATAAAATCTAAAAATTGTACCTCGTGCATATTTTAGTCTTATAGTATGCATACTTATTTTGCTTCTAAAAGTATACAAAATTGCTTATGAGTTTGGACCAATTTATTTTTCTAAAATTTACTTGCAGCAAAATTGTTCTCATTTTTTATTAAAAATATGTAGCAGCTAGATCTGATATTAACTTTAAATGGTTCTAATTTATTCATCAAATTTGTTGAACAACCAATATGAATTATCTTAACTTGTTTCTTAAATTACTCACAAATCTATTCTAATTTACTTACGATTTTTCACAAAGTTACTTACATAACTGCATTTAAGAGACAGATGAATAAATGGATTATTTATTAAATCTTCTCCTGTTTTTGCCACGTATTGAAGTAGATCACAGATAAGTGTTAGAGATAGATGAATAAATAGATTATTTATTAAATGCTTCTTCTGTTTTTGCCACGTATTGAAGTAGATCACAGATAAGTATTGCAGGTCTAGATGTAAAAAAGTCTAAAATGAAATAAAATGCTCATTTTCAAACTTTTTTTTTATAAAAAATAGGTGTGCATGCTATGATGTCAATGTAAAGAATAAGGGGTCCCCTGTCAGGAGGGCCCATACTGGCAGATGCAAGCTGGTAGTTGATATTTTCAAAACCATAGCCCCACCGCGCGATTAGATAGGGCTCGCACAACCAATCCCTTGGTTGCAGATGGAAACCCCACGACCAACTCTTGCTGGTCACAGGACAGGTACGCAACTAACTAGTCTAATTGCATTTAATATCATCCACTCATATATGTTCCTTCCCTAGGCACCCTTCCGGCGGACGAAGTCGTGGGCCAGCGCAGAAGCAGAGCGATTCGTCCTGTAACATTTAATGTTATGGGACGACCTGACAGCTGAGCGTGATGGGTTGGCAGGCAGGTGTGACAACGTTTGGTGGATAGGACATGGCATGCAGAACAATCAGGGTGGGTAGAGAGTGCCTACTCACTGTAATGATGAACTAGGAGTAGCTGTATTCCTTAGGTATAATGCAGATGCCGTTTTCAGCACGATCTACTTGTATGTACACCGCGCCTCCTACTATATAAAGAGGAAGGACTGAGCTTGTAAAAGACACTCTGGATAAGTTCATCCAACTCATTAGAAAATACACATGATGTAGGGTTGTTATCCTACGAGAGGTCTGAACCTGAATAATTTCTAGTGTTCTTGAGTTCCTTCAACACACACCAGCAACCACTGGAAACGTTGATCACACACATCGTTCGGTATACCCCGAATATATTATTAATGATTAACCCTCAACACATGCCATATGTCTAAAGCATGCATTTGCAGTTTTTTTATGTGTCCTAAAAATTATTAGAATTTATGTATGGGAACTTTTAAATGATTGAATCATGATTAGACAATATTTAAAATTAAGTCTAATTGGAATTTATGTGCATAAGTGCACTTAAATTTACCAAAATCAACATCATAGACATCTGTCGGAGGGTGAACTCCTGTCGCAGGGATCCCGAGAGACCCCTTTTTAGAGATTCGGCCGGGGGGATGATCCTGAAAAAGCTTGTTTGGGAAATAAGCGGGAACGGAAACAAATGCGATGGCTGGCGAGAGATGATTGCCCTAATGCGAGGAAAAGATGGGTGCAGCAGGGTTTAGACAGGTTCGGACCGCACGGAGGCGTAACACCCTACTCCTGTGTGAGCGCTATATTTATCCTTGAAGGGAATTCTTCAAGGATGTATCTGGTTCTAAGGGGAGAGCCGTTTACAAAGAGCTTGAGGCTCTCGTGTTCTAGCTTGGCTTGAGCTGGTTCGAGCGTCTGCGTCCTCTTCTTCACACACTTTCGGTTTCTTTGGTCTTGTTCGTCGGGGGGTCCTCTCTTTTTTAGTGTTCTCCATCCTTTCCTTTTATAGGCGCGCCGACCTCAACATATCCTGAATGGGAAAGAGGGGATGCGAATGCCAAGGTGCCACGGAGAAAGGCGTAATCATTTTATCTCGACGAAGTGACAGGGGCGGTGGAGAAATGCGGCGCGCATCCGACCACCAGCCACTGTGGAAGCCCTCGGGCGCCATAAAGGGGGCCCGCCGGGCAGCCTCAGATGTGTCCGGGGCGCCCACCCTGTCTTGTTCTTCCGCCATGGCAGGGTGGCAGACGGAGCACTTCGATCTTGGCAACGTTATCCCGAGGCACCAGGATGAAACGGGACGGAACCCGTGCATTTAATGGACCCACGCCCCCCCCCTCCTGCCAGTGCATGGCAGGGTCTGACACTGGGGCGTGGGCAGCTGAGAATGTCAGGATGTCAGGATGTCAGGCCGTGCGTGCCTATTAAATGCGGCATTGGGCCTTTGACTGGATGACACCCTGACGACGGGACCCTTCGGGTCGTCGAATGATCTTGCGCGAACCTTCGGGGAACCAAGTCCTCGGGGGCTGCCACGTGCAGCCCCGAGCACTCTCCCCCGAGTACTTGAGTGAGACCTTCGGGGAACCGAGTCCTCGGGGGCCGCCACGTGCAGCCCCGAGCACTCTCTCCCGAGCACTTCGGTGGGACCTTCGGGGCACCGAGTCCTCGGGGGCTGCCACGTGCAGCCCCGAGCACTCTCTCCCGAGCACTTCGGTGGGACCTTCGGGGCACCGAGTCCTCGGGGGCTGCCACGTGCAGCCCCGAGCACTCTCTCCCGAGCACTTTGGTGGGACCTTCGGGGCACCGAGTCCTCGGGGGCTGCCACGTGCAGCCCCGAGTACTCTCCCCCGAGCACTTTGGTGGGACCTTCGGGGCACCGAGTCCTCGGGGGCTGCCACGTGCAACCCCGAGTATTCTCTCCCGAGCACTTCCTTCTTGGTATTTGGGCTCTGCGGATCATCGGGGAACTAGGGTGCTCGGGAACCAGAGGCGGCGGCCCTGAGCACCTTCTCCCGGGACTTAGCTTCTTCTTACCTTGCAGGGTGGTGACATGTGGTGGATGACCGGCCTGGTCTCGGGACTTAGGGACCCCTGGTTCTGAATACACCGACAACATCCATTTCTCAGAAAATATTGCAATCCTTATATAATACATACCTGATTGAGTAGAAGCCATTAGGTGTTGATGACGCCTCGGGATAGAGCGATGGTGTACAGGTTGATGAAGATTGTTACCGTGTCAGGGTTGAAAATGATGTCGGTGCAGTGTGTAATCGTAGTCGACGTAGAGCTAGTTGGTGTAGGTGTCACCACTAGCCAATGAACTATATAAAACATTCGCATATGTCTTATTTACGTCATGGCAATTATTAAATCTATTATACAATGTGACGGATATGTATATGATATTACTCCATCCTTATGATATACTATATTTGTTTATAATTCTTTAGTTAATAATTATCAAATATATGTTTCAAAATCTAATTGAATTATGATTTTACATCCAATCCTGTCAATCAAAAAAGATCCTACCTATGATCCCGGTCCAGACAACCTTGATATCAACTACCCAACGCCATTAACTATTAAGCCAACCATTGGCGCCATGTCTTATGGTTACAGCTTAGATTTTTTAGTTCCTCCAACATCATGTTATATGTGTTTATTTGTAGATTTATTTATTTTATTTTATTTTTGGATCGGTAGCATGACATCTTGGTTGGTGAGACTTGGTTTCGAGAAAGAAATATGCCTCTTTACATAGTTTCTTGTGTTCGACTGTTCGATGCTTCCTTATTTGTTGGTACTTGGTATTGTGGTCTCGAACTTAATGTTGTGAAAATTATAAATTTCACGGTAGTTGAAAAACTCTATTAGAATTCCATGCATAATCACCAGCGGTAGACAACCAAGCATTGATTTGAATGGTTAGTAGAGTTGGTTGTAATTATGTGTCTTATTAAGATTGTTTCAATGATAGATAACACGCTTATCGATAATAAGATATTTATGTTGATTTCATCAATCTTTAAACTTTATATCTTCGGTTTTTAATATAGACATTGTGTGAATTCATATATAGTAGTGTAAGTATTTACATACGTTTACAAGTTGTTTAAAAAAATCACCAGCAATAATTACGAATAATGATTTCAAATAATACTCCTGCTCAAGCTGCCTGCCAAGAATCAAGAGCGTGCATCCTTATCCATTCCGTTCTAATGATTATGCTACTGGTAGAGTGCTATATTATACGAGGGTAATTGTAGCCTTGCAGTGCTCCAACTTCCTACCTTGTTTATTTCTTTGGTACATATCACGACACATACAACCTATACACATCTTACTCTACGCACGTATTCATATACGTGTTCTAACCCACACTAAAAACAAATTGAAGGACACTATATCCTTAGTGTATGAGTATGCACGTTCTACTTAACGTGCAGGCATATGCGTGTTCTAAGTCCCAAAAGCAGCTGAGGTATAAAACCCCCGGATAAGCACACACGCTGAAGCTAGACTTTAAACACCGGTGGGCAAAATGGCCACCGGCCACCGTTGCCAACCAAGCTAAGCTCGGTTCTGCCTACCATGTCTATGTCTAGATGTCACCAAGAAAAAAGAACTTCCTACCTTTCCTGGAACATGAGTGATATTCATGCTCTACATCCCGTTCTCTTTTTTTTTTTTCTTTTCTCTCTTCTTTTTAAGGGATTCCTTTTTAATAACTAGAGTGGTAAATTTTAAATAGAGAAAAGACTCGTCATGGCACATGTATGACAGCGACGACGATTGATGCACAGCACAGCTTCTAAATTCTAATTCTTGACCTTGGCCTAGTGGCACCACCAATTGATAATATTCTATGAAGATAAACTATAGCCATTGACTGTCAACGTTTCAAGTATCCAGATTCCACACGCAGATCAGATCATTCTACCAGCTAGATCTATAATCATTGGTCAATAACTTAAATTTGGATGCATCTGATTCATCACAAAATAATCGAAAGATCATAGTTCCATTATCCACTGATGGGCATTTTATATTTCTGGACACGTTATATCACAAATGAAACATATAACTTCCTTTTACAATACAAGTACGATGTTCGAAAGCAACAACATGATATATCTCCTTTTTTTAGTAGGCCCTCGAGAACATGATATATCACTGATGCATTCGAGGTCACAACAGGACAAGACACGGAGAGTGAAGACCAAACAAATTGGAACACCTGGATTCCAATCTGAAAGCCATATAACAGAAGCCAAAAACTACTTGCAGCTGCAAAAGGAGACCACCACTATGACACCCTTGACAACTACATTTCTGCTCAGTACAACTTGTATGATTGACAAAAGAATCATTGCACGCATGTTAAAAAGTGGTGCAGTTGTTGATCAGTAGGAAATATAGATCTTCTAGCCTGAAAATGAAATAACCCAGAAGTGCCTTGGCACCTCTATAATGATCCTAATGAAAATATGTGCAGATCTCTGGTGATATTTTCTACATGTTTGGTTCCTTTCGTTCAACATGATAGACAAGGCCCTGTACCTTTAGTTTATGACCACTTGAGTTTCTTTGAAACCATCAAAGTGCTTCCTTGTTTACTAGAGCTTTGCAGACTATTAACTGTTGCTCCAAGATAGATGCTGTCTGGCACCATTGAAGAATTCCAAAGCAGAGTGCCTGAGAACAGTGAACCTTCAAACATTTAATGCGAAACAAGCTTATCAGATCCCAATTTGTCAACACCTCATATATTTCCATGTAAAACATTCACTTTGATAAAGCTGGAACTGCATCACAAAGCAAGAAGGCACCTCATACTGCATGTCATCTGGGATGGATTTTGAACAAGCAGATATGCCTGGCAGACCTCATCTTTCACTTAGCTGCATCATCTTGTGTGACCGTGATGTATCTTCTTGATATCACCCCATGGGCAGCTGTATTGCCATGTACAGAACAAGAATGGGCGACAAAGGTAACAGCTTCAAATTATAACAAAGCCTGCATGTTTAGATCAACCTCAGTTGTCATTTCAGGTTCTAAACTCCAGATCATACCACTATCCTCTCCTCTTTTTGGTACTTTGGAGCTCTAGGGTTTCATGTCGGAGTCCTTTTGCTCTTCAAGCAGCGAAGGCATCGAAATCACATATGATGTTAACAGCTTAATGTAGCAATCAGATACCTTGTCAGAAAGCAAAATTTTCCCCAACAAGTGGAGCAGATAAATCCTGCAAATGTATGATCAACACTAAGTCTGCCAGTTAAATTAAGGTTTTATTATTATAGACAAGCTTCAATTTAAATGCAAAAAATTAGAATCCTTACATAAGTTCATTATCACTAAGAAGGCACTAATTTCAACACAGTGTAGGGCTTGTTTGGTTGGCTCCCCAACTTACAGTACCAAAAATTGGTCATGCCAAATATATTTGGATCTTGTTTTGTTTGTTGCCAGAATATTGGCTTGCAAATGCAAGGATGCTCATTCACTCACAATTCTAGCCAAAGCATGGGGCAGCCAAATCCTTCACCAATGAATTGGTCATGCCAACAATTGGCGGGGCTGATGTGGGCGGACTCCAAACCTGCCCTTAGTGATCACAAGCTCACTCCACAGAGTGAATGCATTTAAAATCATCACCAACATCAGTAGCTGAGAATAAGAGTCATTTGCCACCCAAAAAAGAAAGAAAAGGAAAGGACTCATTTGTCTACAGCAAGTCTTCAAGTCGAGCTTATAACCAACCAGCATGATATTAACTGTAAAACACAATTTGGTAACATGCATTATTACAAATAATTTTCAGTGGGTAGTGACAAACTGACATTCTTCCTCCAAATTTTAGAGGAAGAACTGTACTGATTCTTGCAAAATTTCGAAATTGCCATGTTCCAAGCAGGACCTTACTTTGCAGCAGACCTTCCATTCTGATTGTAAAAACACTGACCAAATTTGGGTTTATAAGATAAGAGACAATCTCCGCAAGCAGATAACATTTCATGATCTGACTGTCGGAAATCGCAATACAGTATAACAAATTCAACACTGTAGATTCTTTTGTTGCTGATGCGGCTTCACTGCAGCACAATTTATGTCCTAATACAATGATTACATCGATTGGTTCCCTATTATTCAATATAGTCTGTGCTTGACATTCCCTCGTAACAAAAGAACCAGTCTAGTCATATCTTTATGCACAAAGCTGGATTAAACTTTAAACATGGACAGTGGTTGTTAACTGGAAGCTTTCTGGGAGAGCTTTTAACTCTGAAGTACTTGAGTGAAAAGTGCGTTCCTTTTATTATTAGCACACACTAGCATATTTCCCAGTGAATTTTAGGAAAATACAGTAGGGCCCCTACCAGACAGTTCTTTCTCCTTAAAAATGACCCTTGTGTGGCCTATAGGCCTAGACTCTGTTTACTCAGCAAGGGTTCCATTTCCCACTGTATGTTTTGTCGTTTATTTTAACCTCATAGAGTTACCTATCACCGACTGAAATAAACATTGAATGGTTTTTTTAGTACCACTGTTTATACATGGTATACTAGAGTACATTCCTTCCAAACCCAAAGCAGATTCTTTTTATACACATCTTAATTGCAATATATCCACTCATTTGAAATAAATTTCATTTTATCATGACATTAATATGGCTTGGTGAATAGTTGTGGTAATTGATGCAAATATAATATTATTTTGCACATTTCTGTAAGACAACCTTACTTCCTGGTAGTGGTGGAGCGACGGCAGGGGGGAGTTTTCATGCTAATCACTATTTGTCTGCATACGCTAAATCAACAAAGTAGCAAGGAAAATAGTGATTTTGTTCGTATTTTGATCGCCAAAAACTAAACTACTTACTACTATACTAAAGCAATTGAAAAATTGAAGTGCATAAAGTACTTTATAATGCATAAGGCAGAGAAAATTGGGAAAGAAACATGAAAAGTTATAGATACAAAAGCACGGGAGGTAGATATAATGATATTGGCCATGCAATACACAAACAGATTAACAAGTAAATTTGAATTTTTAATGGATGTGCTTAGAAGTAGATACGAAACTTTTGGAAGGCAAGGGAGGGCCAGAACTCACCTTGGCCTCCACATAGCTCCACCACTGCTTCCCGGCATGTGGATTCCAAACTCCCCATAAAAATATCCTTTTTACATGCATGTGCCAGAGTCTATAGGTCACATCATATAGCTTTATGTTGACCATGCTTAATATATTGAAGGTAGGGGTCACTGGCTTACTGCTAACCAACAGGTGCATACATGGGGGTGTGCAAGCTGATCGAGCCAAGGCCCCACTAGTTAAGGGGCCCCATTTCCAGCCTTTGGTTACCGATTGGTTAATCATGGTGTAACCGTCTAAGTAAGAGTAAAGTGAGCAAAATTAGGAATTCGTCCACATCCCCGCACATCTCCTGCCTTAAGATAGGGTGCAGTGGTGCAATTTAAACTACTTATCTCTAACTATATAACTAATCCCCATGCACGCAATGCAAGTAATGCAAACTGATTCACGCAACTGTAGCCTGCATGGACAGCATCTTAGCAGGCTACAATGGGCTGCACATGACAGATCCCCCTCCCTCACGCAATAGCTCGTCCTTGAGCTGTGGTGGCAGTCATCATTGAAGGCCTTGGTGATAAATGATGGCTTCAAGGCATTGGTGGCGCTGCTGTCATGTGATATAAAACCAGTGGACCCCGAAAACGGTTTATGACAGTCTCAGAAGTTGCCATCATGTCCATTGTGGCTTGGATGCCGTGACAGTGACTACTATGTTGTTGATGCTTTCAACTGGGCCGTGGGTAACCAGTAGCAGAAGCCATGTTGTTGGCTCTAATACCCAATTACAATAATCTTAAGATGATTATGGGGTAAAAGCCACACAAAGGATGGCCCGCCAGTCATGGCTGAAGGGGGATGATGTTAGGAGAAAGAAGAGACCACAGATTGGGGTGATTATAACTTTTAAGTCGAGAAAAGACCAATTTTCTCTTTCTTAATTGAAAAGGACGGTAATGCCTGCTTATTTATAAGGGGATCCTAATAGATTTGATCTAGAGATAAACCTATTCTAACTCAAATGACTAATCTGTAACTAAATAACTGATCACATAAGCGCTGCAACTAAAGCAAAGCAATTTAAAGCCACACCCTACAGTGCCACAGGTGCACGGTAATAGCATGAACAATAGTACCCTAAAGGGGCCTAATGTGCTGCGCAAAGCACTGTTGTTGCAGAACTCTCTTGAATATGTACATCTGGGAGGTGCTCTAATATTCATTTTCAACCATGTTTCCAAGAAATCAACTTTGGTACCAATGTTTATGAGATTCATGTTGACAATACTAATGCTTAGGAGGCTATCTATCCTTAATGGCAATATCTACAATAGGCATCACTTGTATGGAGTTATGGGCCATTGCTATATGTAGGTCCTAACCATAATATTTTATCACAGAGCCCTCAAATGTCAGATATAGCCTTGTTAGCAAAATATTGAGTATTAGGCACCAACAGATTTTCAACATCAAGAATTCCAAAAACAAAAACCACTCATATGAATTGTCTAGATGTTGATATACTGAAGAATTTTTTTATAAAAAAAAATAGAACCATATGAGCCTCAATATAACAGAATTTTAGGGTGAAGTCAGCATAACAAAAGAAGAGCTTCCACTTGTATCTACACGGTTGTGGGAGCATCAGTAATATAGTATGTGTTAAGAAAAGGATCTATACACAATAAAGTCTAGCTCCTAGATTATGCTGATGAAGAACTCAATATAGGGGATAAAAATGGATGGAAAGACATTGTAGAGTAAGATTATAACTCAAACTGATTCCAGCATCATTCTGTTCAGAGTTAAGGGTCAGTTTCGATTGTAACGCCAAGAAAGCTCAAATACAAATAAACATAATTCACCATCCAACCATAAAATTTAGTATCCTATTCAAGAAAGAGAAACTCAAAAGAATTATTCTTTGTTGTAAATCTCTTTGTGAACAACTACAAAACATACATCCCCTCAGCCAAAGACTGCTTAGAGAACCACAGATGCTTGAGCACCATAAAAACTGCTTGTGATAGCATCTCGTACTTTAGAACCTGACCACAATGTTAAATTGATGTTGCATGTGGTACTTTTAATGGACCCTTAGTGTTTCTTCTACACAGAAAAATGTACTGATATCACTTTAAAATTTAGATATGCCACTGGCTCACCACTGTCTAGCTTTTCAAAATGCTAATATCAGCAGCTACAATTGCAGAGACAAAAAGACATTTTATGCGAAAGAAAAAAAGTACATAAATTTGTGGATAGCAGTTGGTAGATTAGTAATGGAGTATCAACTCACATGTTATTGGACAAAAACACCGCGAGGAAGTCCAAACCCATGCTTCCACATCATGGCAAGTATAGTATTTGCCTCAGCCCTCCTGCCACAACTAACATATGCCTTGTGCATGATCCAAAATGTCTTCTTTGTCCGGTCAAACCTAATCCATTCCATCTCATCCAACACCCCATGCATTTCTTCCAGCCGGTGGTGCTTCCCATACATCACCATCTTGCAGTGGTACAAGCTTCGGCACAGCTTCCACCCGGCTTGCTCAGCCTGCCGGACAAAATGTGCGAGTTTATCAACCGCATCGCACTGAAAATAGGTTGATATGATTGATCGCATCACCTGCACTGTGTTGACTATGATATTGCGTTCCAATGCCTCAGCGATCTGCAGCTCCATCCCATCAACCAGCCCCTCCTGAGCGTACACCCTAATTAACAGCACATTCAGCCATGGCCTGTAATCATCACGACCCAACCTCTGCAACAAGTCCTCGATCTTTTGAATCCTATCTACATGGGCAAACTTGCAGTATGCGCATAGCATTGCACGTATATGCACAATGTCAACATTTCCAGCGTGCTTGCAAGCACGCTCATAAGCCAGCTCCATTTTATAGATCATCCCGGCATGAGCGTATCCTCTTAGCATCAACAGATGC
Source organism: Phragmites australis (assembly GCF_958298935.1). Lineage (NCBI taxonomy): Eukaryota > Viridiplantae > Streptophyta > Magnoliopsida > Poales > Poaceae > Phragmites > Phragmites australis. The sequence continues at coordinate 24,332,777 of NC_084929.1, forward strand.
GTAGTAGCATCTGGAGCAACATGACCTGACTCCATTTCATGGAACACCCCTTCCATTTTGTCCCACATCCATGCGGTGAGGTACCCGGCAATGACTGCATTGTACGTACCAATAGTACGGGGATGGCCAGAAGCATCGAGCGACCGGAGCGTGGCCTCCATGTGGTCAACGAGGAGGGATCGCCCAAAGAGGGCGATGAGGATGTTGTACGAGTCCACATTGGGCGGCCCACACCGCGGGTCGCGCTCCAGCGCGTCGAAGGCCTCAAGGCAGCTGTCCAGGAGGCCGCTGTGCATGTAGGCCGCCATGAGAGCGTTGTAGAGCGCCTGGTCGGGGGAGTGGGCGCTGGTGGCGTCTGCGAAGAGCGTGGCTGCCACGGCGGGGTCGCGCGCGCGGCTCGCGAGGGAGATGGCGAGTGAGTACTCGCCGAGCGTGGGGGGCGGGGAGAGCGCGCGGCGGAAGGAGAATACGGCAAGCCCGAGCTGCGGCCTGGGCCGGAGGAGCGAGAGGAGCTCGAGAGAAGCGAGCGGCGAGACGGAGAGGAGGGTGGGGAAGGAGTGGGCGCGGAGGGTAGGCTCCGAGTCCGGGTTCGGTCCGACGAGCGCGAGGAGGGAGGCCGCGAGCGAGGAGACGGCCGCGCTGAGGTGGGCGGCCGTGAAGGGCGGAAGCGGCAGCGCGGTGGGCGACCAGGACGCCGTCCAGCGGGCGGCGGGATCGGGGGCCGGCGGCGGGGATTGGGGCGGCCACGTGAAGGAGGTGGAGGAGATCGTGTCGGGAGGGACGGGGATGGAGGTGAAGGACCTAGGGGTGTTGGAGCGGGGAAGGCCACGGAGGAAGAGGGGGAGGAGGCGGCGAGCGGGGCGGCGGGACATGGGAGGAGGCGTAGGCGGAGGAAGGGATCGTCGGCGGCGGCGGCGGCCGCGGCGCGAGGGGTTTAGGGGATCGGCGTGGGGAGTGGAAGGGAACGAGCGCACGCGGCCAGCTCGGCATTGTGTTCTGCATGGGGCTTCTTTGCCTGGACCTATTCTGCGGGAGCGCAACCTGACCTGAACAAGCAAATTTGGAAATGGATCGGCCTGGCCTGGTATACCGGAAACTGCTGAGGCCTGCAAAACAATATTGGCTCGAATTAGGCTGTAGTGAGCCCGCTGCGGCCCGTAAATTCCATCTTCTCTTCTTAGATAAATACTCCGTCTGGTTACAAATATAGATCGTTTTAGTTTTCTCAACTATTCTCTAAATATAAGTCATTCTCGAACTTCTATGCGATTTTTTCTCTTTTGTTCATATCTTACCCTTATTTAATAAATACTACCACTCTCACAAGTGAATAAGTTATCTTTTCTAATACAGAATAAATAAAAGGTAATAAAATCATTTGATCTACTTTTTTAATCTTTATGTATAAATCTAAAACGACTTACATTTGCAATTGGATGAAGTATAAAGGTCTCCCTGAAAAACAAAGGTCTCCTGAAAAAGGAGACAAATACAAAGGATCCTAAAAAAAAAAGATAAATGCAAAGGTGCTGCACTCTATTGACCAGGGTATTTATTAAGGAAAGCCCATAAGAGATTAGGTATCTTTTTTAATCAAGATGAAGGAAGGGGCCTAAATCAAAGTTAAAAAAAGACTTATCTAGATGCTACGGGCTACAACCTACGTATGTATACTCGTACCTCTCACCAATTAAGTTAAGGCCAGCTGTTTGATCCACGTGTTTTTTTAGAAAGCATCGTAGATCATTTACGGATCTGTTTGGATAGACTATGGTTTTATAGTTTCTATCTGACTAAGAAAATAACTGTGGCTGTTGAATTTTAATTGTTAGTTTCACAATAAATTTTTAATTTATTAGCACATCAAAAATTAAAAAGCTTATATCAATCTATTTCTCAGTTTTTAATTTATTTTAGTCAGAGCCACTTCCTCGGCCAATAAAAGGCATAAAAAACCAAAACCAAAAGCTAATCCATTAGATAGTTTCTGAGTTTTTTTTTTTAAAAAAGCTTATTCAAAGAGGACCTACATCTATCACCTCCAAAAACTCAACTATAGCGCCAGCTGGTCTATGAAAGAAAACCGAGGAGAGAAAATATGCAACCGTTGATTTAGAAGGTTGGTTCCGAATTTAATGGTCGAAAAGGAAGGTTCTTATTTCCGAATGCTAGTAGGACGGGTAACTTTGTTCAAATTGCTTCTAACCTCTATCCCTGTGTATCACCTCACATCATTCCGAGTCCAATAGTGGGCAATCAAGAAAATCAACAAGATTAGAAGAAGCTTTCTACGAACGAAGGTGATCTCAGAGAAGATAGTGGTGCTCATTGTCTGGTAAACTAGAAAATAGTAAGGTCTTACACATGGAGTTAATCAAATTCCAAAGCAGTCTTGTGAAGGAGTCGTGCCCCTGATGAGGAGGACATGGCGGATTTGCGCATGATAATTTGGCCTTACACATGGGCGAAAGATGCCATCAGCATGCATACTCAAGAGTTGAGACGCTGAAGAAACTCCACCCAAATTGGAGTTGAGGGGCTCACATTATGCATAAGCCTATATTTTCTATTTGTCTATTGCGAGGACGACGCAATACATATGGTCAATTTTTTGTTTGTCATTGCAATTTCCACTAGTCTCCAATATGCCATCGCAAAATTGGTTACCCCTATATACTATCGGGTTGCAATTTGTTGGAATTTCAATCCCAACACGGTGTTCATTCCATCCGTTCATCAGATCAACAGGTCAATCGCAACACAGTGAACTGATACCGGGTTGCAATTCGTTCAAAGGTTCACAACGACCACAACGCTATAGTTTGATCAACACCACATAAGTGTAGCTAATTAACAACCAGCAGTACATACAAAAGCATCAGTCGCTCTGCAATTCAGGCAGATTTCTTATATTTTGCAACCGTATTCTTGCTTCTTGCGCAGAGCACGATAGATCTGGTTCCTCTAACTTCAGCCCGATGAAGTCAGAGAGTAACAATATTTTGTGAGAGGATGAACAGTATCTCTACCTTCGAACACGGTGTCATTGATACTGTTGCAATAGAACTGTAGCGAATCCGTTAGTACTGTAGCACCTTTTTTACTGTTTATAATATCGTCGGAGGGTAAAGTCAGACGATCTCGTTCCGAGCACGCGACGGTGTCCATGGCGTTCTCATCCATCGCAGGTGTGTATTTAATGTTTCATTTTGCAGAACTGCAAATGATACATAACAGCCTTGAGCTTCTGTAAATGGCGATGCTCAAGATGGCAGCGTCAATGTAGGATGGCGGACGGGCACCCACCAGCTGATGTTAGCGATAGCGTCCCAAGAGACAGACGACGTCCGTGTCACCGTATGCCCTTCCTTCATGATGGGGCCGTCCAACTCCAGAGAAGAGGATGACGAGTGCGCTTGAGAATTTGGGATTGTGGAGCGATTCCTTCCATATACAACATGCCAGCAGCTAATCACAGGCCCACTTGGAAGCCTTAGGCTACAGTCGATCCTACTTGACATACTACTTCTGTTTTGAAATAAATATGATACTAGAATACGCGTAGTCAAACTTTAAAAATTTTGATCACTAATATACACAAAATTATTAGGATTTGACACATGAAAATGATAGTAATGATTTTTTTTATGAGAATATTTTATTATTATCTAATTTTTATCAATTTTTACTACGATGTAGTTGTTAAAAATAATAATCAAACGTGCTTGTTAGAGACTGTGTCAATATCCTAAATGATAAGTAAAAGAGAACAAATATAGTATATTGCAAGAGACAAGTCATTTAAAAAAATTAATAAGATATATCAACGGTGCTAATCGCGATGGCATGAAAGTGACCAAATTGGCAACCAAGTAGTATATATCGGTTTTTTAGTGACAAAGAATAGAGCAAATGCAATAACATAGGAATTTTTTTTTCATGATGCATAATGATAAGATGTGCTAATACTAGTTCGATTCTCAACCCCAACAAAGGTTTAAAGTTATAACCTGTTTGTTTCAGCTGGAGATTATGAAAAACAGCTTGTAGATTGTGGATTGTAAGAAGCTGGATTGTAAAAGCTAGATCGTGAATTGTTACAATACGATGGAAGACGGATTGCTAGAGTGTTGGATTGTAACAATCTAGTTTTTCCAATCAGTTGTTTATTTCAGTTTTTGGCTGTGATCACAATCCAACTTTTACAATCCAGCTGTTTGTTTCAGCTTTTAAATTTTCATCACAATTCAGTTTTTACAATTCGAAACAAACATAATCTTATAGAAGTACTTCAACACAAGAGCCATCGTAAGTTGCAACCACTTAGAAATAGACAAAGGCAAGGGGCGTCAGTCATCACTTCTTTTTTAAGAAAGATACATGTATTCTAGCAACCAAATATCTCTTCCGAGATGTAACACTTCAATTTATCTTAAGTTCAATAAATGATGAGTGCTAGTGCGTGTTGTTACCAATGACAGGGACCCTAAAAGAAAATGACATAGATTTGATTCTTTTATAGTATAGATCGACATTGTTTCGTCATTATTTATTCTGGCCACAGATAAAATCCTTTGTGTCAATTCCGATTTAATATGTTATCTCAAATCTGGCGTGACCAAATTAACTTCTTTGCAAAGTACAGTAGGTCACAAACTGAAAATAGAAAATCAATTCAATGGCACTCCCAAGCAATCCTTTTTACCCATAGGCATACAAAACGTTACTTTCGGATACAATAGTAAAAATTATTATAAGATCACGTCACCGTACACTAATAAAACAAGAATCGAAAGGAACAACATACATAAGACACAAGATTTAGTCTGGTACTGCTCAATTTTATTAATGATTATATGTATAACTTGAAAACACCTAATATCCTTATAGCGGGAGGAGAGATCTATTTTACATACGTTTAGTAATAAGAGGCTAAACTTTGCTTAACTTTTTTTTATGATTGTGTGTCTACATGAGTAGCCTTTTAGATGTCCCTATATTATAAAACAAACTTTTTAAAGTTTATCTACCAATATACTTTGACAATATTATAATTTCCATATATTCTATTATCAGACCAAATAGTATTTTTATCATCAAAGTTATGTTTTGAAACTGCACCAAATGTAATCCGGAACAACATTTTATTTTTGAACCGATGGAGAACCTATGCCTTAATCGAAGAGAAAACAAAGGTACGCATGATGGTATTCCTCTTCACAAATCACAAAGGTAGCTTCTTCTTTTTTCCCTTTTGATTCTGGCCCTATCCTGCATTCCCTGGCTTAATCACGCAGCTGGATTTGCTACGACCCCTGCTAAGTACCGACCCTTTTCTCCACCGCGCGATCGTTCTCCGTTTGTTGCACGCAGCCTCACCGGTGCCGAGTCAACTCGCTGAAGAGAGAGTTTGTTAGCAGGGAAGCCGAGAATTTTGCCCACCCACTGCTCGCGTAGGCGGTAGGCGACCACGCAACAGTGACAGGCAAAAATGGAAGTCGCATGACACGTTGACCAGAGCGCCACGGGAGACGAAATGACGAGACCACACCGTGCACCAGCAGCCGCCCAGACCGCAGGACAAACGGTGTCGACATTGTGATACGCGCCAGCAGGCGTGGGCCCCGCGCCATCCCCTCCCGTCCGCCCGCGTCCCAACCCAGCGCCCACCGCGCGATCACCACCCAACGGACGGGATGCGCCTGACCGCCGGCCTCCCCGTCCGGGGGCGTCGCGGTCAGATCCACCCGCGCGGGCCCCACTGCGACGCAGCAACAATGACACGAGGCCGCGCAACGAGCGGCGTTCACTAGACCAGACCCACTGACACGTGGGGTTCGCGCGACGTGGCTGTGGCGTCAAGATTCCCCCAACCAGGCCAACCTTCCCACTGCACCCGCAGCCAACAACCGCACACCAATTTGGTGGCCCACCCGTCAGTGAAGTCCTGATCTTCCAACGCCGCCCACCTACCAGGCTTCCAATCGTCCAGGCAGACGACCAATTCATTCGCTCGCCACGGTCCACGGCGCTTCCGTCCCTCCCTTCGCCTCCGCAGAATCGTGGGCGAAATCCCACATCGCCGGAGCCGATCGCGCCGTGCAGGCGCTGGGGTTTAGGGTTAGGCTTGGAGTTTCTGGAAATGGAAGCCTCCGATTCCGGCGGGGGCGGCGCCGGGGATGTCGTCGGGGAGCCCGTGTGGGACTGGGGCAACCTCCTCGACTTCGTTGTCCAGGATGACGACTCCCTGGTCCTCCCGTGGGACGACGCCGCCGGGATCGGAGCACCCGATACCACCGAGGCGGCCGCGGCGCTGCTCCCTACCCCGCCCGCGCAGCCGGTGGAGGTGGGGCCGGAGCCGGAGATGCGGCCGGTGCTGCCGCCGCCGCTTCTCCAAGTTCAGGGGATCGGGTGCCGCGTGAGGAAGCGCGACCCGCGGCTGGTCTGCCCGAATTACCTCGCGGGGATGGTGCCGTGCGCGTGCCCCGAGGTGGACGAGATGGCGGCCGCCGTGGATGCGGAGGACGTGGCCACGGAGTTGCTGGCCGGCGCGCGGAAGAAGATTAAGGCTGCCGGACGTCGGGGAAAAGCGGGAGCCGTAGGTGGTGGCGGAGTAACAGCAGGAGGAGGAGGTGCAGTAGGGGCTGGCCGTGCGGCGGCAGCAGAGATGAGGTGCCAGGTTCCTGGGTGTGAGGCGGACATACGGGAGCTGAAGGGGTATCACCGCCGGCACCGGGTGTGCCTGCGTTGCGCTCACTCTGCTGCTGTCATGCTCGAAGGCGTCCAGAAGCGCTACTGCCAGCAGTGCGGCAAGTAAGCCCAAGTTTCTCCACTCCTATTTTCTTTTTTGTATATTTCATTGGGATAGACCAATATGCCTGAAGCGATGCAGTCGCTATTGATATTGCTATGTGATTTCATGTATTAAAGTTCTTTTATAAGGTCGTGTTTGTTGGATTACCTTTCCTTTTATCCAAACGTGATTCATAGAATGCTCAAGTGATGTTTGGGCATTTCACCAAAGATCGGTACATGCTCTTCATTTTCTTAGTGAAGGGTTGTATTCCGTCGTGGTTGATATCTAGAACTGCTGTTTACTTCTCAAGGATTTGTACCGTTGTTAGCTTTTCTGACAACAGATCATCACAGAAAATTCATTTTTCAGCACAGCTTCGTGGGGTTAACCATGTTAAAAATTAACTATGGTGCAGAAAAACCTACCATGCTACACATCGCTGGAGAACGTAGAGCTAAGTAACTTAGTTTCTTTTATTGGGCATACTAGTTGACTGACATGCTATATTTGATGTATGAGTTTGTAATTTAAATGACAAGGCTTAACTAAGAACACTATCACCCAAAGTTTTTGTCTGAGAGGTCAGTTATGGATTGCTTAATTGTTTTGAGGGTTCAGACATCGTTGTTAAACTTATTTAGCATTGGCTGGAACTCCCATAAAGTTTCTAGTTAATTCCATTGCCAGACAGAATTTTACTGATACATGTCGACATGGCTGTTGATCTATGTAAGCAAATATCATGCAGCATTCATTGTAATGCAATTTTAAGTTCTAGTTAATTTTGAAAAACAAAGGCATACTCTAGTGCAGAATTTTTTTTGTGTCAATGTAAGCAAATGCCGTATCAGCCGACTGTTTGGAGTGCCTTTGGTAGTAGAACACAATTGAGATAGTGTGTAGGGGCTGCTGTTACCACAGGGAAGAGAAGGGCAGAGAAATAGGTGCGTGGGGTGGAGAGGGAAAGATAGAGATACAAGTTCTAGATTGATGCCCATCTATTTATAGAAGATTCCCATAACATTCAACCCTAACATATCAAAATTCGGAATTCTAATGACCCTGGATATTCAAACCTTTCAAAAAGGATGAAACATTAGAAAACCGTCTCTAACAAAACTGTACTCCTTAACAAACAGAATTAGCAAAACAAATTCATCCTGGAAAATGCTGCTTCTCCTGTGCGTGGGCTGGTGTCCAGCACCACACCACCCTATACATCTCTCTGCCAACCTTTTGAGTGCTTTATATTTTTTTGGAATATTTTGTATAGTGATATTTAAACTAAAATTTTGATAATTTGCCATCTCTATTGTTTAAACTATGGTGTGCTGTAATCAACTTTTGTGTCTTATCTCCCTTTTGAAATTTGTGTTCATTTCAGGTTCCATATATTGCTAGATTTTGATGAAGATAAAAGGAGTTGCAGAAGAAAGTTGGAGCGGCACAACAAAAGAAGACGAAGAAAACCTGATTCCAAAGGACTGTTTGAGAAAGAAATGGATGCACAATTGGATCTGTCAGCAGATGTTAGTGGTGATGGTGAACTTAGGGAAGGTAGAAATTGAACTTTCTCAAATTTTCAGGCAAAGAAACTTACTTTGACAGTTACACCTATTTATCAGCTTAGCATGAATATTCATTTTAGTTTGGCTGTTAATCATGAAGGACTATGTAGATCAGTTTATGCGGTTTTGCATGGCCACTAAAAAAATGAATCATGTCTGTTTAGGTAACTACCAATAGGGCACCAACAAACTTCCCATCTTTCAAACAGATTTGCTATTTATCTCTAGTGATTTTTGGTTTCACCTATCTATCAAACTTGTGGGTCCACAAGGAGGATAGGCACAAAAAGGGAAAACACAAAAGTTGAGTGATATGTCTTGAATTTTCACTCTGAAAATGAATAAGGAGTGTTTTAAAAAAAAGTTTGCTCCAACAGAATATATTCTATTAGAGGTATAATAGTACTATGCCAGGTAAGAGGAAAGTAAAGAATCCTTGAAAAAATAACAATTTGTAAAGATGTGATCTGCACTGTTTACGTCAGTGAAAATTGCATTCACTGTATAGATAGTACTTCATTGACTAGGATCCTGAATTATTGGAAACATGTGGTTAGCAAGTCCAATCAAAACTCAGTAGTTCTAATTTGTTCAGGATACATATTTTTGATAGTGTAAATTCATTTATAATTTGATTCAAGTAGCGCAACCTTTTACTTAGGTTAATACTGATGTTCTTAGTGGTGTTTCAAAAATTTTAGCTCAAGATCGGAATATGCAAAAGATAGGGTATCGCTACCGATTATTGTAAGCTTCTGCGATAACATAATCTTATCCAATATTCTGAATGGAAATTTTTGTCTGTTAGCGAGTGATTACCCATATTTAAACGCTAACCTTATGAGCCTTGATATGCGGAGGGTGTGGGCTACAATGAATGCTTTGCTGGGTGCATGTGTGATGATACAGTTCTAAATAACATGGAAGTTTTTGTGGTCAAACCGCCAACATAATTTTTTATAGCATCAAGATTCATCTAAAAGAAGTAGAAGTACATTACCTTCTCTTACACTGATTTGGTGTTAACTTCATGGATCGATAATGTGAGCCAAACCCTTCATGAACATTGAACTATGCTACGAAATCAATTAAGAAATAGAAGGCACGATGTCATGCTTCCACATTTTGAAAATAAAATGAAAACCTTTGTCGAGCCACACCTTATTACCGGATCAGTGGTAGGGAAGTGTTGGAAAAAGAAGATCATGAGTTTTCGGGTTTGGAACAGATGGGACAACAAGGGATAGTGGAGCTTCCCTCGGTCTGCTGGCGGGGCTCATTGTTGACTGGTGTTTCATCAAGGCTTTGAGACTTAAGAGATAGAAAGGGAACTTATTCTTGCTTCAATTGCAGAGATTGACAACACCATTTATATAAGGAATCTCTAACAATATAGAATCTAAGGAACAGATAAGCTAAGTGAAAAAGTCATTGATAACTTTCTTATCAAGCAAAATCCCCTCAAACTGCACTGCAGTTTTTGCTGCCTGATAGCACACTGCCCTCCCCTGTTGTTGGTGCAGTGCCATTTTGTGCCCCATGAGTAGTGGCCTGGACCCATGATGGTTGTATGACTTGCCCCAAAAAGAGTCCATAACACACCCTATACAGTTTTAACATAAATGCAACAAGTTGGTGGACATATTAGCCCCAAATTTGCTGGCAAGTAAGTGTGGCAATTGGTCAGGACTTTTTGTTTGACGCACAAATTGGGGTTGCTGCACTCAAATTTGTCATCCCACACTTTGCTTAAGTATAATCTTGGGCTACTTCTGTTGAGCCCTACCATTAAGCATGATCTCTGCCACCGATTGCCTTATGCCAAAAAGTTTAAAAACGATAGTATGTCTATATCATTGGAGCCATTTGTTAACAAATTACTAGCCTTGACTTGATGAAAATATTGGTCATATTTTATCTGTTTCTGCCAACTCAACCAAGCAAACCCTGGGTTCAAACCAGCTATATTAGTGTCTTGATTGACTCTTACTGAATGAGGCTATTTGATATTTTCTTCTCTGCATGCTTTTATCTCCCGAGTTTTTATTTTCAGACATGCTAAAGTTTGTGCTATCCAGTCTGAAATGTCTTTGTTAACTTATTTTTTTATACAGAGAACATGGAAGGCACAACTAGTGAGATGCTTGAGACTGTTCTTAGCAACAAGGTTTTGGACACAGAAACACCCGTGAGATCTGAAGACGTGCTTAGTTCACCAACCTGCACACAACCCAGTTTGCAAAATGACCAAAGTAAAAGTGCAGTGGCTTTTTCAGCTTCCGTTGAGGCCTGCACTGGTGCAAAGCAGGAAAGTGCAAAACTTATCAATTCTCCAATGCATGATACCAAGAGTGTTTATTCATCCTCGGTAGGTTCTTCTTTTCATTCCTACAGAGTTGTTTATTTATATGATGCTGCAATATCAATCTGTTTAGTTCGATGGAGCTTTTTTCATAAAGCCTCACTAATGGTTATAGTAATGTTATACCATCCATTCTAGTGCCCAACAGGACGCATTTCATTCAAGTTGTATGACTGGAATCCTGCAGAATTTCCTCGACGCCTACGGCATCAAGTATGTGGTCTGTCTACAAGTTTCTAACATAGAATGATATTTTCAGGCAAAACAAAATTGTTCTGAAGCGATGCTTTATGTCAAATATGCAGATATTTGAATGGCTTGCTAGTATGCCTGTTGAATTGGAGGGCTATATTCGCCCTGGCTGTACTATTTTAACCATATTTATTGCAATGCCACAACATATGTGGGACAAGGTATGGATGCTTCTTATAATACAACATGATTAATTTTTCAAGCCAAATGAATAGATGCTCTAAAGAACGGATTCACAGTATTGTCCTTTACCATGTATTGGTTATGAACTGCTAAATATAAAACTACTTCCTGTCCAAATAGATATAGCTACCACATGCGTACAGTCATCTCCTGCCACTTCTGACTACAGATATATTTATGTGTATTTTGGTTGGCAACTTGAAAACAAAATTTGTAGACTTGTTGTAAAAATTCCATCATACCATGATCAATCCTTGCAAAGAAAAAGATAATCATGATCAAAATTGGTGGCATCTTGGATACTGACGGTAAAAGTTGACATCTATATTTTTGACTGGGGTTAGTATATAAAACGTAGATGAACAAAAGGTAAGCTGGTATTTCTCATATTAAACTCATGTAGCTGCCATGTGCAAACGCTGTGTTCTAGAAAACTGTTCAGAATACAGATAAATGCAAACATGGAAATAAACAGAGAAATAACTAATTAGTGTTACACCTTATGATTTGTATTTGCACCACTTTATATGCACTTGGAGTCAGATTGAGAGTTAGTACATAAATAATTATATTAATGAGAATCTATTTCAATCTATAGATAGTGTTGCATGATTTTTAATCCTGAGCAGTTAGTATTATTTCAGTTTCTATTTGCATGCAGTTAGTGGTCATGCATTTCAGTTTTTCAGTTTCTATGCAGTTAGTTTTTTAATTAGCAGTTTATGCATGTAGGTCTTTAGTGCTCAGACATGCGCTAAAGAGCTGGTTGTGAGACTTGTTGTTTGTTTTATAAAAAGGAGAAAGCTGCGGTCTTAGAGTAGCACAAAAAATTCCTGCGTGTTCTCCCGTGTGTTCATCATGGTTGACTCCAACAAATAGCTGAAAAGCACCACATTGTTAAATAATGTATCAGACCACCATAATTGGCAGGCATCCACCAGCTCCAGGAATTGGCAAGCATTGTTGATTACTGAAGGATAAACTACTTGCCACCTAACCAATAATAATAGTGAGGTTGATGTCAGGGTATTGCACACTGCTGAGTATGATTAATATACCTGTGTGTATATGCATGCAATTTTCTGGTATTGAGCAGAGTGTGATGTGCGGCATACCAGCTGTGATTAGCATTTTCTCGTTGATATTTTACTTGCAGGTGTTAGCCAGTACATATTAGTTATATTTTGGTTTATATGTTGCACGAGCCAGTAGCCAATGCAGGCTCCAGTTCTAGCATGAAAAAACTGATAGGAAATATAGTTCTTCATTCAGCTGTGATTAGCTGATAGTTACTGTATCTGAAAGAATGTTATTTAGATTCCATTGATGAGGTCAAAAGGAAGGGCTTAATGACGAAAACTAGTCTTGATTCTTTATGTCCCAACGGTATATAGGGTGTTTGTTTTGTTCCCTAATTGCCCAAGCAATTTGTGCCTAAATCTGGCATAAAGAAATTTGGTGCTTTTTTTTAAAAAAAAATCCACCTCGATCTGGCCAAAAATTCAGAAAGTAATAATTGAATTGCTGATCTGAACAGAATCTTGTGCCTTTTGCAATACACCAAATACATACGTATTGTAGTCTTCAAACCATGCACAAGGATGACACTTTCCCAGATTTTTTAATAGCTGATGCCTAATTTTGTACATGAGCCCTCTGTCTATGATTTTCAGTTTTTTTATAGCTTTGTTGTTAATGATTTATGGTTGCATGGTGACAAGAAAAGCTATGATGTCCCTAATGCATATATGCATTTTTTGTCAGTTATCAGATGATGCAGCCAATCTTCTTAGAAACTTGGTAAATTCTCCGAACAGTCTTCTGTTGGGTAAAGGGGCCTTCTTCATTCATGTCGATAATGTGATATTTCAAGTATTGAAAGGTGTGTATAATGTGACTTGTTATTTCATGACATAATGGTTCATGATACTTTGTCATTTCTACTTGTACACAAACTTCTTTGTTCTAACATTAGATATATTCGGTACATTGATTTCAGTCAGGCTTAAGGCTATCATTACAAGATACAGTTTAAATTGTACCTATGAGTTATGATAGTTATCGTTCTTTGCATATTATCTGTGCTAATATCTGCTGAAAAAACTTTCCCCACCCAACACGGATGATTATTTATGTCTCATAACTGGATGACCCGTTGGCTTTTCAATTGTTGGATGCAAGACTCCTTGGCTCCTGTACTGACATGCATAATATTATTGTCAGTAAAACTAATAATGCTATCTCGAACCATTTGTTAATTGATATGAATTGTGAACTTGTGCGATTTAATTGTGTAGCTTATTGCACTTCTGTTTTCATGGTATAAGTACCTGATTAATGATTGAGGATTTGTAACGGATGTACTTAAGATGGAGCGACATTGATGAGTACCAGATTAGAGGTGCAAGCCCCAAGGATCCATTATGTTTATCCAACATGGTTTGAAGCAGGGAGACCTGTTGAACTCCTCCTTTGTGGAAGTTCTCTTGACCAGCCTAAATTCAGGTATAAGTTCCCTTTCTGCTGGAATCCTTAGGAAACAGTATGCCCTTGTATGTTCTAGTGATTTCCACTGGCTATTTTTCTATCATGACATGACATTTTTTATTCTGAAAACATCTACAGGTATATCTGTCACTTTCTAAGAGTCCATCTCTTGTGACAAATTCTTGATGTTGACTTGCCACATTGTACTAGATGAAATCAAACCACTAGTTTTTAGCATGTGCCTGTCAACTTGGAGAAACACATGAATGAACTTGAGTGCTAAATAATAGCCATGCACCATTTTTTTAAGGAAATTGGTTGGTACCCAGGGCATCCTGCACCCCCTTTAGCCAAAAAAGATTAATCCAACATGTTGCTATGTTTAAAAAAATCCATAAAAATTCATATATGCAGTACACATAAGAGTTAAATAAACCTGCAAAAATTCAATTTCAAAATTGAAATTCAGCCTAGATATCAAGATTAAAAAAACACAAGTGATACTGTTATCACATGATGAACATGCCTGATTGACCACTTGTCTATTTTGTTTCTTGATATCTAGGATGAATTTGAAACTGAATTTTCACAGGTTTACTAAATTTTATGTGTACTACATACATGATTTTTTTTTTTACGAATTTTTGAAACATTGCAACATGCTGACGCCGGAACCCTAAATATGAAATCAGCACTCTTTTTTTTATTTGGTCATATTTCCATGCAGAAACTGTCTAGGAATGAGAGGGAGGGAGCAGTTCCCTGTTAAGTCAAGACATAATACTACATCTAATGCTGTTTATTTTGCTGGATGTGGCTATGCTCAGTCTACATGCAACAAAAAGAATTACGATGTTTCTACGAAAAATGAAGTTCTACTTTGTGCACCTTAAGTGCTTGTTGATGGCTTTCTACACAAGATCTTGTTTCTGCTGAGAAGTTATATCTTAGTAGCTGTTTATGCTTGATCTATGGGTGTTTGGCGCTAATGTAATTTGTGTTCTCATGGCAGGTCACTTGTGTCATTTGATGGGGACTATTTGAAGCATGATTGTTTCCGTTTAACGTCTCATGATGCGTTTGATTGTGTTGAAAATTGTGGTCTTACACTTGATTCTCAACATGAAATTTTCCAGATAAACATCACTCAATCAAGACAGGATACTCATGGACCTGCATTTGTGGAAGTAAGTAATTGTCTCCTTTGACACAATCATCAAATTCCTTCATTGTAGGTTTGCTCTTTGCCTCAGAGGTGGCCACTTGAATCTAGAAATGGTAATTGGTTGGAATAATAGATAATGTGAATTCCGCACTTGCTTTCAACCCCCTTTGAAAAAAGATGCTACATAACATATTTAGTATTTACATGTGGTTAGTTCAGTTAGTCTTAAAATGTCATATGTAATTTGTATTTTTTTGGAAGAATTTATGTAAAGATGATGAATTCTCTTTATAACCTAGTGGTGTGGTTTACTAAAGCATTGGCTAGGGGCCTGGTATGGACGCTAATGGAGGTGTATAAATTAAATCTCATAGTAGAACATCACTTTACATAACATTATACAAAGAGAACCCAATGACAGTTCACTCTTTAGGGTTTTCGTTGGGAAATTCATTTATAACCTGGGACCTTGGCGTTCCCTGTTATAGCATCAGTACATTTAACATTGGGGTAGGGATACAGGACTAATTCACTCTGTTGCTAACATCATCTTGTGCAAGAGGATCGAGCTGATTTCTTTGTCGTTGTCTTGTTTTCAGTTGTACATTGTCAGTAGCGGATTCAGGCTTTCAACCATGGGGGCACAAAGTTAAGCGATGCAATCCACCAAAATTCAAGCGATATAATCCAACCACTAAACAATGAATGAATAAGTTTTAAGTTAGTATGATATAGATAGAAGAAGTTGCATATTTCCTTTACAACTGATGTCACATAATATCTAATATAAAAGCTTAACACGGCGATCTGCCATTTCTTGAAAGCGTTTGATGACATCATCATCACTAACACGTAAAAAAAAATCGCGCTGACCAAACAATCATTTAAGTATTGATCACCCATCCTATTTCATAGCTTGGTCTTCGCATGGTTCATTGCTGAAAAGGACATACTCTTTCAACGCTTGCAGTAGCCACAAGGATCAGGACCAATTTCAGCAACAAATAACAAGTTTATAGTGGTCATGCTTATTTATTTCAAAAAGTTTGATAGAGAGCTCACTAAGATTCATCACTTCCCGAAATCTTTCATCAAGTCGCATATCAACAATAAACATATTAAGTTGTAGAGAAAGTTGGACCAAATCTGCACTTGAGGAATCTTTAGGATAAAACTTTGCAAGTTTAAGAAGTCGTTCCTTGTCATAAGAAGCACTTGAGAAATCTTTAGGATAAAACACCAGTGACTCCACAGAAATTCTGACCAAATTATCGAAGTGGAAAAATCCAGAAGAGTAGAAGATGCAGGATGCCAGCACAGACACCAACAAATAAACCATTCAACTGATTTGGAACACACCCAAGTCCCAGGATTAGGTTTGGGGTACACATTGAGCTTCAAACCTCACGGAGGATTACTTAACATCTCATTGTAGACCCTAATCTAGCAATCTCCTTGTGAATCCGCAACCCAACTCTAATTCACCCTAAATTACAGGAGATTAACCAATCTACCTCGCCGATTCTTTGATTAGTGAGAAGATAGACATAGGAGCGGGGGAAGTTTGGGTGGTGAATCGTACTATTAGTGACGGCAGGTTGGCAGCGCACGTCATCGATCAGTGGTCATCACGCAGTGCGGCAGGGGTCTATCGCGGAGGGACGATCTGCGATCGTTGCGCGTGCGGCCATGCGCGAGGCGCGAGCGTGACGAGGCTAGCCTGGAGGTTGGAGCATAGTGGGAGGCATCGAGTCGAGAGGGGAGGGGATCAATCGAGAGTTCAAGACTGATCATCGATATCTTCCGATGCATACGTGCGGCGTGCGGTGTTGTTCCCGTGTGGGCTTTTTTTGCTCTCAGCTGGGCATCTGGGCCAGTGGTCCTGAAACCTTTATAATTGAAGAGATTTTGTTTATGTACAATAATCGAGGGGTATATATACTTGGTATTTTTGCAAAAATTTTGGGGGGTACAGTTGTACCCTGATTCACCTACAGCAGATCCGCCCCTTTACATTGTTATAAGAATTGCAATTACCCTTTATTTAACTACATGATGATGTTCCACTTTAAGTTGTGGGTCTTCAACAGTTCTGTAGTTGTATATGATGTATGAAGTTCTCTTTTGCAGGTAGAAAACATTTTTGGATTATCAAATTTTGTTCCTATTCTTTTTGGTAGCAAGCAGCTATGTTCTGAACTAGAGAGGATACAGGATGCTCTTTGTGGTTCTTCCTACAAGAACAATGGTGTATCTGGAGAGTTCCCTGGTGCTTCTTCTGACCCTTGTGAGCGCCGGAAACTTCAAAACACTGCTATGTCTAGATTCCTTATAGACATTGGATGGCTTATAAGGAAGCCTTCTCCTGACGAATTTAAAAATGTACTGAGTTTAACAAATATCCAGAGATGGATATACATGTTGAAGTTCTTGATACAGAATGATTTTATCAATGTTCTGGAAATAATTGTGAAGTCAATGGACAACATCATAGGCTCTGAGATTCTTTCTAACTTGGAAAGGGGGAGGTTGGAAGATCACGTTACAGCATTTCTTGGATATGTAAGCCATGCTCGGAACATTGTTGATCATAGATCTAAACATGGCGAGAAAGCACAGCTTGAAACAATATGTGTTATTGATAATTTTCCAAACCAGCCAAGCTTAGGCACTTCTGTGCCACTTGCCAAGGAAGTAAGTGCTACCATGCTGTGATAGTAGAAATTTAAAATAGACCTATATGCTTAACCTTGGGTGCACCTTTCTCTTATTGACATGTATGAATTAATGACTAAATAGAAACATTTCTTTATCCAGGCTTAGTGTCAGAACTTAGGGCTGAGCTCAGGCTTTTGTCCTGAGAGTACAGAGCTATTAATTACTTCATTTAAGTTAAAGAGAAATCTAATCATGAGTGCCATGTGCTGGTTTCCCGTACAATCTTAAACCAGTTAAACTCCTGATCACATTGGATAACACTACCTTCTATTCTTTTGCCTATTTTTTCACCATATGACAAATGCTTCAAGGTTATTTGCCTGCATGACGCATTGGTTTGTTCGCTACTTAACATTTGTATCATCATCTTAGTTTGACTCGTCGAAGAAATGATCAACCAACTGTAAATTAAGATTTTTAGCCCAAGTGTTGCAGTTAGATTATGTTGGAAAGCAAATTAATGAGTCAGTCAGATTCTGTTAATTTGTCTGAGTGATCCTATGAGTTGCATGGTAGAGGCTATTTTTGTTTCATGGAAGTGTTAATATAACAAAAGAAACTGGTGACGCATTTATCCCTTCATTATTTGGAGCCAGTACATTTTCAGTCATATTCATTTTGTAAACTATGTTTGGAAATCTTTTGCAGAATACTAGCCTTGGTGGTGATTATGATTTGAACTCAACTAATGCGGTTTTCAATGAGGAAGAAACTGTGCCACTTGTGACTAAAAAGGTCTCACACAGGCAGTGCTGCCACCCTGATATGAATACTAGGTGGCTTAAACCCTCGCTGGTCGTTACATTTCCAGCCGGTGCCATGAGAATGCAACTTGTTACGACTGTGTTAGTTGCTGCTGTGTTGTGTTTCACAGCTTGTGTTGTCCTTTTCCACCCACACAGAGTAGGGGAGCTTGCAGCTCCAGTAAAGAGGTACTTGTCTAGGGACTCGACATCATAGTTGATGTTAGATCAGTTCTTTTCCCCTCATCCGGTTGCTTTCCCCTGTATCATATGTGCATTGTTAAGTAGATGCATAGTTTGTGCTTCTGATGAAAATCTGGAAGAGGGCCAACGTGCTGGTGCTTTTCCAATTGGTTCAAACTTGCATGTTTTTTCTTTTGGTCAGAAATTCTAAGAACAGATGTCAGAAGTCCTGACCTGCTAGTGCCCGAGTATGTAACTGTTTAAATGGTGTTCAGTGGATAGAAAATAGCTGTCGTATTGCTGCAAAAACTGGGCTTCACTTGTGCGATTCAGTCTTGTGGCATTACTTGACAACTGGAAATCCGTCTTTTTGGAGGATGACTGTTGAATCCAACCTCAACACTTGATTCTGGCAAAATGCCAATCACCTTACATTCTCTAGCCTTACTAATGTAGTTTTTTTTTTTTTTTTATCAGACATGTCTTGCGCTGTGCAGCTGTCTGTAGCACCTGATAAGTGATAAGGGTGCAGGTGCAGCCCTGCGCCCCACGGCGTTCAGGAGTCAGCACGCCGACCGTGTTCCAGTTCAAGCAGGGACAATGAGTGGTGCATCGTAACTTTCTTGTCCCTGCTGCATGGTCGCCCGGCCGTCGCGATGGTTTGTGCTGCACCGTGCATGTGGGTAGCAATCAGTTATCCTCCAATTCGCACATACCCAGCATGGTAGGTGGATCTGGGCTCATTGAACTTTGAATCGTGAACATTTCTGTAGGATGAGAATCGGTTACCAATGCGTATGGCCCTGGAAAACGAAAATCTTTTTTTTTTTGGCGAAACAAACACAAATCAGTTCGTGGTTCTGAAAAAAACACTGAGAATAGATTGTAGAGTAGATAAAACAATGATTTGAACTCATATTTTCTCATTGATTGATGCTTGTTTATATATACAGTGAATAGGTGCTCGCTCGAGAGGTATCCCCGAACGGGTGTCTGATGCCCAACGGTCACATTTGATTTCTAACACTCTCTCTTGATCAATACCGGTCTATATATATATGTATATATATTATCATGAGAACTCCTCCAAAAACTCTGTTGGAAAAATATAAGGAGAGTAATAGCGATATACTGTTAAAAACTACTTTAAAACTCAGTGAGAAAATAAGAAGAAAATGATACTGCATATATTGATTATTGTCTTTTTGTTAACTCATATGAGAAAAATCTTGTAAAAGGAAAAATTCATAAGCGAGTTTAGTGAACAATAGATATGTTTTGTATACCTCTTTTAAAAACCCTGATAGGAAAAAAAAGAGATATGACATTTGTTTTGTGTAGATATTATCTCATTAAAAACCTTTTATGAGAAACTTTATAAGTAAAACTCATAAAGGAAAAAGAGTACAATATGATGTATGAACAAGTTAAATTCAGGAGGATACTTCCCCTGATTTTTGCAAATCTCGAAGTCGTCGCATACCAATATCATGAACATATTTTTGAAATATCGAAGTTGGTAAGGACTTTGTGAATAAATCTACGAGATTATCACAAGATTTAATTTGCAAGATGTTTATCTCCCCACTTTGTTGTGACTCATGAGGATAAAATAGTTTAGGGACAATATGCTTAGTGATATTGCTTTTTATGTAACATGTTTGCATCTGAGCAACACAAGTAGCATTATCTTCGTAGAGAATGGTAGGTGATTCAATAGAACCAATACAACATGACTGTTGTATGTAGTTTATCATTCCGCGAAGCCACACGTATTCCCGTGATGCCTCATATAATGCAACTATTTCAGAATGATTGGTGGATGTAGCCACTAGAGTCTATTTGAAAGACTTCTATGAAATGGTTGTCCCACCATGTAGGAACACAAAGTCTGTCTATGATCTGGCATTATGGGGATCATCAGTGTATCCAATCATATTTGAATCTTCGTTTATTTGAAATTGAAAGAATAGACCAAGATCTTTAGTGCCTTGGAGATATCGAAAGATATTCTTAACTCCCGTCCAATGGCGTTTAGTTAGAGCAGTGCTATGCCTAGCTAGTAAGTTTACTGCAAATGCGATATCAGGCCTGGTGCAATTTACAAGATACATGAGCGCTCCTATGACACTGAGATATGAAACCTCAGGTCCCTGTATCTCTTCTGCATCTTCCTGTGATCTAAATGGATCTTTCTCCATGTCTAGAGATTGAACAACCATGGGGGGTTTTAGATGGATATAATTTGTCTATATTGAATTTCTCCAATATTTTCTGAATATAGGTAGCTTAGTGTACACTAATTCCCGAGGGAAGGTGCTCGAGTTGTAGACCCAAGAAAAATTTGGTTTTACCCAAATCCTTCATCTCGAATTCCGTCTTTAGATGATCACGTGCTTCACTGATATCTTGTGTGTTACCAATAATATTTAGATCATCAACATACACTGAGATAATACAAAATCCTGTCGAGGATTTCTTGATGAACACGCATGGACAATCATCATTGTTGGAGTAACCTTTCTGCAGAAGGAACTCACTAAGTCGGTTGTACCACATTCGTCCAGACTGCTTTAAGCCATATAGTGACTTATTAACCTTTACACAATATATGTTTCGGTTTGTATTTGGATTCAGAATTTGGATTCCATCGGGAACCTTCATGTATATATCCGAATCAAGTGACCCATATAGATATGCAGTCACTACATCCATCGACTGCATAGATAAATGATTTTTTACTACCAATGAGATAAGATATCGGATTGTGATTCCACTCATGACTAGAGATAGGTTTCATTGAAATCAATGCCGGGTCTCTGCGTGAACCCTTGTGCTATTAGCCTTGCTTTGTATCTCACCACCTAGTTGTTCTCATTCCGTTTCCAGACGAAAACCTATTTGAATCCCACAGGGAAGACATTTGGAGGTGTAGGTATTACTTTTGTGAATACCTCTCTTTTTGTGAGTGAGGCTATCTCTACTTGGATTGCATCCTTCCATTGAGTCAAGTCCGAGTGTTGTTTACACTCTGCCATGGTCTTGGGATCTGGATCATTTTGGAGGTTGTTTGTAATCATAGTGGAGAAGTATGTGTTGACAATTGTAGTCTTTCAGTCATATGATTTTCTAGAATCTAGATAGTTGGTGGAAATTTCATATACCCTTGGTGACTGTTCGTGATTTCTCAATACGATTGAGTCAGGGTATTCCGATGTCCCAGCATCATTAATTGAGTGCACTTTTGATCTGGGTTGTGGATGTTGCCCATCCACTAGATGTATACTACCCATTGGGTGTCTGTCATCTTAAGGTTGATTTGCACTTACTGTTTCAGAGGGTTTCTTCCTCTGTTTTCTTTGGCGCTTGCAAGAAGATGTATCCTCCTTTGTGGTCGTATTTCTCCCTCTCTTATTTTGAACAGGTAGTTGAGTGGTTTTTATTGGTACCTCCACTCTTTTGGGCACAATTTTGGCAAGATTATAGGATTTTGTGACAGCTTTGTAGTCAGTAAATGCATCTAGCAGGTTATTTGCAATATGTTACAAATTGATGATTTTTTGAACTTGGAGTTCAGATTCTTGAGTACGTGGATCTGAGGTAGAAATGCCTTGAACATTCCAATTGATTTCTTGGCATTATTTCTGGTATTTGAAATCTCCCCCTAATACCGTGAAATGGTCCTCATTGAATATACAATAAGCATACCGGGCCGTGAATAGGTCCCCTGTGAGGGGTTCGAGATATTTAATGATCGATGGAGATTGATACCCCACGTAGATCCCCAATATCCTGTGTGAGCCCATGGATGTACGTTGCGGTGGTAGGGCGATGAAATCGTTCCTATGGGATCGTGCGTGGCAGCTGGTAGTTTGGAAACTTGGTATCGACGCTTGGGCCACCTGAGATCGGTACGTATGTAGCGCAACCGAATTTACGTAGATAAGAAATATATGGTGGATTTCCACGTACTAATTGTAGAGCGGAAGTACTATGATATTCAGTGGGTCGCAATTGAATTAAGTCAGTAGCGTGTAAAACTGCATGACCCCAACAAGAAGTTGGTAAATTGCAATTTTGTAATAAGGGTCGTGCAACGAGTTTAATTCTTCTGATAAGGGATTCTGCCAAACCATTTTGAGTATGGACATATGGAATAGAATGCTGAACTTGAATTCCTAGGGCCATACAATAGTCATTTAGGCATGTGAGGAGAATTTTGCAGCATTGTCCATTCAAATTGATTGAATTTGATGTTCAGGATAATTGAAAGTGCATCTAGGCCCCCTAAGTGGGTTTTGACTTATTGATGACAAAACGATTAAAGAACTAACATGCTTTGTGAGTATTGAACAGGTATGAGCATTAGTTGTGAAGGTAAATGACGTTTGACGCCCGTCGAAACATTTGAAGAATCAACGAAGGATACAAGATAGGGCTTAAATTCTTTTTACTTTTGAAATTGAGTCTAGGATAGATTTTTTCCTAGATGGATGAATTCATTTGCTTGATTAGTGTCTCAATGCTCAAGAGATCCTTTAGAATCACCCAATTGAGAGACACATTCACTCACGGACACGAAACTCTTTCTGAAAAATCTTCAGAGTCCGGAGTCTCCGGTGTTCACAGGATACTCCGGTACTCAGCGTTCAGCCGGAGTCTCCGAGTTAGCCTCCGGCAGAGAGTCTCGGTTACGGTTTAATCTTTTTGATAAAAAGTAGTAAAGACCGGAGTCTCCGGTGTTCACCGGACACTCCGGTACCTGGAGATGCCGGAGGATCCGGCTAGTCTCCGGACTTAGTCTGTTTTGGAAAATCTGTCAGGACCGGAGACTCCGGTATTCACCGGAGACTCCGGTAATTAAACAGAACTGTAACGGCTAGTTTTGACACGTTCGTGACCGTTCTGACGCCGTTTTTGGAATTAGGACCGGAGACTCCGGTGTACACCGGATACTCCGGTAAGCTCTGACAAAAACAGTAACGGCTAGTCTGTGAGAGAGGGCTATAAATGCCCCCTCTCACCATAGCATTTAGAGCTTGCTGTGGCTGGTTTCCTTGAGACCTCTTGAGCACTTTAAGAGCATTCAAAGCCCCTCCAATCATCTCTAGAGCCAAATTTGCACAAATTTGAGAGTGTGTGTTTGGAGAGGGTTCAAGCCACTTGAGCATTGATTTCTTCATCGAGCATTTACTGCGATCATCTCCTTTGAAGCTTTGGGTTTCTAGAAGGAAAGGAGTCGCCCGAAGAGCACCCAAAACTTGTGGTGTGCCTCGGGAAGTTTGTAAGCATCTTCATATTGAGTAAGAATTTCTAGCTTGATCTTTGTGGTCGCTAGAAGAGGATAGGGTTGGAGAAGACCTGGCTCTTTGTGAGCTCCTCAACGGAGACGTAAGCACTTCTTTGTGAGGTGGCCGAACTCCGGGATATATTCTCGTGTTCTTACTTGTGAAACTTACTTGATCGTGTGCATTTGGTAATTTGTCATTTAAATTGCTATAGTATCAATCTTGCTAGTTTTAATTGTTATTCTATCTTAGTAATATCTACTTGACCTAGTGCAACTCATAGAATCTAGCTGTGGTCTTTAGTTCAAATTTATTCTGAAATTTCCTGTCAGGCCGGAGACTCTGGACTAGACCGGATACTCCGGACCATACCGGAGTATCCGGACTTCACCGGAATATCCGGCAGTTTAATCCGCTGTTTTTAGTTTTAAATTTCAAAAAAGCCTATTCATCCCCCTCTAGGCACTTTCAATTGGTATCAGAGCCTAACCTCTTACAAGGCTTCACCGCTTGGAGGGAATCATTATGTCGACATCCGGAAGTCCGAGGGGTCTCAAAGATGATCCATCAAGAAGTGATGATGGTAATGGTAAAGGAAAGGGAAGTGAGATTCCTTTCAATTATGATCGTTTGAATTCTTCTAGCAATTACATTTCCGTGCCTTCCGGACGTGCACCATTCTTCGATGGTACACATTATACCGCTTGGAGGCACAAAATGAAAATGCATTTAATTTCTCTTCATCCAAGTATTTGGAAGATTGTTTGCACAGGTTTTGAGCTGCCGGAGGAAGACCAAGAGCTCACCTCAAGTGAAGAACAAAATATGCATCGCAATGCTCAAGCTACAAGTGTGTTGCTTAGTGCCTTGAGTCCGGAGGAATTCAACAAAGTGGATGGACTTGAGGAAGCTAAGCAAATTTGGGACACACTTCAAGTTGCTCATGAAGGGACTACAAGTGTGAGAGAATCCAAAATAGAATTGCTTGAGGGAAAGCTAGGAAGATTTGTGATGGAGGATCATGAAACTCCTCAAGCAATGTATGATCGGATGATGGTGCTTGTGAACAAGCTAAGAGGACTTGGAAGCGAGGACATTGATGATCACAAAGTGGTGAAGAGACTACTTAGAGCATTTGCTCCTAGAAATCCCACTTTGGTGACGCTCCTCCGTGAGAGAAGAGATTACAAGAGGCTCACACCAAGTGATGTGCTTGGAAGGATTCTTGCTCATGAGCTCATGGAAGAAGAAGCTAATGAAGTGAAGATTCATGCTAAACAAAGCTCAACCTCAAGGCATAAAGAAATTGCACTCAAGGCAAGCAAAAGCAAGCAAGTCCAAGAATTAAGCACAAGTGATGATGAAAGCTCCGAAGATGAAGAAATGGCGTTCTTTGTGAAAAGGTTCAAGAAATTCATGAGAAAAGGAGGCTATTCAAAGTACAAGAGACATATGCCCAAGAAGAGAACATCAAGAAGGGCATGCTATGAATGTGGCGAAATTGGTCACTTTATAGCTGATTGTCCAAACAAGAAGAAGGGAAAAGACAAAGAAGACAATAAAGTCAAGTCATACAAGAAAGACAAGAACAAGATGTACAAGAAGAAATATTCGGGTCAAGCACATATTGGAGAAGAGTGGGATTCCAACTCCGACTCGGACTCCGATGATGAAGGAGTCGCCACCATTGCTATTCATGAGCTTACACCAAGAAAATCACTCTTAATGAGTGATGATGATGATGATGATGATGGAGACTCCCCAAAATGCTTCATGGCCAAGAACCGCAAGGTAAAATCTCAATCCAAGCTCCTAGATAGCGATAGTGAGTATGATAGTGATTGTGATAATTTATTCAAAGGTTTGAATAAAAATGTCATGGCTAAAATAAAGGAACTAATGGATACAATAGATAGTCATGAAGAGACCCTTGAGAGACAAGAAGACTTGCTCATCCTTGAAAAGGAGAGAAACCTTGAACTCGAGGAGCTCTTTGCTAAAGAGAAAGAAAAAGTTGAGAAATTGTCTAAAGATTGTGATTTAGCCAATTCCTCAATTGCCGATCTTAAGAGTAACAATTTCTTGCTTCAAGAGAAATTATCTTGTTTAGATGAAAATTATAGAACTCTTGAAACACAAATTGATATTCTTAAGAAAGGCTCTTCTAACTCTAGTGAAGTAAATTTACTATCTAATGCATCTACTAGCAATGGATGTTCTCGTTGTTCTAACCTTGAAATGAATGCTTGTACAACTAATATTGAATCCTTGCAAGCATTACAAAAGAAAAATGAGAGGCTAAATGCTTTGGTCAAATATGGGTGCATCAAAACTTATAAGTCAAAGGATGCACTTTACAAGACTATTCAAGCCAAAGACAATAAGCAAAAGAGAGGTCTTGGTTTTGATCAATACACAAGCAAGCCAAATGATCGTGTGCTATTGAATGGAGTGGAATGCCTCAAGTTTGTCAAAGGAGGCAAACAAGTTGATCACCCTACTCAAACAAGGCAACCGAAGGCTCATGCCCCCCAATGTTCCTTTTATGCCTCATACATGCTAAAGAGAGACCACCGTGGTAAAGTGGTTGCTCTCTATGTTGGTCCCCGCACAAGAGATAGAATTGTAAAAAGGAATGTGTGGGTGCCAAAAGTGCTTGTGACTAACGCTAAAGGACCCAAACAAATTTGGGTACCTAAAATAAAGGCATAACTTTGTTTTGTAGGCATACTCCTCCGGTGGATCAAGTTGGGTCATTGATAGCGGATGTACCAATCATATGACCGGAGAAAAGAGTATGTTCTCCTCCTTTGAAGAAAATGGAGGACCTCATGAAAACATCATCTTTGGCGATAATGGAAAAGGAGAGGTAATGAGACTAGGTAAAATTGCCATCTCAAATGATACTTCCATTTCAAATGTCTTGTTAGTAAAATCACTCAATTACAACTTATTATCCGTATCTCAATTATGTGAAATTGGTTATAATTGTCTTTTTACAAATGAGGGTGTGGTTGTCTCTAGAAGGGAGGACGCCTCTATAGTCTTCACCGGCAAGTTGAAGGGTAAACTCTATCTTGTTGATTTTTCAACGGATGGAGTGATGCCTAAAACTTGCTTGATGGCTAAATCTAGTATGGGTTGACTTTGGCATCGCCGACTTGCTCATGTTGGCATGAGGAACTTGTCCAAACTTCAAAAGGGCGAACACATTCTAGGACTAACGAATGTGACTTTTGAGAAAAATAGAGTTTGTAGTGCATGCCAAGCGGGAAAGCAAGTTGGAGCATCTCATCCCTTGAAGAATGTGATGACCACTTCAAGACCATTGGAACTCCTTCACATGGACTTATTTGGGCCAATCACTTACATAAGTATCGGAGGTAACAAATATGGTTTAGTTATTGTTGATGATTTTTCACGTTTCACTTGGGTATTCTTCTTGCATGATAAAAGCGAAACTCAAGCCATTCTCAAGAAGTTTGTGAGAAGAGCACAAAATGAATTCGAAGTAAAGATCAAGAGAGTTAGAAGCGACAATGGAAGCGAATTCAAGAACATACAAGTTGAAGAGTTTCTTGATGAAGAAGGAATCAAGCATGAGTTCTCGGCTCCATACTCCCCTCAACAAAATGGAGTGGTCGAAAGAAAGAATAGGACTCTAATTGAATCCGCAAGAACAATGCTTGATGAATACAAAGTATCGGATCAATTTTGGGCGGAAGCAATCAACACCGCATGCCATGCCAAGGAATTTGAGTGGTTCTGCTTGAATTTTAAGGTAAGATGTGAAATTGCATCTAGCTCTTATATGTGGTTTTGGTAATTAATGATAATACCTATGAACTAACAATGGTGTTGAGTTTGTTAGTAGGTTGTTCCATAGTTAATGCATTGAGAGATCTGTATGAGCTCTAGGTGAATGGGGAGA
Source organism: Phragmites australis (assembly GCF_958298935.1). NCBI lineage: Eukaryota > Viridiplantae > Streptophyta > Magnoliopsida > Poales > Poaceae > Phragmites > Phragmites australis. Next base: position 24,360,453 of record NC_084929.1, read on the forward strand.
TTGAAAATGTATCAAGATGAATGAGCTCTAAGTGATGCTCGGGTAAGGGATGACGATACTTATGGACTAACAATTATGTTAAGAATTATTATTAGGTTATTTTATAGGAGATGCATAAGTGATGAATCATGGATTTCCTGAGAAATGCCATGAGAACAAAAGAAATACATCGTTGTCATTGAGCTCTTAGTGATTCTCATAAGGAGAAGGAAAAGCTCAATAAGATTTGCAATAAACTTAAAGACTAAGTTACTTGCAAAGATCAAGTAACTAAAGGTATAACATTGTCAATAGAGTTTTATGGACTAACCCGTGTGCTATGTGCTTTAGAATGAGTTGGGGTTAGGATCCATAAGAAGGCATAAGTTGAATTAAAATTATGTATGCCAAAAGTAAAGAACAAGAGTGGACTCCATATTTGATAAAGTGAATTTCTTGAAGATGTCGAATACAAAGTGGTTTTCTATGGCAAGATGGTGAAGGGCAAGTAAGACTCGGCCGCGATGGACCATCCATGGTGAAGGGCAAGCAAATGGCTTGGCATCGAAAGACCAAGTAGATGGTGAAGAATGAGTGAAGGCTTTGTGCCAATGAACCGTGTGAGGCTATGGAAATGTATGAATGGTTCACAACAATCATATGAAGAATCAAGAAGAGATGGAGTGAAGATTATATGGATGTTGGCAAACCTTAAGGTTTGAATGAAAGAAGTGATACTTGAAAGTTATTCAAAGGCTCAAAGTGGTTCAAACGAGTTTTACATTTGAATTTGAGTATAGGCATGCTGCATTATTAAGAGCGATACAATGTAGAGCTAATTGTCATGTCTCAGTGCTCAAAAGTTTCTAACCAAACCCAAGTGAGAGTTCTTTTTAGAAATCTCGATGCGGAAAGTGTGGAAATGTATGAATTGGGTTTCAGAGTGTTCCTAATTTTATGTAATGTGTTTGAGGTCATGAATTTAGTTGGGATGTGTAGCCCTCTGAATAAGCTTTCCATAGAGTCCAAAATTGTTGAAATTGGACTTCGGGATCAAAAGTTATCACCGTTTTTAGAGGGTCAACTGTGCTGAACCCAGATACTTCGGGTTGACCTGGATTCTTTAGGTTGTCCGGAGTTTCTGGGTGAGGTTCCAAGCCGAGTGGTCTATTAGAGCCTTTTTGGTTTACCCAGATACTCTGGGTTGATCTGGATACTCTGGGTTCCGGATACTCCGGGTGAGGTTCCGAGATGCGGGTCTCGGTTTGGGCTTTTTAGTTGACCCGGGGACTCTGGGTTGACTCGAAGACTCCAGGTCAGTAAAAAAAATACTGTAACGGCTAGTTTTTGGGTTTGCGTATTTATACCCCCTCACCTCCATCCTTTGGAGCTACTGTAAGGGCACAAAAGAAAAACCTTTTAGAGCCAAAAGAACTCCTTCCCACTCCATTTTAGTGAGAGATTTGAGAAGAAAAGTGAGTTAGGTTGGGAGATTGGAAGATTGAGTGCAAGTGAGCTAAAATCCATTCTTGAGCACTTGAGTTCATCGGAAAGAAGTTCGTGAAGCATTTGTTACTCTTGGAGGTGAAGCCTCCTAGCCAGCTAGGTGTTGCCCGGCTAGTTCCCGTGCGTGTGGTGAGCCGCGGAAAAGTTTGTGAAGGTTGATCTCGCCTCCGCAAGGGAAGAGATAAAGCTAATAGATTGAGGAAAGCGATTGAAAGAGACCCGGCTCGTTGGAGCTTTCTCAATGGAGACATAGGATTCATGGTGGTGAATCCGAACTTCGGGAAACAAATCTTGGTGTCTCCACTTTGGTTTTTTTTACATTTGAGTTCTTGCTTAATATTTGTGCATATTGCTCGAACTACTTGTTTGTGTGTTTTTGATTGTAGATTGTCCGTGGATCTATTTGGAATCATAAATTGGAACACACGACTTCATTTGGTTTGAGCTAGAACTCTTTAGACGCTGTTTAATTTCAGTTTCGAGCTCGTTTTTGTACAGATCCCAGAGATTCTGGATTTTACCCGGAGGTTCCGAAACTATACGGATACTCTGATGAACAGTGTTTCAGCCTTTTTCAATTAATGCTTTCTTGCATATGTTTTGCTAGAACTGAATAATTTTCGTCACCCTAGGATTGTAACTTTCACACTTATTTAGGGTGATTATGCACTAGTTGAGCCTAGCATATTTAGAATTTTTACTTGTAAAAAATCCATTAGTTTATTTTCCACTGCAAGTTTAGGCCAACAGTAAAAGAGGACAAATTTTTGTAAAAATACCTATTCACCCTCCTCTAGGCTACATCATTTTTATTTCAAGATGGCCTTAAAATTAGCTTCCCTGTGGCCCATGAAGTGCACATAAAATCCAAAGATTGAGGGAATTTAGCATCACTTAAATTATGAACAATGGAATTGCTGATAATTTTTTGCATCATCCCTATGCTGGGATGACCAAGACGACCATGCCAAGTTTGGAATGCATTAACATTTTGAAAAATTATCTTGTACACAACATTAGCTACGGATTTGATGTATGTGTAGTACAATCCTGACGATAAAGGGATTTTTTTCAAGTACTTGTTTGCCATATCCGTTGTTTTTTTAAGAGAAGACATTCCTCTTTGTTGTCATCATGGGTTTCAATATGGAAACTATTCTGACGGATATCTCTATAACTTAGTAAGATACAAGTTGAATCAGGATACAATAAAGCATCTTTGATTATAACTTGAGTACCCATACGGAGTATAATTATGGCACGACCTGAGCCAACAATTATTGCATCACGTCCAGCGATTGTCAAAACATTTCCTTGTCTCTTAGTAAGAGTTTGGAAATATTTTATTTCCCTGAGTATAGAATTTATGGTGCAACTGTCCACAAGGCACATTTCCTCCATCGAATTGACTCTTGTAGAAATCTATATAGAGAATTGAAGAATTTAATATGAAATTCTTTGCCAGATATATAGAATATATACAAACTTTATTTAGTATCATAAGTGCTAATATAATATTGTGACATACAATATATAATGATGTCAACTTTGTATTACAACAATTAATAGACATAGATAACATAGTATCTTTGGAATTGGGAGACTAAATAAGGTCTCCAAACAAGTCATGCGAAGCAAATTCGATGATCATGTTTTCCGTGCTCATGGGATCTTCTGGCAGCTGAAGAGTCTGGTTGTTACTTGGTTCTTGTGGAACTTGTTATGAACAACTAGTCTCCTTGGCGGTGTCAGTTTGAAGATTGAAGTGCGCTTCATATCTTTGTCCTTGAGTATGTCGGTTGCGTCCCACGTATTGTAGATATAGATCAATTAAATGTCCCGGGGTTTGACATTTCTTAGTAGTGTGCTTATAGTAGCCACACTTGCGACAAACATTAGATTTGTAAATCTAGGTTTAGAAATGCCTTTCCCCTTTTTCGGTGCATGTGGCTTCTGCTTCTTGTTGCGTCTGTATTTACCTTTAAAGTTTGTTGGTTGGCTTCTGGAAGAGCCATCAAACTTATTGCTATTCTGAACATTAGAATGTACTTCAAGTAAAGGAGCAGCGCCTATTGGATGCTGATGATGATTCCTTAGAAGGAGTTCATCATGCTTTTTGGTCTGAAGTAATACATATACTAAGTTAGAATAAACTTGGTATTCTTTTGCACAATATTGTTGCTGTAAGATACTATCAGCGGGAAGCATAGTAGATAAAGTTTTCTCTATCTTTTCTGCTTTTGTAGATTGTTTTTCGCAGAAACGCAACTTAGAACATATTTTATGAACAACATGAATGTAATCTCCGATGGATTTGAAATCCTGGAGTTGGAGATGTGTCCATTCATAACTTGCATCAGGCAGAATGACTGCCTTTTTTCTGTTCATATCTTGTTTTGAGAGCTAGCCACAATGTGCTCAAATTTTCTTCTATCAGATACTCAGGTTTGAGATCCGAATGGATATGGTGCCTTATTATGTATAGTGCACTATATTTAACTTGATATGTGAGCGGTGGGTCTTGCTCTTAGGGAGGTTGGAGTGCCGCTACTATTCCACGGGACTGATGTCCATTGCCCATGTCAGGTAGTTGTGACCATCGAGTGTGAGTATATCAAACTCTTTGCCGGTCATCTTGACCTACATGGGTTTTAAACCATAGATTTGATTAATTTACTATAAGTAAATTAAAAATCATTATGGTAATGTTGTAATAATGATGCAAAATATGTAAAGTCAAGTTGAGACTTGACTTACATAGTGTGGACCTCAAATTATATAGCTAACACGTTGAAGATAATCACCAAAATATGGTGTAGATCTCACAGTAATAGAGGGCATAATCTGACACTTGTCAGTAGATGCATATGTTCTTATTACCCTGTGTTAGGCTAAATAGAATATTTGGAAGAGCGCATTGAGGATCATTTTGTCAATATGAAAAAATGTAGACCTCGCAGTAATAATGGATAATCTGCAAATATGCAGTAGATCTGTATTTCCATTACCTTGTGTTTCACAAATATTGAATTGAGGTAATCACTTAATTTGATTTTGCATTGTAATTCTTCTTGAATTAAGCACTTTTGGGCATAAAGCTCTTTGGGCTTAATTAAGGTGAATTACTGTATAATCTTGCAAGAAAATGAATCTCAATTGCAAAATTAAAGTGTTTGTAAATACAATTGCATGTTATAGGGATTGCATGAAGCAAACACATTGAACAGTACACAATATTCCAGAAAAAATAGGGTCTGGAATGTTAAGTGACAGCAATAACAACACAATATGCAATTACTATAAACATTGAGGGCCTAAACATGAAAAGTACTTAATACACAGTACTAGTAGTTGGACCATATTGCAATTTGTTAGAAACCTAGGGGATTTTTGCAAAATGGCCTTAGGCATGGTGATGGTGCTGGCGCATGGGGCCGAAGCAACTTGGGGGTGCTGGCGCATGTGGCTGAAGCAACTTGGGCTGAAGCCCAAACGGCCTTTCGACCGGTGCGATCGGGCGCGGGAGGAGGCAGGCCGGCGTAGCCTGGGCTTGGGCCTTAGTGGCCTTTCGATCAGCCCAGGTGGGAGCTCACACAACGGTAGATAAAAGGGGCGAGGGTCGGCAGTTAGGGTTAGGGATTTCCCAGCCCTGGTCTCCACGCTCATACTCGTCGCTTCACCTCCACTGTGTCTGCTCCTCTGCCTCCGCGCCAGCTTCGCCATCGCCGTGCCTTCGTGCTTTTAGAGCGGGGTGTACTCCTCCTCCGACGAGGAGGAGAGGTAGCCCGTCGTGCCACCGTTTGGGGCCTCGAAGCGAAGGCTCGTGGCTGCCAGGGACCAAGAACCTAGGCGTAGGCTGTGACGGTGGTTCGCCGTAGCAGTGGCAAAGTGACGAAGGATGCGGCCAGCCAGAGTGGAGGATGACGTGGAGGTTCCATCACCAGAGGGAGTAGTAGGGCCTGCACCACATGGAGGAGAGAAGTTGTCCCAGGTGGATCTAGCCACCGAGTTCTTGAAGAAGGTGGGTAACCCACAGCGAGCCGCCATGGTGCCGCCCGGGTGAACCGAAGGCGTCGGCGTGACTTCACGGGTCTTTGACGGGGCTCGCGCTGGAGTGGGTGCGCCGCTGTTGATGCAGTGCACCACTGTGGCGGCGAGGCGGCCAGGACGACTCAGCTCTGGTACCGATGGATCGGTTGATGCAGGCGTCGGGGATGGAGGCACCGAGACGACGTCAACGTGGACATTGACTTCTGGTGGTGATGGGGTGGCCATACTCACGGTCGATGAGTACGTGAATGGCGCAACACCATGGAAGGGGCAAAAGCCGTAGGCCTGTGGAGGGGTGGCATTGCCTGCATCGGCCATGGTTCGAGTCGGTGGTAGGTGGCTCGGGCCGACGCAGTGCCTGTCAACCAGAGGGCGATGAGGCGGACACGAGCATCGGCTACTGCATCCATGGGAGTAGTGGCCACGGTGACCGCGATCTAGAGGGGCACGGTGGCCACTGCCATGATTGAAGTGAGGACCATGGCAACAACGCGTGAAGTGGCGATGGCATTCTAGACGCAAGACACAGAGAAGAGCAGCGACAATCGAAGATAAATTCATCCTTGCCATTCTCACCTTCTCTGTGATCGCTTAGTGGAGGGCTTAGTTGCTGATAACGTATTGAGAATCGATTGTAGAGTAGACAAAACAATGATTCGAACTCATATTTTCTCATTGATTGATGCTTGTTTATATATACAGTGAATAGGTGCCCGTTCGGGAGGCATCCCTCCTGAACGGGTGTCTGATGCCCAACAGGCACAGAAACCGTCGGCAGTTGGTCACATTTGATTTCTAACAAACAAAAAAAAGTCAATTCATTGCGGCAGAACAGAAGCCTATGTATTTCCTTGCCGCAATGGCGATGTCTGCCTCCACTTAGCTACATATAGGATGGGCCATTGACAAACTCAAAGTTGCAGGGACGCAATGTTTATTTCCGTTTCTTCAAGTAGACGGACTCCAGGCATCGTCAAATCAAATAAGACTAGCGCGCGCGCGTTTTCCGTGATCCTTCATCTTCCGGCACAGTGATAGTCTAAGAATGAATTAAGCGATTAAGCGATGTCAAGTACTCGATTAGTGTTAATGCATCCACACTAGAGAATAATAACAAGGAGTTGTGAAATTTTAACTGCCTAACATAACTGAAAGTTGACAAGACATCTCTGTCATAGAAAACTTTGCCACACAAAAAATTGCAAGATATCACAAGAGACATGAAAAGAAAAAAGAAAAAAAAAAGCTGTGGTTGGTGCAACTGACAACAACCATCGATGATAAATCTCTGTAGTTCCAGCTGGCCAGGAGACTCCAAGCCAAACAAATCTATCCAATCCTGATAATTGCTACCGAATGCAATCATAATTTGTGAACCATTTCTTTCACCAAATCCTACTACTAATACAATTTTATACCATCCATGCAACCCTCAATATGTTAAAGTCACTTTTTCAACATATACGAGAACCTATCATAACCACCTTCAGGCCATAATTAATTGCTGCCCTTGATCACCATTGTCTCATGTTCATTCTATGGAGAACCAACACTCGAAAGCAAACCCCTTCATACTGAACTGTCAGGTTGGCGAAGCGTTAATATGGCAGTCGGAGTATCTGACGAGGAAGGATGCAAGCTCCCAGTCTCCACGAACCCCATTTCCAAGAAGGCAAGTACTCGGAGAGGCCAGGTATGCAATACTCATCAAATCAGAACTGTAATTTACAGTTTACATGTTTGAATTGACATCTACATGGTGGCCAGAGGTGAAAGAGAAGCGAAAGAAAACACTGTGCCTCCTTGTTTCTTCCTCTCTACTACCTAGAAATACTTTGCTTTCGGTTTAATCTGCTATTGGCTCGTTTCGTTTGCTACAGTAAGTGGGCTCTTCCTAAATGCATACTTTCTGCAGCGCTGGAAAATGCCATCGTATAGCAAATCAAACTGCACTCCAGCTCTCTCCCGATTTATGATGAAAAGAATGTGATCAGCTTCAATAATCTTGTAATACCTGCATAAAGCAATGGAGCAATTATCTTTCCATTCGTGATGCATGATAAACGTATGAAAAAATCACTTCAAAGCCTGACAGTTGACCAATTGAATTTAGTGTCAAACTTGCTAAATACTGTGAAGAGAACAAATGCACACAATAGGTGTGCTTCTGATGAAATAAGCAAGAAAGATAGCTATTTTACCAAGCAACTTATAAGTTGAAGCAATATTCTGAAACGTAGCACTAACCATATCCCAGGTTGCAAAGGATAGAAGTCAGAATCATTGACTACAAAACGGTTTGGATGCTCTATAGGAATGCACGGGTGCGTCATGGAGATTGTGTTCAAAGCCCCATCATTGTCTTCCCAATCTTCATCCCTGCTTATCATCAGCAACCAGATTAAAGACATGCCAAATATTGATCACAAAGTTTTTTTATAAAAAAAAGGTGAATGTATTTTGGCTTTAGAGCAGAAAATTCACCTGTATCCTTTGTAAGGCAGAGGAGCGTTTTGAGGGTGCCGCCACATACACATCTGGAGGACTCTGAGAAAGAGCATTGGGTGGATCCCAAGGACGCTTGAAGGCACTGTAATTCCAAATAGCTTTCTTGTTCTTTTTGTAGCATAACTGAAGTAGAATGTATTGGGAAAGGTCCTCAGTGTAGAGTTAAGTTTTAGAGATCCCTGGATTGTGAGGTCAGGTAGAATCCAATCACCGCTGTTAAATGGTCCAGTGTGCCCCAGCAGCAGATCAATTAGACCCGAAAAGCCTACTTTCCTCCGTGACATCTCATAATGGTCAAAACCAAAATTGTAGTAATTCTTCAGCCAAGGAATGTCCAGCCAATCGTAGATAATAACTCCAAGCCGGCAGAGCTGAAGAAGACAGATAGATTTCATGGACCTCCCATCTTCAGCCCTGAAAATAACATAAAAGAATAAAAAGAGTAAGGAGGCAGACAACAAGATGGAAAGTACATTAATCGTTTTATCTGAATGAGTTTCAGCAACACTTACAGCATGCCGTCATAGTAAGTTCTCGTGGTTCCATTAAGCGCACCCGACAAGGAGGTAAGGCTCAGAACCCAGTCTTCAGAAGTATCATGACCAGGGAAAGCCTGGGAGTGGTATCACAGTATGTGTTAGAACTATATATCCACATTCGCAAAAAAAAAAAGAGAATTATATATGCACAAAATACTAAAGTTAACATGTTTTGTAACACCACAGCATGCCACCAAACTGCCGGCTCAGGCATGCAACAAGCAAGAAAAGCCTGCCACATGCGTAAAACCAAGAAAGAGGCGTGTAATCAAACACCAAATCTCAGTTCAGTGGCAAAAGTGCACTGCAGAATCACAAAGTTTAAAATAAGAAGGCGGACTAAGAACGGATTTTGGCCATACTAAAAACAGATTCTCGGATCATTCCTACAACAGCGCTTTAGCAGGGGGCCCAAATTAACCAAAACTGAAGCAAGGTGATCCTAATTTGGGTGCACTAAACATGTACTCCTAGTCACAAGAACCATCCCTCTGAAAGCACATGATAAGCATGAGCACATTCTGCTACCACCAACAAAGATCAGTTATGAGTAAAATCGGAAACCTCTTGCGTGTGTACCTTGTCGGCAAGCATCTGATGCAGCACCCTCACAACCTGCGTGCCGGCTGAGTGCCCGACAAAGTGCACCGGGTTTTGCTCATCCCACACCGGATAGTGCCCTGCGCCCAGTTAGAACCAGGATTTAAGAACTCTGAACCCAAACAAATTATGTAAGACGATGACAATGTTTCCTGCACTTCAGAATCTCTACCTGTGTGATAGATTCTCCCGAACTGGGCGTGGCCGAAAGCCTTGCTGTGCTCCTTGCCGTAGTCCACCTGCCCTCCCTTCAGGTAGTAGAACAGCTCGCGCGCCCTGCAGTGCCAAGAACAATCAAATTTCCAGCGAATACAATACATAATGCATAACCTTTCTTCTTCACTAGTACCAAGAGATACCAAATCATAAGCAACATAATTTACGGTGATTAAAGAAGCTAAAGCAGTGGGCAACTACCAAACGGAAATATTCAGCAGTTTTTGTATTATGATCAGAGAAAGAGAAGTATGCCACTTTTCTCACCCACCCACCTGTCATGGATGCTGGTGAGCGACCCCAAATCCGGCACGAGCACGCGGTCGTCCTTCTTTTCGGCGCCGGCGAAGTAGGACAGCCCCCCGAGCCTCTGCACGCAGAAATCAAGGCGCAAAAAGGGAAAAACACATGAGCGCGCTGCCGCCGCGGCATTTCACGGAACACTCACGACTCACCCACCCTGCCCAGAAGCCCAGACCCGAGAGTTCGTATCGTACCCCCTTGCCGAAGCCGAAGATGCCGTGGACGAGGACGATGGGCGGCGGCGAGCCGTCGAGCACGACGGGCGCGGCGCCCCTCCGCTCGTCGTCCTCCCCCGCCCCGGCGACGTCGACGAGCCCCTCCGCGGGGGCAGGGCGCCGCAGCAGCAGGAGGGACCCGGACGCCGCGGCCGCCTGCGAGATGTCCGCAGCTACGGCCGTGCTGAAGACGTAGAAGCCGAAGAGCATGTGCACCGCCGCGCTGATCGCGAGCTCCATCAGGCTTAGGATGAACCTCGCCATCCTCCGCCTCCGAGCCGGCTCAACCCAAGCGGCGGCGGCAAACCTATGTCAACGCGCGGCTTGCTGCTCGCAGTTCCCCCTCCCCTCCCCTCTCCTACTATTCCTCTTCTTGCCGCCTCAAGAAGAGGAATAGAAGGAGGAGACGAAGGAACGAACGGAATCGGTCGCGCCTCCTGATTGAACCGCCGCCACGCGCGTTCGCTTTTTAATTCGTCCCCCGCCTCCTCCTGCTCTCTTCGGTTGCTGCTACCGCCGGACCGGGGGGTTCGCTGCTCCTCGGCGCTGCGCTGCGCTGCGCTGTCGTCTCTCGCCAAGTTTGGTGGGGAAATAGGGAATAGAGGACAAGAGCGAAAATCCTGTTCCGCAGTAGCAGTCAAGTTTGACGAGACGGCCCACAGAGCCAGAGTGTCTCGATATAAACCTTTTCTGTTAATTTTTTAAAATTTTTTATTAACTTTTTTCTCAAAATTTTTGAGCTAGTCTTTTTCTAAAAAGTTTGAGCTATTTTTTTTTCAAAAGTTTTGATAGAATTTATCTCAAAAGTTTTCAAAAATAGAAAGATGTGAAGGAAAAAAAATTCAAAAAAAGGAAGAGAGATCAGAGATGTCGGAAGGGGACGCGAGTTTACCGGCTCGCGCTCGCGAATTAGCAGGGTCTGGACAAGAGGGAGGAGCCTCCAATCACACGCTTTGCAATTTATAACGGGGGAGGGTGGCATTGTGATATCGGCGTTGCGGTGCGATGGTTTTGTGATGGAGTCTGTGTTGGTGGTCGGTGGTGAATTTGGACACGGGGTTTGTTAATTGCGGGTGCTACGTTACGGGCTAGAGGAGCATGGGCGGGCACGCCACAACTATGGTAGTTGGTGTCTTGGTTTCCGTGCGAGCAGCTAGGCGTAGCCTAGCGTGCGTGGTGCACGCATGACAATGGCAAGGGTCCGACACTCTGGTGATTTTTAAAATAATAGTAAAATAATGAAAATTTATATAAATAGTATCCTATCGGCAAACGAAATATCAATAAGGTACCTTGACAGACAAGATGCCGATAGGGATATATTGACATTTCACCTGTCGATATGTGTGGATCACTGCATTTTATGCAGTCATTACTGCGACAGGCTTCTTGTAAGCATGTGGTTTTCCGACAGTGACCTATCGACAAACTATATGCCGACATGAGCCTCTTTAAGGGGTGCGACACCGCCCATGGGGGCAGACTGCTCCCATTGTTCTATTCATTCCAGAGAAGGAGGAGGAGGAGAGGAAATGAGGAGGAGGGAAAGGAGAGGAGGAGGGGAGGAGGAAGAGGAAGGAGAAGCTTCGGGATTGAAGGTAAAAAAAATTCTTATTTTTCTTGTTCGTAGATCTAGTGTAGAATAGTTTAGAAAATGTAGTCTAAAAAATAGTTTATAAAATAGACTTATAAAATAGTGTAGAAAAAATTAGGGTTTAAGGTTTAGAAACAATTAGTTTACGAAATAGAGTTAGAAAATATTATAGAAAAAATGTTGTGGGTTCCATCATGAGGGGCCCACTATTGTGGATGGTGTTGTCATTCAAGCGGTTCAACATCGGTCGATCCGCACTATCTTGATATGAGGCGTACACACTAGACTTGTATAGTTTCACATAGTACGACGTGCCTGACACAGTGGACAGTCTGATGATGGGTTCGCTTTGGTGCCGGTGCGATGTAAGTATATGCAAATCTATGTTTTTCAATATTATTATGATGCTTTTAATTAATTATGCTTATGTGTTTTTTCAACTGCGGTGGACTGCTCGTACAGCACGCGATGTGTACCCTCACTGAGAAAATTGCCTTTTTGACACCCGAAAGAAGTGACTTCGACAAATTTACACCTGAAAGAATGGCTTCGATAAAATGACGCCCAAAACAATAGGTAGCTTGATTTCATGAACTTTTTCTCCTTTTAATCTATTTCATTTTCTTTTTCTTGTTTTTGACACATGAAATGATCATCCTGCCCTTGGTTGGATTTAGTTCTATCTCTTGAATCGATCAGATACCTCTCTATATCGAACAGACAGGCAGGCAAATGATGGAAGGCTCCCGACGGTGAGAGGGAGTGTGGGGGCGAGAGGGAGGGGCCCCCGGCCACGAGAGGGCACATGGGACATGTGGCCTGAGGACACGCAGAGAGGGTGGCTGGTCGCCCGAGGTAGAGTGAGGCAGGCGGCCTAAGGGCGCGCTGTCCTTCTGGGCAGGCGGCGGGGAGGGCGCTCGGCTGTGCAACGACAACATGAAGGCTCAAAACAGAGACACAAGGGAATAAATCTCTCATTTTTGGTAACAATCTAACGATTTTGCATGGATCTGAAGGTATTTGATCAGTAGATGAAACCCTAACTCAATTTTTCATCATCCCCCCAATTCTACTAGGGTTGTTATGGAACACGCCGGCAGAGTAGATGATGAATCAATGTGTTCGATTGAGAGACTAGCTCTGGAGATGTTGGGTAACTCCTCAAATGCAGTATCACTGCTTGAGGCTGGGAAATCAGATGTAGTGTTGTTGCTTGAGGCTGGGAACTTAGATGTAGTGTCGTTGCTTGAGGCTAGGAACTCAGCTGCAACAGCTGCAGAACAAGCAGCATGTGCAGTCATGGTTGCATAACAAGCAGCACCATCTTTTTCTCCTTTAATTGATTGGTCCACTCTACAGATTGAGCAAGTTGTTGATGAGGAAGGGAGATTAACAACCATGACTAATGATCAAATGTATGTTCTGTTGGGATTGAGGGATGAGGATGAAAGGGCCAAGAAGGCTATTCAAAGAGAGGGTGCTCAAGGAGAAGGTGCTCAAGGAGTTAGTGCTATGGAGGTGGTGCTCATGGGGGTCCTACTCAAACAGGTGTTGATGGGGATGGTATAGAAGGTGTAGCCATTCCAGTTGATGACTATATACCATTGGAGAGGATGATCATGTATAATAAGAATAAGCCAAACTAGGTACCATGTTCTCATGCATGAATGATTTCTGGTTGGCGCTTAGGCAAGAGTTAAAACAAAATAACGTACTTGGTAATACCAAGTACTTGGTAAAACAAAATAACGTACTTGGTAATACCAAGTACGTTATTTTGTTTTAACACAATTTGTTTTCTTCTATCCATATTTCCAGCTATTAAAAAATTATTCATAAATATAGGTTCATAGTTGCAGTCAGAGGCCTTCATACCTGCTACTTCTCCTTCATTGGGAACCTACGACCACAATCCAGATGACTGGTTCATGGAGCCTCCCGTCACCTAAGGCTTTTCTCAAATGCATGAAGCTCCGCAACCTACGCAGCCCACCTAGGAGGATGTATCCACCCCGGTGGCTATGCCTCACCCTAGACAGCCACCAGAACCCTAGTCATATCTGATGGACTAGATCCATCGCCGTGGTAGAGGAGGGCTCCACAAGAGGACCAGAGGAGGATATGCCCCTTGATGTACTATTTTTTATGTTATTTATATCGCTACAGTTGAGGATTCTGTTTAGAACTTCCAGACCGTACTATGTTTATGTTATTTATATCGCTACGGTTGATGACTGTGTTTAGAACTTCTACTCCGTATTATTTTTATGTTAATTGCACACTACTCTTCATTTTTCCATGCACGCAACAATTGTTTAACTCTTGAAAATTTTCTCCTCCAAACTAAATATTTTTTACGAAAACAGAAATTAAGGGCCATGTCGGCGTGTGGCTTGTCGATAGCCCCTGCCGACAAGCGGGCCATTGATAGGAACCTGTCATCACCAGGAAGGTGTCATGTTAGCATCCCCCTTGCCAATAAGTCCTATCGACCTTAAATTGTGTTGACATGATTTACTGTCGGCGAGCCAAATGCCGACAAGGGTCATATCGGCCTCTCGCCTGGTATTTTGCTTGCCGACAGGGTACTACTTATACAATTTTCTAAAAATGGATATTATTTTTACAATTTTTCATTATTTTAGTATTATTAAAAAAAACCCATTCCGGCTGGCGCCTAGCGGCAGCGGATTGGAACTGGCCGAGGGCCAGCATGGCAAGTTACTATTGGCTGGTAACCTATTGTGTGGGTCATTGGGCGGCCAAGGACAGAGTGGGGTTGCTTTGAGTGTGAGGTTGGGGATTCGTTTTGGGTTGTTTCCCATGGCTGCAGTTTTGTAGCCACAACTCCTCGTGCGGCTGGTAATCCCAAATAGTAAGGATGCATTTGGTAGGGATTCAGGTTCTCGCAGAAACATTTCGGTTTCATATTCTCTCTGGAAATGTTTCTCTGGTGAATCAGAACCACCGAAGGAAATCGTTTGGCTAGTTGTCTGGATTATAAGAGGATAGTGGTGTAATCGATCATTTTACCTTTTGTTGATATGCTATTTTTATTTTTATTTGACTTTTCTTATAATAAAATAATATTTATTTTGATTTTCTTTTATTGCAAATAATATATCTCTCCTTATCTCCCTCCCTAATATCTCCCCCTTATCCATTCATCTCTCTCCCAAGTGGGTGGCGGGCATGCAGTCGAGTGGGCGGTGTGGCGAATAGGTAGTGGTTGAGTGTGGCGGCGTGGCAGATGGGTGGCAGATGAGCATGGTGGACAGGCAGTGGCTGGTCAGGCGACAAGGGCAAAGTAGGAAAGAATCTTGTGAAACACCTCTCCACCCGTTTCAGGGATTCACCCCGATTCTCCGAAACGTTTCAGCTAGAAACGTTTTACATTGCTCTATTTGGCAACCAATTTGAGAAACCAAGTTGAAATGTGACTTGGTTTATATATGGTAAGTGATTGATAAGGTTGTCGATTTAGTTTGTCAAGTTTTAGATTGCTTGAGCTTGGTTTGAGCATTTTGAGTATGGACCAACTAGAGTTGGAGTTGGAGAAATGTGTTTGCTTGTCTCGTGGTGCGCAGGTAATGGATGCAACTTGGCGGTCGCCGGCGGGCGATCGAGGCTAAGCGGGTGCTTGGTGCCAGATGATCAAGGAGATCAGGCAGAGTTAAGAGTGATCCTAGCTGTACACGTGGAGGTCAAGAAAAGCATGAAACAGAGGATGAAGACAGCGTGTTGACCAAGTCAAGCGAAAGGGATACCGGTGCAACTGACAATGAGACCCAAGGGATCGGGAGTGGGAGAGACTTGTCGGCGATCAGTATCACATGATGGAGTATACGTGTCGATATCAGACCGTTTGCTTAAGGTGTAAGCAAGTGATAGGTCACGCTTTGAGAAACGTGCAGAGGGTTTCACGGTTGGGCCTCTAAACCATGGGATGACTAGAGAAGTATGTAGCACCATCATGAAGCTTGCATCGAGGTGAAGCTAAATCGTGAAGGCACTGCGACCATTCGATGGATGGAGTAAGAAATTGACCTCAATGCCCTCTGTGTTAGGTAGGAGTGTACTACAAGAGAGGAGTATTTTAGTAACAAGCAAGGAAACTTAGGGATCAAGTTTCGTAAACCTATAAATAGAGGGGTAGGATTATGAGAGAGTTTAAACTAGCCACTTAAGCCCCTTGTTCCACTCATTTGAGAGTCTAGTGCTAGGGTTTTAGAGGAGAGAAATGATGAGTGCTTAGCCTATGTAATATATATGAGTTTTGAGAGAAAAATCTTTGTTGTTTGTCCAAAATAAGGCTGACCTCTTCGAGTAATGAAGTTTATGTTTTTGCATATACTTGAATTCCGCTCCTTCTAGTTTTCCTCTATTGGTTCCCTTTTTTTTTTTTTTGCAAGTTTTCAATCTCAGTTGCGATTTTTGTTTTCGTGTTTGAGCTAAAAATTTTCATCTTGTTGGAGTTAAAGTTCTAGTTGCTAGACGCATAAATTCGTGTACAAAAGTACATAATTGGGTATTAAATTTCTTTTTCTCTAATCCATCAACTTAGAGGTTTTTTTTCACCCGGTGATCATCTCTTTGAGTTTTTGGTGTTTCTCCTAAAGATCCATTTTTTATGTGGGGTTGAGTCATGAATTGGTTTGCTATGGAACCTAGGGTTCGATTCCATCCATGAGATCCACCTTTTGTTAGATTTTCAAATTTGGTTTTTGAATCAGAACTTCTAGGTTGAGCCTGAATTTCTGTTGTGTTACTCTTTGTGGTGATTCTTCTTGAGATGTGTTGGGTGAACAAAGAGTATGTTAGCTATTTTGCAAGAAATTTGTAAGGCGCCTATTCACCCCTCCTCTAGTCACCTATCTTGGTCTTACAATTGGTATCAGAGCTAGTTTTATCACTTGTTGACCTTAACCGGCTTTGTGATCCTTAGGTGATAATGGAGAGAAGTGAGAAAATTTCATTCTTCGATGGTCGAGATTTTTCGTACTGGAAGGTGCACATGAAGCCAAGAAAGTGCAATATGGGAGATTGTTTACTCCAACTATGTGATTCCTGTTCCTCATTCTTCTCTGGCCCAGATTGAACACTATGAGGCCAACAACAAGGCTCATAATATATTGTTGACTAGCCTGAGTCGTAATGAGTTTGACAAAGTTTAGCACATCCATACTGCTCGTGAGATCTGGTCGACTCTTAATGTCTTTTATAAGGGCACTAACTAGACGCCAGAGCACGTACAACCAGGAATACCAGATTCTTTAGATGCTATATTTGCTCGTTTGATAAAATTATTAGCAACCCTAGATCCACTGATGTGTTGCCCTACTCTGGCCACGAGAGAGCGATCGAGCTTCTCTATGCTCTTGACTGTAGAATATAGGAAGTTAAGATCTTGAGCATTGAAGAGTCACCAAGTTACAACACGTTAACTTGTGATGAACTCTTCAGCAAGCTCAAGTCCATCGAGATAGCCAAGGCGGCTCGGATCGGTCTCGGAAACCCCTTATCTCAGAACATGGCGTTAGTTTCTGGACCTAGTGGTGGCAATTAGGCTGGAGATAGTTTTTCTTGTGCTAACACTTCACAGAGTGAATTTGCTTTGCCTTCTTTGGTTTCTATCACAGAGAAGCAGGTGGATGCACTGTATGAAGAAGTTCACTTGCTTCTACAACAACAAAAGATACTGGAGGAGAGGGGTTCTCGCGCTTGTTTTGAGTGTGGTAAAACCACTCACTTCAAGACAGAGTGCCCCAAGCTTAAGAAGAAGGAGAATATTGACCACAACTACAACAAGCATAAGAAGAAGAACAAGAAGCCCTTCTTAAAAAAGAACCGTGACAAAATGACCAATAAAGCGGCCAATACGGCTTCTAGGGCGTTCATGGTGGATCTCAACGACATTGATACCTCTTTAAGCTCGGAGGAGGAGGAACCGCAAGTGAAGAGCAAGAAGAAGGCCAATGACTTCAGAGGCCTCTGCTTCATGGTGGATGACAATGACAATGATAGTGACCCCGAACTTGATCCTTCCAAGGTATTGCCTTCCTACGACCAGCTTTCCATTCAAGTCGACCAGCTTAGGTGTAGACCTGATGTTGAGGAGTGTGAGAGTTGTTTGATTATCATGGTTGAACTTGCCGAGTATCAGAATATGCATGCTCAAGTCGCCAGTCATCTTAAGAGTGCCGAGAAGAAGCTCTTCGAGGAGGAGTCTAGGTCTACTCTCTTAGGTGTTTGCAAGAATTACCCTTTGCTTATAAAGGATGTTGAACTAAAAGACAAGCGCCTTAAGGAGCTAGAATCTAGATTGGAGAGTGCTGGGTTTTCAAAAGATATGCAGCCGAACTATTTCACCTGCATAGTCTTTTAGGACAAGCTTAGCTAGGTTAGAGGGCAAGTTCAAAAGCTTTTGACAAAGAATAAGTACCTACTTTCTCTACTGGAGAAGTGCTCAGAGGGCAAGAGAAAAATAAATTTGATATTGGTCAAGACCAAGATGTGTGTTGACAAGGTGGGTTTGGCTCTTGGGTTGGGTTTTGAGAGGGTAGCTTACAATAGGGAGAGTAAGACTATGTTCACCACACCTACTATCCTAGAAGCTGAAAAGTCCAAGATTGCTGCTACACCACCACCCATCAAAAAGAAACCCACATCATAACCTATCAAGAAGAAATCTGCACCACAGCCCAAGAAGGCTCCACAACCTAAGGTGAGAGCCCCTATGAGAGAGCCTAGAGTGATCGGCAGTCGACCTCTCAAGAGACTTTCCCATAGCACCTACTGTCAGAGAAAGGGTCTCTTGGTTGGGTTTTGCTTTCACCTTAGGAGAGATGAGAGTAGAGTACCCGGGACATGTACCACCCCTCTATTGGTGTATATGAGCCTTTTTCTCGCTCCTACCTACGAGTCTCTAGTGCTTTTTAGTCTTTCTAGAGGCGTTGCTTGGCATGGATTTTACCATGAATCATATGGTTTTAGTCCATGTGTAAGAGGCTTTGAGTCCCAGCACTTTAGCGGACCATGTGTTCCCCATTGTGGTACTCGTCCCTAGCGTATTGGTGTTGAGTTGCATGCTCCTACTATTTCTGCTTCTAGGTGGATGACCCAGTACTAGATTCCCAGAAGGTTTTT
The DNA here is from genome assembly GCF_958298935.1 of Phragmites australis. Lineage (NCBI taxonomy): Eukaryota > Viridiplantae > Streptophyta > Magnoliopsida > Poales > Poaceae > Phragmites > Phragmites australis. Next base: position 24,379,109 of record NC_084929.1, read on the forward strand.
GACTAACTGCCAGTACTGAGCCATCCACCTTATATTCTTCTTCTATGTAGGTGGCAGGTGGAGGCTTGGAGAACAAGTGGCTCATTGACTCTGGTTGCTCGCGCCATATGACCGAAGATTCATCATGGTTCTCTAGCCTCACTCCGATAAAGCATCACGAGTGCATCACTTTCGAGGATGATCAGCTAAGGTAGAGTGAAGTCCAAAGGAACGGTAAAGGTAAATGAGGGTTTTACTCTCAAAGATGTGGCTTTGGTTGAGCATCTAGGATACAACCTGTTTTCTGTATCTCAGTTGCTAGATGAGGACTTGAAAGTGCGCTTCAAGCATGATACTTCTCGAGTTCTTGATTCTTCTGGCACTTTGATTTGCAAGATTTCTTGAGCTGGGAGAGTTTTTGGAGCTGATTTTTCTAAGGTTTCTGTTTCTTCTCAGTGTTTACTTGATCAACCTTTTTTTGACCTTTAGATGTGGCATAGGAGATTAGGGCACATGACCTTGATTTGCTTACTAGTTTAAGTGCACTAGGCTTGATCCAAGGATTGCCCAATCTCAAGTTTGAGAAGAACCTTATTTATGATCCTTGTCAGTATGGCCAGATGGTTACCGCTTCCCAACCACTAGTCAATCTGGTGATGACTGAATGATCGGGATAACTTCTCCATATAGACACTATTGGTCCTTCCTGGGTTCTTTCGGCAAGAGGGAAGTGGTATGTACTTGTTATTGTTGATGATCACTCTCGCTACTCTTGGGTCTTGTTTCTTGTAAGCAAAGATGAAGTGTTCTCACACTTTCGGAACTTAGCTGTGAGATTATTCAAAGAACTCCTATGTTCATTGAAAGTAATTCGCAGTGATAATGGCACCAAGTTCAAGAACTATCTCTTTGATGCTTTGTGCCCTGAATATGGCATTAAGCATCAATTTTCTGCCTCACGCGTTTCTCAGTAGAATAACATGGTTGAAAGAAATAACAGGACTTTGGTGCAGATGGCTAGGATGATGTTAGATGAGCATAGGATTCCTAGGAAGTTTTGGGCTGATGGCACAGCGTGCTACATCTCAAATTGGATTTTCTTGCGCTCGATCTTGAATTTGACTTCTTTTGAATTGCGCTTTGAGAGGAAACATAAAGTTTCACATTTGAGATTTTTTGGTTGGTGGTGCTTCATCCTAAAGCGTGGTAACTTGACAAGTTTGAGTCACGCTCTTTTGATGCCATTTTCTTGGAGTATTCTCTTCATAGTCATGCTTACATGGCTTACAATCTTAACACTAACACCATCATGGAATCATGTGATGTGACTTTTGATGAGTTAACCCCCTATGCTAGTTCTATCTTTAAGTGTATAGGTGATCAGGAGATGAGCGAGAGCATCTTTGTAGATTGTGACCTTCCAGCTCTTGGTGATGACGAGGATGATCCACTACTTTCCTCGACCATACCTACTTCAGAGCTAGCTCCTGCTTCTTCTACTCTAGCAAAGGGTCTTGCAGGCTCTACTTCCACTTTAACTGCTCTCGAGCCTGCACCAGCAATGTTTGAGGTGGAGGTTCTCTCAAGGCGTGAGGCTCCTCAACATATTTAGTGGCGACACCCTCCACAGACGATGATTGGTGACATCAATGAGAGGGTAACGAGGTTCAAATCTGCTTCTCATGCTCATTTTACTGATTATGCATTCGTTGCTTCCTTTGCGCCCTATGATGTTGGACATGCATTACCTGATTTAAATTGGGTCAATGTCATGCAAGAAGAGCTTGAAAATTTTGAGGGAAACCAAGTTTGAGTCCTTGTAGAGCCACTCCCTAATGTTCACACCATAAGCACAAAATGAGTTTTAAAAAACAAATAGGGGAGAATGGGTCTATAGTGAGAAACAAGGCTAGACTACTGGCTCAGGGTTTCACTCAAATTGAGGGGATAGACTTTAGAGAGATCTTTAGACCGGTAGCTAGGCTAGAAGCCATTAGGATCCTCCTAGTACTTGCGGTATCCCAGGGTTTCAAGCTGTATCAAATAGATGTCAAGAGTGCTTTTCTAAATGGTTTCATACAGGAAGATGTCTATGTCAAGCAACCCCCAGGATTTGAGCACCCTAAGTACCATCACAGAGTATACAAGCTTCAAAAAGCTTTGTATGGGCTTAAGAAAGCGCCCAAAGCTTGGTATGATAGGCTTAGGTATTTCTTGTTAGAGCATGGGTATATTATGGGGTCGGTTGATAAAACTTTATTCACTCTTAGGTATGGCAAAGATTTCCTACTTGTTCAGATTTACGTGGTTGATATCATTTTTGGTGGCTCTTCTCATACATTAGTAACCAAGTTTGCAGAAACTATGAGCAGGGTGTTTGAGATTTTGACGATGGGTGAGCTCAACTTCTTCCTTAGACTTCAAATTAAGCAATACAAGCAGGGTACATTTGTCCACCAGACGAAGTACACCAAGGAGCTGGTGAAGAAGTTCGACATGAGTGACGCGAAGCCCTTGACGACACTGATGGCTATCTCAACTATACTTGATCCGGATGAATATGGCGAAGTGTGTACCAGCAGGAGTTCAAGAGCATGATTAGCTCCCTCATATACCTGACGACGACAAGACTGGGCATCCACTTTGTGGTCTGCCTCTACGCGCGCTTCCAAGCTTCACAGAGGATGTCTCACCGCCAAGCGGTGAGACGCATTCTGAGATACCTTAAGCACACTCCTGAGTATGGACTCTGGTTTTCTGCTGCCTCTTCGCTTTCTCTTCGAGATTTTTTCGATGTGGATTTTGCTGGTTGTAGAATTGACAGGAAGTGTACCTTTGGTGCTTATCATTTCTTGGGTATTTCTCTTGTGTATTGGTCTTCTCGCAAGTAGTCTAACGTTGCGCTGTCTACTGCTGAAGCTGAATATGTAGCTACCGCTAGCTGTTGCTCACAGATTTTGTAGATGGTTGCTACCTTGAGGGACTTTGGGTTAGATTTCAAGAGTGTGTCACTTTTGTGTGATAACACCAGTGTCATAAGCCTAACCAATAATCCAGTCTAGTACTCCAGAATCAAACACATAGATGTGAGATTCTACTTTCTGAGAGACCATAATGAGAAGAGGGACATAGACTTGAAATACATTGATACCTAACACCAGATAACCGACATCTTCACCAAGCCTCTAGACGCTACTAGATTTTCCTATTTGAGAGGAGAGCTTAGTGTGTGTCATCCCTATCGCATTGTGTGAGGTGGGAGTTGACTTTGTATATACTTTATCTTATTTTTGTTACATTTGCATCGCATCGTATCATGTAAGATAATCATAGTAGTTGAGCTTTGACTTGTATGTCTTTAGCATTTTCGATTGCTAGATTTGAATTTAGACTAAGTTGAGTAGTTGTGCAGAGTAAGCTTTTAATCTTAGGCTATTCTTGATGTTTTGATATGAAACATTTCAAGCAAGCTAGCTTTCCTTATGATAAAATTTGATGATTTTATGAATCATGTAGACTATGAAATTTTGCTTTCTTGATCACCATGTTCGTAATTGCTTTGGCTTAGTCAATGCTTGTGGTAAGGCTAGTTTGACGAATATCTTGCTCTTGACATCTTGGTTCAAGTCAGTGGATTAGGGAATGTTACACTATATTTTTTATCTTTGTTAAATGTTTAGCTCATGATAGAACCTTAGGGGAACATGTGTTCCTTATTTCATAAAGATACTACTTGATTTGATCTTGTGAAAACTTGATAACTTGTGAAATTTGAATAATCTTGTGAAAATCAAGTTTCTTGCACAAAATGTGATCCCATACGATTGTCTTGAAGCCTCGAGGTATTTGCGACACTTTGCTTAGATAAGAGGCAAGTTGAGCATAAAAATGAAAGAAATATGCTTAAAATATCAATTTTGTTTTAATTACTTGATCTAACTAAGTCTTGTTTTCATATGGAGTGTTTGCAAAGCCTACTATCATGAATACTTATTTACCTAGTTTGAGATTGAAGTTGGCTAGTTTTTAATGCTTGTTTGCCTCAATACAAATGGATGCTTATGTAGTAGTCGTTTGAACATGATTCGACTATGTGAAATTAAATGCGCCAATCAATACTTCGGGTTTAGCTTGTGAAGTTTCATGTTCTTGTGCCACTGTCTCTTTTTTGAGTCTTTGTGCAATTGTGAGCTCTGTCCTCTACTTTCCGTAGCCCTTTGATGTTTCTAACATTTCCAAATACTTTGTGATATACTTGTCAAAGCTCATTAGGTTTGCATTTTATGCATTGCATAATATTTTGTCCTTGATGTTTGTATTGCCAAAGGGGGAGAAATGAATAAAAAATAGGAGAAATAAAAAAATGCACAAAATCTCAAAGAAAAATCTTGCATAAATGAAAAATGTGCATTCGTGAAGTTGGAGCATTTGATTTTGTATTTTTGAGCTTTTATTTGTCTTCAGAGCGCTTGCTTAAGGTGTAAGCAAGTGACGAGTCACACTTTGAGAAGAGTGTAGAGGGTTTCACGGTTAGATCTTAAAACCGTGGGATAACTGGAGAAGTATGTGGTATCATCGCGGAGCTTGCGTCGAGGCAAAGGTAAGTCGTGAAGGCGCCGCGATCGTTCGATGGACGGAGCAAAAAATAGACAAAAAATGCCATCGATGGTAGGTATGAGTGTACTATAAGAGAGATATTTTGGTAACAAGTTAGGAAATTTATTGATTTTTTAGCCTATAAATAAATGGGTAGGGCTATGAGAGAGTTTGAACCATCCACTTGAGCTCCTTGTGCCACCTATTTAGGAGCCTAGTGTTAGCGTTTTAGATGAGAGAAATGATGAGTGCTTAGCCTATATAATAGTTGTGAGTTTTAAGAGGAAAATCTTCATAATTTGATTAAAATAAGGTCGATTTCTCTGAGCAATGAAATTTATATTTTTGCATATGCTTGAATTCCTCTTCTTTTAGTTTCCCTCTATTGGTTCTTTTGTTTTTTTTTTGCAAGTTTTCGATTTTGATTGTGATTTTCGTTTTCGTGCTTGAGCTGAATTTTTTTTTATCCTATTAAGTTAATCTTCTAATTGCCAGAAGAATAAAATTCATATAAAAAATACATATTTAGATATTAAATTTATTTGCCTCTAATCCACCAACCTAGAGAATCAAAACCGATTCTATGTGCCAAACGGGGTTTAAAATACTACTGCAGTGCAAAAGCAAACTACGAAACCGAATTGGCGCCTCCTATTCCTGAAGCAACACGGATAATTGATATCGCTGCGGTGCAACGGAAAACTCCTCCTTGTCTGCTACCAAAGATCCAGATTTTCTTTTCCGTTATGTCTCTCTTCCAGAAGTTTCTCTAAGCACAAAGGCAGCTGCACGATCCATCTTTCTGCCCTCACAATTTGACATTTCTTCACATGCTAGATCAAAACAGCCAGGTTCCCAATCCATCACGCCATAAATTACCTAGACAAACGGGGCAATTTGTGGATTTACTAAAATAAATAAATAAACAAATAGGGTTATTGTGTTAATGATTAGTAAACAACCGATCTTATGAGTATGTTATAAATGTAAGAATAGTCTCTCTTACCAAGTCAAGCGCCAAGAGACAAATATTTAATAAACTTTCTCGTTTAAGAGATATTTTGGACTCCGCATGCATTTTTCATATGTCTAGGGATTTTTTTTCCAGATACAATTGTATGTTTCGAGAATCTAGAAAACCCTAGGGATTCTGTTTACATATAGGATAGTCATATATGGTAGTTTATACTGCTATTCATTGTCAAGGCTGTTTCTCGTATCAGTTTTCATTAGTACGTGAACTGAGGCTATGACGGGTCAGAAACTTAGCCCAACCTAAAAAACATCCTGATAGGCTGTTTCCTCGAGTGATAACTCAGATCTCTAGGTAGGATGTACATATAACCAGGCATTCGGATGCACTCGCGTCGTCTAGTCAGGATTTTAGGTTTCTCCGGGTAGCTCTGTAAGCCTCCGATAAAGTACCTCATCCAAGTAGGAATTCTGATCAACTAAGATATATCATCCAAACTTTTCGAAGTTCCAAGAAAGATAGGGAAAATTGGCTCCTCGCCTAGCGAGTCTTTTGAAATTTGAACAGTCATGGCGGAATTTTTGTGTGGTAGTGAAAAATCGTTTCTCCTTTTCTGGCAAAAGATCACGATGATGTTTGGAAACTGAGCGCATTTGTCTGTGTCGTACACCAGCTCTACTGGGATTTTGTACCAATAGCCCCCACATGCGTTGGAAGAGATCCCGAACATAAAATGCAATGGGACCCTAGCCCATAAGATCATAGCTCCGAGTAGTACTCGGAACCGCCACTGTGGCTAGTCGGAGAATCGCCTAGTCCGCTTAGGCTTTTTTTCTACATCATGTGCCTAGAAATAGAACCTCATTTTTTTTGTTAGTAAAAAACAAAAGAGAACATAAATGAAAATGTTGTGACTTCTTGGAACTCTATATCGACAACCTAACATGCTTAGTGTTACTCGCTTTCTCCTCCGGCTAGGGTAGGATGACTTCATTACTAATCATGGAGCTTAATTGGGTTAGCCCTAGATCCGATGTGAGTGGGAGGCTTCATAGCCCTCGAGTACTTGAGGATGTAATATTGAACCTTTGTCACATCCCGCGAGGTCGTAACTTAGAACATCGTCTCCCCTCAAAGGGAGTCGTTTTGGCACACACACATTATGTTGTTGTTAGCTCTTGATATATTATATTCATCTAGCCCCAACTAGTTAACTGGGAAGAAAACTTAGATAGACAGTCAAAGATAATAAGATAAAAACTACCTACCGGTTATTATGAATTAGATGACCGGGGTAAGAAAAAAGAATTGAACGTTCATACTTCCCATTTGGTTGTACAAACTCTCGCATCTTGAAGTCGGTTCCCATGTGGCCTTGTTCGGGTTTATTCGAGTGCGCATGATAGGTAAAGGTATCTGGATTGTGGCTTACGGCTAGTGTATCCATCTTACAGGTGCCAGACGATTATTTTAGGGAAGACAAAAAAGAACATAAAAAGATTCAAGTGACCTTATGGGAAATATGAATATTTACTATTGTAAACTTAATCTTAGTACTTATGCATTAAACTTTTGGAGTTGGTCCCAATAATTATGGAAGACTGATCCATCCTCCATTGCTAAGAGACCAAGGGCGAGTAGACACTGCTACAAAACTCCCTTTCACTGCTGGCTCCAAAACACCCTTCACTGCCGGTTTTGGAGTCGGCAGTGGACAACAGGCAGTGATAGTCTTGGACTATCACTGCCGGCCTGGCAGTGAATGTGTTATCACTGTCGGCTGAAGGCTTTAGCCGGCAGTGATAGTTGGTAGTTGAAGTCTTCAACTGACAGTGATAGTCGGGCACCAACTCGATATTTTTTGGGGCTAGAAAATTTAAAAAAATTGCACTCGAGGAACCCCCACGCCCGCGCCGTTGCAAGTCACAAGTCACGTGATTTTTTGTGCGTGTGCGGTTTGTGGCACTCAAATCCAAAACCTCTCAGCTCGTCCGATACATCCTTACCATCCCACTACAAAAGTTAGTGATAGAATTAGCATATGCAATCCTTTTGACATCTTCTGTCTGAAACTTCAAATGATTATTTGGATATCTAAATGACTTCAAATGAAAAAGTTTTCAACTACAAAGTTGTAGATCTCATCGAGGGCTACAATTTTGTTATAAAGTTTATCCTCATCCGACTTAATATAAAAAGGTTATGATTTTTTAGAATAAGTTATTATTCACTATCACTGTTGGTTCTTTTTGAATGGTCTTTTAGTGCCGGTCCTTGATACAAACTGGCAGTGATACTCCATCACTGCCGGCTCATAAGGAACCGACAGTGATGATCCAATATATAAGCCTATTTCTGTAGTAGTGAGACTCAGCCATTGTGTAGAGACCCTCTCACTTCGGGGATTGTTGCTATTACGTTGGCTCTAAACAGGTCGTAGAACCAGGTTCTTGGTTTGGAGGCTTCATTATCGGATGTCTTGGTCATAGTTGTTCCCGAGGGATTTGATATTCGGTTGATCGTATTAGCACATGAGTCCTTTCTTGGTAGAGATACTAAAGGAGACAAAAAGGTAATTGAAGCCCCCGAGTGCTGTCGGGAAGCGATCCCAGAATATCCAAACCCCAAGTTATGAAAGGCACGACAAGGGGATCATCTGTAGAGCTTGAGCGGGTTGATGGATGTGTCTGCTATGAAACTGGCACTTGACGAATTTTTTTACCATCCCACTCGCATCATGGAGTACTGTAGGCTAGTAGAAACCTTATCTGAAAGCCTTTTTGGCTAGGGTTCAGAAGAAAACGTGAGCTTCACACACCCCTCCATTGATTTTTTTCGAGTAGTTTGCTACCTTGCTTCTGAAAGATGCACGCCATGAGTACTATGTGAGCACCTGTTTGATAGAGGGTATCTTCGACTAGGTATACGTCCTGACGCACGGGATACCTGCTTGAATAGTTCCTTGTACTCAGCTATGACTTGAACCTAAAGAAACTTGTGGATTGGATCTATCCATGTATCTTCATACTCGAGTAGAGTTACGAGTTTCCCCATGACTCCTTGTGGAGTGTCGATTCTTGGTGACGTCTAGAGCTAGTTATAAGTCTCTTAGATCACCACTTATTTGATCATGTCATCTTACGATGTCACCTACAACTTCGAGAGTCTTTCTTAAAAGATCAAGGTGGCTAGTCGAGCAAGACTATTGATGATCACTACTACAAAACAGGTGAACAGTGTCGGTTCCAAAACCTCATCAGTGTTAGTTTTGGACCTGACACTAATTACTCGACACTGATAGTCGAACTATCAGTGCCGGGTATGAAACCGGCACTAAAAATCACTATCAGTGCCGGTTTGTGGATCGAACCAGCACTGATCGTACACATATTAGTGCCGGTTGGTAAAACAAACTGGCACTGATATGTGTACTATCAGTGCTAGTTTGTTTTATCAACTGGCACTGATAGGTATTTCCCGCAATTGTCAAAATGTGGCGGTTGCCATCAATTCTGTGGCATTATCAAATTTTGGCGGTTGCCGGCAATAGTATACGGTATATTTATGGACATGCACATATAAATTTAATTTACGAGACGTCGAGTTTTATCGCAGCATATATACACAAGCACATATAAATTTCATTTCTAAAACATCAAGTCTCGTCACAGTATATATACACCGCATACATGTGAGGTTTCATTACAAAAATGAAAAATAGTTTAAGGTTTCTTGCTAATCGAAGGTTCTGAACTCTACTTTTTCTTGTTGGATGAAGGTAACGAGAGAGAGGAGCCAAATTCATGGAACTCACTGGTTGGACTGATGACTTGGTCATTGATGAACCCGACAAAATTGTTCTTGAAGTGCGATGATTTCAATGGCTATGAGTCGATCTCTGGACAGTGCGAGGAGCTACAATTTCAACAATTGAAGAAATCAATCCTTATGAATATGTGTTGGATATGAAAATTAGTCATCAAGATGTATGTTGCATACCTCAGCATCGACCACGTGGTATGACGCGTCTCCATTGAATCCGTGCATGAATTCCATTACATAAAAACCACATAAATTATTGCCCGGGCCCTGCTTCCTACAAGGAAAGTCATGTCGAATAATCCATTCTTTCGCGAATGGCCGATGTCTGACACTCTTCTTGATGTATCGTAGGTACACTTTGCATGTGTGTGATTATTACTGTAAGTAGGTTTAGATTCAATCTAATCAAATATTACAATAGCAATAACGAAATGGTCGGGTTTTACCTTTGTAGCAAGTCAATGATGGGTTGGTATGTTTCTTTTGGATTATTCTGTGAGTAAAAAACAACGATCTTGCTGATGTCTGGCTGGATAACAAGGAGGATCCAATGATAACTGCACATAGGTCACCATAGGGTAGTTGGTCCTAATTTCTAACTATGTATTGCTCAAAAAGAGTAAAACATTCATAGAGGGACACACATACTCGAAGTGGTAGGGCAAAAGTATGTATTTCTTCAATTGTAGCTCTAGAATACACTTCAATACATAGTCCTCGTTTCCTTTTGGATCGGATTGCATCATTGTCGGGTTTACATGATGTGGGTCGATGAATCCCACTTGGACAATGCCCTCCGTCCTGCATCTTTGTACCTCCATTCTACATAAGGAATAAGTTAAAACATTCAATCCAATGATACATGAATGTATACTGTGAATTATACATATACGACACTTACAGAGTCTAACAACTCAAGATAGACACATCGAGGGCATCTTGCTGGTACAGTCGATACATTTTCTCAAATAATATATAAATAGAGCCATCCCCGTGGAGGAATTCTCGATCCTTGTATCTGGAACATTTTTCTACCATCTCGCGACTCCTTCATGTACCATGCATGGAATTTTCGAAGTTGAAAGGTCAATTTGTCCCACACGTTTGGTGCGACCAAGACTTCGCCCAACTTAAATTGCCATCTCTCGGCTGCTTTTGGTGCGAGGGACTCGCCTAGAAATTGCTCTTTTGTCATTTGAGCATCTTTAAGAAATCTTCCTAAATTCTGTTCTTGTCGTATCTGTTCAGTAGAAGACTCTTTCAAGTATTTCTTGCTTTTGATGCGCACGTAGTCTGATTTACTCTTACGCTCAGTAGGTTTGGCCATCTTCAAGAAAAACTTCTGTGTTTCTGCACAAATTGGTTTTTTCTTGTCAGGCTTTAGACTCTGAAAGAATTTCTTGACATTGGCATCCACTATCGCTCTAGTTTCTTCTAGTGTTTGTTCATAAGGTAACTTCTCAGGTATTGCTACCTTCTTATGTGCCTTTTGCTTTTGGGATGAAGCCGACTTCTGAGATGAACTCAAATTCTTAGACTGGGCAGGACAAACACCCCTAACACCGCTAATATCTCACCTCATCCACCCCACTCGTCCAACCGACACCATCAACCCATCATTATGATCATTGTACAAGTAATTAAAGCCTATGCTCACCAACGATGAAATATTTCACCACTCGACTTCTACCGAGGAACTAAGCACTTGCTAAGCATCACAAATAAAATTTTAAGTTAGACAACATCATATTGAACATAGGCTACAAGGATATAGATCAACAATTATTCAAGATAGGAGAATTAGTGCATCAATATAGTTTCTACCTATCATAAACCCGACATCGACTTGAACTCATGCATAACATACATAAGGCGTAATTTATCACATACGACACACATGATCCAAATTAATAGGAGAAGTATGTTTAGATGCTTGTCTTGCTGCTCAAGTGTTTGCCTTATGCTACCCGCTCAACACTTGCAAAACTCCAGCAGACTGGCGTCGCCTTCAACCATGGTCGCAACATGCTCCGGTTCTTCGTTCACTAAAGAAGAATGGGTGCAATGATGAGCATAAATGAAATACACAATGCATTCTACAATATGTATAACAACAAGCTAAAGGTGTAAGACATACGGAGGAATAATGAAACTTACGATCTAAACAACGCTGAAAAAGTAATAGGAGGCCGGAGACTCCGGGTTGAACTCGAAGTATCTGAGTTCCAGAACCTCCAGGTGAAACTCCAGGTGAGGGCTCTCGGTTAGTAATTTTTGAAATAACCCATAACCTCTAGGTGAGTCTGGATACTCCGGATTGGGCTGGACACTTCGAGTTGATTCGGACTATCCAGTTTCTGGCTGAGTTGAGTTTTAAAGTGTTTTTCCCGGCCGATTCAACTCGCATGCTAAATCTATTCCACCAAAACATGGATATACACTATACAAAGGGTTGTAGACTCGAATTGGACCCTAAATTATCGTAGTTCCTGAGGATAATTCAATGAGGTTTTTCCAGGTTTACCCGGAGTATCCAGGTTAATCCGGATTATCTAGGTTGTCTAGAGAGGCTACTTCAAAGGAGAAATCTTGGCCGATTTGATTTGCGAGTGGGAAACATGTTTGATAGAGTTTATAGAGTCTAAAACTCACTCACCAACCTAATAAAATGATTCCTAACTCAAAACTCACCCAAATCCTCATTTTAGCTCCAAAGCTCAAGAACTCAAGAATTTTACAACCGAAGCTTCAAACTCGGGATTCATCCAACAAAAATGTACATCTATGCCATGGTAACCTAAGATAATAACCCAAGATGCTTTGTCGAGCTTGGGGACTGTTGGTTAAAGGAGGAAAAGGTTGAAAAGATGAAGAAACGCTGATGCTCCTTGTGCTTCAACCAAGAACACCAAAAGACATCAAAACCAGCTCGAATCCTTTGGAAAAACAAAAATGAATTGGATGGATGGATAGCTCATGAGCTTGTGATCACGTGAGTACCACATGCATACCTAGATTCCTTCTCTTGAGGTGGGATTTTTGGGGAGAAGTGGAGAGGGAGCTTGAGAGGGAGGGAGAGCTCGTGCTCCCTGGCTTGGCCAGTTGAGGAGAGGGAGCACGGGAGTGGAGTTAGGGAGAGAGAGGGGGAGCAGGTGGGTGCTACCCTAGTGAAGGGAGAGGTGGTGGGGCCGTCCAGGTGGGCCCACGTGTTTAATAAAAGGGTCCATTTAAGTGTGAATTCTATTCTTTTCTCTCCCAAATTTTTTTCTATCTCCCGATTGACTTTAAACAAATTGCACTAGCATTCTAAAATAAATTGCCTCAAAACTAATCATGATGCTAATGATGCATAATTAGACTTAATCATGCGATTATGAATTTGGGACGTGACACCTTGCCAACTCACTTCAACACCAGCTATGAAATTTAATTCATGAAGAGGCAATGGATGCTAAGTGTAGGAGCTACTCGAAGACTAGCGAGCAAGCCTTCGTACTCGGCTATGTTGTTAGTAATTAGGAAGTCAATCTAAAAAACATATAAAAGGCATTCTCTACTAGGGGAGAGGAGGTTTTCCCTAGCCCCCGAGCTTTTGAGCATTAGCAATGCATCAAAGTACAATTTCGTACCTCGGGTGCCTAGTCGTGGGTGTTCTGGGGCTGGTTCCTCGAAGAGTCACCATCGAGTTTGGGTTGAGGGCATCGTACTTCTTGCTCTCTTTCCTCGATGAAAAAAGGGTCTCCTCGGCATCGACTGCCTTGACTGAGGGTTGTTGATGGCAGTGTCTTCAGCACACCTGCAATTCCTTGGAAGTTCCCCTGAAATAGATCTCAGAGTTTCTCTCTCGAGTAGATGGTCTTCGGCTGTAGGTATGAGGATCTAGGTGAACAGTAGGGTCTTGCTCCTGAGGTGTTATCGTCAGCGGGGAAGATACTAGTTCCCTTCAATCGGATCAACGGTGGTATTTGGGCCTGTTAGGTCATCATCCTAAGAAGGGTTAGACCATGTACCGATTCTGCCCCCGATGGCGAAGACTTTCTTAGGGGTAGGCTCCACTTGAAGTGGATTCTATGTCCATCATGGACTTGTCATCGGAGGACACATTCGGGAAGGATCTTTGACAATTCATGTTGTTAGAAGCCACGGGGGAAGATCCTAACTCACAGCAAACATCGCTTGCGCGGACGTCTTGGTTATCGGGCACTTTGAGCTCGATACCATAAGCCATGGCACACTCATCCAAACAAAATGACCTGCATCATCGCTGGAATCATTGTTAGAGAAAGTGTCGCGTAGATCCCTGGTTGGTCATCGGATCATCAGACGAGAGGGCAAAGTTGTCGTAGAACCCTTCGTCCGAGTAGCCATATTTTGTCGCAGTCTAGGGTGAAGTTGGTGACATGGCTCATTGCGAAGATTCAGCATTATTGGTCATGATCCCCATGGACAACGCCAGATGTCAACGATTGGTGAACCACCGATCTTATGAATACATGATGAATATAGGGGATAGTCCCTTTTGCCGAATCAAGCACCAAAAGATAGAGATTTTATATAGGTTCAGGTATCTCAGAGGATAATAACCTTATGTCATGTGTTTTGGTATTGATCTTCAGACAGATTACAGGGGTGGGGGTCGTGGCTAGCCTATATGGGATTGACAACTAATCGAAAGCTCCTTGCAAGTTGTCTAGCTAGTCATCGATGTGAATCAGCCTTTGGTGGCTTGTATTCTGCTTGAACTTGAAAACCCCCTTCTTGTAGGGTCCCTGGCTCTGTATGTATATGTGGGGGTTGCTGTGTAGCATCCGAACTCATCTCCAAGTAGGATTATGTCATCCTTAAAGTTAGGGATAAACTTACAAATTTAAGGGGTATTCTGGAGTATACATGTAGTTTCCATACATCTAGGGACTTTGTTACCAGACACAATCGTATGCTCCGCAAATCTTAAAAACCCTAGAGGATCCGTATATGTATAGGTTAGCACGGTTCACAATATCGTTTGAGACATGAAAACCGGACCCGAGCGGTTACCGAAAAATCACGATTATCACGATAACCGCTTGAAATTCGGCAAGAATTTGCTAAAGTTTCACTCGGTCAATTTGAAATTCAGACAAAAAATCATCAGATTCGCCGTTCGGTAACCGGTCAAATTAGACCGGTTACCAAGCCCTTTTGCGATAAACCGAACGGTTTTGTGATAACCGTACGCTCAATAACCAAGCGATTTTGATAAAAACCAAGTGATTTGAAGCGGTAACTGACAGGTTTAGTTGTATTTCTATGAATTTCTAGGAAAATCACAAAAAATCATAAAAATCAAAATAAATAGAAATAAATATGGCATGAGATTTTCTATGTTTGTTTAATCAGAATTTTTTTGGCATGACCTTTGCTATATTTTGGATATTTTCAAGGAAACAAATAGATACTAATAGCAATACGAGCATGACCATATAATTGTTTTATCGAATATATGCATACATTACATATGTAGCACCTCAAATTAATAAATATGTCGAATTGTCCATACAAATAGATACTAATAGCAATACGAGCATGACCATATAATTGTTTCATCGAATATATGCATACATTACATATGTAGCACCTCAAATTAATAAATATGTCGAATTGTCCATACAAAAACTAAAAACACAATCACATACCATCCATCAGTACTTACCAAAGTACTGGTCGATGATTAAAATGTAGTTTGCATAGTATCCACGCCACGTGCAACCTACGAGATGGAAAACAATACCATGACATGGAAATAAAATAGTTGCAGAAAGTAAATTATCATCACCTTCAGAACCACCAGCTTGGGGGGTGATTAAATTTGACTGTATTGTACTCCTTGGTGGATATGAGTATTATCTGTCGTGTAGATAGAAACTCTGCCCAAATTTGCCCCATCCATACAGAAATAGTTGACCATTGTCCTTGCAATATGGCATAAAACTTAGGGTCTTACCACTCATAGATCCACTGAATAGGAGGCTCTTATAGAGCATCAGACATGATAGTGGTACGGATATGATCTAGAACTACTCTCCATGCCATAGTTGCTGTAATAGCTCCCAAATCTTGTGGTCCATCATGCCCACCCTGTATGACTTTGTGAGGATGGAGCACCGTAGTCCTGGTCTTGTGTGGCATGCGAAAACTGACTCTCACATGTGAATTGCACGGGAGCAACGATAGAGGATGAGCGTGGAGGAACACTGCCTCACTGATCGTCATCGTCAGCGCTAGCTGCCTTTGAGCTGCTGTCATTCGACTCATGGTAAGTTGGGCTCATTGGGTCACTATCCCTGCTCTCATCGCTTTGCACTTGTTTTTTGCCCTTACCCTTAATCTTCTTGCTCTTCTTTGGATGCGCTATTTGCTTCTTCCTCTTTCCCGTGTGTATGTCTATGCATGTTAAATTGATAAACATGTGCTGTCATGTTGCTAGTCATGCATAAATATCTCAAGAAACAATTAACTTGACTAATATTAATAATCCTTGCCAGTACAGGTAACAACCGTGTGCATCAGGCTAAAATCGACGCAATAGGGTCAATAACCGAGCGAATCAATCACTAAATCATCCTAATCGACCACACAATAAAGTGCCAACCTCCTAAGAACGATTACCGAATGAATTACATGAAAAATCGCTATATGGACGGTTACCCAACGAAGAGCTTCAAAAACCGCTTGGTGTCAGGCGCTCCGCGCTACTCTTCGAAGGCGGATGATAACCTCTCAAATGCGGTCAGTTACCAACGCTAATCGTTCAATAACCGAAGTTTAAAGCCGGATTTGTGGACAAATGCGAGGGGAAAGTGAGCTGTGCACCGACGCGAGCTGAATGTTGACTTCCCTTATCCATTTGAGCTGGCTGAAACGGGCCGATCGCACAGTGCGATCGGCCTGTTTCGGCCTTTTATTCATTTTCAACCTTTTTACGAATTTCTAATCTTTGAACAGCTATTTGGTTATGCAAATGATTTTTTTAAAATTCTTTTCATCTATAGTCTAGAATTACCTCTAGTTTTTTATGAATTTTTTTCTAAATTTTTTAAGTTTTTTAAAAATTAATTTGAATTTTTAATTTAAATTTGATTACCGAGCGTATTATGAAACTGAGTCCAACCGGTAAGATGTTTATCGCAAATTTCGAACGATAACTGACCGATTTTTAACCCTATAGATTAGTCCGGTAGTTTATACTACTCATCGTGAGGTTGTCTTCTAGAAACATCGAAATCAATAGCCGGGGTCAGAATCAGATCCACTTTGTCAAGGATCCTCGTTGGATGCCATGAATGGACCGCTGAATGAATATTCACGCAAGGTAGCTTTGAAGGAGCCCCGAGCTTCGCTATTCACTCCTTTCCTCTTGTATGCAATTAACCACGAACGGTGTTGCTTAAACGTTTGTCTGGCTCGATAAAAGGAAATCTTACTACCCATTGCTTTTCACGAAGCTTGTAAGCAATGATACATCAGATATATGCGTATATAGTGCGACGGCGACGACGGCTGCTCGATGGAGTATGACAAATTGCTTCTCGAAGCATCGAGGCTAAAAAACTTCACGGCCTAGCATTATCTTAAAAAATTCACAAATCTACTTGTCGTTTAGAATACCAACTCAATTTCTAATAAATACGACTAATTATTATTTTATCACTATCTTTAGATAAAAAATTAGATAATATTAAAATATTTTTTATGATAAATCTATTACTATCATTTTTACACGCTAAATTATAATAGTTTTGTGTATATTGGTAATCAATTTTTTAAAAAATTAACTATATATATTTTAGAATAATATCTATTTAGAAAGAAGGGAAGACAGTATAATGTTTTGTACTTTTGTAAGGGCACGGCGGCCTGGCCTAGTAAATTTTGTGTGGACGGCGGCTTCGCAGTGATCCACAGGCGCGGGGCTCACCGTGGCAGCAGGATTTCTGTACAAAGTACAACACGTGGATGGTGGAAAGCTGCCGGCATAGCTTTCGGGACGTTATTGTCCGTGTTTGCTTCAGCCTTCCGCTGGAAATTTGGAGTAATTTGATTTTTTAGTATGATTCATTTATTATTTTTAACGAGAAATTGCTACTTTAGCAGAATTAAAAAATTAAATATTTTACAAATTTGCGTGTGGCCAAACGGCAGATTAGATGCCGCGCATACTCTCGCTGGGGGAATAGCCCGTTAATCGTCGTCGATCCAAAGCCACCGAGTCGCGGCAGAGCTTGCGGTCTTTCGTGTGCGGCGCTTTCGAGCCACTCGCGCGTGCTGCCGTAGCCACATGGAAGGCGTGCGGGGTGCGACACAGGATCCGGCCGGACGGGCGCGCGTTTTGTCGTCAGAATACATGGGAGGTCACGCACGCACTCACGCGTTCTTGTTTTGGCCGAGACTGGCCTTGGAGGCTTGGACGTGGTGGCTTAGCGACATGTGATGAAGTCGATCGAAAGCGGCCGCGCCGAACTCTCTCCGTCCGCTATTGATTTCTCTAGTTGGCTCGCCTTGGAGTCGGAGGAGCAAGGACAACAACTTGCAGCATCGTGGTATCCGGTTCGGGAGCGACACATAACCCAAGGCGGAAACAGAGGTTGATGCACGGGAGGAGGTCACACCGAGATCGTCAAAAGCAAGCGTCAAAGTTGTTGACACATTCTTGTGTTGGCTGCCAAACAAATGTTGATCTGGCGTGTCAAACGATCCCGGCTAATGCTATCCTGACAAGTAACCCTGTACAAGAAGAACTATGGGTGATCCGCGTGTAACATGTCAGCCAGGGAACCGTACGTACGTGTGGGTCAAAATCGGTTCACCGCCCATGACCCACCACAAAAGAGTGAAATGAAAGGCAGCTGAGGTGGAGGCGTGGAGCAGAGAGCCTCGACTCCCAACCTCCCCATGTAAACACTCGTACCTGTTGACTCACTGTAAACAGTCAGCGATGGAGGCTGCTAAAGGAGTAGAAGGATCGGAGCATATGTTAAACATTGTTACGTTGAAATTGTCAGCTGATATGTAAGGTACTCAGTCCGTTCAAAAATAATTGATACATATTTTTTGGCTCGGTTTTTGAGGTGAGATTTTGAATTATGAATCTAGTTATATAATTTTATACATTAGATATCCTTATAATTCAATTAAATATAATTCAAAGTACATAAAATTTAACTTTTAAAAAAAAAAATACGTTTACTATTTCTAAACAGAGAAGTACTCTCTAATTCGTCCTGAGGTGTCTCACCAGAAAATGATGTCAGCTGAAACACACAAGAGAAATCAATAATGTGGCAAAGGCAATTTAAAATGGCGGGAAACCCAACAGCCCGACCGGTTATCGTTACACCCATAGGGTACTATAGCTGCACATTTGGCTGGTCAGACGGCTGGATCGTAAGACCAGTCATATATGTAGCAGCGCCCTTAAAATGCATGCTAGGATTGACGTATTCCTTCTAAGTGTCCGCTCAGCTACTGTCGTACTCACGCTATATGGAGTGTCGATATCTTCTTCTCTTAATATGAATTCTAAGCAAGTGCATGTATCCTAACCTTCTTGTTGTGGGGTGACTAGGGCTAGATAACGAGCTAGCTTGGCTCGGCTCGGCTCGGTCCAGCTCATTTAGATAACAAGCTAGCTCAGCTTGGCTCGTTGACATAACGAGCAAAAATGCTAGCTCGGCTTGGCTCGTTAAAAACTCGAGCCAGCTCGTTTGGCTCGCGGACCAGTTAATGACAATCACTCATGCTCATTTCTCTATAACAGACTTACCATTCTACACTCAATCGTCTTGGTACACAGACATACATCATATGTCCATATTTATAGATGTATATGAGTGTTTAGAATTTGATTCATACAGAACTGATTGCATCAAACTATAAGTTCTGATCTATGATAGTAAGGCGACTAGCAACTGCAGCTTCAACTTGGACTTGGTTAGATGTTGGTGTTGCTGTAGCTTATGACGAACTAGTAGCCGGGGTCACAATTTTCTACAGCCATATGAATCTCAAATTAGTACAACAGTTGCCCTAGATCTAGCAGGACTAGCATAGAAGAAGGGACAAAACGGGTTAAAGGGCACCTCAAGATGGAGGACGGCATGGCCTAGTGAAGCGCCCCGGGTTATCCCCGGTGCTTAAAACTTTATTATACCAGTCTCTGTATCAGTCGCTGATAACAAGAGATATCATAGTCATATAATAAAAGGAGTGGTGAAATAACTCCACCAACATAGTCCATGATACAAGAGGGCACAATAGGGCCAGCATGGGAGACATATCACTTCATAGGTAACTCGTGCATGGATGTGACCAAGACTTATTCGCCAGCCTCACCGTCGGCTTCGATGAAGTCTAGATCTTCCTCTGAAATCATAAGCAAGGGTGAGTACAAACATACTCAGCAAGTCCCAACCCTTATCCTACATCAAGGGGTATAAACACATGCATACAGTATCGACAAGGTAAGACTGTAAGTTTAACTTTGGTGGAAATGCTAAGTTCACATATGCAAGGGTTCATTTTCATAAGGCTAGTTTTGTGAAAACATCATATCATCAATATTAACTGAAGGGGGGTTCAGCCGTGGTGGAAAGACACGAGGACCCAAGTTTCAGTGTTGCTGGACACTCTGTCCACAGCAACCCACGACAACTGTCGGATCTATTTTCCAAAAATAGGCACACCTTGCTCACTCACACTCCAAGGAAAAATGCATACAACCCATGCTAGTGGTTGTGATCAAATCATAGTTCGTCCGTAACCATGGATATGGCTATTCGAATAGTTTTACCTCTGCAGAGTGGTACACTTTACCCATAAGTTAAGCTTGGCAATAAATCACCGTCGTGGCAGTTCGACTCAACGAAGCCATTACCCACCACAACATCATTCCATAGCTACCTACGGGAGCTAACTGGGGGTTCCTGACCTATACTAGGCCTCCAACCGGTGTCGACAAGCCTGCACCAGCTCCATGACCTCCCGTTGCACTCCTGCCTCTAAACGTCTAGTAGACTAGCTAGTGGGGTTTAGACTAAGCCTTGCCTCATACAAGATCGAGTGGTTGTACGATGAAGACAGGGTAAGATGTCCCACCAACTTCTTCCTTAATCGAGCCAAGGCAAACATCTCTACACTAAGGCTGCCACACAGGCAACACCTAAACTCCCAAGACATTCCCGGTGGGAACCTTGATTTACCCCAGCTCTAACAGGCTCTCTGCTGTTAACAATATCCAATAAGTCTTCCCATCCTGATAAATCACACAATATCAAAGCACCAAGTTTCACGTATTTCGCAAAACTAAACATGATTAAGTATGATATAACAGTAAAGTACACATCCCTAAGCATACTAGTATCAACATGTTTTTCTTAGCGCAGTTAAAGTTGCCAAGGCGACTGTCCTAGAGTTACCAAGGTTATAAGTCAAAAGCAATTTGGCTGGCTACTCTAAAATGGGACATAACTGGAATAACAATTTAAATTATGCCAGTAAGTAATACTTCATGCAATTATTTGGTGGAAAATGGTTGCTACGAGTTGTGGTGACAAAACTTGGGTTCAACATGATCAACGAGGAAATGCAGATTGAGACTTGCCTCAGTTGAAGTCCTCGAGAGGGTCTTGCTCAAAGTCTTGCATTCCCAGCTCCTCCTCTTCCTCCTCGAACGCTCCATTCTCTAAATCATGGCACACAACAAACAAAATAAATACACACCAATATAGAAATACACTCCAAAAAATTATGAAACTGGGGAGAATAGATAGGGTTTGAATTTAGATGAATTTTCGTGGAAGAATCGTCAAAATCGGAGTTGAAACGGGAACATTAAATCTAGGAAAAAGGGAAAATGTTACTGTACAAACATTGTTCATTTGACATGGGGTACTGTTCATTTGGGCTTTGCATTATGTAGGAGGACTTTTACTATGTTGGGCCGTGCGGCTAGGCTCTACAAGCCACTAGGCTGGCCTGTGGGTCGAGGTGGCCCAGCTTTAGCCCAAGGAAGGGGAGATGATGGTGGCTTTGATGGCATCGGCGGCGAGGCCTTCTTGTCAAGTCTACACACAAAGATTGAGGGATACGACGGGGAGACAACACCAACAGCTGAATGGCACTAGGCAGCACAGCCGATTGAAAACGCGACCTGTGATGGCGAGCTAGCCAGAGCTTAGTCCTGACACTGTAGCGTTGAGACTTTAGTCCCATATCGTTAATTGAAGGAGAGTTGAACCAACTTAAATAGCCAGCCACTATAAGCATAATAACTTTGGTTCAAACCTTTTCCTCGAAGCGAAGATGAAAACGTAAGTGGGTTATTATATAGGTATGGTTCACTCAATGTGTGAGTGAGCCTAAGCTGTTTTCTGGGCCCGGAACGTTACAAATGGTATCAGAGCTAACCCTCGCGGTTTACGGGCCCATGGGTGTGTGGGCTCTAAGTAGTCATACAACATGACACATGTGTCAGCACTGGACAGACAGACGTGGCCAAGAGGGGCAATCCTATATTTTTGTCTCGCAAAGGGTAGGTTGGTTCAACGCTCGACAATGACGTTGAGTTCTGAGGGGCGGGGGGAGTGTGTGATATCCTAGCCCAACAGAGAGTGGCCCAGTGGGTCGTTGTGTGTGCGTGAGTACTGTAGCATCATGGCACTGTAGTGCCGGGACCTTAGTCCCGTATCATGAGTTGAAGGAGGGTTGAACCAACTTAAATAGCCCACCACCAGAAGCATAATAACTCCGGTTCGAACCTTTTATGCGAAGCGAGGATGAAAATGTAAGCCGGTTATTATGTGGGTGTGGTTCACTCAACATGTGAGTGGGCCTAAGACGTTTTCTGGGCCTGAAATATTACACCTAGCTATTGGAGGACTATCGGTGACGTGAACAAAGGTCCATGATGACGCCGAGTAGCTGAGGTGGTGAGGATCTAGATGGTCGATGACACGGACGTCGTGGACAGGGGACTGAGGACTGACAACTGGCAGCTCGATGCCTAGGCCTCGTAGCCCTCACACGCTCATGCCTCGAGTGGTCGAGCCCTCATCCCTCGAGCATTGGTTGCGGTGGCTACGGGAGAATAGAAATGGGATGCTTTAGGGTTCCTAGGAGTGGGGTATATATTTGGTTATGCAAATAGGCTACCGGGCTGCACAATATTATATAGGTTGCCTCCTGGCTCGTATGGCTTTTGAGCTGCTCGCAAGCTGGCTTGAGCTAGCTCGTTATCTAAACGAGTTAAAATCTTAGCTCAGCTTGTTAGATTTTAGAACAAACCGAGCTAGATATGAGGTAAGCAAGATGTTAAGTTTTGAACTTCTCGTCCAGTCATAGGGCAACAGAGAACTTCGTGAAGGGACTACGACTGTCATGTGATAACCCGGGAGCGAGTTTTGACGCGACGATCAAAGTTATTTTGCACCATCCGCTTGCCGCCTTTCAGCGTCACTTTTCTCCAAGTTATTGAGCTCACTTTTCAGTGAGTCACGCTGATGATCGCCCTTCTGATATTTGACTATGGCATGGGGACCCCCGACATGATCCTCAAGAGGGCAACAGCTAACTACTGTTTTAAAATTCCTTGTCCGTGGGGGCAGTCTTATCCATGGGTTGGCCGGGGTCCTACCACTGCCGGGGACCGGCGGCAGCTGTGCTGTTTTGAAGTGATGGGGCCGGCCGGTCGGCCGGCCGGAGATGCATGCCGCAGCCGCCCTGAGACTGAGACTCTGATGATACTTTTATCACAGAAAAATCTCAGCTGTTACGCCTAAAAGGGCAGTGGCTGGTGGATAAGTGATCTCCAACTGGAGCGTTTATTGCTCGCTTTTGGGTGTAATCAGCAGTGAGATTGCTAATAGCGTCTGATCTGATGGGAGCTGCTCGGTTGAATGCGTGTGATCATGCATGACGGTGCACGCAGCACGCGCCAATGATTTCCATGCATGTGAAATGATCTCCATGTCGGTGCGATCACAAGACCCTGGTGCCAATTAAAAATAGGTGCCTTTTTGCTATAGGAATGTGTCATAGTCTTGTAGAAACGACAAGAGCGTATGGACATTGCCGAAGGCACCGGATCAGCAGGAAGCAGGAACTACAACCATCCCGAGAGAGCAAAGCAACGTTCAAACTCTGAAGTTCAAGTTCAGTTCCACTAAAGAATAAAAAAGCCTACGGGCTCGCTGCGACGTGTGGTGACCTGCGCTAGGGTTTCCTCCGGTGCTCTCCCACATGCTCCCGCTTCGTCCACCTCTCCTTTGATATTGATGACTGATGAGGATATATAATTATGTATTATATATTCCATAAATATAATGTATCTACAATATATACCCACACCACATATGCCATTTACTCGTTCTGGTATGTTTCGTAACCGTCATGGAATATCTAAGGCTTACGGATAAACATCGGGTAAATAATCATTGTTGGTGAAAGAACATATCTTTCACGAACAAGGTGCGGCGAGAACTAGCTCGCTGGAGCGGCATAAGCTTAGGGAAGAAAAGGAGGAAAGGAATACCCAAAGGGATTATAAAACTCTACCTTGGTGCACCATGTGCCCCTGGTTAGTATTTATATTGCCTTCCACATTGTAGGGTTACAGACGTGCCCCTGACAGGCGGTAGAGATACAAGCTATCACCTATACAATTGGGACATAAGGCCATTATAGTAATACATCATCTAGATAGGAGGCAAAAATATCAACCACCTTGATGATGTCATCTAGCTGCTGCGGTCACTGTGATGGTGAGTGGCTACAGTGCCTGGTCGATCGCCGACTATGGTGCTGGTCTTGTTCGGCGTGTCAGGCAGCCACCACTTGCATCGGCATGTTAGGCGGCCACCATTTGCACCGGTGTGTCAGGCGGCCACCACTTGCATTGCTGTATCAGGCGGCCATTAGTTGCACTGGCATTAAATGCAGGTTGGATCAAGACAAACACCAGGTGGCCTGTGGGCTCACTCATTCGGGCCTTATTGTTCCCCTTGCCCTTCCCCCTACTTAGGGGTCCGCGACCTCCAATGGTCAGCAGCCTCCGGGGGTTGAGAGGACACCGAAGGCTTGGGCTCCTAGGGTCACTCCGGAGCTCAGGAGTTTTGGAAGGGTTCTGGGCCCAACGGTCTGTGTGCTTAGACTGCTAGAGCCAAGGGGCATTCGAGTTTGTAATGGCGACCCCCTGCATGCTTAGACTGCTAGAGCCAAGGGGCATTCGGGTTCGTAATGGCGACCCCCAATAGCAGCCCCTCACGTGGATGGCCAGTGGAGCGGTCGTCCCCGTGGTCTTCGGAGCTAGGCCTCTCATGATCCTTGGCTTCGTAGCTATGAGGCCCATGACCCTCTGGTGGCTTTGAGTTGCTTGAAATGCCAGTCCAATGGTCGAGCCGAGCGCATATCACCAGCTGTGGGAGTGGGTATTAAATGCAACATATGGTTAGTGGTGCAGTCACATCGCAGCAGATGGTAGTGGGACACGCAGTGCCTTGGCGTTGGAAGACCATGGAGAATGGTTTCGCCTCCCCATGATTGTGGGTGAAGGGACGGATCGTGCGTGCGCCCCCAAGGAGGCAATAATTCCTCTTCATAAAACAAGGGTCCCGACTGAAAGGTGACCCTATCTGGTAATCCTGTTTCCAGTTGTCCTTGCCTTAGTGAACGCACGCCTCTCGACCACTACACTCCCTACTTCCATCACTGACGGGTGGACCTTGTCGCCTCCTATAATTCCCCATGGCTCGCTCGGGTGCTCGAGGTAGATTCGTTTCCCCGCGGTGGGCCATGCAACATCGGGGCATGCCGCCATCATGCCACCAATTTTGGCTACCGCCTCCCACCGCGAGGGAACAACATCCACCGCCATCGACACAAGTGCGCCGGCACTGGGCGAGGCCATTGATTTGCGCGTGCTGGCAAGGACCCTTGTGGTATTGGTTCATCCGCCACTGCTCGGGCCACTGCTGGTTGTGGAGCCCTGCCATGCTAGCGAGAAATATCCCTAGCATACTAGTGCACTAGGGGTGTCCATCATCACCGAGGCCAAACTCAACCAGATGGTTGGGGAGTGGAAGATCTCCTCACGATCCGTCACTCGAGCCCCACAGGGGGAAGCAATTCTGATACCACAGTGCAACGAGACTGTGGTCTTCGAGGCCTTTTGGACCTCAGCTTCCCAGCCATGCTACTCCTCGAAGGGGTGCTTTGTCACTTTTCTGTGGAGCTCCCCCAAACTCTCGGCCAACGTCATCGCCTGCATGGCCATCTTTGAGTTGGCCATGAGAGTGGAGGGCTGCGAGAGGCGAGCGGAGCTCTTTGTGGCCATTCACAAAGCCAACTGCCAGTCGAAGACCCAGATTGAGGATGGAGAGATGAAGACCCTCAGCTTCGGGAGCATGAACTTCCAACTTTGATAGGAGTACCAAGATGTGTTCCTGTCGAAGGCAATCAATGAATGGCGGTACACTGGGTGGTCAAAGGGGTGGTTCTACTATGACGACGGTGCTAGGTCCCCCCTGCGCTCCACTAACTGAGATATCCATTATGTCTGGACCCTCGTTGTGGACGTCTTGTCACACCCAGTTTTAACGGCCAAAACCAGATGCGGCTTATGTGTGCCCAGGATGTTCAACATACATAAGGACGTCACAAGTGAAGTAACAAAAATAATACTTTTATTAAATAAACGTTAAACTCTTACAGCAATTGACATATATTGTCTTCTATGAAGATATCTACAGTGGAACAGAAGCACTGGTGCCCAACAACACCGCAGCCAACCGACCGGGAGACACGCGCCTAGAACGTCACAACCTCGTCTTGATAGTCTTCGACATCTTCACTCACTGAGCAGCAGCACACATGTCGCATGGTATAGGGAAAATAGCAAGTGTGAGCACATAGAGTACTCAACAAGTGGGGAAAAGTAATGATATGCAGGCTTATATCAAGAATAGGCTAACACATGGTATATTTGCGTAAATACGAGTATTGAAAACATGTTTTGACTCAAAAACATTAAGCAGTTATTAAATGAATGTAACCCAAATAATTCAGCATCCAGCATACAAGGCTCCCCACCTTGCACATATTTGGACACGATCGAGGCATGATGCCTTCGAGGTGGAAGAGGATGTTGACCTTAACATGTCTGAGGCATGATTCCTTCGATGTGGCGGAGGGTTTTGACCACGATGTGACCGAGGCAGGATGACTTCGAGGTGGCAGAGGGTTTGGACCTCGGTACGACCAAGGTGTGATGCCTTCGAGGTGTGAAGGGTTTGGACCTTGGTGCGACCGAGGCATGATTCGTTCGAGGTGGTAGAGGGTTTTGACCTCGATGCGACCGAGGCATGATGCCTTCGAGGTGGTGGAGGGTTTGCATTTTGCTGCAACCGAGGCATGATGCCCTTGAGTTCGAGCTAGCTGGGACAGACTTGGGTAACGCTCCGTGTATTACCAAACGCAAACAATGATTTGGCTGGGATACATTGCTATTTATATATACTCAGCCCCTACTTACACATATTAAGAGCTGTTTATTATACATAGCACCTGCAAAGTACTTCCGCGTTCCAGGTGTTCTCAAGGGGTGTACCCTCCATTTTTGCCAAGCGATAGGTGCCAAGCCTGTTGGACTTGAGGATTAGGTTCGGGCCCTCCCACTTGTTCCGCAATTTGCCCAGAGCCAGGGGGATTGTGGCGCGACCTTGGAATTATACCAAGCCTTGGTTTCAGAAATGTAGCGGTAGAGGTTGCAGATGGCATGGAGTCTCATGCCCTCGATGAGGTCGAGGGAGAGCTCCCATTCTCCGGTGTTCTCCAAGAGCTGAACCTGGAGTGACTATCCTTTGATTTTTGTTAGAGTCATTGGCTCATTGCCGAAGAGGAGGCAGAAGTGGGTAAACCAAGTGGGGTGCAAGATTGTAGTGCGGAGGGACCATAACACCTTTGGAATCTCTTCAACCCACAAGCCTTTAGCAAGGACAACAAGGCACCAGTTTAGGCTTAAGTGGATGTTGCCGTTGGTGCGCTCGACGGCCCCGTTGGACTGTGGGTGTCCAACGATGGTGAAGCATAGTTCAATGTTGAGCTCAGCACAGGACTCCCAAAATAGGCCTGTCGAGGGTTAGTCCCTGATTTCAGGGTGTACTGGTCGATGGGCATTTGAACAACGCTTGCAGTGTGCATGTGTTTGTGACGAACTCAAGAACGCATTGGATTATCCAGATTCAAGCCTCCTAAAGGATAACATCCCTACGTCCAGTATATTTTGTTATCAGTGTTTGCGAACTGGTTATAGATCAGTCTCCCCCTCATGCAAGACCAGTTCTCCTCTTTATATACAAGAGAAGGAGAACTTACAAGTGGGTCATTTTCCGCTGACCCATGCCATAGCTAAACCTTCCACTCCTAGGCTATTAAAATGGGCGGCGCATGTGCCCCCTTTTTGCTCTGATGAAGCTGCTCGAGCCCGTCCCATCCGTTGGACACCTCCACACCTACCTCACCCCGGTCAGTCGGTCTATCCTATCCCATCATCAGTCTCGCATGCGTGCATGTGAAGCAGTCTGACATGCATACGAGCCCGTCCTGTAACATTTAATTCTATGGGACGACACATGGC
This sequence comes from Phragmites australis, assembly GCF_958298935.1. NCBI lineage: Eukaryota > Viridiplantae > Streptophyta > Magnoliopsida > Poales > Poaceae > Phragmites > Phragmites australis. Next base: position 24,407,146 of record NC_084929.1, read on the forward strand.
ACCATTGCGTTGGCCATGACCTATCCGTTGGGGAGGAGTGCTTAGGGAAGAAAAACACTTGAGTGAAAAGTATTTAATGAGAATAGACTGGTTTGGCGAGTACCTATCCCGCGACTAGCCTTCTTATGTGGTAAGGATCTTGGTCATGAAGGTATAGATTGGTCGCGCGATGGGACCCTGGTCTAGGGAAAAATCTTCTGCCAACTGGTATTGGCTGGTGTGGGCCCTCATAATAGGGGACTCTCTTATTCTATACATCGACAAGGCCGGAGTCAAATTGTATGCCATTATCAATGGTGAGCTATCGTGGAACACTGAAGCGACATATTATACTTTTCCAGAAGAACTTCTAGAGATTCTTGGATGTAATCACCGTGACGAGCTCGGCCTCGACCCACTTGGAGAAGTGCACCAATACCACCACAGTGTACTGTAGGTTTCCCTTTGTGCGAGGGAAATGTCCGATCAATTCCATTCCCCACCGTGCTAGAGGTCAAATGGGAGCGATTGGCCGCATGGGAGTCAGTTACTTCAACGCCCCATCCATTGGCACCCGTGGAAGGTGCATATGAGTTCTTCCACATCTGACATGATTGTGGGCCAGTATAGCCCCTAGCAAAGTGCCTTTCCTGCAAGGGGGCAAGGTGCAAGGTGGCTATCGTAGAGTCCTTCGTGAATGTCCCAGATGAGGACGACCTTGCTCCCTGGTGACACAACGGAGGAGGAGGGTTTAGACTCTGACCTTGTACACGGCTCCATCAACTAGGAGGTTGCCCTAGTGCACCGTTTAATGCGATAAAGGGTGATGGGGTTGTTCAACTCCTCTGTTCCATTTAGGTGGGAGAGGATGAGGGCCCTCCAGTCTGGGACTTCGATGGGAAGGACGATGGCGACAACTCCATTGAGGATACCTGATGCTGATTTGTAGAGAACTTCAAAGAAGGCCCCTGCTAGGAGGACTCTGCTCCCTACAACAGCTTTGGCCAAGACATCTGCTTCTTTATTGTTTATGTGTGGTATTCTTCATACTAATATGCCATGGAAGACTCCTTCGGCCTTCTGGATGGCATCGAGGTATTTCAACAATTCTGGATGTCAGGCCTGGAATCTTTTGTCAACGTGCCTAGCCACATCTTGGGAGGCTATCTTGACAATGAGCCTGGCGGCTCCTAAGGCTCGAATCTTGCAGAGCCCTAAGAGGATGGCTTTCTAGTCGGTGATTGTCGAGGATTAGTCCCTGGCAATATATCCGGGGTATGCCGGACGGTGGGTACATGATCAACATTTCTAGTGGCTCTTGGTGAGTATGTGTGTGTGTGGTGTCTAAGGAACTCAAGAACACTAAGGTTTATCCAGGTTCAGAACTTCCACGGGATAATAACTCTACGTCCTATGTATTTTCTTATAAGTTTGATGATGAACTTGTCCCTTTTTACAGGCCCAATCCTCCCCCTTTATATAGTAGGAGGTGAAGTGTACATACATGCAGACTGTACCAAAATATGGTGACTACCCTATACCTAATAAAGACAGCTACTCCTATGTCATCATTTCAGACGACGGGCACGTTCGGCATGGCCTAGTCGTCCTGGCCTGGTCGTCCTGCACACCTATCCCATCAGCCAACTATCGTCATGCCCACTATGCGCTCTTCACGCCCATCTGCCAGGCTGTCATGCATGCCTGCTAGCTATCCCGTAGCATTAAATGCTATGGGACGGGTCACACTGTCTCTGCATTGGCCCACGACTTCACTCGCCGAAAGGGTGCCTGAGGCAGGAAAACTCATGACTGGATGACATTAATTGCGATTAGATTGGATGGTGAGTACCTACCCCACGACCAGTAAGGGCTTGTCGTGGGATTTCCATCTGCAACTAGGTGACTGGTCGCACAAGCCCTCTTGATCGCGTGGGGTGGGGGCATGGTTTTGAAAATATCAACTACCAGCTGGCATCTGCTAGCCTTGACCCTCCTGATAGGGGACCCCCTTATTCTTTATGTCGGTAGTAGCCCCAAGCTCCACTACAGATGGGGTGGATTGAGTGGTTCACCGTATGGTTCTGAGGTCACTAGACTTCATTTGGGCCGTGGTCGGGCCTGGTTGAATCACTTAGGTCCCAGGTGAACAAAAGTTCGCCCATGTGGTGGTCGTCGACACGGCCCACTTTTAGGGTCGACTCTGGAAACCTCATATGAAGTGGAGGCTTCAAAATCTAGAGAGAGAGAGAGATTGTGGGGGAGAGAAAAATGTTAGTGGAAGAGAATCATGGAAGAGAGAAATATTAATTGCCATCGGACTTGAGGGAATTTTGGTTTCCGACGCGCAACCTTTCAAAATTTGAACCAACTGGACTCCATGATAGTTGGGATATTACACTGGCCCTATAAATTGGAAAGCCAAAGGTTACCCATGAATCCTTTCACCACCTCCCATAGCCTCCAAGCCTTTGCGCTCAGAGCTTGTCGTCTCCATCTCCGCCCTTGCTCCCACAGCAACCTCTGCCTCATTTCGATGGCGCCGTGCTTTGGCAACAAGCTGGATTTTCCCAAGTCCAAGTGCAATGCACTGAGGCAGAAACAGATGCACACCGTCGGCCTACTTCTCATCGCCTATCTTCTGGATACCGCTACAGGGAGTGCATGCCTGCTCCCTACCAGGGGGTGGTCGTCATGTTTGTTTCATTCTTCCTAGCCGGCCTTGTGCTGACCTTCTCTGAGTTCTTCACCACTGTCATTACCTTCTTTGAAATCCTCCATCTCCATCTTAACCCCAATTCTATTATCATGCTGAGCATCTTTTCTCACATGTGTGAGAACTTCATTGGGTTCGAGCCATGTCTCTATCTCTTCCATTTTTTTCTCGACCCGGTCGGTGACTGGACCGACCACCAGGAGCTACGGGTTTTGTCTCCACGATGGCATCACAGATTCCTACCTCGGGATGGGCCTTAAATCATCTTGGTCGGGCTAGAGGGAGGATTGGGTCTACCTATTGGCAGACAACCCCTTTGGCAACCTACGCGTGTTGGTGCATCGGTGTTGGTTAATGAAAACTGGGGGAGCGCTTGAAAGATAACTCCGAAGTTGCTGACCCTTTGCACTCAGGTCAAGCGGTTTGGGGAAGTCGGGCTAACGGGATAGGACATCGTCCATGATTTCATCAAGCACCAGTTGTGCCCCTTGCGAAGGAGGGCTCATCTGACATTCTGTATACTGGGAGTGACGACGACACCTGGGAGAGCTCCATTGGTAGCATCACAACCGTTTCTTTGGTGTGTTTTATGCTAGGCACATGACCCTTTGCATACTCCCACTGTCCAGATCTCACCAATGAGGCCATTGATTCATGGGTCTAAATCCTAATGTCGGCTGCCCCAAGAAAAGATAACCCTCTACATGGTGCTCCTTCGCTATGTGACCTTCCTTCATCAGAAAGAGCTTGGTTTAGACTTGTAAGTTTGGCCTCTCTCCACAATCATCACCCTAAATCCTTGACTTGGGAAAAGGGATTTATGACTTGGGTTGATATAGGATCTTCCTGAGGTCAATTTCCTTCGTCCGATAGTAGACGAAGTCATGGAGGTTATTCAGGACATCAATCTGGTGGCCCAAACTACCACCCGATCGCCCAACACCACCCTGACCAGTCGCTCATCTGTTCATGGTATAGAAAGACCTAGTCATGGCTATGACCAGATAGCTCAAAGAAAGCCCAGCGATGGTGTTGGACGACAGAGGGTTGACCAACCCTGCCCTGACCAGACTTTCTCTGATTAAGCCAGCACTGACGAGACTCACCTTGACCAGGCCCACACCAACCGCACCCCCACCGACCAGGCTGGGGGCAATCAGGCTGTTGTTGGCCAAGGCCCTACGCTAGTGGGGAAGAGAGTGGTGGAGGACTTGGCTTCTGTGCAAGCATCCAACACGCCTGTGGGACACCGGTCACCAGTGGCTTCACGAGGATGAGGCTTGTGCTCACCCCTCCTCCCACGCAATAAGTTTTTCTTAGTTAGCTATAGATGCTTTGGAAGTTTTCTTTCTTTCTTGACTCCGTAGTGTGTTGCCGCTATAGGTCCTTGACTCTATCATAGGCCCCAGCAATATGATCCAGCCTCCCAGCCTTTAGTAGCTCTGACACTGGGAGCACTAGCTGTGACCTCCGCGTCTACAAAGCCGGTCGTGGAGCCCGCTCCAGGCTCCGACATGCTTTGCGGTAGCCTAGAAGTGGTGGATGAGTGCGAGCTTAGGTTTGTGGTCGAATGAGAGATCCTGCAAAGCGATCTTTGAGGTGCGCTGGCCCTACGACCATTAAGCCATGTGTAGTCCCAGACTAGCCAAGTGAGACTCGACCAGCTAACTAATGCGTGGTTTGGAACCTGTTTCTATGACCAGCTTGTCGGGAGGAGCTGTTGGCGATGAAGAGAGACTTGGAGCGAGTGATGAGGGAGGGTTACCGGTGGCAGGCATGTTTCTATGATCGTCTCAGTCAGGCATTCACCCCCTTCGACTCACTTCTCTGGGCCACTGGCATTCAGATCCACAACACTACTAGGGACACCATAACTGGTCATGTTGACTAGTTCTTGGCAGCCTTCCAGGAGGTAGGTACGCTCGAGCAGAGCCTGCACAGGAACATTAGCGTCTACTTGTTTGCAACTGCACTCCACGTCGCATGTCTTACCTTCGCTTGTGTCAGCGAGCACTTCCCTGACCTGGACCTTGTTCTGGCAATCTCCGAAGGCTTCATCGATGCTTGGAAGACCATGAAGGAGCTTCATGACCTTATGAGGTCATTTTATTTTGCGACTCAGTCTTTGCTTTGGTCCGTCCACTTTGACCCGAAGAACAGCATCTTCAGATCATAGGGATACAAGTAAAAACCATTAGAAACAGCCCCCGAGCATTACCCAAGAAGTTATTTTGTAAAGACAGGACCTTCCTTTATGTAAACTTTCCCTGTGTCCATGTGGCGAGCAGGTTCTAAGTGCACGTTACATTTAGGGGGACAAAAACTTTCCATGCCACTCGCTAGTTAGGTTCGTGGCGCCTAGGACAACCCTTAGCATTACAAGCCCTTTGGTAGCGACTAGCGTCCTATCCGAGTTAGGGTTTGTGGCTTCATGGTCATTATCCCCCAGCCGCCTATATCCTTGAAATTGCACGAGTGGCAATTTGAATCCCCACTCAAACGGTTTGGTACTCACCATATGAGCGAACAAGCAAAGTAACTTTTAGCACAAAAAAATCAGGATAAATGAACTATATAATCTAAACTACTCTAGCCCTCGACCGTCTGGTTGATAGAAAACCTGCTGACCAGGCTATCAAGCCTTTGAATCGGAAAAACTTACAAGCCGGTGGGAGATTGCTCCTTTCTAGGAAATCCTGCAAAATATAGAGTCAAGTTTTTTAATTAAAAAACTTATAAGCCATGTTCCACTCGTCGGAAAGATCATGTAGAATAGAGAAATAGGCTCATCTTCGAGTAACCCTACAGATAGAACTTGCGCAACTAAGCTATGTTGTAGGAGTTGTGCAATTCACGATCATCCTTTATGGCAAACTTGACCCCACCAGGTCAAGTAACATTGACCACATTGTAGGGCCCCTCCCACTTGGGGGAGAGCTTATTCCGATCGGTCTTATTTTGGATTCGTCTAAGGATGAGGTCACCTACGACCAGTGTCCGCTCCCACACCTTACGATCATGATTGCGTCTCAGGCTTTGCTGATATCAAGCTGCTCAAATTAGAGCACGATCATGAAACTCTTTGATCAGGTTTATGTCATCCTCTCGTCGCGCTATCTAGTCATCGTCTGAGTAGCTGGTCTCTCGAGGAGACTAAAGGGCGCGGAGGGGAGCGTTCCTTCTACACCAAAGACCAGGAAGAAAGGAGTTTTAGTCGTGGCCTTGCTAGGGTTCATTCGTAGTGACCAGAGTACTGTGTGGAGCTCGTCCATGCAGTGTCTTGAATAGCTCTTAAGCCTATCAAAGACCCGGGTTTTGATCCCTTGTAATATCATCTTATTTGCCCTTTCTACCTATCTATTGCTTTGAGGGTGTGCCACCGATGCGTAGAAAACCTTGGTCCCGATTTATTCGCAATAGTTCCATAAAGTAGTACTGGTGAACTGAGTCCTGTTGTCCATTTTTATGCGATTTGGATTGACAAACCACACCATCAGCCCCCGGTATGAACATAATCGCTGGTACGGCAGTGATTTTCTTGATGGGCTTGGCTTCAATCCACTTAGTGAATTTGTTGATTGCCACGAACAGGAATTTAAAACCGCCTAGAGCTTTAGGGAATGGTCCCTTGATATCAAGCTGCCAGATAGCGAAAGGCCAAGAAAGTGGTATGGTTTGCAGTGCTTGGGTTGGTAGGTTGATATGTTGGCCATGGTACTGACATGACTCGCACCATTTCACCAGCTCGCAAGCATCTTGGAGGGCCGTGGGCCAATAGAATCATTGCCGAAATGCTTTTTTGACCAGAGTGCGGTATGAAACATGGCTACCACATATGCCTCCATGTGTATCAGAGAGCACTCTGATCCACTCTTCCTGAGTGATAAATTTTAGTAAAAGACTGTTACTCCCCTTGCAGTAAAGGCGTCCCTCTACCAAGGAGTATCTGCGGGTTTACCGCGTGACCTTTTCTACTGATGCATGATCGTCATGGACTCTTTGATTCTGAAGGTAGTCCAAGATCTGGTCCATCTAGGCTATACTTGAATCGAGCAGGGCGAATACATGATGCCACCTGAGGTCGACAGCACCAAAGGAGGTGTTATCTCAAAAGGTGTTGTCTCTGGTGCTCTGTTTCCAAATAGAGCATTCCCTTCACCTTGGCCCGAGACCGTGGTAGATGGTCATGTGAGTCTTTCTTCAAAGACTCTGATCGAGACAGGTTTGCAAGAAGAAGCTAGATGGGCCAGCTCCTCAGCTAAGAAGTTATCCTTATGAGGGGCATGCATGACCTCGAAACCGATAAAGCATTGCTCCAGCCTTCTCACTTCAGTGAGGTATGCCGCCATTAATGGATCAGAGCACTAAAACTCCTTCTACCCTTGGTTCATGACCAGTAGTGAGGCCCCTATCGCTAGCAGGCACTTTATCCCAAGTGCAGAGGCTGCTCGCATTCCAAACAAGAGGCCCTCATACTCTGCAATATTGTTAGTGGCCAAAAAACATAATTGAACTACGTACTTAAGGATGTCGCCAGTCGGTGAAGTTAGGACCACTCCAGCCCCTGCTCACTTTAGCGTGAATGATCCGTCGAAGTGCATGGTCCAGTGCTCATAAACCTTTGGTAGTTGTTCTTGCTCGCGCTCGATGGACGACCACTCGGCCATAAAATCGACCAGCGCCTGGGACTAGATAGCCGTTTGGGGGATGAACTGAATATCAAACTCCAAGAGCTCTAGTACCCACTTTGCTATTCTTCCTACCACATCCCTTATATGGAGAATTTCTCAAATGGGGAGCGATGATGTTACCTTGATTTTATGGGTCTGGAAGTAGTGTCTTAGTTTGCGAGAGGCCATCAATATTGTGTATATTAACTTCTGAGCCAACGGGTACTGAGCCTTCGCGTCATGTAGGACCTCACCGACGTAGTACACTGGTCACTGAAGATCTTCGCGCTCGATGACCAGAACAGTGCTCGCGACCTAGGGGTAGTTGCAACATATAGCAAAAGCTCCTTATCTGGTCGAGGAATGGTCAGTATAGGAGGTTACGAGAGGTACCTTTTGAGATCTTGGAAAGTGGCATTCACCTCCGGTCTCCACTGTAATTGGTCATTTTTCTTTAGAAGTTTGAAGAGCTGCAACCCCTTTTCTCCCAGCCTCGTGGTGAACCTGCTCAGAGCTGCCAAACATCCTGTTAGTTTCTAGACTTCCTTTAACCTGGTCAGGGATCTCATTTGGTTGATGGTCATGATCTTTTTGGGGTTTGCTTTTATTCCTCGGCTAGACACGAGGAAGCTGAGCAACTTCCCTAATGATACTCTAAATGTGCATTTCTCTGGGTTCAGCTTCATGCGGTACTTTTGAATGTTGTCGGATATTTTCTGGAGGTTCACAACTAGGTCGTCCTTGGTGTTACTCTTCACGACCACATCATCAGTATATGCCTTAATGTTTCTACTGATCTGTGGTCAAAGAATAAGCTGAATACACCGCTAGTAAGTGGCACCGATGCTCTTCAAACCAAAAGACATTTTTACATAACAAAAGACCTTGAAGGGTGTTACAAAATCCGTCTTCTCTTCATCTTTCCTACACATGCTAATCTGATGGTACCCTGAGCAGGCATCCAAGAAGCTTAACAGATCACTATCGGCGGTCAAGTCGACAAGTTGGTTGATCCTTGGGAGAGGGAAGAGATCTTTCGGGCATGCCTTGTGGAGGTCAGTGAAATCGGTGCACATCTTCCACTTGCCACGGGTTTACGGACTATGACTGGGTTAGCCAGCCACTCTAGGTACTTCACCTCCTGGATGAAGCTTTCTTCTAGGAGCTTGTCTCTCTCCTCATGAAGTGCTTCCTTCCGGTGGGCCATGAACCGATGTGCCTTCTACCTCATTGGTCGCATGCCTGGTTGTACTGATAATTTATGCTCGATCACATCCCTAGGGACTCTGGGCATATCAGACGTTCTCCATGAAAAGACATCGTGTTCACCTAGAGGAAAGTGATGAGCACACGTTACTATTTGGAGTCTAGGCCGGCCCCTTTCTGGACTGTTCTGGATGGCTTAAGGTCGTCTAGACAAACCACCTTGAGCCGATCGTCTAGACTGGTGACAATATGGACATTCATCAGGCAGCCACGGGGCCCTACGTTCTTAGGCTGTGACCCGGGATCAGCTCGACCATGTCAAGGCTCCTCTTGTCGCACTATAGTGTCATTTTTGCGTTGCCAAAAATGGTGATGGCCCTGCCGTGCCGGGGATCTTGATTGCTTGGTAAGCGTAGTGGGTGATGGCCATGAATTGGGCCATTGCCGGTCGCCCCAAGATTGCATTGTAAGTGGTCCTGAAGTCCGCCACATCGAACATGACCCTTTCGGTCCGCAACTCGATCTGGCCCAATGGCCTAGACGAGGAGCCAGGGGTAATTCCAAAGAAGGAGATGGTTGCAACATGCTCCTTGAGATCTACAGGGCGACCAACATGTTGATGAAGAGGAGATTGATGGAACTCACACCATCAACTAGTACGCGACCCAATCAGATGTTTCGTACCATGGCTAGACCATGATAGGATAACAACCAGGGCGTGTGACACACGCGGGGTGGTCTGCCAGGCTAAAGGTGAGGGGCACCTCCGACCACTTCAAACATGAGCTCAGGCCCAACATGGTCACCCATACTTCACAGACTACCAACTTGTATTCACTATTTAAGGAATATGTTGCAGTGCCCCCACAGATATGGTGGACCATGTGATCGGCCTACTAGAAACCCAGTGCCAAATGGTTAGGGTTGTCCCCATCCTCACCATCGTCATCAAGCGTGGGTTTACGCCCCCCAAGCTCCATGTTGATAATGCCCACATGACCTTGCATTTGGTCAGATCGTGGGCGTCCGTGCGATGGATAGGGTAGTAGCTTCGGCCTTTCTTTTAATCCTTTTTCTCAAAGCACTGACATTGTTGGCCAGTCTGCCCGATTGCCATGCCATCAGGCAGTCCTGCCTTGCATTTACCTTTTTTCTCCTTCCAGTCGACCCCTTTGAAAGTGGCGGACTGGTCGAAGGTCAGCTGCGACTTTAGGCGGCTCTGGCGCTCTTGGGCCTTAGCGGCATGTGCACATTTGTCTGCAAGCTCGAAGAGCTTGATGGTACTTTAGACTTCCTTGGTGGCCAGCTTTTCAACCATCTTCTGGTATCTGACCCCCCCTCCAGAATGCTATGACTATGGACTCACCCATGATCCTTGGAATGGTATTCCGGCGTTTGATGAAACACGATGTAGTCTCACAGTGACTTACCCTGTCACTACCTAACCTGGTAGAGGTCATCCTCGACCCCTAGTCAGGCGTAGGTCCCCTGGAAGTTGGTGAAAAACTGGTTGCATAAGTCCTAGGAGTGAACCGACGCACGGGGGAGGTTCATAAGCTAGGACCATGCTGAACCGGCCAAGGCGATTGGGAAATAGTTGGCCATGACTTTCCCATGACCTCCCATGATCTACACCATGGTGGTGTAAATATGTAGGAACTCCTCGGGATTGGTCGAGTTGTCGTATTTTTCAGCTAGGACCAGCCAAAACTTGTCTAGCCAGTGCACCTCTCGCAGCCGGGCGGACAAGGCGTTGCACCCTATCCAACGAGGAGTCGCTCGCTGATAGACAGCGACACGCGCTCGGGGGGAGAGATGACAGTCTCACAGTGAGTTGCAGGGCTACTTGCCTTTTTCTTGCTCCTGTCGAGCCCGATCTTCCTGCTCCCGGCTGGTTGTATTAGAGCGCCTCCTTGTTCGGTGCCAGGATGGTTTCCCCTGGGCATAAGGCCTGGGGGCCACTAATGGTGCTCAGGACATGAGGGCCTCCGCTACCCCCTAATGCATGGTCTGCCTTGCATACTTCGCGTTGAGTCACGGAGCTTTTGGGCTCTGATTTGGTGTCCTAGGCTTGGAGCACACTGGGCTCATATGGGTCATATCCCATGATGAGTACCTCATGGCAACCAGGGTCCTCAGAATGGTACTCAGTGGTTGCCGTGGATCCAGCCTTGGGTGTCCCAATCGAGTTATCAACACTTACTGAAATGTGAAAATGCACCCCCCTGCCTGACGCGCCAACTGTCGACGGTTAGTCCCTGACAATATATCTAAGGTAAGCCAGACAATGGGTGCGTGATCAGTGTTTCCAGTGGTTATTGGTGAGTATGTGTTTATCTGTCGAAGGAACTCAAGGACACCAAGGTTTATCCAGGTCAAGCCTCCCTCAAGATAATAGCCCTATGTATTATATATTTTCTTATGAGTTGAATGATAAACTTGTACCTTTTTATAGGCCTGGTCCTCCCCCCTTTATATAGTTGGAGGCAAAGTGTACATACAAGCAGACTGTGCTAAAATACAGTGACTATCCTATACCTTACAAAGATAGCTACTCCTATGTCATCCTTATAGCAGGCGTGCATGTCCGGCCCAGCTTGGTCGTCCTGCATGCCCTGTCCCATCCGCCACCAATGTCATGCCCACTGTGCACTCATCACGCTCGTCTGCCAGGCCATCACGCACACCTACTAGGCCATCCCGTAGTATTAAATACTATGATATATGTCACACTGTCTCTGTACTAGGCCATGAATTCACTCATCAAAAGGATGCTTGGGGAAGGAAAACTCATGAGTGAATGACATTAAATGCGATTAGATTGGAGAAGTGATTCCCTACCCCGCGACTAGCAAGGGCTGGTCACAGGATTTCCATATGTGACCAGGGGATTAGTCATGCGAGCCCTGCCTAGTTGCGCGGGGGGGGGGGGCATGGTTATGGAAATATCAACTTCAAGTTGGCATCTGCCGGCCTGGGCCCTCCTGATAGGGGACCCCCTTATTCTTTACATCGACAATGATATTGTTGGTTGTCTTAAACTCCAAGCGAGCGATGAACGCAGTGTGTAGGCCAGTTGGGTACATAAGTACTATGCTAGCTCCTGCGCTATTGGACCCATAAGCTCTATCATTGAATATTGTCCATACATCCTAGGGAGGGGTTGTAGGAGGTCCTGCGGGTGGGGGAGTCCATTCGGTCACGAAGTCAGCCAGGACCTGTGACTTGATGGCCATCCGGGCCACAAACCTCATCGCAAAGGGTGCCAATTCCAAAGCCCATTGCCTAGGTGCCATGTCGCCTCCCTATTCTGGAACATGTCACCCAGTGGGTATGAGGTTGGCATTGTGATGTCGTGGGCGAGGAAGTGGTGCCGGAGCTACTAGGAGGCAACCAAGAGGTCATATGCTATCTTTTCGAGCTCGGTGTAGTGTGTTTTGGCTCCTGGCAAGGCCTCTGAAACATAGTAAACCACCCTCTGCATGGAGCGGCCTTCATTCTCCTCCTCCCGTACGAGTATAACGCTTATAGCGGAGGCAGATAGGTATAAGAGGAGGTTTTCACTATTGAGGTGTATTGCGAGTGTCCTGAAGTTGGAGAGGTGGGTCTTGAGGGCCTCGAAGGCCACCTAGCACTTCGTTGTCCATCTGAATGGCTCATAGCCCCTTAGGGTTTTGAAGAATGGGAGGTTGTGCTCAGCGAACTTGGCAAGGAAATGGCTAAGGGTTGCAAGGAGGCTTGCCAGGCGCTGGACCCCTTTTGCTTCAGTGGGGGGGCATTGCCGTGATGGCCCGGATCTTACTAGGGTTAGCCTCAATGCCCTTCTTGGAGATAAGGTACCCTAGCAGCCTTCTAGCTTTGGCGCCGAAAACACACTTCTTCGGGTTGAGTCGCACGCCTACAGCCTGGAGGCTGTTGAAGGTTTCTCGAAGGTCAGCCATGTGGTTAGCCTCAAGCTTGATCTTCACTATGATGCCGTCAACATAGGCCTCGACGTTGCGGCCAAGTTGTTGCTCTAGAATCTTGCGTACCAGGCAGGAGACGGTCGCCCTGACATTTTGAAGGCCAAAAGGAATCCGAACATAGCAGTATATCCCAAAAGGGATAATAAAGCTAGTTTTGCCCTCGTCTTTCATGGCCATGCACACCTAGTGGTACTCGGAGTATGCGTCTAGAAAACTCAATAACTCACAACCTAGGGTGGAGTCTATTAGCTGGTCTATACGAGGTAATGGGTATGGATCTCGAGGGAACACTTTGTTGAGTGCCGTGAAGTCGATTAACATACACCATTTTCCATTAGGATTGTTGACTAGGATGGGGTTTGACAGCCACTCAGAGTGGATTACCTCTTGGATGACACCAGGTTTTAGCAGTTTCTGGACTTCCTCTTTGGCAGCCTCTACCCGCTCCGAGGATAGCTTGCAAAGCCCCTAGCGTACAGGTCAAGCCTATGGGTCAACCCAGAGGGTGTGCTCGATGATGCATCGGTCGACTCCTGGGGGGTCATGTAAAGACCATGCAAAGGCATCGATGTTAGCCCATAGGACAGCTATGACCTAGGTTTCCAGCTCCAGAGCCAGGTCCGCCCTGATCTGGAAGGCTCAGTTGGGGTCCAACATATTTAACGGGATGTGCCTAATGTCCCCTCCGGCTAGGGCTTCAACGGGCCATGATACTCGAGGTACGCCAAAGGGGGGTCCCCAAGGGGTCCATTGGCCACATTATGCATATGGCGGTCATTGAGAGGGGAGGGGAGCTCATATTCGATGTGCCTAGCCATGTGGTGATCGTCGTGAAGAGAGATTAGCCCCTAGGGTCCAGGCATCTTCATGCAAAGGTAGTTATGATGGGGGACCGCTCCAAACTTATTCAGGGTGCCTCAGCATAGGATGACATTGCATGCGTAGGGTACATCTACCACGTCGAAGGTGATAATCTCAGTCCTAGTGGCAGAGCCCTTGCCAAAGGGGACCAAGAGTTCAATCTGGCCAACGGCGTTGAGGGGTTGCATTGTACCCCTGAACAGGCCTCTGCACTGGAGAGAGCCAGCCCTACAGAATGCGGAGCTAGTTGAAGGCCCGCAGAAAGAGAAGATGCACCAAAACCCTCCGGATCTCAACGTCAGCGATGCCAACAGTGATGACAAGGGTGTCAATGTGGGGTAAGTTCACCCCCACAAGGTCATTGAAGGCGAAGGTCACCAAGGCTTCAGCCCCACCCAAGGACTTGGTGGTAGATGCTGGTTGCCCCAACATGGTTGACCCCACGTGCGTAGTCCCGCCGCTGCTACTTTGAGGACCCAGTAGATGTTCCCCCTCCTGTTATGGCTAGGACCATCAGCCTTGCACAGTTTTCGTGGTTGATATGCCACACTATTGGTGACGAAGGTGGAGGGGGCATAGCTAGTTGAGGAGGGTTTTGCAAGGCCAGGTGATCCACTTGGCGCCCCGCCACAGGCCTTCAGCCTCCGGGCCACTCTTCACCAGCTCTATCCCCTGCCACACGCGCGGCCTGCCTCCCGAGGTACTCCACTCGGAAGGTTATGACGGTCGTTGTCACACCCTGAAAATCCTAATCTAGATTAAGCATGCATAATCATCATAGCATCATGTTTTGCGTGGTTAATTACTAATTTGAGTATTTAAAACATGTATGAAAAATTATACATCCGGATCGGTACGTGTTTTCACTACATATATATTATATTTGTGAGTGGGAATGGCTTAGAGCTTTCAACGAAAGCTCCAAAGACTTTGGACAAGAAGAATAAGAAAAGAAAAGGAAGGGGAAAAGGAAAAAGAATGAACTTTGTAGCACAATTACCACTCTTGCAGTCTGACTGGGAGTCCTCGTGGTTTGACCGCCAGGGTGCAGAGGGTTTCTACTTAATACATCGACCAATGTTTTCTCTCTTGTTCTTTTCTCTCTCTTTCTCTCTCTTGTTCTTTTCTCTCTCACTCTCTTTCTCATTCAACCCTAGAGAGAGAAGGAGAGATCCACCTCGACGTCCCCGATGGCCGAAGATCGATGGAGGAAACTCCCCCAAGCTTCCCGAAGGCATCCCTGAGCTCCTCCCCCTCTTCCCAATCACCGAAGATGTTTCCACATGAGTTCTTCCACCATGAGCTCAATCACCTCCCTAGAGCCCGATTCGCAAATCGGAGCCTCCCAAGAGTGAGCCAATCCAATAGAAAGCTTCCCTGCGCCAAGGTGAGCTTCCCCTACCATTTTTCCATTGATTCTGAGCTCTAGCCGATCATCGTTTTGGGTTGAACTGAGAAGCATGAGTTAGACCTGAGTTCTAGGTCTCATCCATGGAGTTTTTTGAGTTTGGCCCATTGCATGTCATCCAAACTACCCTAGAATCACTCCCCTAGTCTCCTAGAGCATTTTGGTACCCTTTGAGGTCGAAGGCAATGCCAGAGCCTTCACCTGTGACCTCACCGAGGTGGTGCCAGTAGGGCCCAGTGGTCTTACCACTGATAGGGCCGGTCTAACCACTAGTTGAGGCTAAGTCGGTTCAACATATCAATCAAACTCCACAGTCAGGAGTCAGACCGCCATTAGGGCCGATCTTACCCCCAGCCATGGTCTGACCACCAGACATCTGGTCTGACCACCAGACTGACTCAGTATCGTTTTTCTTCTCTGCAGACCGACAGTCTGACCGCCGCCTGGCCTGGTCTAACCGCTAGCTACTCAGCACCCCTTTGAACTTAGGTCATCTTGTCCGAGGTTCAGACCTTTTCTAACCTAAATCGTTTAGCATTCTTTTGCAAATATTTTTGAAACCCGGCACTTGTAACATTGTTCATGAGCATGCATCATAAGCATACTTTTTCGTTGTCCATTTGTTTATGTGATGCATTCTTGAATTGTTTAGAGAGTCATGCTCCGACGATTCAAGCAGTCAAGGTCAACTCTGAACCGGGTTCGTTCATGATCGAAGCATCGGAACAACCATGCAAGCATCTAAGCATGTTTTACCTTATAATTTGGATCATGTGAAGTCTAAATGATAAATTATAGCTTAGGTATGTTATTAATGTTAGCGAGTATGTATCGGGTATGTGGGTAGAACCTATGTTGATGCATTACTTCTACATTTGATTTGTTGATGATCCCTATCCTTGTAGCTTTGCTATAACACTGTTGTAGTCTAACTTAAAATTTATCCGATGTAACACCCTGATTTTCAGAATTTACAAGTTTTTAAAATTTTCCAAATTTTTTTAATAGCTTCACCAGCAGAATATGTTTAAAACCTATTTTCTTAATTAATCAATCAATATAGATTATTATTTTATGTGTATTGCATGCTGAGTTTTGTTAGGAGCCCGGAAAATGCATTAGAGTTGTTTTTCTCTTTCTTTCCCTTTGGTGTTTTGAGTGAAAAAGGTTTTGAAAAGGTTTTTGCAAAACTCAATAGTGAATAAGTTAAGGATCTTAACGGTTAGAATTCAAAATTCTTGAATTCATCATCTATTCAATCATTAATTATTTCTAATTCTTCTCTAATTCAATTCAAATCTTATTCAAATTTCTCTACAAAAGTGTCTGTTGTAAAACCCTAGATATACCTAAAGTGTCCTTTGGCTCAATCTTTCTCAAGTCCAAACTCTTAGCCAAGTCTTCTAGAAGACCCGACAAAAAGGATCCATGAATTCTCTAAATATTCGTGGAGTCCTGGATAGCCTCTTCTTCCCCCACAGTCTCGGAGTTCAAAATAGCCTCAAATACAAATCTTGACAATACTTAAGTTGTAGGCCTCGTTGATAGCTACGATTTCAACCTATGCAAGTCCCCTTTTGGATAATGGAGCTAGGAGTTATGGCCGCGGAAATTAGTGCTGCGTAGATAAGTCTAAGTTCAAATAGTTTATCTTATGATGCCTTTTTGAAAATCAAGATGGCATTTTCAGAAGTTACAATGAATACCAAAGTTGTATATCTTTTCGATTAATACAATTTAGAGTCAGGAAAAGTCCAATTTAGAGTTTGGACGGTGGAGATATCGCCCTCGGAATAGAGGGTTACGAAAAAGAAAATCGTAACCGACTCAAACTCGAACCCGAGTCGTGTCCAACTTGGACTCCACCTTAACCAGCCGCCCCTAGCCCTATAAATAGGAGTTACACGCCCTCTCCTTCCCCTATTCCACTCCCTCAAGCCCTAGAAGTCGCTGCTGCCATGCCCATGTGCTGCCATTCGCTGGAGCCGCAGCTACCGCCACCCGTGATGCGCTACATTGTCGTCTCTATGAATCCTCCTTCCTCAACCATTAAAGGAAGGTGAGGATCCCTCCTTCTCCTCCCTTACTCCCGTTTTACCATCATACTAAGTCCCTAGCCAAGCCCTAGCTCATTCCAAAGCCCGATCTACATAGCCACGATCATCGCCGTCGCGAACAGTCACGCCATTGCTGATTAGCATCGATGTTCCCGGCCTACCATAGGTAGAATCATCATACCCTTTGTCCCACACTCTCTCCAACCAGATCGGCTATTAGAGCATCGACGCCCCCGAGAATGCGATCACCATGCCCGCTGCCCCAGTCTGGATGCGTTCTGCGCGTGCACCGAGATTGCGGTCGCATTCCCCATCAATCCGGAAGCCATATAGATGTGCCATTTGTGTCACAACATGTCCCATAAAGTCTTCAACTTGATGCTGGGATAGTTTGACCGGTTGTGCAGTGACTCGACCGGAACATGATTGCTAATCGCAGCATATCGCAACTGCAAAACATCTCATCTTTGCTGATCGTTCTTCCTCTCATGTGATCATCTGCACAAACCCGTGCTATAGGGGGTTTTCGAGAAATATGAACGTCTCTTTTTAGACGATTCCTCAAAATTCATAGCTAATCTCCGGGAACATGGGTGTCTTTGTTGTTGCATCTGTTCGTAGTCACCACCAAACCTAGCAGCAGTCATCTTTGTTTTCCGCTACCTTGGACGACCCCTTCCAAAATCGATCATGCCTTTGAGTTAGCCTTTCCATGTTTTACACCATGTATCCCTTGTTTTGCTGAAATGCCACTGAAACCCAATGTCAATGTTAGTGGCCATGCACCCGATCGCTGTCTTCGAAGACTTATCGGCAGTATCCTTAACCAAGAAGCGTATCCCTGGCCATTTTATCATGGGTGGTAGAGACTAGACCTCAGCGCACCTCTTCTTTAATCCAAGTCGATGCTTGCATAACATGCCAAATCAGCACCACCTCATCCTCCTTAGCCTAGTCAGTGAAGTCTAGTCAGCCTTACACTTCTTGAACCTTGCACAATGACATTGTCCAGCCCGACGCAATGATTGCACAATACAGTCTTTTCCCATAGGAAGATAACTCCGGTAAAGTAGTCTTTCCTTTTCAGCCTAATCCATCTATTGAAAGCCCGTTCTCTTTCACCTTCACTCCGATTTAGATGATTCTTGCATATAAATGTTTCTAAAATCATAACTATCCAACCATAGTGTTTTTAAAGCATTTTGATGATATTTGGTATGTTGTTCTTAGTGCTTGCTTTGTGTTGTTTGTCGGTAGTTCCCGCGATTAGTCAATAGCATTCCGGAATAGTTTGAGGGACGAACACTAAGCAGCGTTGGGTAAAAGGCAAGTGTACTTCTTGATCATCTTGAACCTATATTTTTAAATGTTTTGTTTTACAAATTGCATTCAATGTCAATTTAATGGGTAGTCACCTATGTTAGTGTTTACCTAGTTTTTCCTTTACATACCTTGAAACCTAAGTAATACGTATATAAGTCTTTTAGGTAGAATTGCTTAGTCTTGCTATCAGGATGCTAGGAAGTGTCTTATGCATGATTAAAGAACATATGCAACTTTGATAATGAACATGAGGTCAAAACATGGTACCTTAGGCCCTGAGCATAGTGGTGTTGTGATAGTGATCCTGGTTATGTTGTTGGTTTAGTATTTGCTCAAGTAACCTATATAAGGACTGGTTCGTGGAACGACAACCTAAGAAGTACCGTACCAACCATGAGGCTGATATGGGTAAGGCATGACATACTAGTTAGAGTTCTATCTAGTGTGTGTCGGGTCAGCACAAAAAGGGGCTTCTGGGTTGAAAACGCTGTGGCCTTTCCGTAATCTTTGGCGGTGAAACCTAGTGGGCAGATGCATACTGGAGTGGGCTCTGGTTAGTGGTAAATGTCATATAGTGATTTCTTGGCATCACACCACTGGTGTGTCTTATGTGTCTTGCAAACACGACAATATGAAATTCACTAACTCGTGAGGAAAGCTGATATGAACAAGGGTTCCCGATCTTCCGAAAGGTTCTGGTAACTCTCGATTTGGTGGAAACGAGACACAAGTCGATCCGGTTTCCGAACAACACGATCCGAAACCCCGCAATCGCAGCACCACGTCTCCTCTGGTTATCAACCGGCGTTGCACGGTTGACCTCGCCAAGAAGGCTAAAGTCCTTGCCTGCGAATCGAAGAACACAAGCAAGAACAAGGAAGAATGCAACCAAATTGCAGATGAATGATTAATCTCACGAGTTGGGGTCTCACAAACCGACGAAACGGTGAAACTGTTCTTGACAGAATAATCTAAGCAAAAACCCGCCCTAACGAGAGCGGCGGCGGCTGATAATAAAGGTCTAAGGGTCGTCACACCCCCTGGTCACGCCCCCCCCTAATGGGCTCAACGACGATACACGGCCCAACGGACCAAAAACGGTGACGCAGCACCGGGACAGATTCTGGATGCTGACTTGTTTCGACGTTTTCCGTTGACTCAGAAGGAATTTGGACCTCAAACCAACGCCATTGGTTTCCTTATGAAATTATCTTTCCAACCATATGTGAATCGTCGAAAACGGAGTCCGGATGCGTCCTGGGTGTCCGTTTTACTGCTCGCTGGTCCTGGAGGTCGAGACTGATTCGGACTCGAGTTGGACTGGACCTCCTGCTGTTGTTGGACGTCCTAGCTGCTCCTCCACGCCTCCAAGCCTTCCTCTATGTGTCTCCTTGTCCTCTCCATGATTCCTAAGCAACACATAATCATTAGGTAGTAATCTATTCTCAAAATTATATAAAGAGTTGCTTAGGAACGAGCTCACCTCTAAATTTAATTGTCGTGCGCGAGCTCTTGTGATTGGACCTTGAAAGTTCAATGGAGGATCATTGTATGTATCCGAGGGAGTGATGTCCTCATCATCCTCCCCCTCTTGAATTGGAGTCATCCTCGACTCAAGCTAATCATCGGCTCCCAAGTAAGGTTTCAAATCTGCAATGTTAAAAGAAGGACTAACCCCGAACTCGGGTGGCAACTCAAGTTTATATGCATTATCATTTATTTTCTCAATTATCTTATAAGGACCAGCAGCTCTTGGCATTAATTTAGACTTACGCAGCTCTGGAAACCTATCTTTTCTTAAATGTAACCACACTAAATCACCCGGTTCAAGTTTGACTTCTTTCCTACCTTCACTACCAGCAATTCTATACTTTTCATTCATCTTTTCGATATTTATTTTAGTTGTTTCATGCAACTTACGAATAAAATCAGCACGTGCACTAGCATCACTATGTGTTCTTTCAGTGGTAGGTAAAGGCAAAAGATCAATAGGAGCGCGAGGGGTAAAACCATACACTACCTGAAAAGGACTTACCTTGGTGGTAGAATGTGTTGCCCGATTATAAGCAAACTCCACGTGGGGCAAACATTCTTCCCACATCTTCAAATTTTTCTTCAAAATAGCTCTCAACATGGTACCCAAAGTGCGGTTCACTACCTCCGTTTGGCATCAGTTTGTGGGTGGCAAGTAGTAGAAAACAATAGTTTTGTACCCAACTTATTCCATAGAGTGCGCCAAAAGTGACTCAAAAATTTAGCGTCGCGATCTGAAACAATAGTAGAAGGCATACCATGCAAGCGAACAATCTCTTTGAAAAAGAGGTCAGCAATATAAACGGCATCATCACTTTTATGACAAGGTATAAAATGTGCCATCTTAGAAAAACGATCCACAACAACAAAAATGCTATCCCTCCCCCTCTTAGTCCTAGGCAATCCCAAAACAAAGTCCATCGAAATATCTGTCCAAGGAATAGAAGGAACAGGAAGAGGCATATATAAACCATGTGGATTCAAGCGAGACTTAGCCTTTTGACATATGGTACAGCGTGCCACGAACCGCTCAACATCTCTCCTCATCTTTGGCCAAAAGAAATGTGTGGCCAACATATCCTCCGTCTTCTTAGCACCAAAATGTCCCATCAATCCTCCTCCATGTGCTTCCTGCAACAACAAAAGACGAACGGAACCAACTGGAATGCATAGACGGTTAGCTCTAAACACAAATCCATCATTGATCACAAACTTGTTCCATGTACGTCCCTCTTTACAGTTCAGCAATACATCTTTAAAATCAGGATCAAGCACATATTGTTCTTTTATCGAGTCAAGTCCAAAAATTCTATAATCAAGTTGGGACAACAAAGCATATCGTCTAGACAAAGCATCAGCAATTATATTATCCTTCCCTTTCTTGTGTTTGATAACATAAGGAAAAGATTCAATAAATTCAACCCACTTAGCATGTCTACGATTCAGATTATTTTGAGAACGAAGATACTTAAGCGATTCATGATCTGAATGTATAACAAATTCTTTAGGCCACAAATAATAACGCCACGTCTCTAAAGAACGTACAAGTGCATACAATTCCTTATCATACGTAGAGTAATTAAGAACAGGGCCATGCAATTTTTCGCTAAAGTATGCAACGGGCTTACCTTCTTGCATCAAAACACCTCCAATACCAACTCCACTAGCATCACATTCTAGCTCAAAGGTCTTACCGAAATTTGGAAGTTGCAGCAATGGCGCGTGCGTAAGCTTGTCCTTCAAAGTGTCAAAGGACTCCTCTTGTGCCTTACCCCAATGGAACACCACACCTTTCTTTGTCAACTCGTGTAAGGGGGCAGCAATGGCGCTGAAATCCTTCATGAAACGACGATAAAAACCTGCAAGTCCAAGAAAACTTCTCACCTGTTTGATGGTTTGGGGCACCGGCCAACTCTTTATGGCTTCAATTTTCATCTCATCCACCTCAATTCCCTGTGGAGTAATAACATAGCCAAGAAAAGAGACTCGATCCGTGCAAAAGATGCACTTCTCAAGGTTACCAAATAAACGTGCATCACGTAAAGCATTAAAAACAGCACGTAAGTGATTCATATGTTCATCCAAAGACTTGCTATAAATCAATATATCATCAAAGTAAACCACCACAAATCGTCCAATAAAAGCTCTTAAAACCTCATTCATCAAACGCATGAAAGTGCTAGGTGCATTAGTTAAACCAAAAGGCATTACTAACCACTCATATAATCCGAATTTAGTTTTGAAAGCTGTTTTCCATTCATCTCCAAGTTTCATTCTAATTTGGTGGTAACCACTACGCAAGTCGATCTTTGTAAAAATTACAGAGCCACACAACTCATCAAGCATATCATCAAGTCTAGGAATAGGATGGCGATATCGAATAGTAATGTTATTGATGGCTCTACAATCAACACACATACGCCAAGTACCATCTTTCTTAGGAACCAAAATCACAGGAACAGCACAAGGACTAAGGCTCTCACGTACATACCCGCGGTCCAAAAGCTCTTGGACTTGCCGCTGAATTTCCTTAGTCTCCTCGGGATTGGTTCGATACGCAGCACGATTTGGCAATGTTGCTCCCGGGATCAAATCGATTTGATGCTCTATCCCTCTCATAGGTGGCAGTCCCGGGGGTATCTCAGCTGGGAAAACATCCTCATACTCCTGCAAAAGGTTTGTGGCAGCAGGAGGTATCGAACTAATAACATCATCAAGCGAATACAAAACTCGTTTGCAAACCAAGGTGTAGCAAATATCATTATTAGAAATTTCAGCAAGGTCACTTTTTAGTGCAAGCATAACACCACCCTTCAATTTTATGCCCTCTACCTTAGAACTAGGTGCAGACTTATCCTTTTTAGGTGGGTAAAGAGAATTAGCAACTTGCTGATTTTCAGATTTAGTATCACGCAAATTAGCAGCTCGTTCTTTATCAGCTTGTACAATTTCAGCAGGGGTCATAGGAACCAAAGTAATTTTCTTTCCTTTATGCATAAAAGTATATGTATTACTTCTACCATGGTGTATAGCATCATTATCAAATTCCCAAGGTCGACCCAATAGAAGTGAGCAAGCTTCCATAGGTACCACATCACAGTCAACATAATCAGCATAGGAACCAATGGAAAAAGAAACTCTGCAAGTTTGTGTTACCTTAGCTTTTCCAGCATCATTAAACCACTGAAGGTTATATGGATGGGGGTGTTGGCGTGTGGTCAAGCCAAGCTTCTTGACCAAATCTGAACTCACCAAATTATTACAACTTCCTCCATCGATGATGACACGTGCTCGCCGATTTTGGATGACGAAGAAAATCTGGAACAAGTTATGGCGTTGCAGCTTCTCTGGTTGTTGTACCTTTGTGCTGAGCGCCCGCTGCACAATGATGCTCCTATAGGTCACTGTGTCATCACTGCCCAAGATTTCGTTGCTCTCCTCAACAACTGGTTCTTCTTCTTCTTCTTCCTCAATGTCAGAGGCGCTGATGTACCCATCTTCCGTTGCAATGTATGCCTGCTGACTTGGGCAATCCTTCTGCACATGACCGAATCCATGGCAGCGACGGCACTGAATGCCAGAGGTGCGTCCCGTTGATGCAACAGAGGAAGCACTCTTGGAAGGTCCCTGCAAAACAGAATTTTTACCTGAGCCTGAAGGTCGTGTAGTGACCGGATTTGGTGCCGTAGCTGCTTGTTGCTTGCTCGCTGGTGAGGGAGCCCTGTAAGTGGATGGTTTGGACAGCCCAAAGGATGGTCCTATGCGCGGCGTGTATGTGGTGCTGGCCTTGTACTTGCCCTGCTGCTCACGCCCCTGCAACTCCTTCTCTGCAAGCATAGCAAACTGAAACAACTGGTTGACATTGTTAAATTCTTTATAATCAATAATATCCTGGATTTCACGTCTCAAACCCGAATAAAATCGACAAATAGAATCTTCGTTTCCCTCTACTATGCCACAACGCATCAAGCCCTTTTGAAGCTCACCATAATAATCCTGCACAGATTTATCTCCCTGTTCTAAGCGCGTCAATTTCTTACGCAGGTCTCTATGATAAGATGGGGGAACAAATCTATCACGCATAGCAACCTTAAGCTCTTCCCATGTACGAGGTGTGGCACCATCTGCAGCTAAACCAGTCCACCAAATAATAGCAAAATCTTTAAACTCACTAGTGGCTTGTCTAACTCTATGTTGTTCAGGTACTTGGTGGGCACTAAATTTTTGCTCTACTGTCATCTCCCAATCAAGATATCCCTCAGCATCATAATGTCCCGAAAAAGAAGGTATAGTAAATTTAACCTTAGCATAAGGATGTTCAGGAGCTCGATTATACATACCTCGATGGTGGTGGTGATGTGGAACGCCACCCATACCTGTGGTGTTAGTGCGAAGACGACGCCGTAATCTGTTTTGCAATGTCGCCGCTGGATCAACATTAACATCGTCATCATACAACTCATCACCGGTGTTGCTTCCATTCACATCTTCGTTGTGCACAGGACGGTTTTCCAAAGCATTTACCCTGTCGGTGAGCTCGGATAACCGTTTGTCCACCCGCTCAACCGCGTTTGCGAGTTTCATCTCAATTATCGCTTCAGTGACAGCCTTGATGACTGTCTCCTTCATCTCCTTCTGAGCATTGTCTACAACAGCTTGTAGCTGCTCTTGGCTGACACACTCCTTGAAGTCCTTTGGCGTTTTATCTCCATCAACTGACATTGTGGAAACAATCACAACAACAAACAGTGAAGGTTATCCCTAATAATCGTACTACAAAGGTGGAGTGGTGCCTCTCAATCAAGATCTGCAAAGGTAGACACCTTACCAAGCTCTTACCAGGGTTCTTACCAGCAAAGCAAAGGATACCTGGAAGGCGTGCGAGCGATTGCAGGGATGCAAACCAGTGCTGTCCAGAAGAATCTGTGGAGCTTGGAAGGCACACAAAGAGAACAAATATGTATATGTGGAACACAAATCAGAAACAGATAGTAATGCTGAATTATAGTCCCAAGTACTTGTTCTCGTTGCTGGCCTAAAGTGTTGCAAGTACCAAGTATGTGTGGTAAACAAGGTGGAGAAACAAGTATGATGGATAGCAAGAGCAACAGAAACAAAGAACTAAACAGCACACGCTAACACAGCTCACTTTGCCCTTCTCTATGTGCTCCTCTAGATATTGTTCCTCTTTTGCCCCTCTCTTTTTTCTATTTTTTGGGTTGTCGTTGTTTTTTTGGGAAAATTCGACTTTTTCTTTTTATTTTTTTGATATTTTTTTTCACTTAGGAGCATACAAGAGGGAACCACAGAAAATTTGAGCTTAAACAAGTGAAAGACGTGGCCTGTAGAATTTTCTGAAGTTCAGCCGGAAAATGAGAAAAATATTTGGAAATTGAAAACTCAAACTTCGGAGGCGAATTTGGGAATTCTGATTTCGCCGAACCCGGCTAAGCGGGGGACGAACGGATCCGAAACGCCGTTTCGATGCGAAAAACTCTGTGACTTTTCTGAAAACGGAGTTCGTACGCGAAAGTTATGCCCGATTTGAGAAACGACTCCGAATTAGAGGACAAAACAGGAAGAAAGTGGGGAAAATATGCGACGGAGGCTAGGGTTTGATGGAAACGGTGGGGGAAAACACACGAACTGGACTCTAACACGACCTAACCAGCAACAAGACCTTGACCAGGACACAAACTCAACACGACGGACTCTGAAACTGAAATATGCAAAAGCTAAAGGCGCGGAAGGGTTGTAGGTCAGGAAAAAAACGATATGGCAGTGGACTATGGAACGAAGGCGAAAACACTCGAAACTAAGGGTAGATATGAACCTGACGGTATACCTGAAGCTCTGAATACCACCTGACGGCAATTTTTGGTACAATGGGCCTGCCCAGCTCTATGCAGGGTGCACCAGTATCCTTCTCCTGGCTGCTGGCATGTCGCACAATGTTGCTAGGGGAAGGAGCTAGAGCGCCCCAGGCCGTGCCCCCTACGGGGTGGGTTCAGAGCCCCTCGCGCATGCTCGATGTTGTTGATGCCATTCACTGGCATTGCTGGGACTTACGCGCTCTGAAGCCCGTGGCCTCCTTGGTGCCCCTTTTTTACCAACGGGGGCGGCGGAACATGCGAGGACCTGGTTTGTGAGGCTGGCCTAGTGGGTTCAATGCGGCGGGTTACCAAAATATTCGTGGCCTCCCTACGGAGCCCTTCTTCCTCCGCATGGCTATATTCCTCAAATTTTCTCATGAGGGCACTCACCATGGGCACTAGGCACTGATGCAGTTGATCAAAGAGGGGCCTGAAGGCCAGATCTTGAGTGGCCACATCAATTACTGATGATTGCAAAATGCCCTTTATTTGGGCCTTAGTTTGCGCAAACCTTTAGCAATATTCTCGGAGGGTTTCGCCCGGCCATTGCCCGAAGGCGAACAGGCTTCTAGATATCATTGGCTCGATGAAGGTGCCTTGAAAGTTGTTGCAGAATGTGTCCCAAAGCTGGGCCTTGGCATAAATGGCATCGAGTTCGAGCGCCCAGAACCATCGGAGGGCTACCCCCTCCAAGGCGAGGGGGAAGCACTTGTCCATGGTGGCAGGCCCACCCCCGTTGGCCTTCATGGTGAGGGCGTCTGAGCGAACAAACTTCTCTGGGTCAGACTCACCCTTAGTATTAGGTAGCTTTGGGGTCCGAAACTCGTCAAGGAAGGGTACGGTTTGCAGGCTCACCTATAGGGGGAGTCGGAGTCTACGAGTGGAGCCTCGCGAAGCTAGGGCCAGTGCTCATGTGCCTGTAGGCAGATCGTCAAAGGTCCCTGGGGATGATGAGAAGCAAAGATGATGCCCTTGTGCCCCTCGGAGCCCAGGCTGGCATAGCATCAGCCGTTTTAGGAGCGGTGACGATCAAGTTGGTAGAGGGCTGTGTGGCCCATAGGGCCACCTGTAGCTCCTCCAGTTGAGCCTGAAGGGCTACCACATTCACCTGTTGGCTGGCCTTGGTGGCCTGTATGACCATAGCCTTGGTTGTAGACCCTAGGGGTATGGCGAGGCCCTAGCTATATTGATACTGAAGGGCCTTCAACTCGACAGGGACCCCCGCTCCAGCCACAGCCAGGGTAAAGGTCAGGTCGGTGGTCGCCACCTGGCCCTCGTTTCGTTCGGTAGTGGGACGGGTGGTGGTGTACCAGGTGCTTGGTTGTTGTAGATGTGCAGATCTTTGCACCGAGGTGACTGTGGAGATGCAGGTTTGGGCCGTCACCCTTGTAGTCTTCTTCTTTGGTGGTATTCTCTTAGTGCTCCTAGTCTTCTACAATGTATCTTCCCCAAGAACGGCACCAGCTGTTGGTGAAAGACCCTATCTTACACAATCAAGGTGCGGTGAGAACCAGCTCGCCGGAGTGGCTCAAGCTTAGGGAAGAAAAGGAGAGGAAAGGAATACCCAGAGGGATTGTAAAAATTTGTTGTGCCCCTGGTCAGTATTTATATTCCCTTTCATGACGTAGGGTTACAGACGTGCCCCTGGCAGGTGGTAGAGATATAAGCTATCGCCTATATAATTAGGGCACATGGCTAGTATAGTAATACATCACCCAAACGAGAGGCCAAAATATCAACCACCGCAATGATGTCACCTAGCAGTGGCGGTCATTGTAACGGTGAGTGCCCATAGTGCATGGTCGGTCATCGACTATGGCGCTGGTGTTGTCCAGTGTGTCAGACGGCCACCACTTGCACCAGCATTAAATGCAGGTTGCATCAAGATGGACACCACATGGCCTATGGGCCCACTCCTGCAGGCCTTACAGGGGGCCAATTGCCCCTCCCCCTCCTCAGGGGGCCTGCGACATACGATGGTCCAGAGGACACTAAAGGCGTGGGCTCCCAGGGTTGCTCTAGATTATGCATTTGGATGTTAGCAAGGATGCAGCCACATGGTTAGGTAAATTTCATATGCGAAAGCAAAATTGACATACACATATGTGAGCATCTATACTTGACCAAAGTAACATACTAGCTCATAAGCATTAACTGAATATAATGTAAAAGGAACTGTAGGACTAAAATATGTAAAGCACATCTCAAACCATCAGCCACATCAATCCACACTCGTAAATCTATGACTGCTACAAATGGACAAAAGCATGCTCATGGTCAAGAGTATGGCATTTAAAATATTTTTACACCCTGTGGGGGGTACAACTTTACCCACAAGACTTGAGGACCATACGGCTTGCATGACCACACAGGTCCATACAAGGGGTACTCATGTCAACCTTTCCCAATACGCCATAACCATTTGAATCGTGTATCGTCCGGTGTGGAGCCCACTTTGGTTAACTCCCGGAGCAACCACAAGTGTCTCTACAAGCCTGTCCACTCACACCGTCGATGTTCAAGCCCAAATGATCATAGCTACAGAGGTATTCAGCTTGTCTTACCATTAGATCAACATGTGGTACGTACGGTAAGTGCTCGAACCAACTGCAACAACGATCGGTGCTTAAGTGACACAAGCGGTCCATGGTGTCTGGGTTCCTCTCCCGACCTACCCAGGGGAGCTCCACATCTAGGTAAAAGAAACACCCCTAACACCGGAAACATCTCATCTCATCCTCACCACTCATCCAACTAACACCATCAACCCATCATTATGATCATTATGTAATTAAAGCCTATGTCGTGAATGATGAAATATTTCACCGCTCGACTTCTACCGAGGACCTAAGCACTTTCTAAGTATCACGAATGACATTTTAAGTTAGATAACACCATATTAAATCCAAGCTACAATGATAAGGATCAACAATTATTTAAGATAGGAGAATTAGTGCACCAACATAGGTTCTACTCTTCATAAACCCGAAATCGACTCGAACTCATGCATAACATAAAGCGTAAATTTATCACATATGACACATATGATCCAAATTAATGGAATAAGTATGCTTAGATTATCGTCTTGATGCTCAAGTGACCATCTAATGCTACCCGCGCAACACTCACAGAAATCGGGAGATTGGCATCGTCTTCAACCGCGCTAGCATCATGCGTCGATTCTTCACTCGCTAAACAAGAACGCATGCAAAGATGAGCATGAATGAAGTGCAACAATGTATGCTACAATATGCATAACAACATGCTAAAAGTTTAAGACATGCGAATAAATAACATACTTCGCGATCTAACAACGTCGGAAAAGTACAGGAGGCCGGAGACTCTCGGCAATTCTTCAGACTCTCTGGGTTGCAGAGTCTCCAGATAATTATCCGGACTCTTTGGGGTTCTGCAGAGAACATGTGGTTTCGAATTCTCCAGACTTTTCTCCAAACTCTCTGGATTTCTGCGGAGAACGTGTTCGTGCCGTTTTGTCGATCGATTTGACTTGCATGTTGAATCTATGCTACATGGACATGCATGTACACTATATAAAGGGTTCTAGACTCAAATTGCACCCTAAACCCTAACGATTTACGAGTACAAAGCAAGGGGGTTTTTCCCTGGGAAGTCCGAACTGTTCGGATTTCTATAGAGAACAACTCCGAGGGAAAAACTTAACCAATTTGATTTGCGAGCCTCTCCAAACCGAAGGAAAATATAAGATAGCTTATAGAGTTTTGAAATCACTCACCAAACTAGCAACTCAATTTCTAACTCAAATCTCACCAAAATCCCTCTAATTCAGTTCAAAGCTCAAGAACACGCCAACTTCACAACCTTAGCTCTGAATTCGGGGTTCAATCAACCAAAATGTGCATCTATGCCATAAGAGCCTAGGAGACTCAACCAAAATGCTTTGCCGAGCTTGGGGACTATCGATGAAAGGTGGAAAAGCTCGGGAAGAGAAAACCCCGCTGCTAAAATTTCAGTGAGAAAGGGTGACGAATTTGAGTTGCTAAATCTTCAAATCTTCATGCATGTGAACAAGAGTTAGATGGGTGGGAAGCTAAAGAGGAGAGGAATGCAGTGGTATAACATGCATACCTTGAATCCTTGTTCTTGAGTGGAATTTGAGGTAAGAAAATGGAGAGTTTTGAGGGAGAGGGAAGAGGGCAGCTGCAGCTCTTGCTCTTTGGCTGGTTGGAGAGAGAGGAGCACGGGTGAGGGAGGGAGAAAGAGAGGGAGTGGGCTGCTGCCCAAGTGGAGAGAAGGAGAGAGTGGTTGGCCCACTCCGGTGGGGCCCATGTGCTAGAGAAAGAAGTCTATTTTAATTGCGAATTCTATTCTTTTCTCTCCTCCATTTGACTCAAAACGAAATGCTCCAGCGTTCAAAAAAGAAATTACACAAAATTAAGCATAATGCTTAAGAATCATGATTATTCTTAATTAAAAGATTATAGAGTTGGGATGTGACACGCATACTCGAGTAGATGTCGTAGGTGCCTTGGGCCGGGCCGATTGTACTGTTGTTCGCCGCCGGTGCGTCAGTTCGCCGCCGGTGCGTCAGGTCGCCACCGCCGTACTGTCATTGATGTGCGCCCCCGTTGACCACTCTTCGGCCATCAACGTCGTCCACCTGTGCCCTAGAAGGGTTCCTCGTGTCACGCTAGTTCCGTTGGTGTCTCGACCAGCCAAAACCCACCGTCGTTCGCTGTCGGCGTGATGCGCCCATGTGCCGGTGAGGTGATGGCCATGGCCCGAAGGCTATTTTGACCAGAGTCAAGCACCTGGACCAACTATCAGCCTCTATGGTTAGCCCAGCCCGGTTGTAAAAAGTATTTAGGGCTTTTTAATTCGGTTAAATCAGAGAAATGCAAAATTGATTTATCGTTCAATCGATAATTCAGCTAAAACTTGTAAAATGCACAGTAAATTAAATTTTGCTCTAAAAATTGTGAAATAAATTTTTTTAGGTTCTATGATCGTTCTCTACATATAAAAAATACTAGGAGCTATGAAATATTTACTAATATTTCTTTAATTAATGAAATGTCTTTAAGCTTCATTAATTCATAATTAATTATTTGTAACTCCAAAATTGATGAAACCAATTTCGTTAATCTTCAAGTTTTATGTCCTGTTCATTAAAAATATTTACCCTCATTCTAAACATAATTAACTTTCTATTTAGGATTAAGATTTGTTTAAGCTTAATTAATTCAGGAAATTAGTAAATGATTAACAATAATCACATTTAAGAAATCCTTAATGAATTAAATTCACATAATGAAGCATTGCATCTTTGCTGTTCTCTTGCACTATGGAGCAACTCTCATTGCATATCGTCCATACTCATTGCGATGCACCGTTCTTTATTTAGCAAACAATATTTCGGAGAGTTGCGAGTTTGAACACGAAGGCGAACAAGTGGGGTTCGTGAGTGAACATGCATCACTAGGCAAGTACCTATAATATCTCTCCTATATTTTGGTGAATAGTTGATCAATCTGTTAGATTTTACTATATATCGTAGATGCATGTGATAAGGAGTCAATGTCGAGAATCGGATAGATCCTATTTGTTGCATGTACCTACCTTGATAAAGTTATTAATATTGATCCTTGTAACCAGGGTATTTTTATGATGTGGTACAACTTAAAAGTGAAACGATAATTGCTTAGCCTTGCATAAGTCATCGGTAAAAGTCAAGCAATGGATGTCATCGTCATTCGCGAGCTGCAGTAATTTCAACTGCAATTACAAAGAAATGATATGTTGGGATGATGAGATGGAAAATTGAGATGAGATGTGAGCGGGTGTCAGGGGTAGTTCGGGAGAGGAGACCCAAGTGCCATAGACCGCTTACATCGTTTAAGCACCGTCCATTGGTGCAGTTGTCTTATGCACTTCAGGGGCCAAGATGATGGATCTGAGTCATGTGGGTAAAGGTGTACCCCTGCAGGGTGTAAGAATAATTTGAATTGCCATGCTCTCGGTCATGAGCATGCTTAAGTGTCATCCGCATTAGTCGTAGAGTTTCGATTTAGTTTGAGAAAAAGGAATGAAAAGTATGTGGGCTTCTAGGAGAAGTATGTGCTGCTACTTATTCGAGTTATGCAAGTTTACTTTATTAGGTATTATGTTTATTGTCAGTCAATGCTAGTTGTTTATATCAGTATATTTGTTAAATTGCTTTTTCGTTGAGTCAACTTAACTTTGTGGCCATTCCTTGCTACTCAACTCAATACATTATCTTTGGAGTCGGGATAGTATATATCCATATCATCTAAGTCTTGCGATTACCTTCATACTCAGGGTGCTGCCCTTATGTTGATGTAGGTAATGAAGAATTGGTTTACGGTTACTTTTATCCTACCGGTGCTAGAGATGGTCAGGAGTAGAGATCGAATATCTGAGTTAGTCCTGGTGGTGCCTTATGGGCAATGGTGTCACTGGTCTTTTCTTTTATTAATACCTTTCCGCTGTGTTATGAAACCTCGGATCTAAGTAGAAATTAGAACTTGGAACAATATCTGTAATAAAAGTTAAAACTTTTGTACTCTATTTATATCTTATGATGAAACTATATTCTAAACGGTATATGCTGTAATCTTGAGATTTGTTGAGCACATGTCGGGATTACCGGAATTACTTCCGGTTTAATTGACTTAACTATTAATTAAGCCGGTGTAATTTGGTCGAGTCGGACACCGGCCCTCGGACCTAGGCCGTGAAGAAGTTGGGTCTTGGGTTCCCCGCCGGATCCCGGATCCCTGTCGGGGCTAGAGGCACTATTTATTTTGCACCGGTTATAATTTTGGGGCCGGACCAGATTTGAAGATTCAAATTATAGGTTTGATGTATTTTTGCTCCACTCGATCTTGACATAACTTGTTGCCACCCTATACATCTATAAAAGGACAAAAAAACAGGGACCCAAAAAGGAAAGGTGTGGTCGCGGTTGCATTGCCCTGGTTCGGATCCCGGTTCGAATGCAAATGGTCTGCCGTCAGTTGAGCCCAAGGAGGATCTCCTCCTAGCTATTGGGTAAAGATGGTCGCAGCCCCGGACTGGGATCCAATGTGACTTGAGGCAGTGTTGCCTCCCCAGGTCGCTTCGCCCCCGCGTTGTCCGGCCCCCAGCGAGCGGTTGGATGATGTGCATTGGATGGCTTGAAATTGGAATGTTTCTTCTTCCTGGAAGCAATTCCCGTGCTGAGGCCCCTTGACTCGCCACTGATGCCGGCGGTCAACGGAGGACCCTTCCTCTTCTCGGCATCAAAGAAGCCCATGTCATTCCCGGCCCTTGCATCACCCCGCTGTCCCTGGCAGCTGGTGCGACTGGGGGTGGACCACCACATAGTAGCAGTCGGCTTTCCCCAAAGGAGTTGATGCAAGGCGGATGAGTACGTCAAATTGTTAGTCTAATGTATGCGTTATTGGCCGTATGTTGCATTTGATATCACAAGTAGTAGCTATCGTTTCAGTGTGTTGCCACTTGGGGCCAAGTTCGGCATAGAAAAATTGGTTGTAATGTTATACTACTCGCAAGTTCTCCAAAACGCAAACAAATGTACAATTTTGATCTGGAACGATGACTCATAAGTCCAAATTATTGGATGCTCGACCCTTGCCGATATATGTTTCTTTTGTGTACGAGTACGCACGCAGTCCATGTCAACAATTTATTAGGCCTGGGTCCACGCTCGATTTCTCCCCGAACTGTCCGGAATCGAGCTTGCGGTTTGAGTGCAAGAAACTGCATGAGTTGTCATAGACTGTGCTGGCACGTGTACCGAGATGTGTTCATGTCCACACGTGGCGCACCTCTACTGAGTACCGACTACTCATCCGTACGAACTGGTTGAGTACTTCTGAGGTAGGGAGAACTGCAGTTGAATCATCAAACAACGCCGTATGATCTTTGGTGTAATCTCAAATAACATGCAACGCGAGGTGCTCGGTAAAAATCTAAAATTAGAACATATATATGACCGTATTTACTAAAATAGATAATATATTATCGTATTTATAATTTTCGTATTTATATCCGGCACCTTATTTACTGAAAACTAACTTCCGGTATCCCGTACGTTGAAAAAACATGAACCCTGCCATATTTGGTACACGAGATGTCGAATATAGCACTATAGCTCATATTTGGCACTGTAGCACATATCTGGTACCGTAGCTTATATTTGCCACCTCATATATCGAAAATCAGTTGTATTCGGCACATGATGCGTCGAATATGGTCTGGTCCGGCTGCCGCCACTTTTATGCTGTCATTTTATGCCGGGAAGTGTTGCGTTACGTAATACTTCGTGTTTGTTATTTTATGCTAAGGCCGGCTGCGTCACGTAACGTCCGCCGACAGAGTCAGAAATAGGTGTATTGTCATTTCATGTTTGAAGCTCCGTTATGTGGTCACTTCATATCTAAAACATAGAGTTAGGATAGTGGTGTTGTCATTTTATACTTAAAGCTCTGGTCACTTCTTGTCTAAAGACTAAGTCAAAATATAGGTATGAACATATATCATGGTTTGAGTCTTAAACACATTAATGTTAGCAATTGCCAAGTATCGATAAAATTAGAAATTATTTGCTAATTTAAATGTATATTTAAAAATTCTTAATTCACCATGTAGTCTCAAAGGCTGTGAGCAGCCTTAACACTTGGCTATATTTGAAGATGCACAATTTAAAATGTAGTAGTGTAATATTCCCCCTTGTATCATTGATCTCAAGATGTATAGTGCATAGTTATTGATTATCTAGATTATCTCAAGATGGCGATGTAAACTAGTAAAAGAATAACAGTTGTGCTAGTCCATGCTATCAGGAAAATATGGTTGTCATCGCTAAGGTAGTGATTAGAAGTTGTGAGAATGGCTAGAAGCAAATCTAACATGATCTTCAGGGTCCTCAATGTCCTCCGGAGATGGAGGCCTTGGAGGGAGGGGTCGTTGTGGCATAAAATCGTTGTCCTCATTGCCATTCATAATGGATTTTAGCGACAAACATATGTTCATGCCAACAAGGGTTATGAGGAGTTAGGCTATGAACCTCGCATCAACGACGTGGCTCACATTTCTAATAGTCTCTTCGCTGCATATATGTGGGGTGTGCCTACTGAGTATAAAATAGTTCTCATATTTTGGCTTATGTGCTCATACTAAGAACAATTCATGTGTTTGATACACATAACCTCATACTCCGTAGGGTTAGACTGGCCGCATTTGTGTACCCTTCTTGTGATTACAGCATAGTTGCTAATAAAGTGGATGACCTCCTCCTTGTTACAAAAATATTGTCTGACCTGGATGTCGCTATTCTGGTATCCCCAGTTGGATAGAGTGTTATACTCAACGACGGCACAATCCAGCAGCCCAACACCACAAAAGTATTAGATCGCCAGCAGCGGATCATTGTTGTCAGTAGTTTTTTTATCCTCGCTACCACAAGTTTCATCATCCATGCATCTTGCATCTATCTTAGAAGGGTCCACTCTAGCTCCCTGTGTACCGGAACTACCCTCCCCGACATGCCATCCCTTCTCTTCATGCATCACATGCTGGCTTGAACCTTCCACGTTAGTCACTGCATCACCTTGCATAAGTCGTCACACTGAGTCTATGTACACCCCTATTTCAATGTTCTCCTCTAATGCCTTGTGTGAGTACAAAGCTCATGTGTTGTTCCTTCTCATTTCGAACAATGTATGGACAACGACCGAGCTGTTTGAAACAAATCGTGGCCACACACCCTCTAGGACAACATTATAGGACTGTTGGTTCATACAAGGCTCATAACATATGATTTCAGGCCATCTAAATCAATAGATAGCTTAACTGTACTCTCTATGCGCTGGCAGTTCTGAATTGATACGAGCCTCCCGTGCAAAATAGCAGGACATTCTCCATAATAAATATGGATAGTCATAGCGTATCTGCTAAACAAATGTACATGTAATAAAATAACTATTTAGATATATGTACGATACACAGCTAATTACGTTCCTCGATAAATAAATATATTAACCTAAGTGATTAAGCTAATTAATCAAATTAGTTCTATTAAACTAATTATTCCGATTAATTATATAACTCTAATTAAATTATGTAAATACTCTAATTATACTGGTTAATGACATGCATACAATTATATTAAGGGAATAATCTAATTACACTGATTAAACTAAGTCAATAATATAATTACACCGACTAATTAAATTCATATAATCAAACTATTCAAATAATCTAAATACTCTAATTTATCGACTTAATATAATTTAACAGATTAATCAATCTACTTACTCTAATTACTATTACTAATCTAAGTTTTAATTACATACATAATCTAAGTACTCTAATTTCTTAACTTAATATAAATTATCAAATCTAATTGATCGGCTTAAACCATCTACTCCTCTTATTGTTATTACTAATCTATATTAATTATCTATATAATATAAGTATTTACTATAATTGATCTTGCATTGATACTCCTCTTCTACTCGCGTTGCTACTCCTCCTCTTCCTTGCAATGCAGCTCCTCTACTTGCGATGCTGCTCCTTGCCTCGCGTTGCGCTGCTACTCCTCACCTCATGCTCCGCTGCTCACCTCTGCTGCTCCTCCTCACTCCTCATTTTGTAGTGCACTAGAGGCAACACCACGCACCGAAAGCACTGACAGCAACAAAAAGACACATCGACACGTAAAAAAGAAAGCAACATGCATGCATACTGGCCATTTGCGCAGAAAGCAAAACATTAAAGCGACAAAAGCAGAAGTAACAACCAGACCAGACCATATTCGGTACACGAGGTACCAATTATAGCATTGTAGCCCATATTCTGTACCTTATGTGCCAAATATAACTGATTTTTGGCACATAAGGTGCCGAATATAGCTGGTTCTACGTTTTTTCGACGTACGGTGTATCAAAAATCAGTTTTTGGTAAATAAGATGTCAAACATGGATGTTAAAATTATAAATACGACGATACGTAATTTATTTCAGTAAATTAGATCACATATGATATCTAATTTCAGATTTTTACCGAGGTGCCGTGGCTCTCTATACATATAGGGGACGAATTGCATGATACATGCGTCAGGACAAAGCAATTGGCATCATGGACAAGCAACGCCGCTCCGTACCATGGCTAGTAGGTACTCAAGGACACTAGAAATAGGGCGTGGTGTTCCCGCGACTGCTCTGCTAGCCCGGCTCACTGGGCTTTCTAAATACATTGTGTAGTTTTAGCACTTGCTGTAAAGAGCATGGCAATAAAAGAAGTGAAAATGATAGCAGCATACTTACAATCAACTCCTAATATTCGGGAAATACTGTGCATAAAGAAATGAATTGTTAAAACAGTAAGAAAGGGCAAGACGCTAATGCAAACTGACGATAATATGAACTCAAAATATCCTGGCATGTCTACTATTTAATGAAAATTGATCATGAAAGGCATAAACTGAAAACATTACTTGGACTAAGGGTAAGACCTCATTTAATGTTTGTCGTTGGAATTTTCATAAGTAAAAGAAATACTATCGGAATCATTTAACAAAAGAGCCAACTATTACAATGTCTTTAATATGTTTATTAGTATAAGTGAATGAGCTAACTATTGTATTAGTATGGGGACGTTGAGATGGAGAGCTACGGAGGAGGTGGTAGAGCAAGGTGGTGTCCGGGGAGAAGAGAAGCAGCGATGCGAATGGGACGAAAGAGGCGATTAGGCGAACCTCGGGCGGATGAGGCGAACAATCGGGATCGAGGTAAAGGAAGAGTCCAGAGAAGTCCGGAGCGAACGCTAACGTGGGCTTAGTACCTTTGGATCGAACTGTACAAATTAACTCAGACTATGATCCTGAGAAGCCTGGACCGGACGTCAGCGCGGGCTTAACACCTTTGGATCCGATGGCTAGAACGCTAATTGCTGACGTGGCATGACGTCATATCGAGAGCGCCACGGTGTTTACATGTACTATAAGATAAGAATAAGATACAAGATGGGCTATCATCTCCTCCCGGCCACGGGCCAAAGTGCCAAACCTAAAAGATCAATCTCTGCAGACAGGATGATTCTAGCTAGCCAAACACAAGCTGCCACAGAGCCACCACGCACGAAAGGCACGCATGGTCGTAGCCCTCATGGCTGGCGCTATAGGCGATGGCAGCACAACAGCGGAGAGCACCAGACCACGCGCTATTTTCTACCAAACACATAAACGTGGCGTGGCGGAGCACCGCAGAACGAGCGATGGGGGCAGCGCCCGCGTTTCAGCACTGACGCAGGCGCCGCGCGTGACGGCGTGAGTGGTCGATCTAAGCGCTGAGCCAATCTGGACTCGCTTCCCGACGAGCGCGGAGCCCGTGGTCGGACGCGCGATGGCATGATCCTCTTGCGCGGCCTCGGACTCTGCAGCATGCACCAAAAGAATCCGGAAATATATAGTTCCTGCTCGACGCGCTGCCTGGTGTATCACGTGGGGCAAAGCATAACAATGGCATGATCGACAAACTTTCCTCTCGGGTTAGATGTTTTTTTAGGACACTCTTTGTGTAGATGTAGCATGAGCTATAGAATGTTCACAGTTGATCGTCATAACTTCATATCTCACGTCGACATCGAAGAAAATTTTGGTTCACAGCTCCGCGCCCGAACCCCTGCAGGAGTACCTCGGTTGTATTTTGTTTCACTTCGATGCACACCTGTGTATTATCGATGAATTTAGCGAAGGTTTTCCCCTGTTTTCGAAAGTCGGACAAGTAATGGGCCAAACCCATTACCAAGAACAGAGTAACAGACAGTGGCAAGCTCCAAATGGGCCCGATTTGTTATTTTTTTTAAAGGATGGCAAAAATATCGCTGATTTTTTATACAAGAAGATAATTGATCTAGTTTATAAGAAAAATCGGATCTAAAAACCTTACAACTACGCAACTTAAAAGAAAACCAGCAAACACCTCCAGAACGACAAAACGACCTCAACTCAAAATAGATGCTCACACTAAAAGGCACAACTCGACAAACAAACAAGCTCAACCTAACTCAACTTGCGCGCTAACCAGCCTAACAACTGAAAACTCACACAACTCGATCGGCGTAGCCCTGCTTCCACTACACACCTCCCTGACAACTCGGCCAGTGGAGCTCAGCTCCCACGCTGCACCTCGCTGACAAACAAGCCGATAGCGCGTTGCTTCGGAGGAGCGCACATTGGACCAAATCACTGTCGCGAAGCGCCAAACCAAGATGAAAAGCCACCATGGATCGAGGACGTAGGGGCAAACCTACAAAAGAAGACAGTGGATCAGCCAAGGAGAGCAGGAGCCTCTCGAAGTGACACCTTTAGGAAGGAAAGGCATATGCCGTCGGTGCCCGTCCGAACATCCGAACAGGGTTTTCACCCGGATAAGCAACAAGGGTGGAGGAGACGTGAAATGTCTCCTCCATGGGAGGGAGTGGCTCTCGTTGGTGTCAACGACATTTGCACCAGTAAGCCGATGTGAGGATCGGTGACGTCCTAAGAGGGGGTGAATTAGGATATTTAGAAACTAGTGCCTCTAAAACTTCACAAGATAAATATATCTCAAATTCTATCTATATGTGCTCCAGGTTTATCTAGTGTATGCAATCTACCGCTCAAGAGGATTGTAACCTACTCTAGCAAGGTAAATTGTATGAATGTAAATGTGGAAATATAAATAAGGTAGATAGACAAACTCAGAACAAGGGATTTTCATCCCGTTGTATCAATGGCATGAATGTCACCTCTAGTCCACGTTAGATCTCCACCAATAATATTATATGACCTTAATCTCGGGATCTCATGTACCTGCTGTATCAGTCTCTGTATCAAGTAGCTGATACGTATAGTACAACAGTTGTAGTATCATAGTTAAACTTCGTACATAATTACTAAGGTTCAGAGTACAAAAGGTTACAACCCATATTGTATGTTACAAATCAGACCGAGAGGCCAACAAAACATAGAGGAAAGCAAAAGCCCAAGCCACAAGCAGCTTAGGGTGCGTACGTGACTTCTAAGACTACTCTTCATCCTCGCCTTCACCTTCGGTGAAGTCAGCATCGACTTCCTCATCTGAATGACATCAAGAATGAGTATAGAAGATACTCGACAAGTCCTATACTACTTCAAGGTATTGATAGATGCAAAAAGCGGAGTAATTCAAGGATTATGCTTTACGGTTTAGTTTTAAGCATAAAGCAGTTTATGCAGGTATCCAATTGGATTATCTAGGATTGACTTAAAAATAGTTTAAATAGTCAAAACCTGGTAACAAGCTACATCTAGGGGTTTTTCGGTCTTGGAAGGTGCTACACCTCACTACGCAGAACCATTCATCACATATAGTGTACCTCTAGTACCACACAGATTTTGACGGATTTAGCCAGCAACCTCATCACACGGACATGTAATCCACACACTCACTCATCAAGACACATGCACCCAGAGTCTAGTCAATGCGATTGCTGCTTTCGCATGTCCATGACCATAGACACAGGTATTCAAATAGGTTTACACTCTGTAGAGGTTGTATAGCTTTACCCATGTAATATGCTCAGCCTTCAACTGTTGCAAGCGGATGAGCTAATCATACCGAGACATTCCAATAACCATTCCTACCAGACTTTTCTACAAGATTTACCCCGAAACACCAGAGTCCATGTACTGAAGATCAGTCCCCTTTTTAAGCCTAGGCCGCTACTAACAACCTCCAAACAGAGGGAGATATGGTCACTTGACTCCTCGCTGCTCCCAGCAGCCTAGTATGATGCCTAACTCAGCCTGGTGAATGAGAACTCAAGTCATGCCCATTCAGGTGCATGGTTGCACGGAGTGGCTAGGCTAGACAGCTAAATGACTCGGTCCTTAAGTAGCCAGGACAGGTATCTTATGGCAATGAACACCACAAAGGTGACTCAAGCCCCCAGGAGCATCCTCATCCAAAGTACTGCTCCACCTGCACCCGTCAAAACAGTTTCCACCAATTTTTACATATCACCCTCGACATCTCGCACGACATCAAAGATTTCACAACCATCAAGGATACATGGTATATGAGTTATCATTGATAACAGTAAATCTTATCTCCGAAGAGAGGTGTTTTAAAAGCGATGTCTCCGAGGAGACGTATTCAATCCTAAGCATGCTAGATATCAAGACGTCGTCTATCATTAATATAGATAACATGTAATCCTAGGGTGATATGTATTTTGGATGATAACATTTATGGCATGACAAATGTTTAATATGATTAACTACTACAAGCAGTTTGTAAAAGCGCATTACATAGTACATGCGATATAAGTCCAGTTTTAGTTGATCATGTAGATTAGTTGAAAACATAGGTTCAATATGATCAAGGAAATAGGAGTTTCCTTCTCTGAGGTTTTCTTCAGAGTCTTGGTTATAGTCAGGATCTTCCTCGTTCTAATGCTTCCTGCGTAGCACTCCTAAAATTATGACAGTTCTACAATTGTGACTACATTCATTAACGAGCTATACTAGAGAAGACACACATGAACAGTACCCTAGGCCCACATGAACAATAGCTAGGATTGGGCTTGAAATGGGCTTAGATTGGACCAGGCTTGAGCTTGGGCCACATAGTACTTGCCTGCACAATCCCCAGCCCACTCGGGTCAAGCTGGCTGGTTTAATGGGCTATGGAGCTAGGCTGGCCCACTGGGGCGTATTTGAGCAAACCACGATCTGACTTGGCTAGGCTATCCGGGCGAGCGATAGCCCAGCCATGCACACAGAGCGCACTGGCGAATAGGGCGGTGACGGGGGAATGACCGGCCGGTGACAAGCGATTTAGTGGAGCCGCGCCGACGAACTCACTGAGAACGCGCTATAACCGGGGTTCCACGACGAGAAGCTAACACCGGGTATCTACGTGTGATGGGGAACTTAGCTAGGGGCACATCGACGGCGCCCAGCGGCGGGAATGACACCAGAGGGTGGCCAGAGGAGACGATGGCGGCGCAAGAAAAATGGGTAGCACCTCCTCTAGTCTATGCGCGATTGCCCTGCAAGAAAAAGGAGCCTAAGGCTCCCTGTACCGCACAACATGATGGCTAGACCCCAAGCATACCGGCGGCAAGCGATTTCATGACGGCAGAGCAATGACATAGGTAGCACGGGCCAATGCTCTAAGAGAGAGCACTGGGGTGGTGAAATGCTAGCTAGGGAGTTACACGAGGGGGCAGGAAGCTCACCGAGCTCAGAAATGGTGAGAAGCTGGATGGTAGCAGGTGATGCGACAGAGCGGTTGCCATGGAGGCGGCTAGCTACTGGTGCGGGCAGGCTCTCGCCGAGCTTCTGGTCAATGGAGAGTGGCAAGGGGTCAGCGGCATCCTCTAGGTGCTCCTCAGCAGCTCGTGGGGGCAGAACATCAATGGCGAGGTCGTAGCGACGGAAATGGCGGTGGGGCCAGTGCTATGGTGGTGACGAAATGGGTAAACAGAGAGAGAGAGGGGCGCCGAGTGCCTCTATTTATAGTGGGAGGCAGAGCAGTGAGGCAGTGCGGTGCATGATGTCATGCGATCATGGTGGTAGTGCGATGGTGAGGTGGCGGAGTGGTGCCACCATTTTTCCAGTGGCATGGGCGCACTGCGCCATCCATGCGCGTGCGTGGGCAAGGAAGTCGCACGGTGCAGAGGCATGGGCGACACGAGCATGGGTGTGGAGAGAGAGCAAGGGAGCGGTGGGGTGTTGTGGCGATATTTCTCAGAGGGCGCGGCTGTCGCAGTGGTGAGCGGCGCTCGATGCACTAGAGGAGGAAGCAGATAGCGCGGGAGACCAAGCGATAGATGGCCGACACACAGACGGCCACGCTTGTGCGGGAGTGGGCGAGCGACGGGCTGGCGAGTGCGCGCATGAGCTGGGCCTGCAGCATGATGGTGGCCTAGGAGCGAGAGAAGAAAAGGGGGAGAGAACTTG
This sequence comes from Phragmites australis, assembly GCF_958298935.1. Lineage (NCBI taxonomy): Eukaryota > Viridiplantae > Streptophyta > Magnoliopsida > Poales > Poaceae > Phragmites > Phragmites australis. The sequence goes on from NC_084929.1 coordinate 24,449,730, forward strand.
GGCTAGTTGGGCCGCGCGAGGGAGAGAAGATGGGGAGGGGAGGAAGGTCGGGCTAGCTGAGCGCGGGCCAAATAGAGAGAGGGGAAGAAGAGACATTCAGCACAGGAGGAAAAGAAAATGGAAAGGATTTTGGGGGGTTCAAATTCAATTGGTGGTATTTGAATTTATATTTGGAATTAGGTTTTGGGTTTGGTATAATTTCTATGGAGACATTTGAACTGTAATTTGGATTTGGATCTCGAGACTTTGAAGATGATTTGAATTCAAATTAGATTTGAGCTAAATGAATCTAGGAACAAATTTGAAATTGAGAGACATTCAATTTCAATCTCCACACAAGAACCACAAAAACCATAAACCAATTCACATGAACCAATTTAATGCAAGGATTATTTTGGAAACAATTTTAGTGCATTTTGCAATACCTGGTCAACTTAATACATTGAATATATGAATGTATACACTCTGGTATATATACATTCATATACATACCTCTTTTATTTTAGTTAGCCTAATCAATCACAAAAAGTTTTAGTTTGGAGCGAAATTTGCAATTAATTAATATGTTAAACTCAGGATGTTACAAACCTACCACACTTAATTGAAATTTTGACCTCAAGATTTGGAAAGCTCATCGAAAAGATTTGGAAACTCCTTTATCAGATCCTTTTCGTGTTCCCATGTAGCTTCTGCTTCTGTGTGATTACTCCACTATACTCGATAGAATCTGACTACTATTCTTGTGGTCTGACGAGTTGCCACATCTAAGATCCAAATGGATCTCTCCTCATACTAAAGATCTTGTTGTAGTTCCATGATTTCTAGGGGAGCTTTGTTCCTCTGGAACAGTCAGACATTTCTTTAATTGCGATACATTGAACACATTGTGCACATCGGGCATTTCTTTAGGAAGCGCTAACCTGTAGGCTACTGCTCCAGTTTTATAGTGAATCTTGTATGGTCCCACATACCTTGGTTCTAGCTTTCCATGAACTTGGAATATCCGAGTGCCTCTTATTGGGGATACTTTAAGGTATATGTAGTCCCTGACCTTAAAGGTCCAGTTCCTTCTTCAGTTATCGGTAGAACCTTTATGTCTACTTTGAGCTGCTCTCAAATTCTCTCTAATCTCGGTGACTTGATCTTCTACGTCTCTAATTAACGTAGGTCCAAAGAGTGAACGTTCTCCTACTTCTGACTATAGTAGAGGTGTTCTACAATTCCTTCCATACAATGCCTTAAAAGGCAACACCTTTAGGCTAGCTTGGAAACTATTGTTGTATGAGAATTCTGCAAATGATAGACTTTTTTTCCTAGTCTTTTCCGTAGGTTATCACACAAGCTCTCAGAAGATCTTCTAAGATCTAATTTACTCTTCGGTCTGACCATCAGTCTGTGGGTGTTAAGCTAAACTAAAGTCTAGTTTAGTTCCCAGGGCAGTGTGTAGGCTTTTCCAAAATCTTTATGTAAATTACGGTCCTCGGTTAGAGACGATCATACTAGGAATTCCGTGCAGTCTCACAATTTTGTCAACATAAATGTCCACCAACTTATCTCCACTGTATTTTTTCCTAACATGTATGAAATAAGCCACTTTAGTCAGATGATCCACTATAATCCATATGAAATCATTACCCTTCTGAGTTCCGGGTAATCCTACTATGAAATCCATACCAATTTTATCCCATTTCCAAGTTGAGATTTGCAATGGTTGCAGCAATGCAGACCTTTGGTTCTCTACCTTGACCCTTTGATAGGTGTCACATCGAGTGATGAACCCTGCTATATCGAACTTCATTCTTGTGCACCAATATTTGGTCCTCGGGTCCATGTACATCTTGGTACATCCAGGATGAATGGAGTAGGGAGAGTTGTGGGCTTCATTCATGATTAACTCCTTAAGATTTTTCTAATCTGGTACACATAACTGATCCTTGTACCATATAGTTCCTTGTTGATCCACTCTGAACCCTGGTGCTTTATCTAAATCGAGATTCTTTTTGATTTCTTGAACCTCTTCATCTTCAGACTGGGCTTTATGAATTTTATCTTCTAGTGTTGGATGTAACACTAGGGTATGAACCTGCCCTTGAAAATATGCTTTAGACTCTTGTGATCCGTATAGATCTCACACTTATTTCCTAGAAGATAGTGTATCCATATCTTAAGTGCATGCACAACTGTTGCTAACTCCATGTCATGAGTTGGGTAATTTTCTTCATGCGTCTTCAGTTGCCTGGATGCATAAGCTACAACCTTGCCTTTTTGCATCAATACACAACCTAAACCCTGGCGTGTGGCATCACAATAGACCACGAAGTCCTTCTGGATATCTGGCAACTCTAACTTCGGGGCAGTAGTTAGTCTCTTCTTGAGTTCTTGGAAACTCCTCTCACAGGCTTCATCCCATTCAAACTTGGCATCTTTTTGGAGAAGCTTAGTCATTGGCTTAGCCAATTTTGAAAATCCATCAATAAACTTGCGGTAATAACTCGCCAGTCCAAGGAAGCTTCTAATTTTCGTGATATTGATTGGTTGAATCCAATCAACCACTGCTTCAACTTTTGAAGGGTCTACTGACATACCTTCAGTTGTTAGAACATGTCCAAGAAATGCCACTTCTTGAAGCAAAAACTCACACATGCTGAATTTGGCGTAGAGCCAGTGTGCTCTTAGCATTTCCATAACCACTCTCAGATGTTGTCCGTGCTCTTTGGCACTCCTTGAGTAGATGAGAATATCATCAATAAATACTATCACAAATTGGTCCAATTCTTCGATGAACACCTTGTTCATCAGATTCATAAAGTATGCTAGGGCATTTGTCAATCTAAATGACATAACTGTAAACTCATATAATCCATACCTTATTACAAAGGTGGTCTTCTGGATGTCACTTTGCCTAATCTTTAAGTGGTACTATCTATATCTCAAATCTATCTTAGAGAAGTACTTGGCTCCTCTTAACTGATCGAACAGATCATCAATCCTTGATAGTGGATAATTGTTCTTGATGGTCATATCAATTAAGGAATGATAATCAACACACATCCTTTGACTTCATCTTTCTTTTCTACAAATAGAACTGGTGATCCCCAAGGTGAAGAACTAGGTCTGATAAAATCACTTTCCCGCAATTCTCTAATCTACTCCTTTAATAATTGCAGTTCATTGATGTCATCCTATAAGGTCGCTTGGTAATCGGAACTGTTCCGGGTAAGAGATCTATAACGAACTCTATATTACGGTTCGGTGGCATACCAGGTAATTCCTTTGGGAATATATCTGGGTATTCACATGTCATTGGCACACACTCTATTGACTCGGTAGATAAGTTGCATGCCATTGGGTCAGGCTTGGGTTCTTTAGGCTCAAATTCTACTTTGATTCCTTTATGATTGAGCAGGGTAATTTTTCTACTAGCACAAGCTATATTGCCTTCATTCTTGGTTAACCAATCCATTCCTAGAATGACATCTATTCCATTTGAATTCAGGATAACTAGATTTGCCAGGAACTCTACCGCACTTAAATGGAGTTTAACTCGAGGGCATCCTAGATGACATAAGATATTTCCCGGAGGGGATCGAACCAGCTTAGTATTCTTAAGAACTACAGTTGGCAACTTATGAAGTACAACAAACTTAAAAGAAACAAACGAATGTGAAGCTCCAGAATCAAATTAGACTATTGCAAGGGTTCAGTTGATAGGGAACTCAATGAATATGACTTCTGGTGCTTCTTGCACTCCCTGCGTGTCGATGTGGTTGATGTGGCCTCGCCCATAGTTCTGTGACTATTCGGCTAACTGATTCCCTCCTCGTCTAGCTCCTGCTACTGGAGCTCTAGGGGCTGAACGGGCTGGAGCACTGTTCTTGTTGGCATTGGGACATTCCTTCATGTAGTGACCTAGTTGATGGCAGATGTAGCATATTCTCTACGTAACTGCTGGAGTTTGGGTGTTGCTCTACTGAGATTGCCCTGCGTTGGAATTTCGGGGAACGGATGCTGCTATGCAGGATGTGCAACCCGGAGTCTGATACTGCATAGTTTGTTGTTGCCGATATTGGAATCACTATCTACGGTTGAGACTTGTCCCGTGGGACCCACTGCCCTGTTGCCCCTAGTTAGAGAATTTTCTCTTCCTTTCTGCTTCTATGGGTGCACGGACCTCCTCTCGAAGGATGGTTCAGTTCATAATAGTGTTGAAGTCAGGGTAGATGATAGGTACGAGTTGGACATACAACTTGCGTTGTAGTCCTTTCTTGAAATTATCCTACTTCTTCTTGTCTGTTGACATGTCTTTCGGGGCATAGCGGGAAAGACTGATGAATTTTTGGATGTACTGGTTTACTGCCATTGATCCTTGCATTAGGCTATGGAATTCATCAACCTTCATTTCCATGGTCCCTTTCGGCACATGGTACTTCCGAAACTCTTCACATAATTCCTCCCAAGTGATGGCATAGGCATCTATTGATGTTTCACAGTATTTCTCCCACCATTTTGCTACTAATCCAGTAAGTTGATGTGTTGCTAGATTCACCCTTTCTTAACCCTCATAGTTGATGACTTTGAGCTTTTTTGTGATGCCCTTAGCCAGTCATTAGCCTCTAAGGGGTCTTCGGTACTATAAAAAATTGGAGGTTTGATCTTTATGAACTCTGACATCTTATTCTGAGGTCCATAACCTCAGTTGTTATTTCCCGCTTGAGCTATGGCCTCCAATAGGTGGGTTTGGTTGTCCATAACCACCACTAGGTCATTTTCTGGTGGTGGGGGCAGTGGGGTTCCTTGGCTGCTGCGGTGGCTCTAGTGGACTTCCTGCTCCATTGGTTATTGGATGATTTGGGAGTTGTTAACCTTGCCTCTGCCTCTATCTTGGTCTGTAGCCGCACTCTCTCTAGATACTATCACACTTCCGGTTTCAGATCCACCATCAGGGGTCAAAACAACAAGAGCCCCCTGGCGTTGTTGCCGAAGGTGAGACAATTGTCTGGATGACTCCATCTGTTCTCTATAGATAAAAGAGGAAGCAAGAGCTGATATGCATATAAAAGATGAGGGCAAGAAAGATAAAAGCAAGGATAATCCTTGCCAATCATACAATCAAGAGCTAACAAGAATCAACACCAAACATAAGCACCAACAATATATATTAAACAAACTTAGGACTATCTCTGCTAGGTCACTAGTACAGAAGTTTTCATTCTACAAACGATAAAAGCATGCTTACAGAGCATCTGACTATAGGGTTATCTACAACAATAGCTACAAAAGGATCTACTCCTACTACTAATTAGCCGCGACGCATCATCCTCATGCGTCATCTGCAGACCTATCAGCGATGTTGCTAGCAATTGACTCAGCAGGTGAGAGGGTCCCTACTGGTGTCGGGGTGGAAGTGGGGTCAAAGATCCTGTCTTCGCCGTTGTTGCTGTCGTGGTCACTAACGAGCTCGCTAGGGTCCTCCTCCTTCGAGTCATCGGCGGGTATCACCACCGTCTGCTATAGCTGCTGCTATATGTGCTGGTAGGAGGGGTACACCTAAAAGGATGATGTGTTGGGTCCGACTTACGGTGAAACTGAAGGTGCACTTCCTGGCAGTTGTTCTTACTTCGGAGCCATTCATGGCATTCTATTTGTTAAGATCCCTATGATGAGCCCTTATAACCCTCTGTCATCCTTCACGGTTTCTTACCGCGATGTCTTCTGTAGGGATCGGTGATGTCCTAAGAGGGGGGTGAATTAGGACACCTAGAACTATTTCGGCTCCAAAAACAACACAACATAAACCTTTATCAAATTATATCTAAATGTGCTCTAGATTTATCTAGTGCGTCTACTCTACCAAATAAAGCGCTTGCAACCTATCTAAGAATGTAAATTGCAAGTAAGTAAATATGGAAACGTAAATAAGGTAGAGAGAGCAAACTCGGCACAAGGATTTTTCTCGTGGTACCGATGGAATGAATGCCACCCCTACTCCACGTTGGAGCTCCACAAAGGATACGCTCCTCATCGGCACCCGGTCATGGCCTTTGAGCCATCAAGTCATAAAGACAAGGCCTCCACCCGGATGAGCCACCAAACCACCAAGGCAAGGTCTTTCCAATAGCCTCTCTTCTGGTTCCTCGCCGCCGTGATCACTTCGGAGCTTGTGCCACAAAAGCAAGGGTCTCCGCATCCCCGCACAATCATCTTGCCGCTGCTCCACACCAAGTCGGAAGGTCAACAAGCTTACCGGCGAGTCACCAAGACTCCAAGGTGCCGGCGTACCAAGAGGTACACTATTGAATTACTCCTTGATCCACTCCACTCTCTAGGTAGCAATCACCTAGCAACTCACTCTCTAGGCCTATAAGCACTAATCACTCACTAATCTTGTGCTTAATCGCATTGGATGATCATTTTAAGCACTTTGGTGGCTTGGATGTCTTCTCAGGTGTACACGAACTTCTCAGTACTCTAGCACCCTCAAATGACTGAGTGGAGGGGTATTTATAGCCTCAAACTCGCGCACTAACCGTTAACAAAACGACTCTAAAAAGCTGTTAACACCAGATGATTCGGTGAGAACACTAGTATTAACACCAGATCATCTGGTGAGTAAACTCTCACAAATTAGCTGTTGGACCCCCACAAGCCTTTGTAAACACCGGATTATCCTGTGATGACTCATTGAACACCGGACAAATGCACTGGATTATCCTATGTCTATATATTCATTTTGGATCTCTCTGGAAATAATAGTCCGGTGTGTTTATTTTGTGAACACCGGATCAGCCGGTGAGGCAAATGACTCAGCTTCAAACTTTCTATGAACACCGAACTACTTTTCATTGTTTTCAATGGATTATCCGGTGTAGCACCAAACTAATTTTTATGTGAGCACCAGATTACCCTGTCACACAAATTTTAGCAGAGTAGCGTTATATATTTTGGGCATAACATTTTGCTCTAAACTCCGATTTTGATGATCTTGGGCTCTATGGAAAGCTTGTGAAGAGATCTACAAGATTATACAGAAAATCATCCCATTTGATCACATCAAAATTCATGAAACAAGTCTAATTCATTCCTCTCTTTGTTCCAGCTTCGATGACTTCTCTTTTGTTGCATCCATGAGACCTACTAAAGCATATACTTGATAAACATGTTAGTCCTGTTGACTATGTTATCATTAATCATCAAAATCATAATTATGGCCTAATATGGCCATTTTCGCTACAATCTTCCCTTTTTTTGTGATTGATGATAACACAACCAAAGAAAGTAGAAAATAATAAATGATACCAATTTTAAAGATCATAAACGAGCACAAGATCTTACCACATTGGTTGGATGCATGTTCTTACCACTTAGTCCCCTTTGTTGTGGATCCCCCTTTCTCCAATGCCACTATCTCCCTTGATTAACCTAAGCTAGTGCTTCTCCCCCCTTTGTTAACCTTCATGTATCTTGTACTTGCTACAATATCTCCACCTTTGTTCATCTAACATTCCTTGCTTTGGTCATCAAACTTCTCCTTTGTCAACAATCTCCCAAAAAGGACTATTTGCACATGTTGAACTCAAAGGAAGAACATTAGAGCATATGAGAGAGAGCTTCACAAATCATGATCCAATAAAAATGATGCCAATTGTAATGATACCTATTGAAAGCTATGAAAGCATATGGATCATAATTCATTAAACTCACATAATATAGTCTAAACTCTCCCTATATGTGTGCATACATGTGATGAGAATAAAACATATGCACAACTACATAATTATGATAAGATAGGAAGTTTAAGCTATATTATGTATGAAGGTAGCTTAAATGAACAAAATATTTGACAATGATACGCATTAAAACGTTTAAGCATTGCATACCTCCAGGGACATGTTGATTGCCCCATGAGACTACAAGAAATACAACTTGCAATACATGTTAGTCTCAAAATCACAACTTATAGGATATACTCCCCCTAAATGTGTGCATACAAGTGTTAAATACTTGTGAGATATATGCACTTGTTATTGATAACAATAGGGATTTATCTTATACATTGGATCATGGCACATAAAAGATATCAAATAAAAAACTAATGCCATGTAAGGGATCTACAACTAATAAACCATATAGGTTGCTCATGGATTAGAGATAAACACAAGCAACCTACCATATGAAAATCTACACTAGGCATTGCAATAAATTGAAATAAGCACATACAATCCTAGATAAGGTAAATGAGAATAATTAAGAGGTTTTTTGCATATAGCTCATTTACCTTAAATATCTTTGGATGAGGATTTAGGTATGTGATGATTATGATCTTCATCAATGCACTCATCTTGTACACTTGGCTTCTTTGCTTAAATATTTACTTCATCTTGTAAGCCAAGCCCCCAATCCCCATAGCCACCTTGGGCTTCAAGTATTCTTTAGAACCCAAACCGATTAGGGTCCCTTCATGTTGGTGATGACTTCCTTGGGCACCAAAATGGGATGATTCCACCCCCAATCCTTTCTCTCAATCATGTGTGCAACCACCTTGCCATTATTCTTCTTCTTGAGCTTGTAGTGGTTACTTTTGATCTTGTTCTTGCAGTTGGGCTTAGTCTAGAAGTTGGAGGTCTTATTTGAGAGATTCACTATCTTCTTCTTCTCCTTGGTTTCCTTCTTAACTTACTTGCATTGGAAGGACTTATGGCCTTCTTGATGGCATTTGAAGCATGTCACGGTTGACCCCTCCGCAAGCTTCTTCACCATGAAAGCATGATTATCTTGAGGAGGTTGGACATATCCTTTTCCCTTTAAACTCACTAAGTTCTCCTTGAGCTTATCCACTTCTTGCTTGAGCTCATCATTTTCTTGTGCAATGAGGTTGTTAGATGATTCTACAACAACATTCTCAATACAAATCTCATTACAAAGGGGTGAGCTAGATAAAGCAATTAAATCATCACAAGAAGTGGAAGTATCTTCCTTATGATTGAAATTAAATAGATAGGTAGATTACTTCAAAGGGACCTTAGTTTGAGATTCAATGCATTCAAATTTAGCCTTAAGCTCTTCATGCTCCTTGTTTAGCAAATTAAAATTGCACAATAATTGTTCATAATTAGAAACAAATGTAGCATGAATGTTATTAAGTGCATTTAATTTCTTAAGCTCTTTTTATTGTTTTTAAGGACCCTTTGTTGCTCATTGATCAAATGAAGGAGTTTATCATAGGAGGGAGAATCCTCATCGGATTTATCATCACTTACATCGTTATCCATACCTTTGGCCATAAGACACTTGTGAGATGCCTTGCGAGACGATTTGTGTGATGATGATCTTGAGGAAGAGCTTCTCTTGAAGGAGTGGATGGTGATGCTCTCATTACTTGAGCTTGAATCTTCATCATAACTCACCCATCTTCATATGCTTGCGAATGCTTTGGCTCTTCCCTTTGTCTCCCTCTTGTTCTTGGTCTTTTTCTTCTCTTTCTTGATATGATCATTTGTTTTGACCAAGTCTTCAATGGAGATAGGATGATCAACCTTGGCATTGATCCTCTTCATATTCTTCTCTAACTTTGATAAGAGCTTGTCCATCTTAGGATCAATTTATTCATCACTTGATGTGCTTTGATCATCCTCTCCACAACACTCTTCATCTTGATCACTATCATCTTTGCTTGAGCTTGACTCTTGTTCTTGTCTGCACATCCTTGCCTTCATGTGTTGGCATTGATCTTGCTTGCTTGTGAGAGCAAGTTTCTTAGTGTCAGATAAGGAAGAAGCTTTCACTCCCATGTTCATTACCATCTTATGGGTGGTGACCTTACCGAGCACTTGACTTGACGTCATCTTCTTGATGTCATTGTTATCGTAGATGATAGAGACTATCAACTTGTACTTCAGAAGAAGAGATTGAAGTATTCTTCTCACTACTTGATCATCTTCAATTGGCGTCAAATCTAACACATTGATCTCATTAACAAGAATGTTCAATGTAGAATACATATCATTAGCACTTTCATGGGGTAGTTGCTTGATGCCATTGAGCTTAGTAACAAGCACATGATATTTCTCATTGTGCACATCATGTGTGCCTTTATTCATTTCAATGAGACTATTCCAAATATTATGTGCATTGGTGAGAGAATAAACACGATTAAATGCATCAACACATATAGATGATAAAAGGATACTCTTTGCTAATGCATCTAATTGCCTCTCCTTGTTGGTGATACGAGATATCATCCCTTCCTCGATGACTCTCCAAATATCTAAACCTTTAGCTTGCAAAAAACAAGACATTGGAATTTTCCAACGCAAGAAATTTGTGCCATCGAAAAGTGGAGCACTATAGGAATCTATCCCAACCTCGGACGTCACAACTCTAGGATTTTAAGCCTATCAAGAGCACGAGACTCTGATACCAATTGTAGGGATCGGTGATGTCCTAAAGGGGGGGTGAATTAGGACACTTAGAACTATTTTGGCTCCAAAAATAACAGAAGATAAACCTATGTCAAATTCCATCTAAATTTGCTATAGGTTTATGTAGTGTGTCTACTCTACCAAACAAAGCGCTTGCAACTTATCTAAGAAGTTAAATTGCAAGTAAGTAAATGCAGAAACGTAAATAAGATAGAGAGAGCAAACTTGACATAAGGATTTTTTTTCTGTGGTATCGATAGCATGAATGCCACCATTAATCCACATTGGAGCTCCACAAAGGATATGCTCCCGATCGGCACTGATCACGGCCTTTAAGCCACCAAGTCACAAAGATAAGACCTCCACCCGAATGAGACACCAAGCTACCATGGCAAGATCTCACCACTAGCCTCTCTTCCGGTTCCTCGCCGCTGTGATCACTTCAGAGCTTGATCCACAAAAGCAAGGGTCTCCACATCCCCGCACAATCATCTTGCCGCTGCTTCGCACCAAGTCGAAGGGTCAACAAGCTTGTCGATGAGTCACCAAGACTCTAAGGTGCTGGCGTACCAAGAGGTACACTGTTGGATCACTCCATGATCCACTCTCTAGGCAGCAATCACCTAGCAACTCACTCTCTAGGCCTATAAGTACAAATCACTCACTAATATTATGCTTAATCACCTTAGATGATCACTTTAAGCACTTTGGTGGCTTGGTTGTCTTCTTAGGTGTACATGAACTTCTCAGGACTCCAGCACCCTCGAATGACTAAGTGGAGGGGTATTTATAGCTCAAACTCACGCACTAGCCGTTAACCCAACGGCTCTAAAAAGCTGTTAACACTGGATTGTCCAGTGAGAACAGTAGTACTAACACCGGATCATCTGGTGGGTACACTCTCACAAACTAGCCATTGGAACCCCACTCAAGCCTCTGTTAACACCGGATTATCCTATGACGACTCACTGAATATCGGACAAATGCACTGGATTATCCTATGTGTATATGTTCATTTTGGAGCTCTCTGAAAATAATAGTCCAGTGTTTTTATTTTGTGAATACCGGATCAACCAGTGAGGCAAATGACTCCGCTTCAAACTTTCTATGAACACCAGACTATTTTTAATTGTTCTAACCGGATTATCCGGTATAGCACCTGACTAATATTGATGTGAGCACCGGATTATCCGGTCAGGCAAATTTTCACAGAACAACACTATGTATTTTGGGAATAACTTTTCGCACCGAACTCCGGTTTTGATGATCTTGGGCTCTATGAAAAGCTTGTGAAGAGCTGTACAATATTATATAGAAAACATCCCATTTGATCCCATCAAAATTCATGGAACAAGTCCAATTCATTCCTCTCTTTGTTCTGGCTTCGGTGACTTCTCTTTTGTTGCATCCATGAGACCTACTAAAGCATATACTTGACAAACATGTTAGTACCATTGACTATGTTGTCATTAATCTCCAAAATCACAATCATGGCCTAATAGGGCTATTTTCGCTACATCTTCAACGGCTGTGGCCTGGACTCTGATCTGATCCAGCATCACACGGAGAGATCTCTCTCGTATCTCTGACTCGTATGCCCTCTGGCGACTATCCTAGAATAGCTGATAGGTCTCATTGTGCATGTGCTCTAAGGCGTGGAGGTACTGTGTTGTGACAGCCATGATGGTGTCGTCCTCATCTTCCTCCTGTACTACATCCTCCATGGCAGTTAGGTGTGCACCCCAAGCAGCTCGCTGGCCAGTGGCAGCTGGAAAGTGCCTCATGGGGGTGTGTGCCACCTCTCTGACATATCTCCTGCACAGGTGCTGAAGTTTTTTGTAGGCCACCAATTGGTACGTATCAGGGTATTGTAATCTAGTGGTGCTGACATGCCACAGCCGCCTGCTGATGTGCCTCGGGCAGTCGAAGATCTACAGCAAAATCTGGCACTTCTGGGATCCATTCTCATTGTACTCACACCCTGTGTACTCTAAGCAGTTTATGCAGGTGTCCAATTGTATCATCTAGGATTGACTTAAAAACAGTTTAAACAGTTTAAAACTAGGTAACAAGCTTTATTTGGGGGTTTTTCGGTCCTGGAGGAGGCAACTCCTCACTCCACAGTACCTTTCATCACATCTGGTGTACCTCTAGTACCACACAGATCTTGGTGGATTTAGCCAATAACCTCATCACACGGACATTTAGTCCACATACTCACTCATCAAGAACACGTACCCAGAGTCAAGTCAATGTGATTGCTGCTTTCGCATGTCCATGACCGTGGACATAGCCATCCAAATAGGTTTACATTCTGCATAGGTTGTATAGCTTTACCCATATGATATGCTCAGCCTCCAACCATTTCAAGCGGAGGGGCGAATCATACCGAGACACTACAATCACCTATTCAATCCTAAGCATGCTAGATATCAAGACATCATATGTCCTTAATATAGATAATAACATGTATGACAATTGTTTAATAGGATTAACTACTACAGGCAGTTTGTAAAAGCGTATTACATAGCACATGCGATATAAGTCTAATTTTAGTTGATCATGTAGATTGGTTGAAAACATAGGTTCAATATGATCAAGGAGATAAGACTTGCCTTCTCTGAAGTTTTCTTCAAAGTCTTTGTTGTAGTTAGGATCTTCCTTGCCCTTGACACTTCCCGCGTAGCACTTGTAGAATTCTGGTGGTTCTGCAATTGTGACTACGATCATTAACAGCCTATACTAGAGAAGAATTAAATAACACCAAATAAAACTACAATGAGCCCTAATAAATATCACACTATGATAGATAGGTAGATCTCGAATTTAGATGAATTTTGGCGAAAGAATCACCAGAATCGGAGCCAGAATGGAGAAGTTATGGCTCCTGAAAAATTTAATCTAATATAAATCGAGAAAATACGAAATCATACTATTCATGGGCAGGACCCATATGAACAGTAACCTGGGTCCGCATGAACACCGACCATAATTGGGCCTAAAATGGGCTTGGACTGGGCTAGGCTTGAGCTTGGGCCTTACAGTACTGGGCTGTATAGTACTTGGCCCACTCGGGTTGGGCTGGCCGGTTTAGCAGGCAATGGAGCTGGGTCAGCCCACTAGGGCGAGGCCTTTGTGTGGCTGGCCCAGCCTGGCAGGCTAGCGGCGTTTGGGCCGAACTGCAGCCTGACTTGGCCAGGCCACCTGGCCGAGCAATGGCCTAGCCACGTGTGTGGAGCAAGCGGGCAAATAGGGTGGCGACGGGGAATGACCGGCTGGCGACGAGCGATGTTGTGGAGCCACGCTGATGAACTCACCAGGAACGCATTGTTGCCGGAGTTCCATGATAGGAAGCTAACGCTAGGCATCTACGCATGATGGGGAACTTGGCTATGGGCACATTGATGGCGGTCGGTAGTGGGAATGACACCAGAGCACGATAGGAGAAGACAGCGGCGACGCAAGAAAAATGGGCAGTGCCTCCTATAGTTTATGTGTGATTGCCCTATAAGAAAAAAGAGCCTAAGTCTCCCTGGACTACACAACATGATGGCCGGACCACAAGCAGAGACACCAGCATACCAGCGGTGAGCGATTTCACGACGGCGGAGCAAGTACATGGGCAACACGTGGCTATGCGCTAAGAGAGAGCACAGGGGTGGCGACATTCTAGCTAGGGGGTTGTGTGAGGGGGCGGGAAGATCGCCGAGCTCAAAAATGGTGAGAAGCTAGATGGCGGCCGGTGATGCAATGGAGCGGTGGTAGCGGAGGTGGCTTAGCTACTGGCGCGGGAGGGCTCCCACCGAGCTTCTTGTCAATGGAGAGTGCAAGGGGTCGGCGGCTTCCTCAGGGTGCCCCTCGACAGCTTGGGGGGGGGGAGGCAAAACATCGACGGTGAGGTCGTAGCAGCGGAAATGGCAGCGAAGCTAGTGCTGTGGTGGCGGCAAAATGGGGAAACAGAGAGGTGGTGCGGCGTATGACGTCGTGTGGTTGGCCGCGGCAGCGGGGCAGTGAGGTGGTGGAGCGACGCCCACCATTTTTCCCGCGACATGGGTGCGCTGCGCCGTCCACGCGTGTGCGTGGGCGCGGAAGTCGCATGACACAGAAGCATGGGTGATGTGAGCATGGACGAAGAGAGAGAGAGAGAGAGAGAGAGAGAGAGAGAGAGAGAGAGAGAGAGAGAGAGAGAGAGAGAGAGGAAGGGAGCGAAGGGGTGTCACCGTGATATTTCTCGGAGGGGCGTGATTGTCGCGCACTACCTGAGAAATCCACATTAGTGACGGGTAATAACCCTCAATAGTGATGGGTATTTTACCCATCACTCTTAACACATCACTAATGTGGACTTATCAGTGATAGGTTTGGATCTGACCTGTCACTAATGACTTGACCCATCACTAATGACAAACATTAATGATAGGTCTAGATCTGACCCGTCACTAATGACTCTACATTAGTGACAGACCTAGTCCTGACTCATCACTAATATATATTTTAAAAAACAAAAAGAGGGATATAATTTTTTGTCTGAAAAAATATTTGACACCCGACCAGGCACCCGATAAGTCACTACTCATATGACCGCACCCGACCATTCACAAGTCAACGCGATTCCAGGACTCAAACTCATGACCTCAGAAGTGAGCTCCGCACGTGTGACCCCTCTAACCTTCTCACCTCTCATTCGTTGTTTAGTATAATAGCAAAATCAATCCTTTTGACATCTTTTGATTGAATGTTTGAATGTCTATTTGAACATGTAAATGATCTTAAATGAAAAAAAATTCAACTACAAAGTTTAGATCTCGCTGAATTGTACAATGTTGATATAAAGTTTATGTCCATCCGAGTCCGTATAAAAATGTTTGTGTCCAACTCGTGCAGTGTTTAGTAAAACAGCCATAACTTTTGCATATGGAGTCCGATTTCGACGTTTGACCTCGAAGCTATCGAGGAGGCGCATCCGAAGAAAATACACATCTTTGGACCTGTACCTTTCTTGACCCGCAAAAAGGTTCAGAAGACCCTCTACGGTACCTCTAAAATTTTTCATCAAAAATTGACCTTCTCTGTTTTGCCTGGAAAATTTTGGAGACATAGTGCTACATTTGAAAGTTAGTGCTGCACAAACATTTTATCAATCTGAGCTACCAAACTCACGATAAAAATCTTTGAATTCGCAATTTTCAACTTTGCGATCCTATATGTGTCTTTCTCAATGATTCCTACTAGTTTTACACTAGATCCAACACTTTAGTTTGTAGCCATGTGTGTGGTTCTTTCAACAGTCTTTATATATTTATTTGTTCATCTATATAACTTCAAATTAAAAAGTGATCAACTATAAAATTGTAGACCTCATCGAGGGCTACAATTTTCATATAAAGTTTTTCCCCATCTGAGTTAGTATAAAAAGTTATGAATTTTTTTACTCGACTAGCTATGACTCGGGATCCGACCAGTCATTAGTGACGGGTGCCTTTCTCACTCATCACTAATGAGTGTGCCCTCTCTACCCGTCACTAATAATTGATTCATTAGTGATAGACCTTTAGGTAACCCGTCACTAATGAGTGTGCTCTCTCTACCCGAACTAATGACTCCATCATTAGTGACGAGATTTAAGGTCACCCGTCACTAATGAGTGTGCTCTCTCTACCTATCACTAATTAATTCATCATTAGTGATGAGCTTTGAGGTCACCCGTCACTAATGACTCTATCATTAGTGATGGGTTTTGAGGTGACCCGTCACTACTATCTTTAATGATGAGTTATTCCCTCACCGTCACTAATGACCCCTCATTAGTGATGAGTCTTGGCCGAGTCCCAACCCAGACCACACATTAGTGATAGGTCATCATTTAACCCATCACTAATAGTGCATTAGTGATGCATACCGAGCAACCGTCACTAATGACTTATCTTCTTTGATGGTTTCTTTTGTAGTGGTGGTGACAAGCGGCACGTGACACGCTAGAGGAGGAAGGAGAGAGCGCAAGCTACCGAGCGGCAAATGGCTGACACGCGGGTTACCTAGTCAACTTAATACATTTAATATATGAATGTATACAAACTGGTATATATATACATTCAAATACATACCTCCTTGATTTTAGTTATCCTAATCAATCACAAAATGTTTTAATTTGGAGCAAAATTTGCAATTAATTAATATGTTAAACTCAGGAAGTTACAAATATGCTCCCGGTTGGCACTCGGTCGTGACTCTTGAGCCAACAAGCCACCAAGGTAAGGTCTCACCACTAGTCTCTCTTCCGGTCACATACCGCCATGATCACTTTGGAGCTTAAGCCACCAAGGCAAGAGTCTTCGTGTCCCTGTACACGTGTCTTACCGCCGGTCCACACCAAGTCGGAGGGTCAACAAGCTTGAACCACCAAGGCCCAAGATGCCGGTGAGTTACTAAGACTCCAAGGTGCTAGCGTACCTCTTGGTACAAGCTAGGATCACTCCTTGATCCATTATTTAGGTAGCCATTATCTAGCAACACTCTTTCTAGTCCTATAAGCACTAATCACACACTAATCTTGTGTTTAATTACCTTGGATGATCACTTTAAGTACTTTGGTGACTTGGATGTCTTCTCAAATATATATGACCTTTCTCTAGACTCCGGCAATATGCCACACCTTTAAATAACTTAGTGGAGGGGTATTTATAGCCTCAAACCCGCCAACTACCCGTTTTTCCAACGGCTCAGGAAAGCTGTTAACACCGGATGATCCAGTGAGAATAGTAGTACTAATATCGGATCATACGATGAGTACAACCTCAAATACTAGCTGTTGGAACTCCACTTAATGCCTCTGTGAATACCGGACACTCTAATGTACCTTCAAACCTATCACCGGACCTTCCTGTGAGTTAATTAGAGCCATCTGAGCCTTTGCAGTCTCTCTATGTAAAATGCTCCGGTGCATTCATTCTCAGAGCACCGAACCTTCCGGTGGGCTGTTCTTCATTCTTAAACACTTGTAGTTGCCTTTGCAAGAAATGCTCTGGTGCTATAATCTGGTGTGCATAAACCAAACACCGGATCATCTAGTGGGTTGATATTCAGTCTTCTGCACTTATATTCTTCTCTGTAGGAAATATTCTGGTGTTACCTAGTGCAAATCACTGGATTGTCCGATGAGGTCCTCAACCTTCTCCCACTTTTTTCAGAAATACTTCGGTGAGTTCAACACACAGAGCACTGGACCATCCGATGGATTGATCTTCAGTCTTCTATACTTTTATTCTTCTCTGCAGAAAATACTCTGGTGTTACCCAGTGCAGATCATTGGACTATCTGGTGAGGTCCTCAGCCTTCTGCTCCTTTATCACAAACACTCCGGTGGTCTCATTTCCGATTCACCAGACTATCTAGTGAGACTATTAGCCTTTAGACACAATACTCTGATGAGTGCAAACTCCTCTGCACTGGACCATCTGGTGAGGCAAATCTTCCTAGGACTTTTCCAATTCAATCAAACTTTGTCCCGACTTCGGTGGCTTCTTGATGTATTGCATCCATGAGACCTACTAATATATATTCTTCATAAACATGTTATTCCCAATGACTATATTGTCATTAATCATCAAAATCACAATCATAGCCTAACAAGGCTATTTTCACTACAATCTTCCTCTTTTTAGTGATTGATGATAACATAACCAAAGCAAGTGGCAAATAATAAATGATATCAACCATAAGGGCTCCCCTTTTATCCATTGCCACTATCTCCCTTGATCGACCCATGCAAAAACTTCTCCCCCTTTGTCAACATAGGTGCCTCATGTTGCTTCTTTTATTTTCTTCTTCTCCCCCTTTGTTAACTTTGGCATTCCTAGACATATTGTATCTTACTTCTTACTTTGGTCATCAAACTTCTTCCCCTTTGTCAACAATCTCAAAAAGGGCTACAAACATATGTTGAACTCGAGGAAAAACGTTAGAGCATATGGGAGAGAGCTTCATAAATCATGATCCAATGAAATAATACTAATTAAAAAGATATACCAATTGTAAAGATAGAAGGCATTGATATCAATTGAAAAATATAAACAAGGATCATAATTCATGAAACTCACATGATATAATCTAAACTCCCCTTTTATGTTGCATGCATATACTGAGACCCACTTGTGAATACCACTTGTAGGAATGTAGTAATATGCACATCTAAACACTAAGTAGAGGTATGAAGTTTAAGTCATATCATTCATGAAGGTAGCTTAAATGTAGATATGAATTGATAATGATACCAATTGAAGCATTTAAGCATTGCATATCTCCGGAGACTTGTTGATAGCTCTATGAGACTACAAAAGATACATCTAGCAACACATGTTAGTCTCAAAAGCATAACCAATAGGAAATATTCCTCCTAAATGTGTGCATACAAGTATTGAATACTTGCGAGACATATGCATTTATTATTAATAACAATGAGAAGGGTACCCTATTGAATGGTTCATGGCACATAAAAGATACCAATTGTGAAACTAGTGCTATGAAAGGAACTTTCAACTAATAAACTATGTAGGTTACTCATAAGAAAGAGAGAAACATGAGCAACCTACCATATAAAAACCTACACTAGATATTGCAATAAATTGAAATATGCCCATGCAATCCTAGACAAGGCAAATGAGCTACAACAAGTGAAAGATTTAGCATCTAGCTCTATTACCTTTTTACCTTTGGATAGGAATTTAGGTATATGGTAATCATGATCTTCGTCAAAGCACCCGATCTTATACATTTGACTTCTTTGCTTGAACCTTCACTTCATCTTATGAGCCAAGTCTCCAAATCCCTATAGCTGAATTAGGTCTTCAAGTCTTCTTTGGAACTCAAACTAATTGGGGCCCCTTCATATTGATGATGACTTCCTTGGGCACCTAAATAGGTTGGTTCCACTCCCGGTCCTTTCTCTCAACTATATGTGCAACCACCTTGTGTTTTTTTCTTAATCTTGTAGTAGTTGCTCTTGATCTTGTTCTTGTAGTTGGGCTTGGTATAGATATTGGCGGTCTTGTTGGAGAGGTGGATGATCTTCTTCTTCTTTTTGATCTCCTCTTGACTTGCTTGCATTGGAAGGACTTGTGGCTTTCTTGATGATATTTAAAGCATGTCATAGTGGACCCCTCCATAAGCTTCTTCACCATGATAGTATGGTTATCTTGAGGATGTTGGATATGATTCTTGCCCTTTAATCTTGCCATGTCATTCTTGAGGTTTTTCACTTCTTGTTTGTGATCATCATTTTCTTGTGCAATGAGATTATGAGATTATCACATGTTTCCACAACAACATTCTTGACACATATCTCATTATAAAGGGGTGAGCAAGATAGATCAATTAAATTATCACAAGAAGTGCAAGTATCTACCTTAGGATTGAAATTAAATAGAGATATATTGCTCAAAAGGGGCCTTAGATTGAGATTCAATGCACTCAAATTTTGCCTTAAGCTCTTTATGCTCCTTGTTTAGAAAATTAAATTTACCAATAATTGCTCATAATTAGAAACAAATGTAGCATGAATGTCATTGAGGGCATTGAATTTGTTAAGTTCTTTAGATTGTTTCTTAAAGGCCCTTTGTTGTTCATTGATCAAATGAAGGAGTTCATCATAGGAGGGAGAATTCTCATCGGATTCATCATCACTTACATCACTATATATACATTTGGTCATAAGGCACTTATGTGATGACTTGTGTGATGATGACTTGCATGATGATGACCTTGAGGAAGAGCTTCTCTTGGAGGAGTGGGTAGGGAAGCTCTCATCACTTGAGCTTGAATCTTCATATTCACTCACCCATCTTCTCATGCTTTCAAATGTTTTGGTTGTTCCCCTTATCTCCCTCTTGCTCTTGGTCTTCTTCTCCTTCTTGATGTGATCAGTAGTTTTAACCAAGTCTTTCATGAAGATTCGATGATCAATCTTGGCATTGATCTTCTTGATATTCTTCTTCACTTGAGAGATGAGCTTGGTGACTTTGGGATTCATCTCTTTATCATTTGATGTGCTTTACTCATCATCTTCATTGTTCTCTTCATCTTCATCTCCATCATCTTCGCTTGAGCTTGACTCTTGCTATTGCCTCCTCATCTTCCATTCATGTGTGGGCATGGTGCTTGCTTGCTTGTGAGAGTAAGGTTCTTAGCATCGGATGAGGAAGAGGCTTCCACTAGCATGTTCATGGTCATCTTATAGGTGGTGATCTTGCTAAGCACTTGATTTGAATATAAATATAAAAACGTAAATAAGGTAGAGAGACAAACTCGGTACAAGGGATTTTTATCATGTGGTATCGATGGCATGAATGCCATCCCTAGTCCATGTTGGAGCTCCACCAAGAATATGCTTCCGGTCGGTACCCGGTCATGACTCTTGAGCTACCATGCCACTAAGGCAAGGCCTCAAGTTGAATGAGCCACCAAGCCACCAAGGCAAGGTCTCACCACTAGCCTCTCTTCCGGTCACTTATCGTCATGATCACTTTGGAGCTTGAGCCACCAAGGCAAGAGTCTCTGCGTCCCCGTACACGTGTCTTGCCACTGCCCCACACTAAGTCGGAGGGTCAACAAGCTTAAACCACTAAGGCACAAAATATCAGCGAGTCATTAAGACTTCAAGGTGCTGGCATACCTCTCGGTATAAGCTAGGATCACTACTTGATCTACTCTCTAAGCAGCCATCACCTAGCAACACTCTCTCTAGGCCTATAAGCACTAATCACACACTAATCTTGTGCTTAATTGCCTTGGATGATAAGGATGTCTTCTTAAGTGTGTATGAGCTTCCTCTAGACTCCAACAACATGCCACACCTTCAAATGACTGAGTGGAGAGGTATTTATAGCCTCAAATCTACCACTAGCCATTTTCCTAATGGTTAATAACACCGGATCATCCGATGAGTACAACCTCAGAAACTAGCTGTTGGAACTTCACTCAATGCCTCTGTGAACACCGGACACTCCGGTGTACTTTCAAATCTATCACCGAACCTTCTGGTGAATTATCTTGAGCCATTTGAGCATTTGCAACCTCTTTATGTAAAATACTCCAGTGCATTCATCCTCAAAGCATTGGACCTTCCGGTCGGCTGTTCTTCATTCTTCAACACTTGCAGTCACCTCTGCAATAAATGCTCCAGTGCTATAATACAGTGTGCACAAACCAAGCACCAGACCATCCGATGGGTTGATCTCCAGTCTTCTGCACTTATATTCTTCTCAGCAGGAAATACTCCGATGTTACCCAGTGTAGATCACTGGACTATCCAGTGAGGTCCTCAGCCTTCTCCCCCTTTGTTAGAAATACTTCGGTTAGTTCAATACAAAGAGCACCAAACCATCCAGTGGATTGACCTTTAGTCTTCTGCACTTGCATTCTTCTATGCAGAAAATACTCCTGTGTTACCCAATGCAGATCACCGAACTATCCGGTGAAGTCCTCAGCATTCTCCCCCTTATCAAAAACACTATGGTGGTCTCATGTCCTATTCACTAGACTATCCGATGAGGCTATCAGCCTCTGGAGACAATGCTTCGATGAGTGCAAATTCCTCTGCACCAGACCATCTGGTGAGACAAATCTTATTGGGACTTTTCCAATTCAATCAAACTTTGTCCCAGCTTTGGTGGCTTCTTGATGTATTACATCCATGTGACCTACTAACATATATTCTTGACAAACATGTTAGTCCCAATGACTATATTATCATTAATCATAAAATCACAATCATGGCCTAATAAGATCATTTTCACCACAGCTGGATAGAGCTTTTGCTCACGGCTCCTCACATCGGAAACCTACACAAAAAGGTGGAAACGGGCCACACTAGCCCGCGTAAGGTCGAGGACAGGGCGGCTGCAACGCTGCTAGCACAAAGCATGTCATCCCACAGCCAACCCAACGTCACAAAGCTCCCCACAAGCCTAATCTGCAGAAGAGAAGGAGATCGAGCGAGGAGGGAGTAACACAAGTGCCAAGAGGTCAGGACCGGCAATACACATAGCTGGAGGCCGCCACTACAAAGGCGCCCACCACGGAAACCAGCCAAGGAGGCCGCCACGACGCCAACCGTGCACGCTGGGGGACGTGTCCCGAACACTGCCACCAGCATCCCTAAGCCCCAGGCAGAGGGGCTCGTCGGAACACCCACGCTAGGGCCGCGAACGAGAACCAAAGGACCATGGAACCGGGGAAGCAAGGTGATTTGATGGCGAAGCACACGACGACCTCTGCGCCTAGGCATAGCATGCGGAACACGTTGCACGCGACGCCTCGCCAAGAACGACCAGCCACGCGGTGCTGCTGGGGAGGGGGAGTGATGTGACGAGACGTGGGAGGCCCACCAGCGTGGCTCGGAGGGATGACATTGATAGGAACACCGCAGCTGGCGATGACGACGCTAGTGCGACACAGGGCGACCGGAGGACCACAGAAACAGGTGACCCGACTGACTGAGCAATCCCGTGAGGAGGCTCCTAGGCAAGCGCAGAGATCGCAACCGCACCACCATTGAGGCCATCATGGACAGGAACCACCGAGAGGCAGGAGCACTGGAGGACCTGCCGGCACACGCCTGCACTGTCGCACCGCCAAACCATTGGGCAACCGGACCGTCGTGCCATTGCTCCACCGGACGGGCCATCGACCACCGCGCTGCGCCTCATGGGGCCTTACCATGCCCCTATGCACCCCGTCTCTGCTACCTCTCCTCAGTGTCGATGCGCCACCAACCGCCGCGCCATGCCTCTACGCAGATGTGCCTCTCGGCCGCCTCGCTTGGGAGGCTTGGGAATGAGGCGAGGGAGAGGCTGTGTAGAAGCTTCAGCAGCCACGCATCCATCATGGGATCCAATCAGCACAGCGGGTCAAAGAGTCACAGCGACAAATCGGGACGGATCTTGGCGGTAGCAGGGCTCGTGCAGAAGGGGGCTCCTAGGCGCAAGAGCAAGGTGGAACCTCAGCGGGCGGGCTGCTAGGATGCCCGATCCGGTCAGGCCGCGGTGGAACCGGTGATGGCACCACCAGTCCAGACCGCACCACCCGACGGAGAAACCACCAATAGGGAAGGAGAAAGGAGAAGGAGAAAGGAGGGGAGAGAGACGAAGGAGGGAGGTCGCCGCCGCCAGAGCAGCGCGCCGAAGGCGGGGGCAGTCCGGCGGGATGCGGGGGGCCTAGGCGGTGAGGGTTTGTGTCGCCCCGAGTCGTCCCCACGCAAAGCCCTTATGCAGAACTTGAGCAAAACATGTGCGTACCTTTTACAACAAATAGTATCGATTTGTTAACTTTTGAGCAGCTTTTACCCGCCACATTCCACACAACTTGACATCAAACACTCTGGAGAAACTTAAAAAAAAACACCTTGGAAAAAAGCATATCAATCATGAACCCTAGTCGGCTAATTGAATCCAATATATATATATATATATATATATATATATATATATATATATATATATAGGACACCTATTCTATACTCCTAGGAGTATGTACTCCCACATGCAATATACCACCTAAACAAACACTTTATACTCTTTTATCATTTTTAGTATACTCTAATACTAATTCTAAGATACTCCAATATGAGTTGTATGAAAAAAAATTCAATGTTAGCCTTTCATTTTTGCTATATACTCTTTTTTATACATAAAAGAAGTATATACGCAAATTATGATAAAAATCATGGAATTTCATAAAAATTTTCGTGGGATTTGTATTGTAGTATCTTATAATTACTAATGAAGTATATTTAAAGTGATAAAGAAGTATAACACACGTGTAAAAGTGGTATATGAGAGGTGGGAGTACATACACCCAGGAGTACATACTAGTTTTCCTATATATATATATATATATATATATATATATATATATATATATATCATTCGTAGCAGTGAAATGTACGAGTAGGTGAAAGTGGGGGTTAGTATGGATTGTTGGATATTTGATCCAAAGGTTTAGGATATGTGACTCAAGGATTTGAAAATTTTACGTCACCTTTAAAACTAGGTACAAACCATGTGAACACCTGCTAATGCTATAACCCTTGAAATCACCGTACGGTAGCAGCTCATTCGCCCACAATACAGTATGGCAGTCTACGAGTACTTCACAGTTCGCTAAGATGGCAAGAGAAGATAAGCCGGGACACAGTCCAAGCAAGCATGGTTGGCAGACAAGCACGTAGCGACGAATGCAGTCTTGTTCTGCGGCGAGGGTGGGCACGGCACATGCGGTGCCGGGGCCGAGCGACGAGCCTAGGGACGTGCGTTACACGAGGAAACAGGGATCGCATGGGTAGGAACAAAGCGGAAAACGACGACCCACAGTTCCATCCTGCCATCTCCTTCCCTTCCCTTCCCTTCCCGATCACGCGACGCTGGAACGTTTAGGCAGGGCGCCCGTACGTCCACCTCAGATAGACACATGCATCACTCTCTCAACTGTGTAGTATGCATGTGTCCCGGCTCCCTAGACTGGATCCGTCCACTGCAGTGCCACGTCCATCTGCTATTTTGCTTACTGATGATTTCCAATCCAAGCCCATCTGACCGACGATGGCCATACATACATGCATACATTGTTTTTTACGTAACCGCATGCTTTTACCGAATATAATGTGATCAGGTCTTGGTTACTTCGTTTCTGTATCTTGATATTTAGGTATATTCATGTCTTGTCCAATACATGTATGGAATATGTCTGGGTGTTTTTTAGGGCAAAATATATCGGTGTTGTTCCGCGATAATCGTTACAGAGACTTCCAGTGTAGACACATGGGTCCATCGCCGTTAGCCTCTAGATCATCCAGATCAGTAGTGTATTAGGACTCTCTTAGCCACACGTTCATGATGCGCTGCCACTGCCAATACTGCAGGCTAGGGTACGCAAAACGATCACCAAAAAGCCTAAAAAGCAGCGATTAGGCTGCAAAACGACGATACCTATCCTCTTCCCCGATCCCTCCTTTACTAGCCTCTGACCCCCAAAACTAATGATACATAATTAACGCCATCATTCGTCGCCGTACTCTCCTAATGATACCGTATACCAAATAATTAGCAAACTGACGGTAACCACCTTTTCGTGCTGTGATGGAGACCTGAGGGTATGATTTCACCTATTAGCTAGGGTTGAAATTCTGATATCCACAATTTACTACATGTAAATATTTTCAATAATATTATATCACTACATGAAAAACAGACAAAGTAGATATTAAAAGTGATGGATCAGAGTTGTGACATGTCACTTTTGATATCAGTCATTGGTGACGGATGAAAACTTGACCCGTTACTAATAACAACTCATCACTCACGAGTCATCGTAAGCGAGTCATTAGTGATAGGTAAGTTTTGACCCGTCACCAATGATTAACTCATCAGTGACGGGTCTCCTAGACCAATCATAAGTGACGGATCATAACTTGACCTGTCATTAATGACTTTATTCATAAATACAGAAAATGCTCCAAATATTTAAAAAATATTATTTTTATTTTATTTTTCTCACTTTAGAAGTACTAGAATATGAACTATTGTACATTTTCTCTCAAGTTTGATGTAAGGAGTGGTGGCTATGGACACAAACGCGTGTTCCGAAAACGGTGCAGAAACTTTCGAAGACGAGAACTCAATCTTCCAAGCCATTTTTGGCCTTGAAAAATTCACCGAACCCAATAAAGTTGAGGAGAAACAGATGTAACTTTTTCTGTAAATGTCCGTGGAGTAAAAAAAAACCGTCGAAATCGGAGTCCGTATGTAAAAGTTATGGCCGTTTAACCGAAGGCACTACGAGTCAACTAGTTTTATGTGTATTGTAAAATTAACATTAATGACGGATCAAAACTGTAACCCATCACTTATTACAAGTTGTGACCCGTCACTTATTACAGTTGTGACCCGTCACTTAAGATCTTCGGCAAAATAGTTAAAATGATCTTTTATCCGACTCTCTTCAGGACGCACGCTAGGTTGAGATGGTTAGGCAGCTACGCATGCAAGGGGCCGTCACGAGTTCTATTCCCACGGAACGCGCATTCTGAAAACAACTTGAAAAATAGGTAGAGACTCATGGCGAGTAGTGGTAGGCTTGAGTTGGGTTGGCTCAGGTAAAAAATATATTTTTTACTTTTTTTGGTGTCCAAAAAGCGCGAAAAACGTATATCAATCATAAGTGATGGGTCACAAACAAGTCATAAGTGACGTCACCTATGACCTTAATAAGTGACAGTTCAAATTTTGACCCGTCACCTATTATATATCATCAGTGATACGTTCAGGGTGACGGGTGTGATACGTTCAGGGTGACGGGTGCGAGACCCGTCACCTATGATAATTATGACCTGTCACCCTTGTCCATTTTTCATGTAGTGTATGTAGACGTATGATAAGAGTGCACTCATGGATATGTAAGTATGGTGTGTATGCGTGTCCGCCTAGTAATCGAAAAAATAGCAAACAGACAGCCCATGCAAGTTTTCATCGCAATTTGACATGGCTAAATACTGGTTGTGCATGCTAAAGGCAATCCGTCCGCAGACCCCTATTAGGAAATTACTTGATTATGAGTTTTTCTAGTCAGACTATCCTACCCAATTAAGCAACCACAGTGCAGGAGCGTGTCCACGGCCAATTAGTTGCTAATGCCCATCCGCCCGCACCTCCCCTAATTAGGAAAGTCCTTAATTAGTTGCTTTCCTAATGCTTTACTCCGCAAGGCAACCGCACACAACCTTCCTCCATTTGAATCAAAACGAAAAGCATATCAATACAAATTTTGTAACCAGAAGAAACAAATCGGTACAATCTTAGAAGCAAGTTGCAGATGCTCCTACCAACACCCAAATCGACATTCTCAGTGGGGATTTAGCTTCTCATCGCCTAAATCAATGGGACCAAGCTCCTCAACATCATCATCAAAATTAGACTCCACGCCATCCAAATAGAGCAAATCGAGCTCCTCGTTGCTGGGGACGAGCTCCTCATCGTCGGGGATGAGCGGCCAGCATCGAATGCCCAATCCTCAACCTAGGAAGAGAGAGATCGAACTCCATCGGTGATGAGAATCACCATATCATGTACATATTCAAAACGAAAAGCACATTAATACAAAGTTTGAAAGTAAATTGCTATGACCAGAGAAGCAAATCAATACAACCGTATCGCCAACCGTATCACAAAAACATAAGAAAATCAAACAAATTAGTAAGCAAAAATACAATTATGTGCAAGCAAATCAATTGTTCCGGCTAAGAAACAAAAGACAGCTCAGACTTAGGAATGGAAAAAACCAAATCAGCAGAACATTTTCACGCAAATTATGTGATTTTGAGAAGCAAAATTTGGGTACCTACAAATAATATTGAAAAGGCAATTTGATGCATTAGCTAGATAAAATTGAAGCAATTTCGTACCTCTGAAAAGTTATTCCTAGGCATATTTATATAATCTTGAAAGCAAATTGCTACAAAATGGCGATGTGGGAAACAAGACCCCAGAGCGTGGGCCACCATTACACCAGATTTGAAGTGGCTTTCCACCTCCTAGGCGATAAGGGTGGCAGATCCTACCTCCGTTCGGACGATGACGAAGATGAGCCGTGGCATGTGTGTCATTGCACATCCCGATGATGTTGTTGCACACTGAGAAGGAACCCAGCATGGGCATCCTCTAGCTACAGCCCGATCTCCATGACCTCCACGAGGCTCTCTCGCCTAAGCAGGTTGGATTGGTGCTCGTACAGCCCCACAAAGCCACCAACCGTTCAGACGGCACATAGCGTGGTTGGCACGACCATGCCTGTCACCTCCTGTAGGCGCTTGATGCCCGTGGTGCAGCCCATGCCATAGAAGAGCAGCATGTCCTGTGGCCTGGCTCCCTCTTGCTAGGAGGCCAACAACGATAGCTCACCACTAGAGAGCAGATATAGAGGTGTCGGGGTGGAAGACATGAAGGGAGTAGCAGTCGAGCAGCGGACCCTCCTGCTATGGCGCCAGTAGTGGGAGCTCACCGTCGGTGAGCAGACGAGCGACGATGTTGTGTTGGATGGGAAAGGGGATTTGGGCGGAGGGGATAAGGTGAGGGGGAGAACACCAGAGAGCAGATCTAGAGACGTCGGGGTGGAAGACATGGAGGGAGTAGCAGTTGAGCAGCGGGCCCTCTTGCTACGGCGCCAGCAGTGGGAGCTCAGCGTCGGTGAGCAAATGAGTTGCTATACAATGTTAGTTGGAAAAGGGGATCTGGGCATAGGGGATAAGGCGAGGAGGATAAGGTTGAGACTTGTGAGCAAGTTAGGCGGGCACCGTTGCAGGTTGATGGATGCATAGCAAACGGCAGATACGACCGTGCGTGCATGCGCATGAAAAAAGTGTTTACCTATATTTAGTATCTCACAATAATTCCACATCATTATTTACAACAGGGCGCCCACCTCGGTGCTACCCATAACGGTCCAAGAATTTGACATAGGGATGGCAATCGGTATGGGGTACGAGTAGTGCTCAACCATACGCGTACTAGTCGGTTTTTACTCACCTGTGGGTATACCCATGAACACCCACGAGTGAAGAGCTGATCCCAAACCCGTTACCCACGGCTATACCCATTTACCCATGGTGTGGCGTGGCGATGTGGCATGACAGGGCGGCTTGACGGCGGTGGTAGCGAGAGAGGGTGGTGGGGTGGGGCGGGGTGACACGGCGAGGTGGCGCGGGGAGGCACGGGGCGACAACGGTGAGACGGGGTGGGCCAGGGTGGTGTGACGTGGGGTGGCAGTGGCAAGATGGGGGCGACGACGGCATGATGAGGTGAGCCAGATCGGGGTATTTATATGATATAGAATTTTAGGTTTAAATGTGAGATATTTATATGACAAGTATACAGTTTCACAGATATAAGTATGCTTATTAATACACGTATATATTTATCTATCGGATAACATTTTTTACATTTAAATATACCTATAGGTACTATTTGCTACCCATATTTTACTCTATTCACATATTTAGCAGAAGATAAACCGGAAATCAAAATAAATTGCCATCCCAGTCTGACACCCGTACTTGCAACTACGTACCGGACACAGGAAAGCAACCAAAGCGCGCGTCCCATCGATCGTGTACACTTCACTTCACCCGCCGCGCGCCATCCTCTCCACGGCTCGCCACAGGCGCCGCGTCTCCGCCAGTGCGTCCAGCGCGGGCAGCTCGGCGCGGCAGCACGGGCAGGTGTTGCGCCGCGCGAGCCACCGAAGCACGCAGTGCCAATGGAACCGGTGCCCGCACGGCCTTAGCGCGCACACGCCGCGCGGCCCGGGCGCCATCTCCTCCCGGCAGATCGCGCACGGCGCCCCGTTCCCCGCTGCGGGGGGCAGCGTCATCACGGCCGCGTACGACGCGCCTCCGCTCCCATCGCCGTCCTTTCCCACGCCCAGCTCTCGGTCCTCCGACACGACGTCCGCAAAGCGGCGGCACTTGGCGGCCGCATCGACGTAGGGGGCGAGCGCGGCCCAGGGCGTGGCGCCGAGGCCGGAGACGGAGAGCGCGGACGCCACCACGTCGTCCACGATCACCGCGCGCCAGTCCACGGGGGAAGGCGAGGAGGCGGCGGTCGCCGGGGAGTAGGAGTCGCATATGGCGAGGAGGAGGAGCGCGGCGTCGAGATCGGGCGGCGGGATGAGGTGGTGGGTGGAACCGCCGTAGTCGTCGGGGCAGAGCGCCGGGAGGAGCAGGAGGAGGGAACGGAGGAGAACGCGGCCGAGCAGCTTGGCCTTGGCGGGGAGCGGCATGGAGCGGAGCCGCGCGAGTGCGCGGGCGAAGTGCTGCGGGGAGAGGAGGAGGAACGCGAGGCGGCACCGCAGCCGGCGCGCGTCAGCGGTCAGCGCCCGCGCGAGGGAGGGGAGCTGCGCGGCCGGGACGGTGAGGAGCGCGACCATCAGGGTTTCCGACGACGACGGCGTCGGCGACTGGCCATTGCTGTTTCTGGCCTCCATGTCGGGATCGGAGTGAGCTGGAGCTGAGTGGAGTGGACAGTGGAATGAGACGGTGGGCAATGCTACTCTTTTTGCATGGTGCCAGTATTTATGCTGGGATTGTGGAGGGCAATGGAGTGCGTCTCGGATCTTGTGTAAAGCTAGCTGGACTCTAGTCCAAATACTGGGAGTGAGAGCTGATCACCGGCGATGTGGGACAATCGGGGTTCGCCAGCAAATTCTGTAGGATCATCTTTCTAAAGACTTTCTCTCTATGTATGATATGTGTTATTTTCTTTTTTTTTTCTTACACAGATCAGCTATTGGATTAGAAATGAAATATGATATGGATCATGATTTTACGGATGTCTTTTTATAAAAGGTCATATAAAATTTTCTTCCCGCCTGCCGTGGATCCCGAGATGGATCGGCTTCAGGTTGTACAGCTACGGGCTACTGCGGTAGCGCGTATTTCTTCGATCAGCATGTTCATGACTACGAGCCTACGAAGTGCGACGTTTGATTGACTGCGCTCGAGCTGGAGAGGTTGCGAAATGCCAACTTGACGGGTCAATTAGTTATGAGCTTGTGATCATTTTGCGGTTGTTTGTTGTGGATAGTTGTAGCATACGGATTTAGATCATCTCTTCATCGCCCACAGGATTCATGCACCCAGGGTGCATTTGGATGCCTGGTATGGTTTAGCCTTGGATGCAGGAATTTAGTTGTCTGCTCGCAGGATGCAAAAGGAGTCTTTTAGCCAAGCTTGAGCAGATACAATGATTTTGGTCATTTATCAGCCAAGCTTGCTGGATGCGTCTAACTAATGATATTATTAGTATTAGATTAGTGTGTACAAAGTGGTATTAGTATTTTTCAAAGTTGATTAAGGCTTAATTAGGTAAACTAATGGCTATTAGAATATAGTTGTGCCAAATAAACATCATAGTAATATTTGTTTTTTAAATTTTATCTCACACAACATGTCGAGTAACCAAATAAATAACCTTATATGTACCCAGCTTAACTCGAATGAGCTCAGCTCACACTGATATAGGTTCAGACTAGAGTCATACTTACAACCAAATAGATCCTTAGCATCTTTATTGGATCAATCCACCTTACGCAGCCCCAGGCCACGCTGACCCATGCTCCCACTGTATAGAGACTAGAAAATACCACAAACAGTACCAAATATATATTCTAATACTAATAGCACCTGGAAATGAAGAGCTCAGGGCGCTCCGTGCCCCTCTACGCTTATCAGTGTTGGCCACGTGCGTCCGCTTGCCTGATCGTGTGCTTACTGTATTTGGTTCTTTATGTTGACTCCTTTGGAATTTTTATATATTTTTAAATATTTACAAAACTACTCATCCGTTTAAAAAATAGCAAATATAATCTACCATCACCTGTTGGAAGGATGATAAAAAGGTATATATAGCGAACATGTCCTTAGAAAGATTGTAGAGGAATATTTTAGGGCATGTATATAATTTTGGTAATTAATGACAATATAGTTAATAAGACTAACATGTTTGTCAATTATATATTTTAGTATGGCTCATGGATGTAACAAAAGAGAACTCATTGAAGACAGAACAAAGAGAAGAATGAATTGGATTTGTTTCATAAATTCTAATATGATCAAATGGGATAGATTTATGTATAATAATGTAGAGCTCTTCACAAGCTTTCTATAGAGCCTAAGATCATCAAAATCGGAGTTCAAAGCGAAAAAATTATGCTCAAAATACATAACGTTGTTCTACTGAAAATTGTTTAACCGGATAATCCGGTGCTCACATCAAAATTAGTCTAGTATTACACCAGATAATCCGATGAGAATAATAAAAAACAGTTTGGTGTTCACAGAAAGTTTGGAGCAGAGTCTTTTGTCTCATCGGATGATCTGGTATTCACAAAATGAACACACCAGACTAATTTTTGTAGAGAGTTCCAAAATGAATATATGCACATAGGATAATCCGGTGTATTTGTCCGGTGTTCGGTGAGTCATCATAGGATAATCTAGTGCTCACGAGTTTGAGTGGGTTCCAACGGCTAGTTTCTTCTGTTGTACTCATCAGATGATCTGGTGCTTGTACTAGTGTTATCACCAGATCATTCGGTGTTTACAGTTTTTCTGAGCCATTGGGGCAATTGCTAATTAGCGGGTTTGAGGCTATAAATACCTCTCCACTCAGTCGTTTAAAGGTGTGGTTGTCCAGAGAAGTTCATAAACACTTTAGAAGACATCCAAGCCACTATAGTGCGTAAAGTGACCATCCGAAACAATTAAGCATAAGTTTAGAGAATGATTAGTGCTTATAGGTCTAGAGAGAGTTGTAGCTAGGTGCTGCAGTTTTGAGAGGGGATCAAGGAGTGATCCTAGCTGTGTACTGAGAGGTACACCGGCGTCTTAGAGTCTTGGTGACTCGCCGGCACCTTGTTGACCCTCCGACTTAGTGTGGAGCGACAACAAGACATATGTACGGGGACGCGGAGATACTTGCCTTATGGCTCAAGCTCCGAAATGATGGTGGTAGCAAGTGACAGGAAGAGAGGCTTATGATGAGACCTTACCTTAGTGGCTTAGTGGTTCATCTGGCTTGAGGCCTTAGTGGCTCAAGGGCCGTGACCGGGTGCCGACTGGAAGCATATCCTTTGTGGAGTTGTAACATGGACTAGGGGTGATATTCATGCTATCGATACCATGAGGTAAAAATCTCTTGTACCGAGTTTGCTTTCACTACCTTATTTATGCTTTCACATTTACATTCTTGCAATTTACCTTCCTAAATAGGTTACAATCTATTGTAAATGGTAGAGTAGACACACTAGATAAACCTAGAGCACATTAAGAAAGAAATTGATATAGGTTTATCTTGTGTAATTTTTGGAGCTAGTTTAGTTTTTAAGTATCCTAATTCACCCTCTTCTTAGGACGTCACCAATCCCTACAAGTGGTAATAGAGCTAGGGCTCTCATTGGCTCTACAATTGGTTTTAGAGTCTCACACCTTTCACAAAGTTTAGCAAATTCTAGTGGCATTTGACCCTTAGTCTCATTGTGATCGGTTTAGGCTTCACCACCTAAAGAGTTGATAGTCTCTATCATCTATGACAATAATGACATCAAGAAGATGATTCCAAGTCAAGTGTTCAGTAAGATCACCGCCCATAAGATGACAATGAACATAGGGGTAGAAGCTTCTTCCTTATCCAACACCAAGAACCTTGCTCTCATAAGCAAGCAAGCTCAATGCCAACACATGAAGGGAAGGATGAGGAGACAAGAGTAAGAGTCAAGCTCAAGCTAAGATGATGGTCATTAAGATGAAGAGAGCTAGTGAAGAGGATGATCAAAGCACATCAAGTGATGAAGAAATTGATCCTAAGATGGTCAAGCTCTTCTCAAAGTTAGAGAAGAACATGAAGAAGATCAATACCAAGGTTGATCATCCTATCTCCATTGAAGACTTGGTCAATATAAATGATCACATCAAGAAGGAGAAAAAGATCAAGATCAAGAAGAGGGAGACAAGGGGAAGAGTTGTAGGGATCGGTGACGTCCTAAGAGGGGAGTGGGGTGAATTTCTATCTACTGTGCTCTAGGTTTATCTAGTGTATCTACTCTACCGATCAAAGCGCTTGCAACCTATCAAAGAATGTAAATTGCAAGTAAGTAAATGCGAAAACGTAAATGAGGTAGAGAGAGCAAACTTAGCACAAGAATTTTTTCCCATGGTATCGATGGCATGAATGCCACCCCTAGTCCACGTTGGAGCTCCACAAAGAATATGCTCCCGGTCGGCACCCGATCACGGCTCTTGAGCCACCAATTCACAAAGACAAGGCCTCCACCCAGATGAGCCACCAAGACAAGGTCTCACAACTAGCATCTCTTCCAGTTCCTTGCCGCTGTGATCGCTTCGGAGCTTGAGCCACTAAGGTAAGGGTCTTCGCGCCCCCGTACACACTTCTCGTCACCGCTCCACACCAAGTCGAAGGATCAACAAGGTTGAGCAACTCCGGCTCAAGTTGCCGGCAAGTCACCAAGACTCCAAGGCGTCGGTGTACCAAGAGGTACAAGCTTGGATCACTCTTTGATCCACTGTCTAGGCATCAATCACCTAGCAACACACTCTCTAGGCCTATATGTACTAATCACTCTAATCTTGTGCTTAATTACCTTGGATGATCACTTTAAGCACTTTGGTGGCTTGGATGTCTTCTCAGGTGTATATAAACTTCTCTAGACTCCACCTGCACACCACACCATCAAATGACTGGGTGGAGGGGTATTTATAGCCTCAAACCCGTACACTAGCCATTAACCCAACGGCTCTAAAAAGTTGTAACACCAGATGATCCCGTGAAAATAGTAGTACTAACACCGGATCATCCAGTGAGTACACTCTCACAAACTCTTCATTGGAACCCCACTCATGCCACTGTGAACATCGGACACTCCAGTGTAAACTTCTTCTTCATCACCAGTTTATGGTGAGTTATATGAGCCATCTGAACCTGTGCATCTCCTCTGCACAAGTTGCTCCAGTGAAACCTCCAGTGTGCACATCTTCATCACTGGACTATCCGGTGGGTTGTCTTCGGCCAATGGACCCAGTGCAACACTCTCTGGAAATATTACTCTGGTGAAATGATCTTCAGAGCACCGACCTTCCGGTGAGGTCACTGCATTCTCCCATTTTTCAACAATGCTCCGATGCTTGCCTCCGGTTTGTTCAAATCAATAACCAGACTATCTGGTGGGGTCTTATGCTTCTTCTTCCTCTTTGCACTATTTATTGTCCGGTGTGTGCACTCCCATAGCATCGGACCATCCGGCGTAGCACTTGTATCCATTTTGCACACATGTCACTAAGAAATACTCCGGTGTTTAGCAAACACTTAGCACTAGACCTTCCGGTGAGGTCAAATGCTTCTAAACACAATGCTCCGGTATGTTCATCTATGTGAACACTGGACCATCCGGTAAGTTCATTTTTCTTGGGACCTTTTCCAATTCAACCAAACTTTATCCCGACTTTGGTGGCTTCTTCATGTATTGCATCCATGAAACCTACTAACATATATTCTTGGCAAAAATGTTAGTCCCATTGACTATGTTGTCATTAATCACCAAAATCACAAATGTGGCCTAATAGGTCATTTCTCCATTGTCACTATCTCCCTTTGTTGTGGCTCCCCCTTTCTCCATTGCCACTATCTCTCTTGATCGACTTATGTAAGAGCTTCTCTTTTGTCGATCTAGGCACCTTGTGTTGCTTCTAGCATCTTCTTCTTCTCTCCCTTTATCAACTTCAGCATTCGTAGACCATCTTGCTTGTTGCTACAATCTCCCTTTCCTTGTTACTTGCTTCTTTCTTTTGTCATCCAAATTCTCCCTCTTTGTCAACAATCCCCAAAAAGGACTATATGCACATGTTGAACTGAAAGAGAAAAATATTAGAGCACATGGGAAAGAGCTTCACAAATCATGATCCAATTGAAAGTATACCAATTGAATGGATAACACTATAAATGAATACTATCAATTGTAGGGTATGAAATCAATTGCAAGCTATGAAAGCACATTGATCATAATTTATGGAACTCACATAATATAGTCTAAACTCCCACTATATGTGTGCATACATGTGATGAGAATAAAATATATGCACAACCAAACAATATGTCAAGATAGGAAGTTTAAGCTATATTATGCATGAAGTTAGCTTAAATGAACAAAGATTTGACAATGATATCAATTGAAGCGTTTGAGCATCGCATACCTCCGGGGACATGTTGATTGCTCCATGAGACTACAAAAGATGTCACAAGCAACACATGTTAGTCTCAAAATCACAACCTATAAGATATATTTCCCCTAAATGTGTGCATACAAGTGTTGAATACTTGTGAGATATATGCACTTATTATTGATAACAATGGGGATTTATCCTATACATTGGATCATGGCATACAAAAGATATAAAATGTAAAACTAGTGCTATGTAAGAAACCTACAACTAATAAACCATATAGGTTACTCATGGATTAGAGTGAAACACAAGCAACCTACCATATGAAAATCTACACTAGGCATTGAAATATATTGAAATAAGCATATGCAAACCTAGTCAAGGTACATGAGCTATATCGAATGAAAGGATTTTGCAACTAGCTTCGTTACCCCTTTTACCTTTGGATGGGAATTTGGGTATATGATGTTCATGATCTTCATCAATGCACCCAATCTTGTACACTTGGCTTCTTTGCTTGAACTTTTACTTCATCTCGTGAGCCAAATCTCCAAATCCCCCAAGTCACTTCGGGCTTCAAGTCTTCTTTAGAACCCAAACCGATTGGGGCCCCTTCATGTTGATGATGACTTCCTTGGCACCCAAATGGGTTGGTTCCACTTCTGATTCTTTCTCCCAACCATATATGCAACCACCTTGCCATTGTTCTTCTTCTTAAGCTTGTAGTGATTGTTCTTGGTTTTGACCTTGTAGTTGGGCTTGGTGTAGAGGTTGGAGATCTTGTTGGGGAGGTTCGTCATCTTCTTCTTCTCTTTGGTCTCCTTCTTCACTTCCTTGCATTGGAAGGACTTGTGGCCTTCTTGATGGCATTTGAAGCATGTCATGGTTGACCCCTTCGCAAGCTTCTTCACCATAAAAGTACAGTTATCTTGAGGCGGTTGGACATGTCCTTTGCCCTTTAATCTCGCCAAATCTTCCTTGAGCTTCTCCAATTCTTGCTTGGGCTCATCATTCTCTTGTGCAATGAGTTCATTAGATTATTCTACAACAACATTCTAAACACAAATCTCATTGCAAAGGGGTGAGCTAGATAAAACATATAAATCATCACAAGAAGTGAAAGTATCTACCTTATGATTGTAATTAAAAAGAAAAGTAGATTGCTTCAAAGGGACATTAGTTTGAGATTCAATGCACTCAAATTTGGCCTTAAGCTCTTCATGCTCCTTGTTTAGCAAATTGATTTTTCACAATAATTGTTCATAATTAGAAATAAAGATAGCATAAATGTCATTAAGTGCATTGAATTTCTTAAACTTTTTAGATTATTTCTTAAGGGCCCTTTGTTGCCCATTGATCAAATAAAGGAGTTCATTGTAGAAGAGAGAATCCTCATTGGATTCATCATCACTTACATCGCTATCCATACATTTGGCCATATGGTACTTGTGAGATGGCTTGCGAGACGACTTGTGTGATGATGACCTTGAGGAAGAGCTTCTCTTGGACGAGTGGATGGTGAGGCTTTCATCGCTTGAGCTTGAATCTTCATCATCACTCACTCATCTCCCTACGCTTGCGAATTA
This sequence comes from Phragmites australis, assembly GCF_958298935.1. NCBI lineage: Eukaryota > Viridiplantae > Streptophyta > Magnoliopsida > Poales > Poaceae > Phragmites > Phragmites australis. The sequence continues at coordinate 24,487,508 of NC_084929.1, forward strand.
TTTGGCTCTTCTCCTTGTCTTCCTCTTATTCTTGATCTTTTTCTTCTCCTTCTTGATATGATCAAATGTTTTGACCCAGTCCTGAATGGAGATTTAATGATAAACCTTGGCATTGATCCTCTTCGTGTTCTTCTCCAATTTTTAGAAGATCTTAGCTATCTTGGGATCAATTCCTTCATCACTTGATGTTCTTTGATTATCCTCTTCATCACTCTCTTCATCTTCATCTTCATCTCCATCATCTTCACTTGAGCTTGACTCTTGTTCTTATCTCCTCATCCTTGCCTTCATGTGTTGGCACTGAGCTTTCTTGCTTGTGAGAGCAAGGTTCTTGGTGTCAGATGAGGTAGGAAATTCCACCTCCATGTTCATAGTCATCTCATGGGCGGTGATCTTGTCCAGCACTTGACTTGAAGTCATCTTCTTGATGTCGTTGTTGTCATAGATGATGGAGACGATCAACTTGTACTTTGGAAGAAGAGCTTGAAGTATTCTTCTCACCACTTGATCATCTTCAATTGGCATCAAACCTAACCTATTGATCTCATTAACAAGAATATTCAAACAAGAATACATATCATTAGCACTTTCATGGAGTAGTTGCTTGATGCCATTAAGCTTAGTAACAAGCAAATGATATTTCTAATTGCACGCACCCTTTGTGCCTTTATGTATTTTAATGAGACTAGTCTAAATATCATGTGCATTGGTGAGAGAATAAACACGATTAAATACATCAACACATATAGATGATAAAAGTATACTCTTTGCCAATGCATCTAACCCTCAGGCTTGCAAATAACAAGTCATTAGAATTTTCCACCAGGGGAAGTTTGTGCTATCGAAAAGTGCAGCACTATAGGAATTCATCCCAACTCCGGGTGTCACAACTCTTGTAAGTTAAGCCTATCAAGAGTATGAGGCTCTGATACCACTTGTAGGGATCGGTGATGTCCTAAGAGGGGGATGAATTAGGACACATAGAACTATTTCGGCTCTAAAAATAACACAAGATAAACCTATATCAATTTCTATCTAAATGTGTTCTAGGTTTTATCTATTGTGTCTACTCTACCGATCAAAGCGCTTGTAACCTATCTAAGAAGGTAAATTGCAAGTAGGTAAATACGGAAATGTAAATGAGGTAGAGAGAGCAAACTCGGCACAAGAATTTTTTCTGTGGTATCGATGGTATGAACGTCACCCCTAGTCCATGTTGAAGCTCTACAAAGGATATGCTCTCGGTCGGCACCCAGTCATGGCTCTTGAGCCACCAAGTCACAAAGGCAAGACCTCCACCCGGATGAGGCACGAAGGTACCAAGGTAAGGTCTCACCACTAGCCTCTCTTTTGGTTCCTTGCTGCCGTGATGACTTCAGAGCTTGAGCCACCAAGGCAAGGGTCTCCGCGTCCCCGTTCACGCTTCTCGTCGCCGCTCCACACCAAGTCGAAGGGTCAACAAGCTTGGGCAACTCCGACTCAAGCTGGCGTACCGAGAGGTACAAGCTTGGATCACTCCTTGATCCACTCTCTAGGCAGCAATCACCTAGCAACACACTCTCTAAGCCTATAAGCACTAATCACTCTCTAATCTTGGGCTTAATTGTCTTGGATGATCACTTTAAGCACTTTTGTGGCTTGGATGTCTTCTCAGGTGTATATGAACTTCTTTAGACCACCATCAAATGATTGAGTGGAGGAGTATTTATAGCCTCAAACCTGCGCACTAGCCGTTAATCCAATGGCTCTGCAAAGCTGTTAACACTGGATGATCCGGTGAGAACAGTAGTACTAACACCGGATCATCTGGTGAGTACACTCTCACAAACTAGCTATTGGAACATCACTCAAGCCACTGTGAACACTGGACACTCCGGTGTAAACTTCTTCTTTATCACTGGACTTTACGGTGATTTTTCTGAGCCATTCGAGCCTCTGGATCTCCTCTGCACAAATTGCTCCGGTGAAACCTCCGGTGTGCACATCTTCATCACCAGACTATTCGGTGGGTTGTCTTCAGCCAACCAACCCAATGCGACACTCTCTGGAAATATTACTCCTGTGAGATGATCTTCAAAACACCAGACATTTCGGTGAGGTCACTGCATTCTCCCCTTTTTCAGCAATGCTCTGGTGCTTGCTTCCGGTGTGTTCAAATCATTCACCAGACTATCCGGTGGAGTCTTTTGCTTCTTCTTCTTCTTCTTTGCACTATTCATTGTCCGGTGTGTGCACTTCCATAGCATCAGACCATCCAGCGTAGCACTTGTGTCAATTTTGCACATGTGTCACTAAGAAATACTCTGGTGTCTAGCAAACACTTGGCACCGGATCTTCTGGTGAGGTCAAATGCCTCTGGACACAATGCTCTGGTGTGTTCATCTATGTGAACACGGGACTATCCGGTGAGTTCATTTCTCCTGGAACTTTTTCCAATTCAACCAAACTTTGTTCCAGCTTCGGTGGCTTCTTCATGTATTGCATCTATGAGACCTACTAACATATATTCTTGGACAACATGTTAGTCCCATTGACTATATTGTCATCAATCACCAAAATCACAAACATGGCCTAGTAGTGCTATTTTCCCTACAAGAGCCAAGGCACTCACAAGCATAGGGAGATGGGTGAGCGACGATGAAGAGACAAGCTTAAGTGATGAAAACTTCACCATCCTCCCCTCCAATAAAAGCTCTTTCTCAAGGTCGCCATCACACAAGTCATCGTGCAAGTCATCTCACAAGTGTCTTATGGCCAAAGGTATGGATAGCGATGTAAGTGATGATGAATCCGATGAGGATTGTCCTTCCTATGATGAACTTCTTCATTTGATCAATGAGCAACAAAGTGCTCATAAGAAACAATCTAAAGACCTTAAGAAATTCAATGCACTTAATAATATTCATGCTACCTTTGTTTCTAATTATGAACAATTATTGTGCAAATTCAATTTGCTAAACAAGGAGCATGAAGAGATTAAAGCTAAATTTGAGTGCATTGAATCTCAAACTAAGATCTCTTTGAAGCAATCTACCTCTCTATTTAATTACAATCATAAGGTAGATGCTTCCACTTCTTGTGATTATCTAATTCCTTTATCTAGCTCACCCCTTTGCAATAAGATTTGTGTTGAGAATGTTGTTATAGAATCATCTAACAACCTTATTGCATAAGAGAATGATGAACTTAAGCAAGAAGTAGACAAGCTCAAGAAGGACTTGGCAAGACTAAAGGGCAAGAATCATGTCCAACCTCCTCAAGATATCCGTGCAATCATGGTGAAGAAGCTTGCAGAGGGGTCCACTGTGAGATGCTTCAAATACCATCAAGAAGGCCATAAGTCATTCCAATGCAAGCAAGCTAAGAAGGAGACCAAGGAGAAGAAGAAGATGGCGAACCTCTCCAACAAGACCTTCAACCTCTACACCAAGCTCAACTACAAGATCAAGACCAAGAGCAACCACTACAAGCTCAAGAAGAAGGACAATGGTAAGGTGGTTGCACACATGATTGAGAGAAAGGATCGGAGTGGAACCAACCCATTTGGGTGCTCAAGGAAGTTATCACCAACATGAAGGGGACCCAATCGGTTTGGGTTCCAAAGAATACTTTAAGCACAAGTTGATTTGGGGATTTGGAGGCTTGGCTCACAAGATGAAATGAAGGTTCAAGCAAAGAAGCCAAGTATACAAGATGGGCATATTGATGAAGATCATGATTATCATATACCCAAATCCCCTTACAAAGGTAAAAGTGGTAATTGAGCTAGATGCAAAATCTTTTAACTGTTGTAGCTCATTTTCCATGTCTAGGATTGCATATGCTTATTTCAATCTATTGCAATGCCTAGTGTAGATTTTTATTTGGTAGGTTGCTTGTATTTATCTCTAACTCATGAGCAACCTACATGGTTTATTAGTTGTAGGTTCTTTACACGACACTAGTTTTTACATTTGGTATCTTTTATGCATTGTGATCCAATCTATAGGATAAATTCCCATTGTTATCGATAACAAGTGCATATATATTTCTCACAAGTATTCAACACTTGTATGCACACCTTTATGGGGAGTATATCCTATAGGTTGTGATTTTGAGACTAACATGTGTTTCTAGTGACATATTTTGTAGTCTCATGGAGCAATCAACATATCCTTAGAGGTATGCAATGCTTAATTTCTTTAATTGGTATCATTGTCAAATCTTTTATTTATTTAAGCTACCTCCATGCATAATATGGCTTAAACTTCCTATCTTGATATATTGTCTAGTTATGCATATGTTTCTTTCTTATCATATGTTTGCACACATATATGGAGAGTTTAAATCATATTATGCGAGTTTCATGAATTGTGATCCACGTTCTTTCATTTCAATTGGTACCATATTTTTGAATTGTATCCCTAGAAGTAGATTTTCCTACAAGTGGTATCTTTTATTGGATCATGATTTGTGAAGCTATCTTCCATGCGCTCTAACGCTCTTCCTTGAGCTCAACATGTGTTTATAGCCCTTTTTGAGATTGTTGAAAAAGGGGGAGAATTATGGTGACCAAAGCAAGTTCAAGTTGCACGTGTTGACAAAGGGGGAGATCTTGCAAGTTCAAGTTACAAAGGGGGAGCTATTGCATGGGTCGACCAAGGGAGAAAGTGGCAATGGAGAAAGGAGTCACAAAACAAAAGGGGGACTAAGTGGTAAGAACAAGCATCTAAGCAAAGAGGTAACACCTTCAGCTATTTAAAATTGGTATTATTTTTTAATTTGCCTCTTGTTTTGGTTGTCTTGTCATCAATCACCAAAATGGGGGTGATTGTAGTGAACATGCCCTTGGGAAGATTGTAGAGGAATATCTTAGGGTATGTATGTGATTTTGGTGATTAATGATAACATAGTTAATAGGACTAACATGTTTGTCAAGTATATGCTTTAGTAGGGCCCACGGATGCAACAAAAGAGAAGTCACCAAAGCCATAACAAAGAGAGGAATGAATTAGATTTGTTCTATAAATTTTGATGTGATCAAATGAGATGAATTTCTGTATAATAATATAAAGCCCTTCACAAGCTTTCCATAGAGTCCAAGATCATCAAAATCGGAGTTCGGAGCAAAAAGTTATGCTCAAAATACATAACGTTGTTCTGCTGAAAATTGTCTAACCGGATAATACGGTGCTCACATAAAAATTAGTCCAATATTACATCAGATAATCCAGTGAGAACAATGAAAAATAGTCCAGTGTTCACAGAAAGTTTGGAGCTAAGTCTTTTGCCTCATTGGATGATCCAGTGTTCACAAAATGGACACACCGGACTAATTTTTGCAAAGAGCTCCAAAATGAACATATGCACATAGGATAAACCACTGTATTTGTCCGGTGTTCAGTGAGTCATCACAAATGAGTTTGAGTAGGTCCCAACAGCTAGTTTCTTCTGTTGTACTCACCGAATGATCTGGTGCTTGTACTTCTGTTTTCACCGAATCATCCGTTGTTCACAGTTTTTCTAAGCCGTTGGGGGCAACGACTAATTTGCGGGTTTGAGGCTATAAATACCCTTATACTCATTCATTTGAAGGTGTGGTTTTCTAGAGAAGTTCATAGACACTTGAGAAGACATTCAAGCCACCATAATGCTTAAAGTGATCATCCAAGGCAATTAAGCACAAGATTAGAGAGTGATTAGTGCTTATAGGCCTAGAGAGAGTTGTAGCTAGGTGCTGCGGTTTTGAGAAGGGATCAAGGAGTGATCCTAACAGTGCACCGAGAGGTACGCCGATGCCTTGGAGTCTTGATAACTAGCCAGCACCTTGTTGACCCTCCGATTTGGTGTGGAGCTACAGTAAGACACGTGTATGGGTACACGGAGACACTTGTCTTGGTGGCTCAAGCTCCGAAGTGATCATGGTGGCAAGTGACCAGAAGAGAGGCTTATGGTGAGGCCTTACCTTGGTGACTTGGTAGCTCATCCGGCTTGAGGCCTTAGTGGCTCAAGGGCTGTGACCGGGTGCCGACTGGGAGCATATCCTTTGTGGAGCTTTAACGTGGAGTTGGGGTGGCATTCATGCCATCGATACCACGGGATAAAAATCTTTTGTGCTGAGTTTGCTCTCTTTACCTTATTTATGCTTCCACATTTACATTCTTTCAATTTACCTTCCTAGATAGGTTGCAATCTCTTGTGAACGGTAGAGTAGACACAATGGGTAAACCTAGAGCACATTTAGAAAGAAAGTTATATAGGTTTATCTTGTGTAGCTTTTGGAGCATGTTTAGTTTTTGAGTCTCCTAATTCACCCCCCTTAGGATGTCACTGATTCCTACAGTGTCGCTTGTTGGTGAAGGGTGATAAAATGTGATGTCCATCCAACAGATGATATCTTGTGGGGCAATGGGGAAACGGTTGAAAATTAAATATAGAGACTAACATGGCTGCCACGTCAAGGTGTCGTCCAACCAACAGGCGATACCAAAGTTGTCGTTGAACCAACGGGCGATACCAAAGGTGTCATCCATTGGAAGGGCGACAAGAGTGTTTGTGCAGCAATGCATAGGCCCATTGGAAAAGGTGCACCTTTTCCTACATAAAACATCATGCCATGCCCGAGGGGGTGTCCCAATTCATTTGCTCGTTGTTGGAGCCCAAAAAAGAGAGAACAGAGCAGAGAGGAGGAGAAGAGAGGAGAGGAGAAGGGAGGGGTGGGGAGGGAGGAGGAAGAAGATGCAAAGCCCTGCAAAAAAAAGTATATTTTTTGCCTCATCTTTACAAACTAGTTAGGGTAGACACTTGATCTAGGTTTAGATATAGGTTAGAACTTAGATATTAGTTTAGACATAGTGTAGAATATAGATATAGCTTTAGACATATTTTTAGCAATTAGATCTAGTATGTAGGTATAGGTTAGAAATTAGATGTAGTGTTTAGACATAGGTTCGGAATTAGATCCAGGATTTAAACATAGTTTAGTGATGGGATATAGGTTTAGACATAACTTAGCAAATAGATATAGGATTTAGTGATATTATATGTAATGTTATTAGATCTATTTTTTTTAGCAATGTAGAGTAAATATTGGACCTTGTTTTTAAGCAATTTGTACTATTAGATGTAGATTTGCAAAGTAAGTTTACATATATTATTTTTTATGTTCTGTAGGTGTAAATGTATCAAATATAGTTGTCTGTACACATTATAATGGTAGAGTTTTTTATCAATCGTTGGTAGGTATGTCAGATTAGTGACAGTTTATGATTTTTTATGGGGATAATGACATTTTTATGTCCGAAAAGGATAGTGTTGTCAGTGTTTGAGCGATTGGATAAGGGTATATCTAGACCTATGCATAAGAGTATCGGACATTTGTATGACTGTTTGATTTGGGTTTTAAAATAGACCCCATGGTTCAAGAGATGACCATTAATATTGTGCGCAATTGTATGACTAAAGGTGTGTACTAGGAGGTGTACCCGCTCAGAGAAAACCAGGTGAAACACTCTACTCTCTAGAATTTTACAACTTTTAAAATTTCCAACATTAATGAGTAGCTTCAACAGTATAGTAGTTTAAAATATATTTTCATAAACTCAATAATGACTAAGTTAATGATCTTAATGGTTGGAATTCAAAATCAATGAATTCATTATCTATTCAATCTTTGATCACACCTGATCCTTCTCTAGTTCAATTCAAATCTTATCCAAATCCATACTTAAAGTCAAATTTTTATTTTCCTCAAATCTTATCTAAATCAAAATTCAAAATCCTTACCTACTCCCCTTCTTGTTTAAACACATTTTCCCCTCCCTCTATCATCTTATCAATCCAATCTACCTCTTCCTGGGGTCATCCCATCTTTTTCTTATTTTTCGCAGCCCACCTCCTTTTCCCCTTGGGCTGAGCCGTCCTCTTTTCCCGTTCTCCCTCAGCATATCTTTTTCCCACCCAGGGCGAGCTTGTTTCACTTGGCCAGACACCCCACCCTTGGGCCCTCCCGCGCGCCTGCTCCACTCCATTGTGCCGAAGCTGCCCTCACCCTTCTCTCTCTCTACTCGTGGGCCCCATTGCTCAGGACATCCTCTTCGTCGGGAAATCTCCTTCCTCCTCCACCGTCCACGCTAGAGACAAGCTGTAACACCCTAATTTTTTCATCCTTAAAAATTCTCAAAATTTGCTAAAGTTTAAAATGAGTTTAAATAATTTAAAAGAGAGAAAATCCTATTTTATATGAAAGAATGTATATTTGACATAGGATATAAATGATTATTTTTCATTCATGCTGAATTAGGCAAATATGATTTTTGTTTGGTTTTTGATGAAATTTATTTGAAGAGTTTTGCTCTGATTTAGAATTTGAAGTTGGTTTTGAATTTAGAAAGAAAAAGAAAAAAGATTAAAACCTCTCGCGGGCTGCCTTTTCTTTTTCCCGGCCCGTTTTCTTTTCGGCCTCAGCCCAGCAGCCGCTCCAGCCTCTCCTTCCACCCGGGTCACGCACCTGCCTCGGCCCACTCGCGCGCGCCAGCCAGCACACCGAAGACGCCCCGCGCCGTGCCGCTTTCCCATGTGCAGCCGACGTGTGGGGCCGCATACCTGTCGTCTTCAACCCGGACTCCGCCCCGTGTCCGAGTCGAACGCTCTACGCCGCCGCCCTGGAGACCGAGTCGAGTACGCCGACGCCTTGGATGTCCCGAGCCGCCTATATAAGTAGAACCCCCCTCCACGAACTCATGTCATCTGAAAATCGCCGAGACCCGAGCCCTAGTCATCGAGTTCGAAGCTTGCCGAGCCGCCATTGCCGCCACTTCAACCGAACTCGCCGTCGCGCCGTTCCAGAGCAACACAGAGCAGCCAGAGCCCACCATCACGCACGCCTGCCCCTGCTAAAGTTTTCCCCGCCGTCACCTTGGTCCCTGCACCGCCGGAGAGCCCTTCCAGACAAGATCCCGAGGCCTCCGCCACCCCTTCCGTCGCCGCCCGCCTTCCCGTGACGCGCCGCTTCCGGTAAGTCTCAAAACGGACACCCCATGCTCCCCTGAACCTTTTTCGCCGCTCGGCGTCGAGGATTGAAGCCGGCGACGACCTTTTCCCCCCTGCTCCAGCGAGTCACCTCCGTGCCGAGCTCGGCTCCGCCGAGAACCACCCTGCCGACTGTCCCCTTTGATCTCAGCCGTCAGATCCATCATCATCGGCCCAGATTAGATCTATTCTTACCTCTTCAGTCAACCAACTAGAAGCTGCCACGTATTGCCACTTAACCCAGTCAGTCGCCATGCCATGTCATCCAGCCACCTCAGCCGCCACCTAGCCCTCTCTGCTGATGTGTCGCCCCTGTCACCATGCCACGTCAGCCAAAGCAGCTCAGTCAGTAATTCAAGCATTTTTCAGTATAAAAATAAATCTGATAATTCCTTTAATTGGTAATTTTGCAATTTAGCCCCTGGACTTTTCTGAAATAACAAAAAGAGCCCTATCTTTTTGCAGTTAGGTCCCTATACTTTTTCATAATTACATTTAGGTCCCTCTATTTTTACAAAAAGGTCCCTAAACTTTCTATTTAATTCAAAATATGCTCTTTCCTTTTTCCAGATTTAACCCTAGACTTGTTTTAGCCCTAACTTTTTCATCGTAGCTCCGATTTAAGAGATTCTTGTGCCGATGGATTCGTTTTTCAGTGCTCTTTCTTTTTAACCAGTTTTTATCTCGTTGTTCTTTTGTTTTGTGCTCTGTTCTTAGTGTATCTTGTTTGTTTGTTTGCCGATTATTGTGCGATTAGGCCGACAACGTCCCAGATCAATTTGAGGAACATCAAGACCAGGAGCAAGAATACACTGAGCAGCAGCAAGGAGAAGGCAAGTGTCCTTGATCATATTGAACCTATGTTTTTAAATGCTTTGTTTTACAAAATTGCATGCAATGTCTGTCAACATGATGGGTAGTCACCTATGTTAGGGTTTTTCCTAGATTTTTCCCTTATCATCCCTTGGAACCTAGATGGTTATTGGTTAGGAGTCTTTTATGGGTAGATTGCTTAGCCTTGCTTTTGGGATATTGGGAAGTGTTATAATCTTGACTAATGAACATATGCAGTAATGATGGTTAATATATTGATGATCTAGCAACATGGAACATTAGGTCTTGAGCAAAGTAGTTTTGATGGTGGTCATGGTTATGATGTTGGTTTAGCTTTTGCTCAAGTAACCTAAGTAAGGACCGGTTCGTGGAGCGACAACCCAAGAAGTAACGTACCAACCACGAGGCTGATATGGGTAAGGCGTGACATACTGATTAGAGTCTGTCCAGTGTGCGTTGGGTTAGCACAAAAGGGAGCTTTTGGGTAGGAGCTTTGCTTGCGTAAAGCCTGACGGTGAAACCTAGTGGGCAGACACACACTGGATTAGTCTCTGGTTAGTGAAAAGTGTCATACAATGATTCTTGGCGGCACACCACTGGCGTGTATTAAGTGTCTTGCAAACACGGCAACATGGAATTCATTGACTCGTGGGGAAAGCTGGACAACCTCTGCAGAGTGTAAAACTGTTATAACAGCCGTGCTCATGGACATGAGAGACTTAGATCCTCACATGATTAGAGGGTGGATGATTTTGGTTCTGGTACAGGGAGTGCCAGATGGTGTGGTTTTGGTCTTAGTACAGGGAGTACTGGACGGTTGTAGTATGCAGGGTGGGGAACCTTGTATGCTAGATGATGGATTGTTTGGGTTACATTCATTTAATACTTGTTTAATGCTTTTGAGTCCAAATGTGTTTTCATTACTCACATTTACGCAAAAATTACCATGTGTCAGCCTATTCTTGATATAAGCCTGCATGTCATTATTTTCCCACACTTGCTGAGTACTTTATGTGCTCACCCTTGCTTTCTCCTACAAAAACATATGCTGCTCAGTGGAAGACTTTGAGGATTTCCAAGACGATGACCTGGTGTTCTAAGGAGCGTGTCTTCCAGTCAGTGCCTGTGGAGTATTGGTCGCCAATGTTTTCGTCCCGCTGCCGTCGTTTAGATGCTGTCGTTTAGGATAATTTTGAGGTTCTTAGGTGAAGTCTTTTATTGTAAGAAGTGAACGTTTAATTAAACAAAGTATTGCTTTTGTTACTTCACCTATGACGTCCTTATGTGTGTTAAACTTTCTGGGCACACATAAGCCGCATTTGGTTTTGGCAGTTAAAACCGGGTGTGACACAAGCCAGGTAAAAGTCTTGTCGTCCGATCTTGATTCCATGATCCAAATTAGAAGACACATACCTCTTCAATTAGATTAGATTGTAGCCGTCCGATGCAAGACATGTGATCCAGATTTAATGAATGTCATCCTAGTTAGCATCCACGTCAATAGCCGCTCCACTGTCCATGTGGCCACCATGTAACCTATTTAGCTTATGTGTTAGCGTAGTCAGCATTGCCCAGTCGGCGACATCTCAAACCTCGTCTTCTCACCCAGTTTAGAAGTTCAGGAAGGCCTCAAATACAAATCTTGATAACACCAAAGTTTTAGGTCCTGTCGAGTGCTTCGACTTTCACTCATGGAAGTCCCCATTTGGATAATGGAGCTTAGAGTTATGGCCCCTGAAATCAGTGTTGCGTGGATAAGTCTGAGTTCAAATAGTTTATCTTTTGATGTATTTTTGGAAACTAAGATGGTGTTTTAAGAAGTTCCAATTACCAAAGTTGTAGATATTTTCAAGTACTAAAGAATAGAGTCCAAAAAAGTCCAATTTGGTTTTCGAACAGTGAAGATATCATCCTCGAACCTGAGTTGTCCAATTCGTCTTCCACCTCCGGCCGATTCCTCTCCCCACTTCGTGGCCAGCCGCACCTAGCCGTATAAGAGGACCAACACATCTACCCCTGCCCCTCCAAAGCCCTACCATGCCACCAGGCTGTTGCTATGGCTCGTTGTCCGCGCTGCCAGCCACATTCAACCACGAGATCCCTAATTGGCATCCATGTTTTCGGCGATCCAGCACACCAAACACCATTCCATTTCACCAGGATGTTCCCCTTGTCATCCTCCACTAATCCCCAAATCAGATCAGCCAAAGGTGCACCATAGTATCCGCTCATGTGGTCGCTATTCGTGCTGCTTTGTGGCTAGCTGTGTCCAAGGTGCGAACTGAAGAATCCATCGACGTTCCTGATGATCCAGCAAAGATCCGACCATGCCACCCATGTCACAATGTAGAAAGTAGACAGCAACTTAGGATACCTAAAGGGCTCGATCAGATCTTCATCGGCGCAATGGGAATGTGAGCTCGAATTCCATAGCCTCTGTCGAATTGGATCTTAGATCCTATCGTTATCAGTGAGTTCCTGCAACCCCAATAACCATCATTGTGTTCTCCTTGCCATGTTCTACATCTCTAGTATGATCCCTCTTCCTGAAACCTTTTGTAACATGTCAATATTCATCCATGTCCTTTCAGCCGCGTCGCCGTCATTTGAAATCGACATTCCTAGCGCACCGGCCATTCAAGAGTCAAGCCCCTTTTCCACCGTGTGCCCCTAGTATTATTCCACTACTCTATGAAGTAGATTAGCTAGAGGATCACTGATACCACCGGCATCTATGTCACTGTGCCCTTTGTCCTTTGCTTGGGCACGTCCAGCGCATGCACCGGGGATGCCTTCCGTGTTCTTGTCTATCTAGTGATTATTTCGATGTGTCGACTACGCCAAAATGTATTCCATCAAGCCATCTATGTGCCCACATGAGAGCTCAACAGGATCTGCAAGGACTGAACGAGCAACGCGATCCCAAATTCAAGTGCCAATGTTCAATCGCGCCAAATATCCCACTAGGCAAACACCTTTTCAGGTGAATTTCTAACCAACCCCCACATTAGAATTGTGTTCCTAATAAATATTAAGCTCTATGTTCAAGTAATTCATTGAATTTGGGAACGTGAGCGTCTTCCTTGTTGCATCTGTTCATGGTCACCACCAAACCTAGCATCATTCTGTTTTGCCGCTACCTCATAACACCCCTGCCTTTACCAAAAATACCACAGAGTTTTCCTTCTCGCATTCTACATCATGCTTCCCTTAATTCATTGAAACACCACCTGATCCCAGCGTCAACGTTAGCAACCGCCACTATCGAATTGAACTACCACCACTGTGATTCTCGCTTGCCGCATTCCTCACATGCCACCTTGCACCCCTCTTGTACAAGGATCTATAATCGTGCACTCCACCGGTGTGTCCTCTCCTCAGCCCTGTCATCTCCGCCCCTTCTCCTACTCTCTTTCTACAACTGTGTCCGCCATCTTTGGCCAGAAAGACCGCACACGCTGCCCCTCCCCCAGCATGTAAAAAGGCACCACCGGCCTTGCGACATCCTACACAAAACCTCCTCTCCTCTCTCCTACACCGAATTGGTTCTCCATCACCATGCCGACACCCTTCTTCAACTTCGGTGAAATCGCCACCCACGCCCGATCTCCATCTCTGACGAAACCCTTAGCCGCTATTGCCGCTACGCAAAGTCACTCGTAGTATCCTTAACCCAGCAGTGCAACCTCTGTCCATTTGATCCATCATGGGTAGTCGAGACAAGACCTCAGTGTACCCCTTTTTTAACCCAAGGTAGTGCTTGCATGGCATGCCAAGTCAATGCCATATCATCCTCCTTAACCTAATCAACAAAGTCTAGTCAGCCATATACTTCTTGAAACTTGCAGAATGATGTTGTCGAGCCTAAAGCAATGATTGCGCAATAAGACCTTTTCCCATAGGAAGATAATTCCGGTAAACCAGTCTTTCCTTTTCAGCCTAATCCGTCTCCCGAATGTCTGTTCTCCTTCATCCTAATTCCGATTTAGGCAATTCTTGCATCTAAATTCTTCTAAAATCATAACCTATCCAACAATAGTATTTTTAATGTTTTTGATGATGTTTTTGTGTTCTGCTCTTAGTGTTTCCTTTGTTTTGTTTGTTGGTAGTTTCTACGATACGATAATGTTTTAGAACAGTTCAAGAGACTTCAAGGCCCTGATTCAGACAACACTGAGCAACACATTGGAAGAAGGCAAATGTCCTTGAACATCTTGCTCCTACTTTACAAAGTTTTGTTGTACAAATTGCATGTTGGTCAAATGTGATATCCCATGATTAGGGTTTACTAGTTTTCCACAATATTCCTTGTAGCCGTAGTTTTGGTTATAGTGTTATGGGTAGATTATGCTTAGTGTTGCTTATTCATGGGTAGCATAGGAAATAATGACTTTTGATTAATAATGTTAACCATGATGACAACTTTGGTAAAGATGCTTAGTCTTGGAAAGTAGGTTCTGGGCAAGTTTGGCTCAATGGTTGGCCTATGGATGTGTTCCAAGCAAGGAATGTTGGCTTTGTCGGAATTGGTTATCTCCTTATGTTGGTTGATGGTGGTCTTTCCCAGACCATGTTAAGGACCGGTTCATGGAGTGATCACCCATAAAAATTGTACAACTACATGCCTGGTATGGGACGGGCCTAGCCGAGTAATTCGCTTTCCTCTCAACATGATGCAAATCATTTGGTGGTACGGGGTAGGAAGGGTTTACTTGCTGGAACCGTAGGGCATAAGAGGGGTTTCTGGGTGGAGGGTGTACTCCACTTATGTACTGTCGTGAAACCTCAGCGGATAGACACATGCTGAGAGAGGCATTGGAAAGGCCTTGTAGTGGATTCCTAGCGCACAACTCAGAAGTGTGTAAGAGTCATCCGTTGGCCAACGGGTATTTGGCAAAACAGGAAGACACATCTTGTGGGTAAAATGTACGACCGTTGTAGAGTAAAAACTGATATATCAGTCGTGCTCATGGTCATGAATGGCATGGACCCTCACATGATTAGTTTGGTGGTTTCAGATGGTTTGATTTGGTTCTAGTGGATCACAGTGGTGGGACTGTGATATGAGGTTTTGTTGGTTAAGAAGTGGTTGGAACCTCGGATGTGGAGCAAGGTGGTTGGAACCTTGGCTCACGTTTTAAATATCTTTCACATAGTAAATAGTTGCTTTCATAATTGTTTTACTACAAAATGGCATTTATGCAAATAAACCCTGGAGTTTAGCTATTCTTGATATTGGCCCACATGTCATACTTTCCTACACTTGTTATACTCAAACAATGTTGCTCAGTTGAGAAAGATTTTGAAGACTTCGCAGAAGATGGCACGTTCTAGGGTGTGTTCTCTGTCGATTGCCTATGGAGACACCCAGTTGAAGATGGAGGCTACGCTTAGTTCCGCTGCAGTGTCTTTGCTATTTGACTCTCGCTGGTCCCTTTTGTAAGATCAAAGGTACATTTAAGTTAAGGATATTGTTTCTGTTATTCACTTATGACATCACTATATGTATGAAACTTGATCCTATCATACATATAGTTTACATTCGGTTTGGTCTCAAAATCGGAATCGGGTGTGACACCAGGTTTAGAGGAGGTGCCTGCAGGATGTAGTGCAAAGAGGTTGGCCACCTATATTGCTTGTGCAATGGAAGAACAAAGAGGGATTTGGGGAGATGCAAGGTGGAGGGTATGTGGAGGAGGAGGAGGGTGATGAGGTACAAGAAGAATAGGTTGGCATACCAGATGTTGGGCAGTCATCGGCTATTCCAATTGAACCCACCGGTGAGGTAGACGAGGGGAATGCATCCCTGGTTTAATTGAACAGGTGAAGCGGGATGATCTTGAGGCCAACAAAGCTCCTAAGTATGACATGTCAGATGATGTGGATGATGGTCCTATCCCTACTAACTAGAACAATCTGAATTTTAACAACCTAGTGGTGAATGAAGGGAATCAAGTGGCATGGGAGTATACTTAGAATGAGATGACTGAAGGGGCTAGGTACCCTACTAGTCATGCCATGAAAGATGTTGTGATTGAATGAGCGACATCGCTTTGACGACAGTTTGTTGTTGTGAAGTCTAGCAAGAAATTTTATGTCCTTCTTGCTATGATGGATCAAGCACATGGCCAGAAAAGATAAGCTTCTTGTCTGACCATGTCATCGAGTAAGACTCTGATTTCCAATTAGGATGAAGCATCTAATTGGGTTCTCTAGGTTCTCACATCACCTACTCGAGATTTCAAACGCCTCCAAGTTCTCAGCTGAGTCCTTAAGAAGGTGTTCCATCCAGGTAGATTTTTCTAATCACCCTATAAATGATTGTCTCATCCCCATGATATGATGTAGAGGAGAAAACTTACCACTGGTCAGATTCGAAAGTTGGACTATCGCAGCGAAAATTTTGGGTAGTGGTGAGGATCTTTCACTTGGTAGGAAATCATGACTGCAATAAGAAAACAAGCACACCGGGTGGCATTGTGCGCCAAACTCCTTGGGCCAATGCTCCAATTGCCCCCACATTCATTGGGCATTAAATGTGACATGACAAGAATGCAGGAGATCGTAGCCTCGAGGTGCGACATGGCGTTAGTCAAAGAGACATCCACGAGCTCCATCGTCGTATATAAAAGCATATGGAGAGCACACTTCGTCATTCACCCACTATCATCATTTTCTTTCCGTCATCTTCTTCATTCTCCTCGCACCTTTGCCACAAAAAAACCCTCAAAAGCCATCTCCAATCCCTCCACTGCCATGGGTTAGAAGAAAGTTGAGAAGGAGAACTCTGGCGCCGACGATATGGCGACCGCAATCCTGACCTGGCGGGAGTCCAAGATCACCGAGGAGGCCCTAATTAAGGTGGACATCAATGAGGTGATCCCTCCTCGATCTCTAATCCCTTGCTTGCTAGTGGTGGGGCAAACGATCCTAAGCCCAGACACCACCTGGACGGTGGTGTTTCTCGACTTCTTCCGCTGCAGGTTCCGCTTCCCTCCTTCTAGTTTCTTCTTGGAGGTGCCAATTTATGTGGCATGGAACTCATCCACCTTAATCTCAACTCTATCATCATGTTGAGCATATTCTTATATTTGTATGAGGCATTCCTAGGTTTTCGCCCGTCCGTTGACCTCTTCAGGTACTTTTATGTACTGAAGGGGTTTCAGAATAAAGTTGTTGGTGGCGTCAGATTTTGACTTCATGAGGACAAGTCGACAAAGTACATCGACTTTGCCACCAAGTGCTCCTGGACAGGTGGCACATGAAGTGGTTCTACTCCTAGATCAGTCCTCTAGGGCTCCCGTATTAGGGTTCCACCATTGCCAAGGCCTACCTGGATAGAAGAGCCAGTGTTGACTGCCCTCTACCGAGAGCTTATTAGAGAGATTTGGAACTTGAAGGAGAAAAAGTTGATGGCGTGTGATGTCACCAGAGACTTCATCAGACGTTGTTTGAGTCCTCTAAATTCGAGGATTACTAGCACCTGGCAATTTCTAGCCGGGATGGATCCGGCCCGAGAGGGTGAGATAGGTACTTACCAATTTTGAGTAGTCTCTTTGAGGGAATTGCTAGATTGGCCTTTATGGTTTGCTTGTCGCTTGTTCGCTGTGCTCTCACTGGAGGCGGCCAACAAGAAAACTAAGATTTTCTTTGATGCAATCCCCTCATCCACCAGCTCGAGAGTCCAGGTATCCATCACGAAGATGGCTCCCGATGCCCAAAGGAGATCATGTCAGTAAGGCTCATGAGCCTTCTCATTTTTTAACTTTGTTCTCTTTCGAAGTAGTTGCAACCATATAGATAGCCATTATGGGATTGAATAGCTTCCTCGGCATGGGCTGCCTTATTTGGAGGTTGAGAATATGGGGACCTCGGCTATAGAGTCGGATGATGTTGTCATCATAGGCAGTGTGGGTCCAAGCGGTAGCAGAGGTAATGGCGCATCATCGCAGGCCTTGTCCTTTGCCAGCGGAGCATAACCAAGGGGGGATGATGATGTGGAGGTCGACTCACTGGAGGGTGATTCTAGGCCACCGACTCCAACATCCCCACTCCCCTCAGTTGTCATTGACCCGTCGTTGACCCTGCCAACTAGAGATCCGACCCTAGTGATTACTTCCGGCGATCCAGCCATGACGCGGGTACTCGTAGTAGTTGGTTCCTTAAACAGACCATATGTGATAATTGGTCCCCGAATTGATATGTTTTAGCCTGAAAAAAGTGATTTTTTTGGACCGACTCGGCACCCTCACAGCCACAATGTCACAAATCACGCATTTTTCACATGTAATTCACGTTTGTGTGGTTCTTGGCACTCGAACTTTAAACCTCTCAGCTCGCGCAAACCCTCCACACCATCCCACCATAGAACTCCTACTGATTATAATAGCATATGCATTCCTTTTGATATCTTCTATCTGAAACTTCAAACGATTATTTGGAAATCTAAATGACTTCAAATGAAAATTTTTGAAATACAAAGTTGTAGATCTCGTCGAGGTATGAAAAAGTTATGCATTTTTTAAGATAAACTGTCATCACATGCGGTTGACCTAAGGAATCGTTTGTGGAAATGGAGGGTCATTTTCAGAGGCGGTTCACATAAAGAACTGTCTCTGAAAATACATGACAACTTATCTTAAAAAATTCATAACTTTTTCATACGAGCTCGAATGGAGACAAACTTTATATGAAGATTGTAGCCCTTGACGAGATCTACAACTTTCTAGTTGAATTTTTTTTTCATTTGAAGTCATTTAGATATAGGAATGATCATTTGAAATTTGAGACATAAGATTTTGATCCAAAGGAGTGCGTAGGATATTGTTACTACTAGTACTTCTATAAGCCATGTTTTATTGTTTGGAGTGGAGGTCTTTGATTTTTTCCTTGTTCATCTTGTTGGAGATGTTAAAGTTGGTAGTATTTTTTTCTTCTACTATTTCTTGAGTTTACTTGCATTAATAGGACTTGTGGTAACATAGTTGTCAATGTAAATAATAATAGGGTCCCCTGGACGGGGCACCCATGGCAGTCAAATATCAGCCTTTTCTACATGTTATGATTGGGCAGGAGCATGGTCCCCCGACGCGTCCATCCAGCGACTACGGCACAAATTTCTCTGACCAATCCCCAGGTCTCAGAGGGAAACCCTGCGACCAGTTTTCTCAGGTTGCGGGGCAGGTATGTGCCTAATCAGTCTAATTTCATTACATACTTTTCCACTCAAGTGTTTTCTCTTACCCAGGTCATCCATCCAGGCGGACTTGGCGTAGCCAGCACATGCTTGTCGTGCCCCGTCCTGTATCATTAAACACTACGGGACAGCCTGACAAGGCGTGGTAGTAGGTTTTGCAAGAGTGCAGACGGTGCCTGGGGACATAACCTGACATACCAGGCGATAAGGAAGGTGCAGGCATGAGAGCGATGGGACAGATCCTGCAAACTGACAGGGCAAGTGGAATGCGGCCACTCACCGTAATAATGGGCATAGGTTAGAAGGATTAGCTATGTCTGGATCTAGCTTGGGTCCCTGTGTAAGTCCTCTCTTCCTCAGATATATAAAGGGAGGGAGATACAGAGAAGAAGGGGAGTAGAACCAGTTCATTCAGACTCATATCGAAAAATACACAGGATGTAGCGCTATTATCCCTAGGGAGGCTCAAACCTGGATAACCCCCGGTGTTCTTGAGTTCATCACACGCACATAGCTAGGACATATAGCCCCAGGACGTGGATCATGTGCCCGTCGTCAGGTGTACCCCGGTATCATTGTTAGGGGCAACCCTCGACATTTGGCGCACCAGGTAGGGGGTGTGTTTTTTGCATCTTGGTAAATTTTTTGTAGTGTGTTTGGCTACCCATTGCTAGATCCATCGCAACTGACGAGTCTGGCTCCAAGGACTCAGGTTGCCATGGGGTGTTCACCATGAAGAAAGATCCAGATGAGTCTGGGGCTACAGAGACCTTCACACTGTTGGGTCCTAATGATAGACTCCAGGCCGTGTGCCTTGGGGGGGAACAACTACAGGGCCATCTGGAAAGTCCTCCTCCATGCCAGGATGGTTCGCCAACCATCCCGTGCATTCCCCTCTTTTTACGAAATGACCCAGAATCGTCAATAAGGTAAGATCCTAATCAGGTAAAAGAGTACCCTAAAGCTAACTAGATATGAGCCCTCTTTGACCAGGTTCATCCAGAGGAAGAAAAAAGGGTCTTTTGCTCTTCAATTTTTCTGAAAGAAAGAACAATTGCTTTTTTGCAAATAGCAGGAAAAGAAATAGCTTGTTCAGAACATCAGAAGGCCACAGGTTGCGGACATGGTATGGGTCGTCTGGCAAGAAGGTCGTTCCAAACCGGGGATGCATGAGCACATGACCATAAACGTCGATAAGTCATTGATGATAAGGGGAGCGGGATCTAGAACAAGCTTGACCCCACCAACTAGCGACCTCCTCAGGTATCTAGTCCAGTTATGTTTTTTCCAATTATTAGACGATATTGTGGAGTATAAGGGCCTGTTAACTAGAATACAAGCAACACCTGTACAAGGGTTCATACACCAACTAGCAATGAGGGACTCGCTACTGGGCATAACCCAAGTACATATAGGGCGCTAGTGCTCAGGCTAGCCAGCGGCGATGCTCCAAAGTAAGAAAGCTATAGCAACGCTTCATTGGCTTTGAAGTCTAGCACTGCCCCTCGCATGGATAACTTCTTTGGCTGGCGAGTTGGCCCGTCTAGCCTCTTCTTGCGCACCTATCCTAGTCGAAGTCTTTGAAAAAAAGAAACACATGACCACCCACTGCAGTCTCAGACCGACGTGAAAGGGATGCTCTGCTTGGAAACGGAGCACCATAGGTAATACCTTTGGAGGCAGCGCCTCCTTCGATGCCGTCGACCTCGGGCGGCCATCATGTGGTTGCCCTGCTTGATTTGGGTATGGCCTGGATGGATCAGATTTTGGACTACTTTCAGAATCAAGCAACCCGTAACAATGACATGTCAGTAGAAAAGGTCATGCAGCAAGCTCGCAAAAATACTCCTTGGTAGAGGGACACCTTTACCACCGAAGGAGCAATGACTTTTTATTGAAATATGTCACTCAGGAAGGGGGAGCATAATATTTCCCAACATCCTTGGAGGCATCAGAGGTGGCTATGCTTCATACTGCTCTTTGGTTGAAAAAGCATTCCGGTAAGTATTCTCTTGGCCCACGACCCTTCAGGATGCATGCGAGCTGATGAAATCATGCGTGCTATGACTGTACCATGGCTGATATATTAACCAACCAGCCCAAGCACCGAATAACTACGAACCACAAGACTCGATTCACCAGTCAGAGATCGCCTGTTAACCACCTTCGATGGCCAACTACTTAGGTAGTGACTAGGTGGCGTGGCAAGAGGGTGATACAGACCCGAGCGAAGAGTTTCGCGAACACGCTCCAAGTCCGAGTAGTCCAATGCCAATGAAACCCCAAGAGTTTCTACGACCACAAGGTTCGGAACGGACAATGGTCGCAGGGCAACCCCAACGCGGTCTACAGTTCCCAACCTGGCATGGTCAAGTTCGCCATGGAGGTCGGCCACAAATCACATAGCTCATGAAACATCATTTCCATATGTAAGGCTGCTCAGAAACGACATGTTTTCCTATTTTACAGGGCCTTCCGGACAAGTGTGGAAACATGACTTCTAAGTCTTTTAAAGTTATAGAAATTAGGCTCTCTATTTTGCAGGATTTCATGAACAAAAATGATTTTACACCAAATTGTAAGTTTTTCCATTTCAAAGGCTTGATCGCCTGGTCAAAGTTTTTCTTCTTCTGACCAGACAATCGGGGGCTAGAACTATTAGAATTTGTGTTTGGTTCCCAGGCAGCCAAGTTCTTTTCCACCCGATCGCTCACCTTGTTGGGGTGAGAACCAGATGTTGCCGCTCACACAAAGTCAAAGGTATAGATGCTTATGGGACCACGACCACAAGGCCACGGGTCCTAGTTCAGGTCGACCGCTGGTCACCACCGAGGGGCTTATCGTCCTAAGGGCCACCCTTATGACCACGAGACCACAAGTCCCAACCCGGGTCGAGCGCTGATCGTTACCGAGGGACTTGTCGAACCAAAAGTCATCATGAGTGCAGGAACCTAACTTGCGAGCGACTATGCCATGGAACAAAAGCAAGCCACTGGCACAAAGGCAAAGGTATAGATGTTCGTAGGATTGTGATCACAAGGCCACGGGTCCCAATTCGAGTCGAGCACTGGTCGCCACCGAGGGGCTTGTCGTGCTGAGGGCCACCCTAATGACCACAAGGCCACATGTCCCAATCAGGTCTGGTGTTGGTTGCCACCAAAGAGCTTGTCACGCTAAGTCATCGCGAGCACTTGGAACCTAACTCGCGAGTAGTGCAATGTGATACCCCATGCATAGCAAGCACTCCTAATCTTCTTGCTACCTGAGCACAGAAAAAACTTGCTTAAATAACAAGTCCTCTCATTACAAAGCAACCCCCCGGGCAACACCCGGGGGCTGACGCTAACTTTCTAATCAGTACATATGGGACCCAAAAACATGTTATAGGGGATCAAACTAAACAGTCCAAAAAACAGAATGAACAATAGGAAGATATAGGTCACCCTGACCTCGAAGCTCCTCTGTGGTCCTCATAGTGTCAGTAAAGTCTTTAGAGACTGCCGAGATAAAGTCAATGTTTGGAAAATGCTCCTGGACACAAGCCAAGGCAAGGCAGGCGTCAGTGGCTCCAACATCCAGCAAGTGGTCACCCACCGTAACGTGAAGCATGTCCTCGAGATCACGGGCATCCTCGGAGGCCGCCAAAAACTAGTCAATTTGACTAGTCACAGTGTTCCCGGGTGTCGGACGAACCTAAATGCCGGCGGACCAGAGCGATTCAAAGGAGGTAAAACCCCGGCTAAGGCGATCATAGAACCTTTCATGCCGCTCATCGTTCTCCTTGACCATCTGCTCCTAGTTCCTTTGCGCAACGAGGAGTTCATCACAAAAGCAGCTGAGGCAATCGTAGAACTATTCTCACTGCTGGTCGTTCTCCCTGGTCATTTGTGCCAGGTCCCATCATACCGTAAGGAGATTCTCCCGACAAGCTGGTTGACAAATAGGACAAGAGCTATGCAGGAGTCAGCTGGTCAAAATTTTACTCGGTTAGCCTAAGATTGCACATAGCTCGGATAGTCGGACCAACGTACCTTGGAGATCACCCTGCAGACTTGCTCGCTCAACCGTAAAACCCCGCTCACACTCAGCCACCGCCTTCTGAGTATGCTAGTATGCTAGTCATCGAAGTCATCAGAAAGCATGGTTAAGAGCATGCTGTGAGCAGAGGGGCTGGTCAGCTCTAGCAGCGCTCTGCTTATGGGCAAGGTTGGGGGCTCAGAGTGAGCACCAGGTTCAGACATGTCGTGGATTATATGACCAAAATGGTGATACAAGCTTATCAGAAAACAAAAGGCATCATCCAGATATATTACAAAACCGAAGTTACTGCCTAGTTCTTACTCCTCAGCGGTCGACCCTAAAAACAGACTCTACAAAATCTATAGCCCCTTGGTACTCCTACCGTAGCTTCTCCTCAGCTTCAGGTCCGGTGGCCACAACTCCCTCCCAAACGATGCTCAGATCGAAGTTGGGGTCATGACTGTGGTAGCACCGGAGGATGTACCCCACAGTCTCCCTCATTGCCTCCGCCACATCCTCCACGGCTCTCGCCGCCAGGATACCTGGGAGCTCAGAAAATCTCTTAGAGAGAACCTTGGTGGCGCAGGCCCAGGATAGGGCTGTGGGTCATGACTGCGACTCAATGATGTCCAGCCTGAGGTTCCCTAAGGGATCCGCCAATGTCTTAAAGGTCGTGGGTGGTATGCTCGTCTGCCTTGAGTTGGAGGTTCTCGACGGTGAGCATAGCTTGCTGGTGCTAGAGCTCGTTGTACTTTTGCTGAAGCATGAGCCTCACCTCCTTCTCCTGAGCAAGCTTCCTCTCCAGCTCAGTGCACCTACTCACTGTCATCTCCTTGTCAACAACTAGCTTGCGGACCAAGATCAGGAAATAAGTGACCATGAAGAGTAGGACGGATTCCGAAACGGGCTCCACGACAGCCTCTATCAGCATAGGAGTCACGATTAGTGCTCCCAGGGCTGAGGCCGATGCTAAAAGAGGGACCGGAATGCCCTGCTGTGGCACCGAAGGGGCAGTCACGACCGAGGCCGTAGGAGTGGTCGAGGGCCTACAACAACAATGGAAACTTGGAATCAAAAGGAGAATACGAACTCGGAGTATCCTACACCAACCAGAGAACTCACCGCAGACATAGAGACATGAGCATGAGCCTAGTCCTCGCGAAGCTGCTGGACCGGCTGTTTGAGGAGGACAGGCCTGCGGATGACCCACGTACGCACTTGGACGTGTGCAGGACAGACGAGTACCCCACCAGTCTTTTCCCCCTAAGCGCAGACGCTCGGTCGGCAGCGGCATGACCACTCTCGATTTGGGCAGAAGGGGTCTGGTTGTGGAATGTCTAGTTAGTGGGCACCTGGTTATGGTGAGGTTGATCGGAGCAACGTGAGTCAGCCCCCTGCTGGCCGGCACCACTCTCAAGACCGCCAACCATAGCCTCTGTCTGGACCTGGGCAGTCTGGCCACCTCCGCGACCAGTTGTGCTGACTTTTGTGGTCATGGCAACCTCTGCGACCATCACGACCACATGACAAACTACTCAGTCTACCATATTCGTGAGGGAGCTTAGGGGCTACTATCAGTGTAAAGAATAATAGGGTCCTTGGCTGGGGCACCCACGGTGGTCAAATATCAGCCTTTTCTACACATTATGATTGGGCAGGAGCATGGTTCCCCGGCGCGTCCAGCCAACAACAACGCGACC
Source organism: Phragmites australis (assembly GCF_958298935.1). Taxonomy (NCBI): domain Eukaryota; kingdom Viridiplantae; phylum Streptophyta; class Magnoliopsida; order Poales; family Poaceae; genus Phragmites; species Phragmites australis. The sequence goes on from NC_084929.1 coordinate 24,512,267, forward strand.
AGTTTCTTGAACCAGTTCCTAGGTCCCAAATGTAAACCCTGCTACTGGTTTTCTCTAGTCACGGGGCAGGTATGTGCCTAATCAGTCTAATTTTATTACATACTTTTCCAATCAGTCTAATTTCTCTTACCAAGGTTGTCCTTCGGGGCAGACCTAGGCTTAACCGGCATAGGCTCACCGTGTCCCATCTCATAGCATTAAACACTACGAGACGGCCTGGCAAGGCATGGCAGTAGGTTTTGCAGGAGCGTAGACAGTATGTCGGGATGGGACCTGACAGACCAAGCGGTAAGGAAGGAGCGGGTGTGGGAGCGATGGGTCAGACCCTGCAAATAGACAGAGGAAGTGAAATGTGGCCACTCATCGTAATGATGGGCATAGGTTAGATGGATTAGCTATGTTTGGATCTAGCTTGGGTCCCTATGTAAGTCCTCCCTCCCTCGGATATATAAAGGGAGGGAGATACGTAGAAGAAGGGGAGTAGAACCAGTTCACTCAGACCCATATCAAAAACTACACAGGATGTAAGGCTATTATCCCTAGGGAGATATGAACCTGGATAACCCCTGGTCTCCTTGAGTTCGTCACACGCACATAGCTAGGACATACAGCCCCAGGATGCGGATCACGTGCCCGTCGTCAGGTATACCCCAGTATCATTGTCAAGGGCAACCCTCAACAATAGTGAAACTTATGTGTGAAACTTCAACTGATTATTTGAATATCTAAACTATTTCAAATAAAAAAGTTTTCTATTAAAGTATTGCTTTTGTTACTTCACCTGTAACGTCCTTATGTGTGTTGAACATCCTGAGCACACATAAGTCGCGTCTGGTTTTGTCCATTAAAACTAGGTGTGACAGAGATAGTACCAGAGCCATATTGATAGTAGGACGCAAGCTTAGATAGAATGGTCATGCCATATTGTCATATTTTAAAAGACTATTTTGAAAAACCCATCCCCATGCTTTTCTGACCCCCTCAGTTTCTCTCTACATACCTACTCCAATCTATTGAGCAAAATGAATTTCCAACACTCCCCCTTTCAAACGTTTAGTTGCTAAACCATCCTGATTACTCTATTCGAGAAGGATGCACTTTAAGATCTCCCATGGCGCTCCTACCTTGCTTGAAGATTTATATGATAAAGATGAAGATCCATCACGACAAGGAAGATTCATCTACCACAACACTGAATGTATGAAGATCTACCTTTATGCTACTCCTAGCGTGGAAAGCAAGGCAACAACAAGAAGAGGAAGAAAGCCTTTAAAGACCATCAAGCAAACAACAGTTCTTGGCTACGTTCCACTCCTGAACAAGCACTTTGTTCTGTCAATCAGAAAGTTTCACAGGTCGAGAGAAAATTTGCAGGGTACCCCTACAAGGAAGGTGTGTTTTTGCTGTGAAGAAGAAATACGCTATGCCAATCGATGTCCCCTGAGGATCCATGTACCTGACGATAAGAAGGTGTGTGTCCACTGTGGAGAACCTACGTGCTGGGTCAAAAGATGTCCCATGAAGCACCCCACACGGAACTGTATCAACGCCAAATCCCATATGAACATCTCAGTTCAACTTCAGACTGTCACGACTTTCAAGTTGTAAATCAAGATAGCTAAGATCGAAGAGATCCCATCAAGCTCACAGAAGCTCAGTAGGCACCAAAAAAAAGAGTGATATATTCCATGTCAAAGGCTACATGTCTGGCTACTTCTCAAGAACTGGAAATGTAGGTCAGAGAAGTCCGCTCCTAATTAAGGGGATAGTCTTCCTAGCTAATCTCTTGGTTCTGGAACCTAAAGATAGATATTAGAAATGGCTAGTCAGCAAAGGTAATGCAGTAATAAAGTGTGCTAAAAGAAGGACAGTATCTAGAAGCTGCACTCCAACCATAGAAGTCATTTCTAAGAACAAGTACTCTTTCCTCGGAATTAGGATATGCCTTACTAAATCTTCAAGGATAAGAAGATCCGCCAAGGTCAATCAACAAATGAGAAGATCATTAAAATAATAATAAAGGAAACTTATCAAGAATGCTAAAGCTATAGAATTCTCAGAAATCAAAAAGCACTAAGATGTATCATGATCTCAAGGATTGTTATCGGTCGTATGGAAACAAGAGTGGTGTAGCAAAGTATATGGTCCAATGTGACACATGTCAAAAAAGTTAGAATAGTACATAAGAGACAACTACAATCGTTGAAGATACCAAGAATAGAATATTTGAGAAAATCCAACATACTCAGGGTAATCAATCAAGATTTATCGAGATAGTTACGAAAGTCGTCAAAAGCAAAGTGAGCAGAGTATGTCAGGGCAATGAGGTTAACACAGAGAAGAAAAAGCAATTTGAAAAGCGAGAAGAGAACTTGAAGATCAAGATCCCTTATCTCATTTTTGATCTGCCTGAATCTCGAGGGCGGGATTCCTTTGAGGGGTAGATTTTTAACACATTGATGTTCAGAATTTACAACTTTTTAAAATTTTCCAAGACTATTGAATAGCTTCACTAGCAGCATAGGTTTAAAACATATTTTTTAAATCAATTAATCAAAATAGGTTATTATTTTGTGTGCATTGCATGCTGAGTTTTGTTAGGAGCCAGATAAACGCATTAGAATTCTTTTTCTTTCTCTTTGGTGTTTTGAGTGAAAAAGATTTTGAAAAGGTTTTTACAAAACTCTGTAGTAAACTAGTTAAGGATCTTAATGGTTAGAATTCAAAATCTTTGAATTCATCATCTATTCAATCCTTGATCATACCTGATCCTTCTCTAGTTCAATTCAAATCTTATCCAAATCCTTGTTTAAAGACAATCTCTCCACTTTCTCAAATTCTACCCAAATCCTAATTCAAATTCCTTATCTACTACTATTCTTGTTCAACCTCATTTTTCGTTTCTCTTCAATTCACTCCAAGCTCAATTCAAATTCAAACCATATTCAAATTTCTCTGCAAAAGTTTCTTTTCTAAAACCCTAGATATGCCTAAGGTGTCATTAGACTCAATCCAATCCAAACCCAAGCTCTTAGCCAGCACACAAGTCATCTACAAGACCCAACACAAAGGATCCACGAAATCTATAAATTTTCACGGAGTTCTGGACAGCCTCATCTTCCCATGAAGTTTTGGAGTTTAAAACGGCTTCAAATGCACATAATGACAATAACAAAGTTGTAGGTCTCGTCCAGAGCTTCAATTTGAACATATGGAAGTCCCCTTTTGGATAATGGAGCTAAGAGTTATGACCCCCAAAATCAACGCTGTGCAGATAAGTCTGAGTTCAAATAGTTTATCTTGTGGTGCATTCTTGAAAATAAAGATGGCTTTTTCAGAAGTTCCAATGAATACCAAAGTTATAGATATTTTCATATAATACAATTTAGATTCCAGAAACATCCAATTTAGAGTCTGGACGATGGAGATATCATCCTCAGAATAAAGAGTTACGAAAAAGGAAATCCTAACCAACTCGAACTCGAATCTGATTCGTGTTCGGCTTGGAGAACACCTCAACCAGCCACCCTAGCCCTATAAATAGAAGTTTCATGCCCTCTCCTATCCCTATTCCATGCCCCCAAGCCCTGGACACCGCTGATGCCCTGTCCATGCTCTAGCGTTCGCCGGAGCCGCCGCCACCCGTGAGGTGCTACATCGTCGTTTCCATGGATTCTCCTTCATCAACCACCGAAGCAAGGTGAGGACCCATTCTTCTCCTCCCTTAATATTGTTTTACCATCATACTAAGTCCCTAGCCAATCCCTAGCCCCGGCCAAAACCTGATCTACGCCGCCACGGTTGTCGCCATCACGGACAGCCGCTCCATCACCGATTGGCATCGACGTTCCCGGTTGACCAGAGGTCAAATCACCAAGCCATTTCATCAGTGCATGACTCATGATGTTCCCCACACCCTCACCAACCAGGTAGGCTAGTAGAGCAGCCAAACCACCGAAATCAAGGTCGGCATGCCCGCTGTCTAGTTTCTGGACGCGTTCGGCGCGTGCACTAGATTTGCATTCGCGTTCCCCGTCAATCCAAAAGCCGTATGGTTGCACAAACTATGTCACTATGTGTCCCATCGAGTCTTCTATGTGACCCTAGGAGCCCATCCCACTTTGTGCAGCGACATGACCAGAACGCGATTGCCAACCATAGCATGTCGCAACTGTCACCCATCTCATCTCCGCTGCGTTCTTCCTCTCAGGGGATGATCTACCCAAAACCATGCTGCGGCATTGTGTTCCCCAAAAATATGAATGTCTCTGTTCAGACGGTTTCTCAAATTTCATAGCTAATCTCTTGTAACAATAGCATCTCCATTGCTATGTCTGTTCGTAGTCACCACCAAACCTATCAGCAGTCATCGATGTGTTGCTGCTACCTCGGATGACCCCTTCCAAAACCAACCATACCGCTGAGTTAATCTTTCCATGTTCTATGCCATGCTTCCCACGTTTCACTGAAACGCCATCGAAGCCCGACATCGATGTCAGTGGCTACGCGTCCGATCGCCATCTCCGACGAAACCTGAACCATTGCCACTACGCAGACTTACCAGAAGTATCCTTAACCTAGAAGCCTAACACCAGCCATTTGATCATGGGTGGCCGAGACTGAACCTAGGCGTATCTCTTCATTAATCCAAGACGGTACTTGCATAGTATGCTAAATCAGCACCACATCATTCTCCTTAGCCTAATCAGCAAAGTCTAGCCTGGCCTACACTTCTTGAATCTTGTGCAATGATGTTGTCAAGCCTGACGTAGTGATTGTGCAATAAACTCTTTTTTCATAGGAAGATAACTCAAGTAAACTAGTCTTTTCTTTTAGTCTAATCCATCTTCTGAAAGCCCATTCTCTTTCACCTTAACTCCGAATTAGATGATTCTTGCGTCTAAATATTTCTAAAATCATACTTATCCAACCATAGTGTTTTTAAAGTGTTTTAATGATGTTTGGTATGTTGTTCTTAGTGTTTTCCTTTGTGTTGTTTGTCGATAGTTCTCGTGATTAGTCGATAATGTTCTGGAGCAGTTCAAGAGACTTCAAGACCAAGGTTTCGTCAACACTGAGTAGCACTGGGTAAAAGGAAAATGTCCTTAATCATATTGAACTTATGTTTTAAATGTTCTATTTTACAAAATTGTATGCAATGTCTGTTAACTTGATGGGTAGTCACCTATGTTAGGGTTTATCTAGTTCTTCCTTTACATTCCTTGAAGCCTAAGTGGTAGTTGATATGAGTTTTATGGGTAGATCTGCTTAGTCATGCTTTTGGGATGTTGGGAAATGTCTTATACATGTTTAGTGGATATATGCAATGGTGATGATAAACTTGTTAGTAACATGGAACCCTAGGACTTGGGCAAGGAGTTAGTTTGATAATGATGGTTCATATTGTGGGTTTGTGGATACATTCCAAGAAATTTGTTAGTTATTTCCCTGTTGGTTTGATAATGGTGGTTCATGTGGTGGGCTTGTGGATACGTTCCAAGAAAAGGTATGTGGTTTGGATACGTTGGTTATTTCCCTGTTGGATAGTCTTTTCCCAAATGACACATATAAGGACTAGTTCATGGAGCGACAAACCAAGAAATAACATTCAAACACAAGGCCGATATGGGTAAGGCTTAGCATATCAATTAGACACATGGCTGGCATTCGTTGGAGTACCAGGACCTAATTGATGGATCATGCTTTATAGTGATTCTCCTGGCAGCACACCACTGGCGTGTGTTAAGTGTTACGCGAACACGGCAATATGGAAATCACGACTCGTGGCTAAAAGTTGGACAACCTCTGCAGAGTGTAAAACTGTTATAACAGTTGTGCCCACGGTTATGAGAGGCTTGGATCCTCACATGATTAGTGGGTTGTGGTTATGGGTTTAGTTGTGATTTTGGTTATAGTACAGGGAGTACTAGACGGTTATGGTATGCAAGGTGGGGAGCCTTGTATGCTGGGTGTTGGACTGTATGGGTTGCATTCACTTAATAATTGTTTAATACTTTTTTAGTCCAAATATCTTTTTGTTACTCCCATTTACACAAATATTTCATGTGTTAGCTTATTCTTGTTATCAGCCTACATATCATTATCTTTCTCACACTTGCTAAGCGTGTCATGTGCTCACACTTGCTATTTTTCCTATGGCATGCGATATGTATGGTGCTGCTCTATGAGCGAAGATGTTGAAGACTATCAAGATGAGGTTATAATGTTTTAGGCGTGTGTCTTCCGGTTAGTCGCATGCGGTGTTGTTGAGCACCAGTGCTTTTGTTTCGCTGCAAATATCTACATAGAAGATAATATATGTCAATTGTTGTAAGAGTTTAACGTTTATTCTATAAAAGTACTACTTTTGTTACTTCACATGTGACGTCCTTATGTGTGTTGAACATCCTGGCACACATAAGCCGCATCTGGTTTTGTCCGTTAAAACCGGGTGTGACATATGGATATGGTCATTTACAGAGGTGGTTCCTTATGTGAATTGTTTGTGGTAATGATACAATTACCATAAGAGGTTCAAATAAGGAACCACCTGTGGAAATGACCTTTACACAGACGGCTTCTTACGTTGTCAATGTCTTAAAATCGCTCAAGCGGTTTGTCATTTGATCTGCCTGTGGAAAGATATTCTAAGTGTCTTAAAAAATAGTTTTTGTAGTAGTGGAGGCGGAGGGTGTGGCGACCTCAAGGTGGCTGGATCATGTGGTGCTTCGATCGGCGGATCTATGCAGTATCACATGCATTGTGGTGGCTAGTCTCGCACGACGGTGGCTAGCTCGGCGTGGTGCAGTCTGCATCGTAGCACCCTTCGAAGTCATGAATGGTTATTAATAGCGGTTTGGCTCATCCCTACAACGTTTGGTCCCACGTGGCAGTGGCTATTTCGGCGTGGGTATGACCTAGGCTTGGACTCGCAGAGGTGGAGTGGTGCGACTGGTGGCGCGTGGTCCCTGGTGGTGCAGTGGCAATCGGTCACGCATAGCAGTGGCCGTTTTTCAGCGCTGGGCGGTTGTGCTCAGCGATGTGGTGGGTGGTGCCGTCGAGGTATGATTGAGGCGTTCAGATCTCCGTCGGGCCTAGGCGGCAGCTGGTCTCGCTCGGTGACGGCCAGTCTGGTGCGCCATGGGTTGGACTGGTGTGGCGGCGGCTAGAGGCAGCCGCGTGCGTGTCGGCATGGCGGCTTGCAGCGGATTGCGGCGGCTTGTATGGTGTGGGACAATGTCGATGATAGCAAAAGCGACAACGATGGCGTGTTGGTGAGAAGGCTTGCAGTGGACTGTGGCGGCTAGCTCTGCTTGGCAGTGGCTAGTTCAGCGCGGGATATCGTCGCAAGATGGCGCAAGCAGTAGCTTTAGTGTGCCAGCATGCTGATGTGCAGCGAAGGGCTTTGTGTTGGCTCGACGGCGGTCGGGTGCCACTTGTTGTTTTCATTGTTGTTAGTTATTGCTAGTCGTTAGTTGCGGTTGTTTAGTCGTTGTTAGCTATTGGAAGTTGTCGTTTTTTCCTTTCTCTTGATTATAGTCTTTAGGGCTATTCTCTTGTATTTTTTTCTTCTATATCAATAGAATTGGACATCGTGGGGTGTGTTGGTCGTTAAAAAAAAGAATTTTATATTATTCCACAGATTCATATAAAATTCTTGTGTTACAAATTAATCTTGATTTGTCCTTATATCGTCTGACGAGGTTCGCTCAAACGAAATATTTCTGTCTTGTGAGCCTATCGAAACCCTCGAACTAGGAAAGCGAGCTCATCTGGCTTGCATTACGTGATCTTGGTCGGAGGTCGGCCTATGCAGCCAATTGTACTTTGACTTGTTACATCACAGGGCCTCCAAAATCATGAGTACGAGCCCGTTCACAAGCATTGTCGCGAGAACAAAATATGTACTTTAATGTCACGATAAAGAACGAAAATTGTCAAAAAAAAAAATCAATATCTTTATCCAAAGCGGACTAATCTCCCTGCGATCTAATGACCAAATGCACAAGCATCTATATAGGCCTGAATCACCGCATGTCCTACACGTTCGGCACCGACATGATGGCAAGGGCCTCCCTGTTCTGTCCAAGGATGTTGAACACCGTCGCGGCGATGTGTGACGGCGTCAGGCCGGCCTCGGCCAACTGATCGGCCGGTGATCCATGGTCGATGTACCTGTCCGGAAGCACCAGCGGCCGCCACTGCACCAACCAAAGTCGAATTCGTCATTGCTCACTGGTCAGCTAATGTGGTTCGGGATTTTTCAATGTCAGGTGACTGATCAGTGTAATTAACTTGCCTTGAGTTTGCCGTCAAGAAGGCCGTCCAGCGCCATGAACTGGACGACGTGCGAGCCGAAACCTCCGATGGACCCTTCCTCCACGGTGATGAGCACCTCGTGGGACTTGGCCAGGCTCCTGATCAGGGCGTGGTCCAGCGGCTTGCAGAACCTCGCGTCGGCGACGGTGACCTTGAGGCCGTGGCACTCCACGAGGGACGCTGCGGCTAGGCAGTACTGCACCGCCGACCCGTACCCCAGCAGCGCCACCCGGTCGCCCTCCATCAGAATCCTGCCTTTGCCAACCTGCGAATTGTACATCGATCAGTCACATACACAATTTGCTGCTCGGTAAAAGAGGTCATTTTATCGATTAAATCAGTGCAAGAGATCATGGATACTGGATACGTACCTCGAGGGGAACGCCTTTGTAGTTGGGCGGCAAGGGGGCGCCAATGCCGTTGCCTCTCGGGTAGCGGAAGCAGGACGGGCGGTCGTCGATGGCCGCGGCGGTGGCAACCATGTGGCAGAGCTCGGCCTCGTCGGACGGGGCCATGACAACCATGTTGGGCAGGCACGCCATGTACGTGACATCGAACGCCCCGCAGTGGGTCGGCCCGTCCGCGCCGACCAGCCCGGCGCGGTCCATGGCGAACCTCACCGGGAGCTTCTGGAGATCAACATCATGCACAACCTGCACCACCACATCGATCACGAAACAGGAAATGGCGTCAAGATTCAAGAATGGCACAAGAGAAATTAAGCAGCAACCTGCACGCGGTATACGCTGCACGCACCTGGTCATAGCCTCGCTGCAGGAAAGACGAGTAGATGGCGCAGAACGGCTTGAGGCCCTCGCAGGCCAGGCCGGCCGCGAACGTCACGGCGTGCTGCTCGGCGATGCCGACATCGAAGCACCGGTTCGGGAAGCGGCGGAGGAAGTAGTTGAGCCCTGTGCCGCCTCCCATGGCTGCGTGGATGGCGACGATCTTGCTGTCCTGCTCCGCCTCGGCGATGAGCGCCTCGGCGAAATAGTTGGTGTAGGACAGCGTCTTGGCGGGGGACTTGAACTGCTTCCCCGTGGCCGGGTCGAACTTTGCTACACCTGCATGCATCAAACCAAACAAAATTCACACACGAATCCCGTATGATCCAACAAGCAAACCATGCAGATTCGCATCGCAAACTTACCGTGGTACTTGTCGGCGGCTCGCTCGGCGTAGGGGTAGCCGCGGCCTTTCTCGGTGACGACGTGGATGAGGACGGGGCCGGTGGTCTTTGTGCTCTTGACGTCGTTGAGGATGGTGATGATGTCGTCGATGTTGTGGCCGTCGACGGGGCCGATGTAGTAGAGGCCGAGCTCCTCGAACAGCGTCGAACCGGGGCCGCTGATCATGCCGCGGGCGTACTCGTCCACCTTTGCCGCCAGCTCGTGCACCGACCCACCGATCTGCTTCGTCACTCCCTTAACACACACAAGAAGGTCAGTCAGCCCTTTTCGTTTGCGTCGGCTCAGAACTCTTGTTTTTGGCGCATCGGGCAGAGACGAAGCCAGTCAGAAAAACTACTAGGGTCAATCATCTTTACACGACCGTGGTTAACAATACATATAGCTGGGAACAGTAATTTTTTATAGGATTCGCAAAATTTCATTGAGATCGCGTGACCCAATGATAAAAGCTAGCTTCGCCACTACTGTGAGGACTCTCTTTTTTATTAACACGATTCTAGCAGTTCTCTTGGTCAGTCAAACTCTCTTCCGTATAAAAAAAAAGGTCAGTCAAACATAATAACCTTGGTGGTGGCCCCTTTCGTTTGAAATCCTTCTCGGCCCAATAAGATCGGACCGCTTAGAGCTTAACCCAGAAAAGTTTTAAGGCCTCTCTCGAAAACAAGAAGAAATATTTAAGATCAAGCCCAATATAAAACTTGAAGTGTAGTACCCATATATAAAGCAGTTTCAATGACCGACTTGGGGATGTATGGATCAAATTTGAATTTTTTTTGACACGACGGTAAATTATCACTCGAGTCAAAGCCGTAGGATTATGACGATGGCTAGTATAAAATAATTGTATCTAAGATACTTAGGACTTTTTATATTCTCAGGACATATTTCTATTTCTTTGAAGAGGATATGGACGAATAGAAATTGTCCATAGACATTGAAAAATTCTCGTAAATAGGGGAATTTATCTAAAAACAGGAAGAAAAACTCTAGAGGACATACGATGTCTCCTATATATATGGACAAGTCATTAAAAGTTAAGACATAAGCTATCATCCACCTACCAAACATCTACATCCATCAAGCCTTTCACTACTAAATCTTCTTCAACTACACGCAAGAAAATCGCTTGACTAGGTCATATCTATCTAGATTAGCCACATACCCTTTTAGCAGTCTTAGAAATCAATATAAAATAAATATGATGTAGGGTTACTATCCTTAAGGAAGTATAAACCTGTATAAAAATGTCTCTGCATGTTATTTGATTTGTCTACTCGAAGTTTCTCCTATTTCTTCAATAAATTTGTAAGACTGACGGTTCGCCAATCGTCGATAGATTATAATAGCAGTAGGATTCTTGCTGTTAGTTTGGACTAAGGGACATCCAAGTTGTTGAGACACATCTAGATTACTACTCCCTTAGATCTCAAATATAAGTATATTAGTACGTATTATTCATAATAAATCTATTAACATTAGTATTATACTATCAATCTATATGATTTTTTAGATATCGATGATTAAAGTTTAAAAATTTTGATTGATAATAATTATAAATACACTTATATTTAGAATTGGACCGAGTAATATAGAACGCATCTCCATTCCGGTGGACAGATCCATGAATGGCACCTAGAACAAGATTAAAGCACGTCACTCTTCATCTGACGCAGCTTATTTTGGCACGTACGTGCAAGCATCCAAAAAACTTCTCGTCCAAATGTTCCAAGCGCGCGTCATGGTGACACGTCTGCTGCCTGCATGCCTGATGCTAGTTTCCTACCATTTCCCATTAGATTCCCAAAGTGAGTTTTAATTCGAAAATGCACGTATTACTTCTTATCATCATTTCCGAAATCCATTGCCATGACAGTCGTAATTTCATCCGTGTTATGTACACCACTACTTTTAACGTGCCAAACCGGATTATCAACTGTACTGTAGCGTTGAAGGTTTGTGCGGGCGTACCTTGGCCACCTCCCTGAGCTCCCTGAGCGGCCTGCTGGACTGCAGCTTGCTGAGGGCGCCGCTGAGCGCGCCCACGGGCGGCACCGGCCCGTCCAGCGTCGCCGTCGGCAGCGACACCTGCTTGTTGTCGTTCAGGATCACAATCATGTCGGAGTCGAGGTACCCAGCGTTGTTCATGGCCTCGTAAGCCTGCCCCGCCGTCATGGCCCCGTCCCCAATCACCGCCACCACGTTATTCTTCCGGCCTTTGAGGTCCCGCCCCACCGCCATCCCGAGCGCGGCGGAGATGGTGGTGGAGCTGTGGCCCGTGCCGAAGCAGTCGTACTCGCTCTCGGCGCGCTTGGTGAAGCCCGCCAGCCCGTTGGTCTGCCGCATCGTCGGCATCTTGTCGCGCCGCCCCGTCAGGATTTTGTGCGGGTACGACTGCATGTGAATAAACAAAAAACCCGAATGATCGCCATGCCGCATCGCCGGCTAGGCTCTATCCGACGTCGCCAATCAGCGCATTGGTGTACTGTGTACGTGTCACGAGCGTACCTGGTGGCCGACGTCCCAGAGGATGCGGTCCTGCGGCGCGTTGAAGACGTAGTGCAGCGCCACCGTGAGCTCCACCACGCCTAGGCTGGACCCGAGGTGGCCGCCAGTCTTGGAGACGTGGAAGATGACGTCGGAGCGGAGCTCGTCGGCGAGCTGCCGCAGCTCCTTTGCGGATAGGTTCTTCATGTGGATGGGGTAGTTGATGGTGTCCAGCAGCGGCGTCGGCGGCCGCTGCGAGTAGTACTCTGCCTCCCGCTCCGACAGCGACGCGGACACGCATGACGACCTCCGCCGAGGCTGCAGCCATCAATTGCAAATGCAACATCAGCAGCAAATTAAACAGAGTTTAAACACGGAACACTATCAGCTCACTCGATCACTCTAGCAGGGACAGAAACGAGATTTCAAGCACAGAGCAGAGCAGAGGATGCTGACAGACCTTGAGAGGCCTGGCCTGGAGCTGCTTGTGAAGCTGGAGCTCCACCGCAGGAGCAAAATGGGGGTCCTGAGGCGGCACGCCGAGGAAGCCCCTCGGAACAGAGAGCGTCGACAGCGCCATTGCTTACTCTCCTCTTCCTCCTACTCAAGATTGCAACAGCTCAAGCCTCCTGCTCTCTTTCTTATCAGGAACGAACCAAAACAAGTGTCTCAAAGAACTCAAATGCAAGTGGCACTAACAGTCTCCAGAGTGCAAGAATGGTGGAGGGTCTGGAAGCTGGAAAGTGGAAGAGCGAGAGAGTCAGACGCTCGGGATATGCCTAGAGTAGTAGTACGGCGAAGGTGGTGAGGTGATGTGGGATGGCGATAGGTGACTAGGCGAGGGGAGTGTGAGTGACCACGGGGGTGGGGAAGCCAATGGCCGCGCGTGTGGCTGCAATTCATTTGGCTGTGATTGCAGGCATGAGTGCTCGCTTTTTTCGCTGCAGTGCCGGGCTCTATGTCCTTCCACGTCGAGCAACCGGGCGAGTCAGAGCAATGGGTGTCCTACCAATCTTGCACCCCATTGGGCCACCTCATCAAAGTATCAGGAGGGGATAATATGGGATAAGATAAAATCATAGAAATATCAATTATGAAAGAGGAAAGGGGGTTGTAGAGAGGAGGATTTTTCTAACAACTAGAAGGATAATCACAATAACAAGTATGAAAATAATGAGAGCGGTGCCTAGATGCAACTTGATAGAAAAAAATGTACTTCTGACTAACTCAAGTTTTGTTCCAGGCACCCTGATCAGATGCATATGTCGCAACTAGGTAAGTAGCCAGTATGTGAGATTCTTATGGTTTCTCATGCCATGAGGTTAGAAGAGTAACTAGGGGAGCAGGACAGAGTAGGCCAAGATTACGCCGATTGAGGTGACATTGGAATGAGGGCCACCAGCCAGCGGCAGATCCAGGACTAAATTTGAGGTAAGACGGAGTACTAGAGTCTATGTAGAGATTTGTAGGCAACATAAGGGTGGTAACCTTGCAGGCAACATTTAACACGATAATACAAGTGCGTTCCTTTCACGATACCTTCAGCTCTGAAGAACAACTCATCAACCGCATCCATGTCGCTAAGCACGATGACTAGTGCAAAATCCAGTAGATTGCAATGGAACAGTTGAACATGACCTTCCTAGGCATTCCAACAAACGCCTCGCACGCACGCACGAAGCATAGCATCAAACTTCATGCCAACCAACCAAGGTAGGCATTCATCACGCACATCATGTGTATGACTATATCTCGAATCGGATCAGGCCAACACTCAGAGTGCAGCCTCACCTTACGTTGCTTCCACCGGGCTCGCGCATTGGACGCTGCCTAACTCTGTGAGAGCCTTCACCGATCGATCCTCCTGCACGGAGATGAGTCACATGACTCATGACTGATCATCCCGGAGAACTCCTATGGGAAATGAAGTGGTATAGGGAAGGAAGCCCGGAAGGGTGACCAGGGCTAGGAGATGGACCTCAGGGATGAAGCAGTGGACTCAAGCGCTAGAGTGAATGAAAGAGGCGATGAGCTCAAGGCTCAACTCATCGGCGTGATGAAGGCCATGATGGCAGCTGTCATTGACATCATACTACGCGGGTGCTCTTCTCTCGTCGATGATCCGAAGCAAAGTAGATGCGAGCGCAGCAGAGCAGAAAAGCAGATTGAGTGAGCAAGCGAAGTGGTGGTTCCACTGTCAGCCACCTAGGGTGGCTGCCCAACCACACCCCAGTGGTGGATCCACCCCTATTGTCGGCTCCGATGTTCCAAAAGAATGAGGCCCCGAGCGTTGATTCCCCTTTGACAATTGAATTTCTTCAAGCGGCCCTTATGGTGAGTTTCATGAAACATGAGGTGTTGCAAGCTAAGGCCCAACTAGTGATCTCAAAAGGATGAAGGTATGTGATTTTGAGTCTTGTGCAAATTCTGGCGGTAGATCCTCGCTACCTATGCGGATTGTTGCAACTGTGGCAAGACAACTGTTGATTCGTCATGGAAATCTATGTGTATCTGGTCCATCACCTCCTATGCACCTGAATGCAGTCGTGGCTCGGCGGACAGTGATGCCTCGTAGTAGGCAGGGTTGGGATTGGCTTTTCAGACCATGGAGAGTGCTGCTGCAAAAAAACCACTAGCCACCAAGGTGTCCCTCATGGAGTTCTGGCACGTCGGATCTCGGGTCGCAAAACTATCATGCATCGACTGATCATACACCCTTGCCCTCCCATGATTGTGATATCCATCTCGACAACTTTGGTAATGTGTCGGACTCCACCCTAGCTCCTCTCGGCATGGTGGCATCACTTCCTACCTTGAGCGGCATGGCAACAACACTTTCTTGCACGTGTGGTCTAGTAGCACGCTCCCGCATGTGCGAACCGGCAGTGAACTCATCCAGTGGTGCATCCATGATACACCCAGTGGGCACTCAAGTGTCACGTCCCTCAGAGCTTAAAAACCGCATATACACCTAGGAGACAATCTTCGATCGTAGCATTAGCAAGGCCCCAGGCACCAGAATAGGTGACAAAGACAATGCGGCACCTGGCTGTAGCGGCGGCCTGACTAGTGGGCCACCCAACGCATCTTCATGAGGCACATCCCTGGGCAACATAGGAAGCGCCTTGCTAACGGCTTTGGACTCCAAGGAACCGTGAGAGTAGTGGCCTTACAAGCGCCAACACTATTTTTTCCAATAGCCCGCATCGGCTGGCGCATCCAGTGCCTTTGCTGACTTCAATGGCCAAGTCGGCTTGGGCTCCTTCCACACCAGCTCAAATTTGTTTGGGACGTCTAATCTGTCAGCTAGTTGGGGGTGGCCAGCAAGGCAACTGTTCTAGATGGTTGGGCCGAGGAAGGTCATGTCTTGAGTTGTTAGACCCATGGTTTGAAACTTGATCTACTAGTATCGAGGCTTACGGCGGTGGCATTTCCACCTTTGTCACAGATTGTGGCCAAACCTACAGATGTGAAGCTGAAGGCTAAGAAGGTTCGACCACCACTCTACTTTCGGTGCAAGACCAAAGGCCGTTCACTAGACCAATGTGTAGCAGTACTGTACTACATCATATGTGACAAAATTGAAGATCACCTGACTTCCAAATGTCCCGTCCTCAAGTTTCCTAAACCAAATGCTATGTTGTTTGCTTCGGTACTAGCAAATTGGGGTTAATCCAGATTCCAACTACTAATTTCAATTGAGTCGAGCCAAACGCCACTCCAACGGCAATTATAACTATCACTGGTGGTTAGTTGTCAGCTGAGGTTGTACAAAGTGAATTACAATGACTCATCCACTTAGATTGGAAATGGGAGATGGTTTTGCAAGGAGACAACAACTTTCCTGTGGCTTTTCCGACAGTGGAAGAGCTTTGCAAGATGTTTGATGTCGAATTTTGATTAAAGCATATGGCATACCTCAATTAATCGAGGAATGGAAACTGGCTAATGAGCCACTTCCTACTTATCATCTAAAAAAAGTATGGGTGCATGTCTCCGGCATCCCACCTATTTTTCGCCATTATTTGGCCATCTGAGCACTAGGCACAGTTATTGGTGCCCCTCAGGAGATTGAGATGTATTGCCTCCAGTGGAGATCATTCGTCTCCAGGTGGCAATTATGGATGCGACAATACTCCAACTGAAAACCGATATCGTTTTCTGTCTGGTGGGGTATGATATTACATTTACACTGGAGGACTTGGGCTTCCAAGTAGAAGATGTCCCAACTCACCCACCAATGAATAGGGATCATGATGACTATGATGATGACCTCCTGCGTGATGAAGATACCAAGGAGCACCAGGACGAGAAGTTCAACAAGAAACCACAAAATGATTCATCCAATACTAACGAAAAGCATAAAAAAATCTTCTGAGTCTATGTAGGTGGACACGTTGACCATGGAAAGAGCTAGCAATTGGAGTGCCTCTGTTATTATTATGGGGTTGAACTGGTCACCTCATTGTATTACTGTGGCACTGTCCAACCCTCCACTTTTGGTGCCAATGCTTCTAGCGCAGGCGGGCACTACCACCTAGACAAATGCGCCCTTAATCGGCATGTCTTTGACTCAGTTCAGTGAGTCTTCACCTTCGGTTGGGTCGCCCTCTGCACCACCCCAAGTTGACATGCCTTCTGCATCAGCTCAGGTTGGCATGTTTTCATCCCAAGCCTGTGCATCCTCGCTTCGGGTTGACAAGCCCATGATCAAAGCTCTTGCAACCTCTACCCCAATGACCGACATGACAACTTCTCAGCCCACAAAGCTCTCTATCCCAACATAGGCTGGCGCACTACTGTTTCATGCTGGCTCCACTCTGCCATGGGTCGGCACAACATTGCCTCTAGCCGACATGGCATCGCCCTCGTCCAGCACGGTCGACATGATCCCGCCCCAAGATGGTGTGCCCCTGCCCCAGGCTGGCGCAATGCTACCACCAACTCAAGCCGACGTGCCCCTCCTCATGTCACCATGACATTACCCTAGGCTGGAGCAACACCTCTAGGCGACGCGATGCTACCCAAGGCCAGCTCACCAAGCACTTTCCTGAGGCCAGTATTATTTCGATTTGCAGGCTCCCCATCGGTGCATGCCTTCCACAGTCTGTCAGCAGCCCTGCGTGAGCTAGCTCACCACCTACTAGTTCAACTGGTGAATATTCCTTGGTCGACACAGGCATGTCTGCTAAGTCACATCCATGCGCTATGCCACCGCTGCCGACTGGGCCACCTCGAGTGATTCCTCCCACGTCCCCGGGCATGGCTACTTCAGCCATGGCTAACCTTCACTGAAGTGGGTGTGCTACCACTCTATCCAAATTAGTTGGGGCCACAGTTATTGATGGGGACTCTTTGGTGTGGGATATGCAGCGTGCTGTGACAAGAAACTTGGATTCTTCGGTTGAGGGTACGCTAACGGCTACTAACACCAAGCTTCCACACTTGACAGTGCCCACCACAGCCTTTTCCATCTGTTCTCTTTCAAATGAATGCATGTTTCAAATATTAGAAGCTTGGAAATCTTCATGGGTAGAGATGATAGCGATGTAGAGGTTTCTGTTAATGCACTCAAGAACATGGAATTTGATAGGATAAAATGTTACCTAAACTTTCAAAGCAATGTAAAAAAATAGCAATAAAAAAGACTTGGCAGACTCCATTTGGGATGAAACATATTGTGAGCCAGATGGTTCCCTTCTAATCCACTTGGTGAACGAAGCCACAGAGGTTGACATGGATGAGGCGAAGCTTGGGAGCAAAATTTGCGGCCTTAAGGCTACCCCTCGTAAAATCCAAGTCGAGAACCTCAAAGAAAAAAGACCGACTCGGCCAGTCATCACAAAAGAGGGAAAAGGTAAAAATTAAAGGAAGGTTTAAAATGATAGGTGTTTTTTGGAATAGCAAAAGTCTTCAAGACTTGGATAAAATCCGATTTATTGTCGATGTCTGCGAGTACAAATTGAGCTTCCTTGCCCTTTTGAAAATAAGGAAAAAAAATATTCCTTAATCGCCTTTCTGGTGGATTGGAATTCACATGGAATTGCCTACCCCTGCGTGGTAGATCTGGTGGTATTTTGATATGGGTCAATATTGCTAATTTTGATGTCTTAAATATCTTCGATGGGGAATTCTTTGTTAAATTCCATCTTCAAAATAAGGAGGATAAATTTAAATGGAGCCTGATGGCGGTCTATGGAACTGCACAAGTAGACCTCAAGGAAAATTTCCTTGCTAAACTTGCCAATACCTATCACAATGATCCTTATCCCATGCTAATGGGAGGCGACTTCAACATGTTGAGGTACTGCCAAGAAAAGAACAATGACAAGTATCATAACCGATGACTTTTCATGTTTAATGATGCCATTGACAGCTTAGACCTGACAAAAATTAACATATTTGGTTTCTAATTCACTTGGGCCAACAACACCAATCCCCCATCTTTGAGAAACTCGATGGGGGTACTAATGACCACTGAATGGGAATTAAAATTTTCATTGGTTTCTGTTATGCCCTAGAGTGAACGGTAATTTCATATCATGCCCCTTTTCTCCTTGATATTGGCAGCATGTTTGGTCAAGGGAGTTGCATACCCTTTAGATTCGAGCTGGGGTGGCTAACTTGTGAGGGTTTCACTAAGCAAGTGACGGAGATGTGGAACTAACCACGTAAAGATCGAACGCCTATATAAAGGTGGAAAAATAAACTCAGTTCTTTGAGATGCCACCTTATAGGCTAGCCGGCAAATACCACTGGAACCTACAAACAACAGAAGAAAACTCTCCTAAATACCATTGATGATTTCAACAAAGCAGCCAAGGTGCGATGATTGGCCGATTTCGAGATTAATCTAAAGAACCAATCTAATGAATGATTAGGCAAACTCCTCAGAGTGGAGGAGATAAAAATGGTACCAAAGAGCCAAAACTAAACATATCCTACAAGGTGGTGATAATACGAGATCTTCAGACATGAACATGACGAAGGCACAATTGAGGGTGAGACGCCTTTAAAGGCATACATCACAAATTATTATAAAGATCTTTTTGGTCCACCAGAGGCTAATCACTTCATGATGATGGAATCGCAAAGAGATTGCATCTCTCAGATAACTGATGTCAAAAATGATCTCCTCATTATGCCTTTTACAAAAAAGGAAGTATGGGAGGTTGTGTTCCAAATGGAACACAATAAAGCCCCCGGCCCCGATGGTTTCCCGGCATAATTCTATTAGGTTTTTTTGGACGTCATTAAGGAAAACCTTATGACGTTGTTCCATGAATTACATTGTAGGAATCTATTTCTACACACCCTTAACTTTGGGATTATCACACTTTTACCAAAATCAAAGAGGCAAATTGAATTCAACAATATAGACCAATCTGCTTGTTGAATGTTAGTTTCAAAATATTCATAAAAGCAGCAACCAACAACATGAATAGCGTGGTGGATAAGATAATCCAACCCACTCAAACAACTTTTATATGGGGGAGAAATATCCTAGGAGGGGTTTTCATACTGCATGAGACAATTCATGAACTTCATCGCAAGAAGATGAATGGAGTTATTTTTAAAATTAACTTCGAAAAGGTGTATGATAAGGTCAAGTGGTCTTTTCTCATACAAACTCTTCAAATGAAGGGTTTCTCCCCTAAAGTGGTGTTCCTAGGTGGAGAGCTTCATTTCGAGTGGAAGTGTGACCATCAAGGTCAACAATGACACCAGCCCATACATCCAAATAAAAAATGGTGTTCGCCAAGGAGACCCTCTCTCTCTCCACTTCTATTTAACATCATTGCTGATACATTAGCAGTTCTAATTGAGAGAGCTATAACACTTGGACAAATTGGTAGGGTCGCACCACATCTGATTGATTATGGATTATCCATTCTTCAATATGTGGATAACACAATTCTTTTCATGGAACATGACTTGGAAAAGTCTAGCAACATGAAGCTTTTGCTTTGCACTTTCCAGCAACTATCCAGTCTCAAGATTAACTTCCAGGAGTGAGTTATTTTGTTTTGGGGCGGCTCGAGATGAATCCGAACAATATGGCCAGTATTCAGATGTGTGATGGGAGAATTACCTTTATAATACCTGGGTCTTCCAATTCATTATCAAAAACAGAGGAATGTAGATTGGAACGAGTAGAAGAATGGTTTGAAAAGAGATTGAGTAGTTGGATAGGCAAGCATCGATCATCAGGTGCTAAGCTTGTCCTTCTAACTTGGTTCTTTCTAGCCTACTTACATGTATGATATCTTTTTTTCCTACTTCCACAAGGGGTACTTCAATGACTTGATTACTTTAGCTCCAGATTTTACTAGCAAGTGACAGTCACAAAAAGAAGTATCACCTGAAAATGGAGGATCCTTTGCCAACCCAAAGAACATAGTGGTTTTAGGGATCCAAGACCTCGATGTTCAAAATATTTATCTCCTATGTAAATGGTTATTTAAACTTCTCAATGAAGATGGAATATGATAGGAATTATTAAGGAATAAATATTTGGGACCAAAATCTTTATCTCAAGTTCAGTGGAAGCCAAGGGATTCATAGTTTTGGGCTGGGATGATAAGGGTGAAGCGACATCTATTCCACTTTGGTACCTTTGTTATAAAAAAAAATGGCACACAATCAGGTTCTAAAAGGACACGTGATCAAGGAACTCACCACACTGCAACCAATACCCCTATTTGTATAATATAGTGTATCATAAACAAAATACAGAGCTGAAGTGTTGCAGTCTTCCCTATCGAATGTTTCTTTATGGCGGAATCTAATTGGCCCAAAGTTGATAGCTAAGAATGATCCTCTTTTGAGGCTTAATAACATCAACATATCACATGGGCGGATGAATTTAGCTGAAATTTATACCAAAATGGTAAATTCTCGGTGCATTCTTTATATCGTGCCCTATATCATGCCCTGATGGATATTGATGTCCAAATATAAATAAGCAATTGTGAAAACTAAAGTTACCTGCTAAAATGCAAATCTTCCTTTGGTATCTCCGTCAAGGAGTACCTCTAACCAAGGATAATTTATTAAAAATAAAATGGCAAGACAACTAGAAGTGTTGTTTTTGTCAAAAATAAGACGAGTAAGTATCTCTTCTTTGATTGTCGATTTTCCTGTTTCGCATGGTTCATCATACAAGTGGCTTCAAACATTTATCCACCCCATAGCATACCTCATATGATGGGAAATTGGCTCTATAGTCTTAGTAAACAACTGAAAGCCAATTTATTTGTTGGGACGGCTGCTCTATGTTGGTCAGTTTATCTATGCAAAAATAATATTGTCTTTGACAAGAGAAAAATTTCATCTTCTTTGCAAATTATATATACATATATGCACTTGCTCCGTACTTGATCTACACTTCAATGGACAAAGTCTCAAAAGATGGTAGTAGAGGCGTGCACGCGATTAGAGCAGGTGGTCAGGGAGTTCTTTACCCATGGGGCTCTATGCTTCGGATGAAAAACCCGCCACCATAGTTTCCCTTGTAATATTTTTTCCTCTTTTCAGAGAGTGCTTTTTGTGTATTCGGAATTTGAATCTTGTTAACGTACTTTGGGTTGTGTGCATCTTTGTTATGCAGAGACCAGGGGTGAACTTTTATGTGGTTGTATTATCTTGTTATAACGATGAGAGTCATAAAAAAACTAGCTAGTATGTAACTAGATTGTAAACACACCTTGTAATATTACCTATATGATGGGTGATTGGCTCAGGGGTGTTCGGCAAAAACTTAGGAATCAAATCTTCATTGGTGTACCAGCTTTATATTGGGTGATTTGACTATATCGCAATGATAACACCATTGATAAAAATTCAACAACCCTATCTTTCCTACAGGTACTCTTCAGAGGAACATGTTAATATTGACATTGGAGTTTGCTATAGAAGGAAGAAAAAAGGGAATATGTGCACAAGGTGTGCCAAAGATTTGAGGTCATTGCATTAGAAATCTTTGCAAGAAATGGATGGTGATTTAATTCCAGAATATACGCTGGATGATTTTCTAATTACTATGCATTTGATTATTTCATTGCTTACTCAAACATGCATGACTAATGCATTTGGCTTGCACGTCTAGCTCTTCTTTTAAAATTTTACGACTACAACAGGATTATTTAAATTCTTTATCTTTTAACTAGCCGATTAGCCCACGTAATTGCATGGCCATGTCTAAGTCTATGATTCTTTCATTATACAATTTTAATTCCTATATACGGTTAAAATTCCCATTATAGTTACTATACAATTCTCATGTCTATAATTAAAAATACACATTACACAAATGTAACACTCTAATCAATATACACAACTATAATATAGAACTACCAAAATAAATATGTATAAATTCTTCTCTTTTTTCTATCATTTTTTTGTTTGAGAACTATTGAGGTATCTTTGTTTACTAATTTTCTATTTAGAATTTCTCTATGTGTTCAATGTCTCATGTAATTTCATGTCCTTTTATACAATTTTCTTTATTACAAGAATATCAAAATTTTCTTTTATTTCCTATTTTTTCCCTATCAGATATCGAGAGGTGCCTTGACCTTTGGGTTTAAGAATTTTTTAGTTGATTATCCCACACAGTTGCACACCTTTCATATGATTTAGCTGATTTATAATTAGAAACTACTTTTTATTTAGTTTTATTAACTCTTTGTTTACACGTACAACATAGTATGATCCGCATCTTGTTTCTTAATATTTTATAACTCTAAAAATGATCTCCCCGGTCTCAATATTCATATGACTTTTGGGTCCTTACTAAAGTTGGTTGTTGGCAAATAGGTTGAGAAATCAAGTTGAAATGTTTCTTTGTTTGTATGTGATGAGTGATTGACAAAGTTGTTAATTTGGTTTGATGATTTGTGGGATTGCATTAGCATGTCTATGTATTACAATTATGATCATGACTAACCAAAGTTACAGAGAAAAATATAGTTGGCGTTTTTGTCTCTGAGTCCAGGAAAAATATGTTGTACTGAGAATTTTGATTTTGACTAATCTATAATGGAGTTGGAGATACGTGTTTTACTTGTCTTGTCATGTGCAGGTGATGGATGCAACTTGACGGTCGACAACAGGATGATCGGGGCTAAGCGGCATACTTAATGCTGGACGATCAAGGAGGCTGGCCGGAGTCAAGGGTGTAAGATCCCGAATTCTGTGATTTCTTGTGCCTCCTGTATCAGTCCCTTGGATCAAGTAGCTAATATGCAAGTATAATATTTGTAATATCATAGTCAAACTTCGTACTTAAATATTAAGATTCATAGTATAAAATGTTACAAACTATATTGTATATTACAAACCGGGCTGAGAGGCCAACAAAACACAACGGAAAGCAAAAGCTCCAGCCACAAGTAGCTTAGGGTGCGAACGCGGCTTTTAAGACTACTCTTTGTCCTCGGCTTCACCTCTGATGAAGTCGGCATCGGCTTCCTTATCTAAATGACAGCAAGAGTGAGTTCAGAAGGTACTCAGCAAGCTCTATACTATATCAAGTTTTTGATATATGCATAAAGGGGTAATTCAAGGATAAGACTTTATGTTTTAGTTTCAAACATAAAGTAGTTTATGCAGATATTCAATTGTATTAAACTACTATTCACTTTAAAACAATTTAAATAGTTCAAACCAGGTGACGAGCTATATCTGGGGGTTTTTCAGTCATAGGAGGGGCTACACCTTGCTCCGCAGTCCATATCATCACATCTGGTATACGTCTAGTACCACATAGCTTCTAGTAGATTGAGCAAGGAATGTCATCACACAGACATCTAGTCCACACACTCACTCATCAAAATACACACACCCAAAGTCTAGTAAAAAAGGTTCTGCCTTCGAATGTCTATGACCGTGGACATGGCTATTCGAATAGGTTTACCCTCCGCAGAGATTGTACACTGTACTCACGCGATATACTTAGCCTCCAACTGTTCCAAGCGGAGGAGAAAATCATACTGAGACACTCCAATCACCTTTCTTGCTGGACTTTTCTACGAGATTTACCCCCAAGCACCATAGTCCATGTATTGAAGGCCAGCCCCTTTTTTAAGCCTAGGCCAGTTCTAGAAGTCTTCAAATAGAGGGACAGATGGTCACTTGACTACTCGCTGCTCTTAGCCTCCTAGTATGATGCCCAACTCAGTCCATTGAAGGAAAGTCAAGTCCTACCCATTCAAGACACATGGTTTCACGGAGGTGGCTAAGGCATGGCAGCAAAATGACTCGATCCTTAAGCAGCCAGGGCAGGTATCTTCTAGCAATTTATACCACAGAGGTAACTCAACCCTTCGGGAGCATCCTCATCCAGAGTACTACTTCACCTGCCCCCGCCAAAACAGTTTTCACCAATTTTTACACATCACCTTTCACATCCCACACGACATCAAGGATCTCATTACCATCATGGATTTCACAACCATCAAGGATTTATGGTATATGAGTTAACAATGATAACAATCAAGAGATATCTCCGAAGAGACGTATTTTGAAAGTGATGTTTCCGAAGAAACGTATTCAAACCTAAGCATGCTAGATATCAAGACGTCATCCGTCATTAATATAGATAACAATAGGTAAATCCTAGGGTGATATGTATTCTGGATGATGATATTCTAGGCATGGCATATGTTGACAGGATTAACTATTATGAGCAGTTTGTAAAAGTGCAATATATAGCACATGTGATAATAAATTAAGTTTTACTTGATCATGTAGATTATCTAAAAACATGGGTTCAATATGATAAAGGAAATAGGACTCATCTTCTCCGAGGTTCTCTTTAAAGTCTTGGTTGTAGTTAGAATCTTCTTCGGTCCCGACGCTTCCCACGCAGCACTAGTAGAATTCTGGCGGTTCTGCAATTGTGACTACGATCATTAACGAGCTATACTAGAGAAGATCCAATAACACCAAATGGAATGACAAATGAGACCTAATGGATATCACATTATGATAGATGAGTAGATCTCAAATTTAGATGAATTTCAGTGAAAGAATCGCCAAAATCGGAGTTAGAACAGAGAAATTATGGCCTCCCGAAAGATTTAATCTAAACTAAAATTAGAAAATTATGAAATTATACTATTCATAGGTGGGGCCAGCATGTGGGAGCCACTGAACAATATCCAGAGCCCACATGAACAGTGCCTTGGTGGGACCCACTTGAACAGTACTGAATGGGCCGAATTGGGCTCAAATTTGGGCCTGGTCCAGGCCTGGATGGGTTGGGTTCAGGCCTGGATGGGCTGGGCTTAGGTTGCATAGTGCTTGGCCCAATTAGGTTGGGTCAACTGGTTTGCGAGCTGCGAAGCTGGGCTGATCCATTGGAGCGAGGCCTGTGGCGGCTAGGCTAGCCTGGCAGGCCAGTGGCGCGTGGGTTGAGCCTCGGCCTACTTGGCCAGGCCAAGCGGTGCGTGGACGGTGGCCCAGTCCGCACGTGTGGGTGCATGGGCAGTGAAGGGAAATAGCATCCGACGATGAGCAATGCGGCGAAGCCACACCGGAAAGCTCACTGAAGATGTGCTCCCACCGGAGTTCCATGATGGGAAGCTCACGCTAGCCAGCTACGCATTATGGGGAACTCGGCTAGGGGCTTAATGATGGTGGCTAGCGGCGGGAACAACACTAGATGACGACCGGAGGAGAGGGCAGTGGTGCATGAAATTTGGGTAGAATATCACCTTGGCTACTCATGCTCTCCATGCATGAAAAAGGGGCCTAGGGCTCCATGGATGTCATGTCACAATGGCTGGAGCACACACAGAGGCACAACACATCAGTGGCGACCACAATATGGTGGTGGAAGGAAAAACATGCGGCTATGCGCAATAAGAAGCATGGGGACGACTACCAACTAGCTAGGAGGGAGCGTGAGGGGATGGGAATGCTCATCGAGAGCAAGAACAATGACGGGCTGGGCGACGGTTCTACTTGACTCCGGCTTGGACGGCCTCCCGTCGGGCTTCTGGTGAATGGATGGTGGCACTGGGATGAGGGCGTCCACCTAGGGCTCTTGGCAGCACATGAGTGACAGATCGGCGACGGCGAGCTACTGTGGCATGCAATGGCTGGTGAAATGGGGAAAAGGGGAAGCGGATGGGCTAGGGTTGTGCGGTGTGATTGCTTGCATCATGCGGTCAACGGTGGTAGTGCGACAGTGAGGTGGCAGGTGGCGCCAACATTTTTTCCCATGGCATGGGAGCACTGCGCCATCCACGTGCGTGCGTGGGCGCGTAAGTCGCGTGACACAGAGACATAGGCAGCGCAAGCATGGGCAGAAGAGAAGAGAGAGAGCGAGCAGGTGGAGGGTGTCACGGCGATATTTTCCGGAGGAGCAGGAGGTTGTCGCACTGGCGAACAGTGTGGCACGACGTCGTGCTGGAGGAGGAAGGACAGGCGCAGGCGGGTGGCCTCTGAGCGACACATGGACGACCACGGGCATGCGGGCGAGGGCAAGTGGCATGCTGGCAAGCGCAGTTGTGGCCTAGCGTGGGGGAAGGAAGGGGGAAAAGGGAAGGAAGGCCGGACCGGCTACCGTGGGCCACGCAAGGGAGAAGGAAGGGGAGATTGAGCCCATGACAGAAAATGGAGAAAGAAAAAGAGAAGGAATTTTGGAATGAATTCAAATGCGGTATTTGAATTTTTTTTTTGACTTTGGATTAAGATCAACTCAAATGAACATATTTGAACTTTGATTTGGATTTGGATCTAGATCTTCGGGAGAGAATTTGAATTCAAGGGATTTGAATCCAATTTGATTTGAGCGGAGGGAAAACTAAGAGTAGATTTGAAATTGAGAGACAGTCAATTTCAAATCTCCACACAAAGAACTATAAAAATTATAAACCAATGCATAAGACCCCATTTTAATGTAGGGAATATTTTAGAAATAATTCTACTGCATTTTGGAAAACTTAGCCAAGTAATATATTTGAATATGTATATTTCTTTGATTTTAGTTGGTTTAATTAACTATAAAAAATTTAATTTGTAGTGAAACTAGCTATTATTTAATATGCTAAAACTCGGGACGTTATAAACCTACTACACTTAAACAAAATCTCGACCTCGAGATTAGGAAAACTCATCGAAGAGGTTTGGAAACTCCTCCGTTAGATCCTCTTTGTGTTCCCATGTAACTTCTGCCTCTGTATGATTACTCAACTATATTCGACAGAACCTAACTGATGTTCTCTTGGTTTGACGAGTTGCCATGTCCAAGATTCGGATGGGTCTCTCCTCATATTGCAAATCTTGTTGTAGATCCATAATTTCTAAGGGAACATGTTCCTCTGGAACCCTCATCGGATATTCCTGGAGGAAGTGCTAACTTGTAAGCCACTGCCCCGATCTTTTTGAGTATCTCATATGGTCCCACATATCTAGGTGTCAATTTTTCATGAACCTGAAATCTTTGGGTGCCTCTTATTGGGGACGCCTTGAGGTAGACATAGTCCACAACTTCGAAGGTCAACTTCCTCTTTCAGTTATATGCATAACCTTTCTGTTTACTTTGAGCTACTCTAAGATTCTCTCTGACTTTGGCAACTTGCTCCTTTGCATTTTTTATTATCGCAACTCTGAAGAGCAATCTCTCTCCTACTTCTGACCATAGTAGAGGTGTTCTACATTTTCTTCCATACAATGCCTCAAAGGGCGACATCTTCAGACTAGCTTGGGAATTGTTATTGTAAAAGAACAATGCAAATGATAGACTTTTCTCCCAATATTTTACATAGGTTATCACACAAGCTCTCAGAAGATCCTCCAGAATCTGGTTTACTCTTTTAGTCTGACCATCAGTCTGTGGGTGGTAAGTAGAACTAAAGTCCAATCTAGTTCCCAAGACAGTGTGCAAACTCTTCTAGAACCTTGATGTGAACTGGGGGCCTCTATCAGAGATGATCCTACTTGGGAGTCCATGTAGTCTCAAGATATTTTCAATATACAAGTTAGCCAACTTGTCTCCACTATAGGTTGTCTTAACAGGTATAAAGTGAGCTACTTTAGTCAGACGATTCACTATAACACATATGGAGTCGTTACCCTTCTGAGTTCTAGGTAAACTAACTATGAAATCCATACTAATTTTTATCACATTTCCAAGTTAGGATCTGCAATGGTTGCTGCAGCCCTGCTGGTCTTTGGTGCTCTGCCTTGACTCTTTGATAGGTCTATCATCGAGCGGCAAACCCTGCTATGTCAAACTTCATTACAGTCCACCAACATTTGGTCCTCAAATCTGTGAACATCTTGGTACATCCAGGATGAATGGAGTAGGGAGAGTTGTGGGCTTCATCCATGAACCGGTATGCATAACCAATCCTTGTACAACACAATTCCTTGGGGATCTATTCTGAACCCTGGTGCCTTGTCTAATCCCAAATTCTTCTTTACTTCTAGAATCTTCTCATCTTCTGACTGGGCCTCACGAATTTTATCCTCCAGTGTTGGATACACCACTAGAGTGTGAATTTGTCCTTGGGTTATGTGTAGATTCAGATGTTGCATTTCCAAGAATAGTTCTTGCCTTTTAATTCCTACACTTGTAGATTATTGCAGTAAGCTTTCCTGCTCAGGACGTTAGCCATAACATTAGCCTTACCTAAGTGATATTGGATACTTAGATCGTAATCCTTTATCAACTCTAACCATCTTCGTTGCCTTAGATTCAACTCTGACTGAGTGAAAATATACTTTAGTCTCTTGTGATCTGTATAGATTCCACATTTATTTCTAAGAAGATAGTATGTCCATATCTTAAGTACATAACTGCTGCTAATTCTAGGTCATGATTTGGGTAATTCTTTTTATGCGGCTTCAATTGCCTGGAGGCATAAGCCACAACCTTGCCATTTTGCATCAGCAAACAGCCCAAAACTTGGCGTGATGCATCACAATAGACCACGAAGTCATTCTAGATATGTGCAATTTCAACACTAGGAAGGTAGTCAGTCTCTTCTTGAGTTCTTGGAAACTCTCTTCACAGGCTTTATCCCATTCAAACTTGGCGTCTTTTTGGAAGGGTCCACTGATAATATGTTGTCAACACATGACCAAGAAATGCCACCTCTTGAAGCCAAAACTCACACTTGCTAAATTTGGTGTAGAGCTAGTGTGCTCTTAGCCTTTCCATAACCACCCTCAGATGTTGTTCGTGCTCTTCGGCACTCTTTGAGTAGATGAGAATATCATCAATAAACACTATCACAAATATGTCCAGTTCTTCCATGAACACCTTATTAATCAGATTCACGAAGTATGCCGGGGCATTTGTTAGTCCAAAGAACATGACTGTAAATTCATACAACCCATACCTTGTCACAAAGGTGGTCTTCTGGATATCATTCTTCCTGATCTTTAATTGGTAGTATCCTAACCTCAAAGCTATCTTAGAGAAATACTTGTCTCCTCTTAGCTGATCGAACATATCATCAATCTGGGGTAGCGGGTACTTGTTCTTGATGGTCTTTTCATTCAATGAACGGTAATCGACACACATCCTTTGGCTCTCATCTTTCTTCTCTACAAACAGTACTGGTCATCCCCATGGTGAAGAACTGGGTCTGATGAATCCACTTACTTGCAATTATCTAATCTGCTCCTTCAATAACTCTAGTTTATTGACTGACATTCTATATGGTCTCTTAGCAATCGAGGCTATTCCAGGTAAGAAACCAATAATGAACTCTATGTCACGGTCTGGTGGCATGTCAGGTAATTCCTCTGAAAATACATCAGGGTATTCACATATTACTAGTACATCCTCTATTGACTGAGCAATTGAGTTGCATACCATTGGGTCAGATTTGGATCCTTTAGGCTCAAACTCTACCTTGATTTCTTTATGATTAACCAAGGTATCTCTTCTACTAGTACAAGCTATATTGCCTTCGTGCTTAGTTAACTAATCCATTCCCAGTATGACATCTATTCCATTTGAGTTCATAATAACTAGGTTTGCTAGGAACTCTACCTCACTTAAACTGAGTTTAACCTAGGGGCACCCTAGGAGACACTAGATATTTCCCACAGGGGATTGAACAAGATTAGGTTTCTTAAGAACCACAGATAGCTACTTATGAAGTGTAGAAAACTTAGAAGAAACAAATGAATGTGAAGACCCAGAATCAAATAAGACTGTTGCAAAGGTTGAATTGATGGGGAACTAAAGAGTATGACTTTCAGTGCTTCATGCGCTTCTTGTGCATCGATGTGCAGCCTCGTCCATAGTTCCATGACTATCCGACTGATAGATTCTCTCCTCGTCCTACTCCTACTGCTGGAGCTCTAGGGGCTGAATGAGTTGGATCATTGTTCCTGTTGGTATTGGGACACTCCTTCATGTAATGACCAAGTTGATGGCAGATATAGCATATCCTTTGTGTAACTACTGGAGTTTGGGTGCTCCTCTACTGAGATTTCCCTACATTGGAACTGTGGGGAGCTGACGTTGCTATGCGGGATGTGGATTCCGGAGTCTGATACTGCATAGTTTTCTACTACCAATATTGGGATCTTTGTCGATGGTTGATACTGGTCCCTTAGGACCTATTGCCTTGCTGTCTCTGGTCAAAGAACTTTCTCTTCCTTTTTGCCTCTATGGGTGCACGAGCTTCTTCTAGAAGGATGGTCTTGTTCATGAACGTATTAAAGTTAGGATAAATGATAGGTACGAGTTGGACATACAAGCTATGCTGCAGTCCTTTCTTGAAGTGATCTTACTTCTTGTCTATTGACACATCTTTCGGTGCATAGAGGGAAAGATGTACTAGTTTACTGTCATTGATCCTTACTTTAGGTTACGGAATTCATCTGCCTTCATTTCTATGGCCCCTTTAGGCATATGGTACTTCCGAAACTCCTCACAGAATTCCTCCCAAGTGATGGAATTGGCATCTACTGATGCCTCGCAGTAGTTCTCCCACCAATCTGCTGCTGATCCAGTAAGTTGATGGGCCACTAGATTCACCCTTTCTTGACTCTCACAGTTGATGACTTTGAGCTTTTGGGATTGCATTAGCATATCTATGTACTGCAATTATGACCATGACTCACCAAAGTTGTAGAGAAAAATAGAGTTGGCATTTTTGTCTCTGAGTCCAGGAAAAATGTACTCACCGGATGGTCCGGTATGTGGGGAGTTGACCACACCGGATGGTCTAGTGTTTAGAAACGTTCATGCTAGAGCATTTCAGTTCAGAGGCAAAAACTAATGTATTCACTGGATGGTCCGGTGTTCAAGAAAGATACACACTAGACTATTTTCCAGGAGTTGTGCAAAATAGTGTCTAGAGCTATACTGCACACCGGATGGTCCGCGGTTTGAAGATGTTCACACCGGATGCTTCACCGGATAATTTATTCCAAAGAGGTTGCAAAATAGGGTGAATGGTATAGTTGTACTCATCGGATGATCCAGTGATGGGCTTTGTACACACTAGAGGCTTCACCGAAAGGTTTCCCAGGAGATTTTCAATGGAGAAAATATTGCACACACCAGATGGTCCGGTGATAAAAAATTATTCACACCAGAACATCTGGTGTTCACGATTTTTCTAGATGAGCATTTCAACTGAGAATTTTGATTTTGACTAATATACAATGGAGTTAGAGATACGTGCTTTCCTTGTCTTGTCATGTGCAGTGATGGATGTAACTTGACGATTAACGACAGGATGATGGGGGCTAAGGAGCGTGCTTGGTGCTGGACGATTAAGGAGGCCGAGCGGAGTATGGAAAGGCAGATGAAGATGGCATGTTGACAAAGTCAAGCAAAAGGGGTGCCGGTGCAAGTGACAAAGTGGTCCGAGGGATCGGGAGCAAAAGAGACTTGTTGGTGGTTAAGATTGTAAGATAGAGTAGATGTGTCGACATCGTGAGGCTTGCTTAAGGTGTAAGCAAGTGGTGGTGAGTCACGCTTTGAAAAATGTGCAAGATGATTTCATGGTTTGGTCTTAAAACAGTGGGAAGAAGGAGTGCATGTGGCATCATCACGAAACTTATGTCGAGACGAAGCTAAGTCATGAAGGCGCTATGGCCATCTGATAGATGAGGAAAAAAAATAGATAAAAATACCCTCGATAGTAGGTAGGAGTGTATTGGAAGAGATGGGCATTTTGGAAATAATTTAAGAAACTTAGAGGTCAAAGAACCTAGACTATAAATAGAGGGGGAGGTCTTGTTGAGCCCTTTGAGCCAGCCATTTGAGTAGTGTGCTAGGGTTTTAGAGGAGAGAAAGAGAAGAGCTTATCCTTTGTGTTAAGTGAGAGCTTTTTGTAAGAAAAAATACTTTTTAATCCACCGAAAATAGAGTGTTCCTCTACTCGTAATGAAGCTGTTGGTTTCTCCCGTGGTTATGTTCATCTCCTTCTAGTTTTCATCTATTGTCTCCCTTGCTTTGTTTGCAAGTTCTTCGGTGTTTATGGTGATTTTCGTTTTTGTTGTTGAGCTGAAATTTTTCACCTTGTTAAAGTTATTCTTCTTGTTGTTAGAGGGATAAAAATAACATATGAGTTGGTTTTAAACCATCCCATCCTCTAAATCCATCAACTTAAAGACTTTCTTCATCTGGTTCTTATTTCTTTGAATTTAAGTGTTTTCCAAACAAGTTGCAAGATTTAGTGAGCGTTGATACTTGGATTGATTTCACATGGAACCTAGTGTTCAGATCCATCAAGTGGATCTATGGTCTTTTCATAATCAATGTGATTTTCTCTTGTTTCTCTAAGTTTTTACTTCCGCTCTTTGTTTTGAGGTGCGTTGGGTGAGAAAATAAGAAAATATCACTCAAGAATTTAATAAGACACCTACTCACTTCCCTATAGTTATCATTCTTTATTCTACATAGGTCTTAGTATATTGTCTACTTAGTTTGGGTCCTTACTAAAGTTCGTTGTTGGTAAATTGGTCTTAGTGGGTTGTCTATGTCTTCGGAGCCCTTAAGTTGATTGTTGGTACATGAGCTTCGGGGATGTTACTTAAGTTGAATATTAGCTAATGACCTTAATTGCTTATCTAATTAAGTTGGTCCAAGTCTATGTCATATATTGTCTATGATTCAATCTTAATTAGGATTCACTAAAATCAATGGCCAGATGCTTTATTTTTTATGAGAATTTTTAGTCTATTTCTTTTTTTAAGCAACCATGGATGATAGGTCATCTCCTTTAATTATATAGCTAGTAAGGTGCCCCCACAAATACGCATCTGGATTTTATTATATATTTGTTTGATTATACAATCCTAACTTTTATGATTAAAGGGCACCTATATTTTCTATAAGCTTAAACTGAAACTGCTGTTGTAAATGTTCATGTTAGTGTAAAATTGGTAGGGTAAAACGAAAAATAGATGATCTAAGGTCATCTACAGTAACTACTTTAAATTTTTATTCTCAAAAATACTATTACAGCATCCTTTATTTTTTCATCTCCAACAGCTACCCTATTTTCTACCTTCTACTACTCTTCTCCTCCATCCAAATTTACTGTCAGCTTCTGTGAACAGTACAGCTACAGTGCTGTGGCTGCTACAGTAACCCCGTCGAATTTAGAACACCATACTCTCTGCAGCACTGTAGCACTGGGTAGAGGACTGCGTATATGAATTTTCAGTGCTACGGTATTTTACAGGGTACTGTAACACTGGATACCTCCATGCTGGTGATGCCCTAAGTCTCGTCTGGCTCCCAATCCTTAGACCATCTCCAGCAGTGGAAGCAAATTTGTAAAATCAAGTGTGGCAATAGTATTACGGAGGGAACATGGAGCTTTAAATTTGCGGAGTACTGTAGCACAGTAACAGCATCTGCAGTAGCTACCTCAAATTTTCATCCTCAAAAATACTATTACAGCATCCCCTATCACTATTACAGCATCCTTTATTTTTCATCTCTAACAGCTATCCTATTTCCTATCTTCTACTCCTCTTTTTCTCTCTCCGGGCCCGCTGTCAACCTCTATGAACAGTCATGCGTGCTGCTACAGGAGACGCAAAGTATAGACCCCTCTTCACTGTTTGGCACTGTAGCACGGGATGAGGTAGTTGCTACAGTACATTGCGGAGTACTGTAGCACTGGATACCTCGCTAGAGTTGGCCTTAGACAACATCGTCACTACATTTCTCACCATCAACGCCTATGGGCAAGGCCACAATAATGTATTAGAGCAGGGTTCATCGCCTCATCCATGCTTACAACGTTAACATTGTTGCTCGTTGAGATCGACGTGGGCCTAGACTAAACCTGATGCAATAATTGTTTTTACTTATTTAATTATGCAAGTTTTGCTATTGAACTCTTGTGACCACGTGCATCTAACTAACTCACCAAGGCCAAACTATTGACCACTTTTTTTTGTTAGAATATATTTTATAAAAAATAATAAATTTATAATATTATAAATTATGTTTAAGACAAATCTACATATATGACTTTATGTTTCTAAAATTAGATATTTTGAAAGTTCTTAATAATCAAAATTTCAAAAGTTTCAGGTCCGACCGCGAGCAGCGTGCCAGGTCTCGAATTCCGAGGACATCGCGTCAACCATCAAACCGTTCAATATGTGTATGCTCTCATTGTGTAAGCACCGTCGACGAATCACGGTTCTGACCCAGACCAAATGTGCGCGCGCTCCAGGGCAGCGCCCCCAACTACGCATCGACCCGCGCCGTGCCGGCCGGCCGGGACGTCGACGGGTGCTTGGGTGAGAGAGCGCGGTGACGCGTTGCAGCGTGGGCGGCGGGCGGGCGGGCGGGCGCGGCGGGTGCCTGTCGCGGTCGCGGCCCGGCAGGTGCATGTGCGTGTCGCGACAGGATCCGTCGTCGGTGTGTGCCCGCGCTCCTGGTCGTCGGTCGTGCCGCACCGGCCTGCGCACTGCCGCGCGATCGAGTGGGAGGGGACGGCCTGTCGGGTTGGCCAGTGCGAACGTTGGCGCGCACTCCCGGAGCCAGCGCGAACGTTTGGCGCGCCGCGTTCGGTTGGATGGGCTTGTTAGTGGTGCTGGTACAATGGAGTGAAATAGGGATCGAATAGCTTCGGGTTATCGATCGTGATGAAGTTTAACATGCAAAAGCTTGTCTGTGCGCGCGCGCGCAGAAGACACGGAAGCAGGGCAACGGATCTGAACCGTCAGATTTGAGATCGAACGCTTCAGGTCAAGATAATCCGGTTGCTAAGCTTGCTGCTGTAACTGAGCTGAAACCGACGCTACAATACCCATTCAGTGGAGTAGCAGGAGCATCTCTTCTTTGGCCTTCTAAACTCTGAAGCAGGGGATAGATTATAGATACACTCATCTACGCCGCGAAATACTCCGGTCATTTCAAATTACTGATATACGAATAAATGTAAGACGTTTTGCAGAGTGAAGAGTTCTACCTCTGTTGAAGTCTCAAGTGATATTTCTGAAGTTTTGGGTCTCCTCTTCTAGGTCTTAGATTTCTAATTCTGACCAGAAAAAAGAATGAATATCAAGCTGATTTTGAATACTTGAAAAAGGAGGGAGGGAGGTGGGGGAGATCACTTGGCTGCATATGCTGCAGAACAGTGGGGCTGACGGCAGAACAGGGAGACTATCGCACCGGCTGAGGTGAGATCAACGCGCGCTGAATTGCAAGTGCTATGGAGTCTAGCCACATCAAATTCTGATCAGACGATACCTGGAGAGAACAATCAAGAGATGTAGAATTTAGAACACGAGTACTACAGAACAATGGTAGTAGTCCAATAGTATATTGCGCACATCTAATCTAAGAAGCTCTTCACGTGAACAGGTTGACCAATGGCCATGCCGAAACGGCAGCCGAATAACCTGAGCGGACCCGAATAATTTGACGCGACATCAACGTGCCTCGCACTGCGGCGTCGGAATATTTTAGCGGATCTCCAGCCGCGTGCTCCCGCGTGCTCCCGCTCCGAATCGATGCACGACGGAAGGAGACGTGAAAAGACGTGCAAGCTTGCCAAACTGCCATCGCCGGGAACATGGTCAGGCGTGGGTTAAGAAAACGAGCCATAAACCATGGTCGACGACCGGGCAGTGAGCAAATGCACCGCTCCAGCAACGGATCACATTCGCTTCGCCGAGCAACCAACGAATCGTCCGGCGCGGCTAGTGGAGCAGCCAACTAACGAGTGGAGAAGAAAATACGCCGGTGTCTCCGGCTGCGGCGGAAGGATTGGTAGAAAGGGCGGAATGTTTGGCCAGGCGATTTATTCTCGGTTGGCAGCTTGTTTCTAGAGATGGCATTTGTTTCCTTGTGTAGTTGAGATCGCACCAGCTTTCTCTGGAGAACTCCAATCCAAGTACAACAGTGGAGTACTGTGCTAGGCATGCCAAGGAAGTTTCAGTGTGGAACCTCAAAGAAACAACCGATTACGGGGCGAAGTAGCACACAATTGATCAACTACTCATTTATCATCCCTAGTGTCAATTGCCAGGTTTCCCGCATCTCAGCGAGGAACGGAGAAATTTTAGCAAGCGATCAACAAGTGCTCGCATACATGCATCATCAGGTAGACTGACCTTGTATTGAAACCAATGTAGCAACATCCACTGGAGAGTTGTCACAGTTGCAACTTGTAGATTCCGACCAGTCTGCTCGATCACATTCTTGGAACGTTTTACTTGAGCATCAAACCCAAATCAATGCAACAGAAAAGATGGCTGGCAGTCAGCAATCATGTGCACTGCAAAGAGGTTTCAGAATGGTGGCACAGACTCAAAAGGAACAATCCTAGAACAGCTGGTTGGTTATCAACCGAGTTGAGTATTCACACAAACACAATGCATTTTTCAACGATTTAGGACAGGCTTCTTGATATCATGAATTGAACAAGGTGAAAAAATAATAACAACCCATGCAAACCCATC
This sequence comes from Phragmites australis, assembly GCF_958298935.1. Classification (NCBI taxonomy): domain Eukaryota; kingdom Viridiplantae; phylum Streptophyta; class Magnoliopsida; order Poales; family Poaceae; genus Phragmites; species Phragmites australis. Next base: position 24,549,175 of record NC_084929.1, read on the forward strand.
ATATATCAAAATAATAGTGTGCCTCAAGCTAATCCTATTAAGCACAGCACCACCACTCGTCCATATAGTTACACATGCACACTTCGCAAAGATAAGCAGGCATGCACAAGTCAAATTCAACTATTTAAGAAATAATCTGGGCCATGTCTACTAGGCATCATAAAGTAGTAAACGACCTATTTAGTTATAAAACCAATATCTAAGTTGCGATAATAAAACCATCTTCAATGAGAAGGATGGATAGGTATGCTAATTATACCAACAACCCTGAGGGTCATACTAGAATTCTAGAATGAATAAGACATTGGAGGGTCCTCACACACAGTCCAAATGAGGACGCAATCCATTATGTTTCATAGCTTCAAACACTGCAGGTAGCATTATTAATTAAGTATTGCTTTCATAAGAAAGTGTCTCACACCAAAGGTGCAAGAACATTGAAAACCCCTAAAGCGCAGAGCAAAGAAGGAAAAACTCATCCGAACAACTTCTTTGAATATCTACAGCAAGAAGCAAAAGAACCCTAAAAGGTTTGCAATCACAATTGCAGAAAACAAAACAGACTGCAGGTGGATGAAACTCAGGTGTCAAGTTACAGTTCATAACACTACTACAACGCTAGATATAATCTTTTACCCTCCTTCCAGGAAGATAGAAGAAATGCATGTACAAATTTCAATGGGAATTTCCTTAGCACAAATAAAAAGAAAAAACAGTGCCTTCATTAGAACAACCCCAGTAAGAAGCTATACTTGCATTGAGAAGGAACATGGGTTGATGAGCCAACCTCTGAGAAAGAACCACTAAGTGAGCTATTCGCATATAAAATATAGTGGAACTAGACATTTCAGCCAAGATAGCTCCAATTTCTTCCTTCATTTTTCATGCACAAAGATTTCATAGAAAGATGACTTATCTCGGCCAACAGTCAAGATACACAAGCAAGGTTCAATACAGAAAAAGTAAAACTTTTTCGACCAACTGCAACTGAGACCAAAATGAGAACAGAAACAAATGACAACTTTTACTTTTCTTTATTCAATGTATTCTTACCTACAGGGTAGGGGAACTAGGAAGATCCTCCCCTGCAGAAAGAAGGCCACTCATATGAACGAGGTGATGGAACAGGATCCATTGGATGATTACTGTCGTGCAACCCAGCAATGCCTGCACCACCGAGGTTACCAGGTGCCCTTGAGGATCTGCCACCCATGAACATGGTTGACCATGTGTCCGATAGCCACTCACTCTTTGCTGCTCGGTTCAAAAATGTTGTGTCTACGCTCCAGTCTACCGAGGTGTAGTCATAAGGTGCTATCCCATTGGTTCTCCAATCAACATGAGACAAAGATGAGGACTCAGATGAGCTCCATCCTCTAAACGCCCCTAGTGTCGACACCACAGCGCGGGAAGATGATGTACCTCCAGAACTCCAGGTGCCACCCCAACCATTGGCAGCAAGCTCTATAGGATTGGAAACAAAACTTTGTTGATGGTTTGCATATCCAAACGGCTTGGCAGAATTAACACTGTCCAAACTCATGTTCCTTAGTCCATGCCCTAAGCCACCATTCAACATTATATCCACACCTGATGCACCATTTAAGTACCATTCCCTTGAGGATGGTTCTGATGCAAACATACTATGGCTTGTGGATGGTAGGCTCTGCTTGGTAACTGCAGATTGAGGACGCTGCATTACAATTACTGGCTCTCGCAAACTTCCATTGGGCATTGCACTTTTCACCTCATTGCTTCCTGCCACATGTCGTGTGTCTGACTTCAGTTGCGGTACAGCAACAGGCAAAGGAGAAGACGCCACATAAGGAACTGATGGGACCGAGTTGGCATTAAGCCGCCTCTTCTCAGGTGGAACAAATTGTTGACGATCCATCTCTGGCTTAGTTGGTGCAGCCAATGGCTGAAAGCCTTTAATTGCAGGTTCCTTTGGACCACTACCATTAATCAAAAGCTTATAGTTTAAGTCTTTCTCCTCTCTCCTCATTTGCTGAGCTCCTACTGAAGAAAATCCATTTGTTTGAGGCCTTGCAGGATTCTGTGCAAGCATGACTTGCTGCTTGTTCGTCAAGCCACTTGAATCGCCAGATCCCTCAGGCTTAGATGGGGCTGTAGTTGATTCTTGCTTATGTGTCATCAAGACCTCCTCAGCCTTTTCTAAATCACCCTCACAGGAAACAACTGCCCTTTCAACCTCTTGCTTTGTACACTTATATTTCACCTCCAAGCTCACAATTTTTGCAAGCTCATCAGCTATATCAATCTTCAAGTTAACTCCAGACTGTTGATCTGCTGCAAGTTGCTGCTTGGTTTCCTCACTGCCATCAAAGTTGCAGAGCCAGGTAACAGACTCCTCAACACATCCCTCATTCTGTATAAGCGCCATTGTTGCTTGATCTGATGAGAAACCCATCGCAACAAGCTTCTGTGCAAGTGCCTCCAATTTTCTGGACATTAGATAACCCTTGCAACGCTCATGTAATTCCTGGGCACGCCTCTCCTTCTGCCGTTGATGTTTCTTCTCATTCTTCTGTCTGATCTTCTCACGTTTATCAATATCACATCCAGGAATAGAGTCTGCTCGAGGCGCAGTGCTGGTTGTTTTTTCCTTTGGATCTTCTGACTCACCAGAACAGCTACCATTGTTGGAGGCGCAATCAAAGTCCCCTGTGCCCTGGGAGCTACGAGAATGCTCATCTATTTCATCTGTATTCCTGAATTTGTCATTACCTTGGCTACCCAACAAAGAGGCTGATGGTTCCAGAACATGGAACTTTCCTGAGAGGTTGTTGTAACTACTTGCAAGTGTACCATTCCCCATTGGCTTTGCAGCAATCTTAGGTTGCTCTTTTGCAACTTTTGCAGCTGATCTGTCCTTCGTCTTGGACTTGGATGCAGATGGCATTTTTGAGAAGTGATTATACTGTCGTTTACCTGCATTCAAATTTGCTCAAATATTAGCACTCCAAGAAACTGTAAAAGTGAAGCACATGTTTGGGTTTAACCTTTGTAGTCCTACTAATTCCATTTTGGCAGATCAAATGCACTCCTTTCTATTTTTTTCCCCACCATGGATAGAAACATATACAAATTTAAGGTTTGCATGCAAGGGAGGGGGTGTAGGTACAGATCTTCTTGGTAAATGAGGCAAGTTTAATAATAACAAATAGAATCAATTACATCAAGTAAAAGATTAACTACAATTGTAAAGTATATTGATGTGTATATCTAACGAAATCTAAGAATGCCAAACACCAACTCAAAAAGCTGTTACGTTGAGAAAAAAAATACTGACACACCATGATTTATATTAGAGCTAAAGCAATAGCAATTAAGAAGCCTGAAGAGTTGATAACACACGCGTGTCATGTTGCTCGCTACGCGACAACAAGTGCAAATTTCCCATGCCAGAAAAGCAACTAAATCAGACACATTTTAGCACAAGTTCCAGTTGACGCGCAACCTCTGTCCAGCAACGATGTTTTCTTCTACAATAAAGTGTGCTTGTTTTGGTCTCCCAAACCCCAAAAGTCAAGTAACGGAAAACAACCTTGCGCACAAGACGTCAAAACTAAGACACAAGATATCCACTGCAAGACTACATAATCTGAAACCCCTAACTCATAGGATTGGCTGAGTATATTCGCTTACGTTCCCTTTTTGTCAGATTATCGAATCAAAACAAGAATCTTACGTCGATCATACCAATATTTTTGGCCGCATGAGCATTATGCATTTATTATCCTCTAAATAAACATCTTTTGAATTTCCCATCCCCCTCTGAAATCCTAAGACTTAATCACCAGCCAGAAAAAAACGGAATTTTCTCTTATCACGAAAGTACGGAGCCCCCAGCACAACCGGCCATAGCTAAAACATCGCGAAACGAGAGAGGAGCCCTGCAACCCAAGCTAGTCGCCACCTCGCCACCCATCGAATTCCCCATAAATTCTCGACGAGAAGCGTTCCACAAGGTCCATGCACACACAGAGCACCCGCCACCTTCGCTGACACCGCCGAATCGCGCGATCCCCTGGCTCCAGACCGCCCTTCCCCGCGCAAAATTCCGCAAAAGGCGCGCAGCGCCGGACCACGCGCCCGCCACGCGCTTCCCCGAGCGGTGGCATTCCCGCGCGCCCGCAGATCAAAGCGCGGGAACGGGCGCCACGCCCGAATCGAATCGAATCGATATATAAATGGATCAGAGAGAGAGAGAGAGAGAGAGAGAGAGAGAGAGAGAGAGAGAGAAGCTTACCGGCGGCGAGGGAGGGGCGTAGGGTTTTGGCTCGCGGGCGGCGGGGATCGGGAGGCGGAGAGGGATTGGGCGCGGGCGGGCGAGAGCTTTCTAGGGTTTGGCTGGTTGACGCGGGTGGGGTGGGGAGGAAATGGAGACGAAGCGAGACGAGACGAGCGAGACAGCCGAGCGTGCGAGAGACGGGAGAGGGGGGGGGGGGGCAAGGCAGGCGAGCGATCGGGTGGGCCTGCGTTGGGTTGGTCTGGGTTGCGCCTGCGCCTGCGCCTGCGCTGGTCTGTTCTGTTCCGTTCCGCGTGTGGTATGGGCGGGTCTGCGCCTGTGTCCGCGTGCGTGAGTGGATCGGGTGGGGGCGACCGCGCGAGAATTATATATATACATATTATATTATACATCTATTATGTGTCTAAGCGTAACATATTTTACCTTTGTGTATACCTCAGTTATGATAAAAAATAATATAGTTACGATTCATAAAATATATTAGTTACTATAAATATATACGGTCGTAATTTGGATATCTTCTCTAATCGTAATTATATATTTTTTATCATGTAATTATAACTTGTTCACTCTTGCGCACACCCTCGTAGTTACGATTTAAAAACAGTATAGTTGTGATTCACAAGATATGCTAGTTACTACAAATATATATGCTCATAACTCAGATACCTTCTCTAATCGTAATTATATATTTTTTTATCATGTGATCGTATCTTAACTATCTATGTTGGCGTAATGAATATTTTTTGAGTTGTAACTGGAGGTGGCGTAACAGTAAACTACAGTATATCTATACGCAGAATAGACTCGTGTGGGTGTATATATATATAATTCTCTTAAGGCTACACATCCGTTTGAAAAAAATTGTAGCAATAGACTAGTGTCATTCATTCATCGGGCGAGAACAAGATCTCGTCCGATGAACAGGCGAGATCATGTGGGCCCGACGGTCAGGGCATTAAAAAACCAAAGAAACCAACAAAGATGTTGCTCGTTGAATGGGCGATACATTGTTTTTTCCGAATTAATTTAATTTGTGGTAGAATACATAATTTTCTGTTATCAAATTATCTAAGTACCATTAGAAATTTATGTGATATTTTGTATACTGGATTTGATAGAAACAGAAAATTAAACACGGTGGTTTTAATGGGAACTGCAACATACACGAGCGTTACTGTACGGTATACGATCATTATAACCTAAATCGGTATCACGTCTAAACCTAACACATCTTAGGGAATATAAACAACAGAATTACAACATCTAATCTACTGAGTGCAACATGAGTACTTTCCTTTCCTCACCGCTTCCGATCCTACCTCACGCGCTTGTCGTGCCCTCTCACGCTTCTTCTCACTCTCCGCCTCATAAGCCTTTGTTATCATACGGTTAAGCTCCTCCATTATCTTCTATTATTCTTCATAAATGCGCTTGCGTATAGCCTCCCTCCTCTTGTCAGCTTCCATCTCATTAAAGCGTCTCTAAGTGACATAGTACTCCGTGTGAAGAAGGAACACATCCGCTTTTGATTGCTCAGTATCTAGCCACTGTAAGAAGTCACATGGTGGCGGCAGCTACTGCAATGAAGAACAAAATATTAAGTAGTAAATCTTAGTTGTTAGCGGTGGGAGTCAATATTGGTGCTTCTAAAAGGACAATAATGTTACCTAGGATGAGTGAATATTCGTTTTAACAAAACTGTAACCATTTTTACTATTTGGTCTAAACTTACCATGAAAAAAGACTAATGGATTTTTCACAGTTGAAAAATCTAAATATGCTAGACTCAATTAGTGCACAATCACCTAAATAAGTGTAAATGTTACAATCCTAGAGTATAACAAAGATCATTCAAATTATTCAAATCTAGCAAGATATGCAAGAAAACTCTAATCGAAAGTTCTGAAATTACTGTTTATTAGAATTTCCAATTTTACTGTACATCAGAAGTTCTGGTATTGTTCATCGAAACTTCGGATCAGCTCAGAAAAACAGATTTGAATAACACAAAATTAATTAAATACATATACAAATAAGCATACAAGCATGGATATCAAAGTAATGCACAAGATTAAGGAAATACGGAGAAAAATGATTTGTTATCTAAGTTCGGATATCTACTAATATCCTACGTCTCTATTGAAGAAGCTCGGTCACACTTGAGCTAGGTTTTTTTCAATTCTTTTCCTCACGAGGTTGCACACATGCACTTCTCATCTCCACTATTGCCAACTCTTTCTCCACTCTAGAGATGGTGAGTTCTGCAACCACTTCCGAGCATTCTCACAATATTCACTTAAGAAGATTGCCGACAATCCACCACCGAGTCATCTAGGAGATGGTAATCTCCAAGAGTAACAAACTCTCAAACTTGCACACGATCAACACCAAGTGCTCAAACACATGCAACTAATGCGACACGTGCGAGCAACCTAAGCTCCACACCTCACACACCTCACTCTATCCTTACTAAGCCACAAAGACTTGATTTTCACAAATTCCTGATAGAGAGGAAAGAGGAGCACTCAAAGGTGGAACACCAAGTTCTAACACCTCTCACAAGCACCACAAAGATAGCAAAAACCACTTCAAAGCTCTGCTCCCACGCAAGGAGGCTAAGGGGAATTTATACCTCACTCTAAAAAACTAGCCATTACATGCATTCTGACCTAACCTAGAACTTCCAAGTCCTAAGTCTCTAACTTAGGTCGAACAATTACCGTTACAATTGTTCTTCTATTCAAAAGAAACTCAAACTTGAAACTTTCGATCCAAAACCGAATCTTCCAGTTCTATGAGAAAACCAAAACTAAGAGCTTCCTTCTAGGTTGAACCTAGAACTTCTGACTAACTCAAAACTTTCGGTCCAAAATCGGAACTTCTAAGATCAACACAGCTGACCCTCTAGAAACAGCGATAACTTTGTATCCCAATGTCCGATTTCAGCAATTTTGAACTCTGTTATTCAGAGGGCTACACATCCTTGCTGAATTTATAATCTCAATCACATTGGATCAAAGTTAGGAACACTCCGAAGACTGATTTGAACACTTTCGCCAATTTTCCAAAACTTAATCTCCCAAGATTAAACTAGGAATCACATAGAACATACCAAATACCACTAAGGCTTGGCTACAAGCACTTTTTGCCACTAAGACCGACATCACAAAGGGTTAAATGTATAACACCTTTTTAGATACCTTGGATTCCTAAAACAAATTCTCAACACAAACACATCCCGCACTAAGCATGAGTTGAGCACTCGACACAACAATTAAGTAACACTTTTGGCATCCCCTCTTGATAGTACGACTATCGATCATATAACCAAGTCTCCCACCAAACTCCTTGAGACCAGTAAAACTAAAAAACCTATTCTAGTTATACCTTTGCCTTGAGCAATCCTATCAACCTTGACAAACACATCATCTAAGCACATATGCTTCTCATAACTCTTCAAGGCTTGTCGTCACTTCTCTTCATCTTGATGACAGTGATCATCCTAGCTTCCCACTTTGATCTTCACTTGATCTTCCAAAAGCTTGATGAAGTTTACTTGATTACTTCTCATGCATCAAGCATGGAAGACTTCTCTCTTTTCATCATCTTCAACTGGTTCACCACTTAGGAATGAACCGCAAGCATCAAGGACACAAGTTGTCTACTAAGTTTGTCTTGATCTTGCTCTTCTAACATGGCGTATTGAATATATCAATTCAACTGATGCATTCTTATGGAACATAACTCCAACTCACTCTCAAGCACAAAGCACATGAGTTAGTCTATAAAACCTAATTGATAATTTTATACCATAAGTCACTTGATCTTCACAAGTAACTTAACCTTCACTCTTATTGTTAATCTTCATATAGAACCTAACCCCACTCACTCTCAAGCACATAACACATGGGTTAGTCTATAAAACTAAATTGACAATATTATACATTTAGTTACTTAATTTCCACAAGTAACTTAGCCTTCACACTTATTGTCAATCTTCTCCTTAATCTCATGAGCATCACCTAGAGCACATTTATCTTGATGCATCTCTCTTGATCATATGGCATTCCTCAATAAATCCATGCTCAATCCTTCATGTATCACCTTTAGAACAATCCACTAATAATTCTCAACACAATTATTAGTCCATAGGTATTATCATTAATTACTAAAAACCACATTTAGGGCTAGATAAACCTTTAGCTTCCTTGGGGTGGATCATACTAATAGTTGCGGCACATGAAGAACCTCCTTCTGTATGTGTAGGAGAACTCAGAGGACTTTATCACTCTACAAAGGTCTGCACACCAGCATATACACACTTGGACCCCATCAGGCCTAGTATCCAAGATATACTTCTTGGGAAGGGATCATGCGCCATTTTCGGGCGAGTTGTGGAGGTTGAGGCTACTAGATTAGTTGTACATGTGGGCAGAAGATTATCTATTTATACAATGGATTTGTGCTAGTGTATGGACTAAGTCCACGGAAATCGGCCCTAAAAAGCAGTTGATTTTTTAGTAAGGTGTGGTCATATCAGCTGAAAAGGCTACTTCTAAAAATACTGCTTCTAAAATGGCTACTTCTAAAAAACCTACTTATGAAAGGCTACTTCTGAAAAGGCTACTACTAAAATGGTTACTTATGAAAAAGCTACATCTAAAAAGGCTAGCTCTGAAAAGTCTAATTCTGAAAAATATTGCTCTAAAAAGAATACTGATGAGAAAAGCTATGTCAGAAAAGGGTAGGACTAAAAATGGAGTACATGTTTACTAATTTGAAAAAGGGGCAATTATGTTCTTACCCTTATTTTGGAGCAAAACTGTGATTTTACCCCTATTTTTACAACTTTGTGATTTTGCTCTCACTTTTTGAATGTCAACCGACCGTCTGCCCCTATTTTTTAGCTACAAATCGATGGTGATTAAAAAAAAGAAAAAAATCTTTGGAAAATAGGAAAGGATGGAAATAGACCAAAATACCCATGTGCAAGTGTGGAACCGTATCCTTTTGCAGCCACTCGAACCTTATCCGATAGCTCGGCGGAGGCGTGGTGAGGGTGTGCTAGCTCAGGCGGAGGCGCGGCGCGGCGCGGGAGTGCTAGCAGGTTGCGCGGAGGCGTGGCGCGGGCGTGCTAGCAGGTTGCGCGGGCGAGCGAGGAAGCCGACGGAAGCGCGTCGCGCAGCTCGGGTGGTAGCGCGTCGCGCGGGCAAGCGAGGAAGCCAGGCAGAGGCGTGGCGCGTAGGCGAGCGAGCCGGCCGGGCAGAACCGCGTTGCTGCGGGCGAGCCGGGCAGAAGCGCGTTGCTGCGGGAGAGCCGGGCGGAAGCGCGTTGCTGCGGGCGAGGCCAGGAGGAGGACCGTCGCGTTGCTCGGGCGGCTGGGCGGAGGCGGGTTGCGTAGGCGAGCGAGCAGGCCGGGAAGAGGCGGGTCACGCGGGCGTGAGCGAGCAGGCCGGGCTTGTCAACTTCATCAGCTCGGTAATTATTTCTTGTTAGCATTGTTTTTGAGTATTAACATAATAAGATTTCACTTTTGGGGTGAGATGATCGAAATTATAATCTGGGAATGAAATGAGGGAAAAAGGATCGTATTAGAAGCTGATATTGTGGTGCTCAAATATCACATCATGTATTTGGATGAGGTAAGTGCTTACTGAAATGCTTATTGGGTTGTTAGCTTGCTAGAAGGTGGAGCTGATGTACATGCTTATACAGGTTTCTTTGTTGGGACAAGGAAACAATAGCTGTGAAGCAATGAAGTGTGGAGAGGCTAGGTAAATTCTTGTGATTGTTTCTAGATCTGATGGATGTCAATTAAATTGAGTCTGTTGGACGAATTAGCTTCGGTGTTTAGGACGATTTAGCTAATTGTATATCTTTTGCTATGATTTGTAGGCCAATTAACAGCGATTTGAAACTTGTTGTTAAAGTTCGGTCATATTTCAGTTTGCCGGATGGAGGGTCAAAGACATATTGCAGAGTAAAACCTTGACACCACATGTTGATAGACACCACTTTGGGTTGTTGCAATTAGTTGATCACATAGCTGGGCACTTTATGTGGGGTTCTAAGCAATACATAACTTTCTGGCGTTCTTTGGACGATGCCTCTTTTGATATTAAAACTGATGAACAATTGCAAGAGTGGTTTCAAATCAGCCTAGAGAAAGGAGTCGTGGGCATCGATGCCCAGATCAATGATTTTGAAGATCCATTGCAGCTTTCACCCACAAAACGTAGGTGTCACCCTACAGGGAGAAATAGAGTAATAGAAACTCCGAGGACTCCACTTCTAGATTTGGATCCTCCTGTTTATTTAACCCAGTCCACTCAAGACATGAGATGCCACAATTAAGAGAGCCACAAATGAGAGAGCCACCAATGAAAGAAATACAACCAAGAAGCCTACCAAGAAAGCCAAAAAGCTCAAAAGAAAAGTTGCACATGATGAGGAGACGGTAGGAGTTGATGAGGATGGCATCTACTCTGACAATGAATCACTTGTGGGCACTAAGTGATAGCAGCTATGACACTGATTTGGCTGCATCATCTGACTTTGACTCTGATTGCAATGACCCTGAGTATGATCCTGATTGTGAAATAGTTGATGAGGATGACGAGGACGATGTTCCTGTCTTTTCATATGATGTTGATGATCCATGTATTGATAATGATGTGATATTCCCAGATGTGGATCAGTGCAAGTCAGCAGTTACCCATCATGCTATCTTGAATGATTGTGCTTTCCATATCGTCAAGAAAGATAAGAAAAGATTTAGAGCCATATGCAAGAGAGCAGATAAGGGTTGCAAGTGGCAGTTTTGCATCTACCAGCAAGAAGTACATTGGATGCAAGGTAAATTCAGATATGTAATTTTTTTTTAGAATTTAAGATTTGTTCATTAAGTTGAGATGACAATTACTCACAAAATAGTTCTTTTATGCATTCTTTTGTTGCAGGTTAAGACGAGTGGACCAAAACACACTTGTGGTTCATTCAACAAATGTGGTGACACGATGGCCTCAAATAAATGGGTAGCTGACAGAGTGGTGGACTTGTTGTGGGACAAACCCACAATGGGACCTAAGGAGTTGCAGGATGAGCTGAAGAAGAAGTACAAGATGGATGTTCCATATGACAGGGTCTACAGAGGCAAAGAGAGAGCACTTGACATGATAAATGGGAAGTGGGATGACAGTTATGATTTGCTACCTACTTATCGCGCTGAGCTTATCAAATCAGTACCTGACAATATCATTGAGTTAGACACAGAAGAGCACAATGGGGATGTGTGTTTCAGGAGGTTCTTTGTTGCTCTTAAACCATGTATTGATGGTTTTTTGCAAGAATGCAGGACCTACATTGCCATGGACTCCACTCACTTGACAGGAAGGTCAAGAGGTTAGTTGGCATTAGTTGTTGCAGTGGATGGTCATAACTGGTTATTTCCAGTTGCATATGGAGTGATTAAGACAGAGTCTAAGGAAAGTTGGACATGGTTCATCCAGAACTTGAAGAAAGCTATTGGAACTCCTACAGGTTTGTTCATCTTTCAAGTTTCATCTCTCAAGTTGCATCTTTCAAGTTTTATCTTTGAATTACTACCATAATACTATTGTGTTCATACAGATTTGGTAATCAGTACAGATGCAGGCAAAGGAATAGAAGGGGCTGTAGATGATGTGTACCCAGGAGTGGAACATAGAGAATGTATGAGGCACTTGTGGAAGAACATGAAGAAAAAGTACTATGGTCCCTTGTTTGCTCAGAATATGTGGGCAGCCGCCAAGAGCTTCACAATTGAGAAGTTCAATTACCACATGGGGAAGATAGAGGAGAAGAGTCCTGATGCACTTTCCTGGTTGGATAACAATCATCCATATGTGTGGAGTAGAAGCAAATTCTCTGATGACTACAAGGTAGATTACATCAATAATAACCTCTCTGAATGTTTCAATAGCTGGGTGTCAAAAACCAAGGACATGCAGATTGTGGACATGCATGACAAGATAAGACAGATGATCATAACCAAGTTTCATTTGAGAGGAAAGATTGGTAGTAACATGGAGGGCAGAATAATTCCACCTATTACTAAGTCTTTGAATGCTAAAAGCAAGGCTATTAAGGACCATGAGGTCTTGACATGTGGAGCTGGAACAGCTGAAGTAACTGTGTCCACCATCAGGCATGCAATCAACTTGGAGCAGAAGACATGTAGTTGTAGGGTTTGGCAAGTGACTGGAAAGCCCTGCAACCATGCTTTAGCTTTCATTGCAAAGCTTAGTAGGGAGGTACATATGGATGACTTTGTCCATGAATACTTCTCTGTTGAGAGGTTCAGAAAGGCATATGCAGGTGTTTTCAATCCAATGACATCGAAGCATCAATGGCCACATGTTGACATAGGCTGCAAAATCAAGAAGCCTAAATTGTGAAGGAAACCTGGGAGACCAAGAGTATCCAGGATCAAGGCATCTGATGAGGCACACACTAGGAAGACAAGAGAATGCACCGAATTTCATGAACTAGGACATACAGCCAAGCATTGCCAAGGAGCTCTCACAACTAGTCAAAAGAGGAGGCTTTCATCTTCAGAAAATACATCAGGAGAGGGGAGCAATGATCCAAGTGTTACACACACATCAAAGTAAGTCATGCATTGGTACTCATTTGCATTAATTCTCATTCTTACATAATCATTATTGATTTTTGCTTACTTAATCATTGCTGATTTTTACTTAGTTTACTATCAACTTGTCTACTAACATATTTTTACTCCTTTCACATGAAATACAAGTGCTAGTGCAAGTGACATGGGAGGAGGAAGACCACCAATTGGAAGGGGAAGGGGAAGGGGAAGGAGAGGAGGAGGAGGAAGAGGAAGAGGAAGAGGAGAAAGAGGAGAAGGGAGGCTAGCTGCATGGTTTGGTGCTTGAATGTGATGTTTTGGACTGGACACATAATAATTATCTACTAGTTATTGGTTTTGTTGGATATGTATTGGTGCTTTTGTTGGACATGTACATTTTCATGTGATGTATGATCTAGACGTACTATGTGATGCTATGTTATGGTTGTAATATATGATTTCTGCTTGAATATATAAGTTGTGTCAAAATGCTGTCAAGTTGTGTCAAAATACTGTCAAAATTCGATCAAATTTAAAATATATGCAAATTTAATCAAGTTTTGTTGTCAAATTTCTTTTGAAACCTGTCAAAATGCTTAATGTGAAAATAGGGGTAAAATCACAAAGTCCTAAGAAAAATAGGGGCAAATCTGCAAGGGTATACATGTCCTTTTATAGCTGATTTCACACCGTTAAGTGCTCTTAACGGAATAGGGGCAAACACAATGTTCACATTCAAAAAGTGAGGGCAAAATCACAAAGTTGTAAAAATAGGGGTAAAATCACAGTTTTACTCCAAAATAAGGGTAAGAACACAATTGCCCCTTTGAAAAATTATAGTAGAAGATGTCAATTTGTGTTTTCAAGGTTTGATGTGCGCGGGTAACACAAAATTTGATGGTAATATTACGTCGTGGTAAAAGGGCGTATGCTGGTACAATGCATCTATTAAAGGCTCATGTATCTAAAAAATTAAGCCATAACGATCAATGGAGGGTAGGGACGAGAGGGGGCAAGGAAGAAGGGGGACGGGGAGGCTCGTGGTGAAATGGGAGGGTTTGTTAGGCCCATCTGAGTATGAGGAGCCTTTGTACAACTTTCCCTTTGCACGATAGGAGTGATTTTCGTCCTCCAAATCACCTACAGATTTACGAGCACCTGGCTAAGCACTGGCGCAAATGCTCCTATGGCTACGACTGTGTCATTCAAATACATGATGGGAGCTTTCATGGGGGCATCGTTCTTCCGATGAGGTGAGAATTATATCACCATGACCATCTATATCTATTTTTTAAAATATTATACATTGTGACCTTCACTTTCGATAGAGCTCCGACGACGACCCCGAGAACTGCCAAAACATGAGATGGGTCGATCCTACTATTCTTCAGCATATCCAAGATTACGCCCACAACCTACGAGACCAAATCTTTGACTTGCAGAGGGAGGTTGAGAACATGCCAAGTCCTCCTGTAATACACCTAAAGGATACTTCTATATGCATCGATCCATGGTGCACCTGCCCGTGCCACAATACGGATGCTCCTCCTCCACCTCATGCTCCTTGTCCTCCTCCATCAGCACAATACGGTGCTAGAGATTATTGGGACTCAGGAGCCTCATCGCAGTTCACTCTAAGTCAATACGATTAGAACCACTATCAGGACGGTGTTGTAATTTGTGTATCGTCCATTTGATGTTCGGCCTTTTTACGTTCCCTAAGACATGTTAGGCGAAACTTCGGTACACCAGTAGGGGTATCGTATATACCATTGTACGGTCGGTCGATATGTTTATTATGATTGTTATGAAATGATCATGGTACGAGTGTATGGTCCAAAAAGAATCAGAAAACGAAAACACGGTACATGAAAGATATTATAACAATAATAATAACATAGTTGCATAAAGAAAGTAGCATTACACTAGCACTACTATAGTACGATAACACTGATAATAACATATGACCATTAAACTTACAATAACCTAGTACCCTACATGTTACGTCCCCTCTTAGGGACAACCCCCTAATCGCATCTGCCCTCGGGACCCTGCGCCTCTGTGCTCGCACCTGGTTAGCTGAGTACGTCAGTGGATTCGGTGGCACGATAATCGATGTAGGCCATCTAGCGGGTGGTGGAGTGGCATAGCTATCATGGGAGGGTTGTGCCCTGTAAGTGGTGCACTAGGTAGCTATGAGACACTGAGCTCGTCACTCTCTCCGAAGATGTACAAGTACCCAGGGACATAAGTACCCTCCCTAGTGAGCAACTCCATATAGCTATCTTGCACGTCTATGTCCTATAGATTGTCGATCTCTGCACATGAAACAATGAAGATAACATGTTAGCTCCGATAAAGTGTTATGTACGCAACAGTTGATTAGCCATGAAGCAAGTATCATACATGCAGCTGAGTGTGCTGAACACGTTATTCATCTGCTAGATAATTCGGTCAAATGTCATGCTCACCTCGTCCCTAGGGACCTCGAGGCCACTGCCGATTTGGAGTTTGGTCACCCGAGCCTCAATGTCAATCTGGGGCAGAATATCCCTATGCAAATAAAAGTTCCATTTCATTACTCAAATTTTTTAGCAACAAGTGTAGTAAATGAGGAATTCACGTAGTATTGTATGCACCTGGTCCCTATGCGTCAGATACGTGTCATGAACATTGGGGACGTGCCTCAGAAGCTCGGTTGATATGTACATGACCCGGATATGTGCCCAAGCCATGAACCAGGATAGGTAATCCGCGTACGCCTCCTCAAAGTGCGGTAAATCCTCGTCAAGGATGTTCTCGATAGCATGGTCCCATCTATGAAACCACATTTGCACACGAGTCGCAAACGTGCTCGTGCTATGAACCCCCATACGCGTCAACCTAAAAAACATAAACATATGAGTAAACATGTTGCAGTGTGTACAATAAAAAAGATAAGCATATTCTTACGCACTTGTGCATGTTGGTAGTCACAGTCCTAGTCATTGGGAGAGGGAACGGCTGGAACTTCCCGAACTATGTACCATACGATGTAGTGAGTACTCATCGATGTAGATGTCGTAGACATGTGTGTACTGCATGAGCCAGTACTCCCAGTCCCATAAGCACAATACCGAAAGTCCAAGCGGAGCATGACGATGTACTTCCTTCTCTATGTGTGACCTCCAGCGGATGTCATTCATCGTCAGCTCATCGAACTAGTGAACAAAGTCTAGGTATGCGTGATGTGTTTGCGCACTGGACCGAGACAGCTGTGCAAACAAACTAAATTAGACAAAGAAAGAAAGAAAGTAATTAACAAGTATGTGCAAAATTCAAAGCTATTAACCTCTGTCTGCACCAAAATGGCCCCATGGTCGGGACGTCGATGCCATCCGTAGCAAACGGGTACGCCTTATGGTCCACAACAGGCCTGCCATGGTGATGCGCTCCTAGGACCACATCTAAAGTAGTAAAGGACACCCAATGAGGATTGTGTTGTTGTCGGTCTTCGTGCATTCGTCGCATAGGCTACAGTATGTCACAACTAGCACAGCAGGACCCCAGTTGTAATGCGGGACCTCCCCTTGGTCGACATCCGTAACCTCTCTGGCGTAGGGGATAATGCTCCTCGAGACTGTGTTGCCATGTGTCTCGGTGAACATGACCCACCCAAAAAACCACATAAGGTACGCCTCTAAGTGGTGGGACAAGTCCTTGTCACCTGCTAGTGGGTGGACATTATCCACCTGTTGAAAAAGGAACAATTACAAATATCTTCATCTGTTAGTAACATAACAAAGATGATAAAATAGTACAAGACAAATATACCACAAACTGAATGAGAAAGGCTTTTGTCAGACCGTACTTCATGGTTCTTGGAAAAGCCCTGAACGGGGCTAATCCGTCCCTCTGTTGAACAACGGAGAAGCGTTTGAGCATCTTGGCGCACCAACCCACGCCCACATCCCTAGCCCCAACAATGGCACTCGCGCAAGGTAGGCCATTAGGAGCGATACATCCTCGAGCATGGGTGCCATCTCGCCACATGAGAGGTGGAATGTGTGCGTCTCGGGACACCACCTTTCGATAAAGGCCACAAGAAGGGCCCTGTCGTAGCTGAATCATGTGGCAACCTTCAAGGCCCCCACCAACGCATCTACCTCCTCCAGTTGACACAGCGGAAGTAGGCCAGCAGCACGCAACCTGCAAACATAATACAGTTAGCGATGAATACTGATAAAAATCCATATAAAATGTTATATTGAAATTAGAAAAACATCGGGATCCAGCGCTCATCAATCCTTATGAGCTCATCCGGCACACGGGGTCGTAGTATCGGGAGCTCCTCATGCTGCATCATGATGCGATACGAATGGTGACTAACATCGTGCTGTGGGCCAAGCAGCTTCAACTGTGCCATACCTACATGTTCACAAGTTATTTATAATTTTATAAGAAAAACAAACACATAGTAAGAAGTCTTGGAACAACACCGGTTGACAAATAGAGGGAAGAGGCATATTTTTCAATGGCAAATAAAGACTTTCCCCTAACAAGTAAGTGTCCAACATATAACATGACATAATATATTGTTCAAATCATACACAAATAGTGATAGTCTCAGTATTAAAATGGTAAAGTACAATGTTATGCACATGAATATCCATCACACCACGAATTACAACATTAATCGAACTCAACGAGCTGACAAAGCCGATGATCAACAACCATGAGGATGTCTCCCTTCCACAGTAGACCCGGAAGGACCTGCTTCCGCGGGGTTCACACTCGAGATAGCAGCGATGCATTTCTTATAAGTGTGTCCTATTTCGTTGCACTTGCTGCACCATTTCACGCGACACATGGCTTCTACTTCATCCATGTCATTACGGAGCCTCATAGTCCTGAGCCGTTCCTTCTTCTGCTTCATCTTATTGGGATCAGGGATGAAAACACAATTGGGCCCCGGTTCCTTCACGAAAGAACCATAAATCCCAAAACCATAGACCTTATGATTCTAGGTGTTTAACATAGCTTCCTTCTTGAAGTAGTTGAAGATGTACATCCGAGTTCTCATCCCCGTCATAGCACATGCAACAATCACATGGGAGTATGGCTTTTGTAGTAGCATCAGCTTGTAGCAGGTGCGAGCACATCTTTCATCAAAGATGGTGTGCTCATGGATAACTCTCTCACGCTTGCTCCCTCTCCTTCCTTTGTCCCTACATAGACTTTCGTATCTGTGCTGTGTAGTTCCTATGATCTTCACCCGGTGCATCATTGCCTTTTTTGTCTTGTCTTCCATGTATTTAGTTATCTTCATCCCATAAATTGGATGAGGATCATTTAGCGTCGTGTGCACTACTGCATAGCGGTCCCTAAAATATTTGCACGTCCCCTGAAGTATGAACTCTATAATCCCCACAAGCGATAACTCTCTTACACCTTTCATCACCCAGTTATAAATCTCTGCTAAATTTATTGTCATAATATCGTACCTAGCCCTGTTTGTGTCGTAGAGCATAGCCCACTTCTCCTTCAGCTCATTCTCAATCCACTCACTAAATGACCTGGTAGATGACCCGATCCTTCGCATTATAACAACATCATTGTCTATTGGCAGGGACTCAAGACGTATTGGTTCTTCATCTGTTCCCCTCACGGGTCTCCCTGCACGCTCTTGTGTTTACTTCTTCATCAGTTCATCTAGTGTCTCCAAAAGAACATCAAACTTTCGTTGCTGGTTCTGATCACATAGCCTCTTGAACAAGTTCATGATGTTCTTGTTCTTAAATTGACGGAAGAAGTTTGCACCCAAATACCTCATGCACCACCTACTCTGCAGATTATGCCACACAGGTCCCATCATGCCATCATCCGTTCCATTCTACAGATCATGAATTGCCACAAGCATCTCAGCATGCTGGTCATGTATAAGGCACATGTTCTGCCGAGCACCAACAATTATCATTCTCACACGATACAAGAACTAATACCAACTGCTGGTGTTCTCACTCTCCACAAATGCAAAGGCCAACGTTAGCATTTGGTTGTTTCCATCAACCCCAATAGCAGTTAGGATTTGTCCCTTGTACATGCCAATAAGGAAGTGTCGTCGATGCAGAGGACAGACCGACAATGCTTGAAAGCTTTTGTACATGGTCCTAATGCGAAGAAGCATCATTTCGGGACATACTTTCCAGGTTTCGACGGCAATGGGTACTTGTCAATATCGTAATACGTCCCAGGGTTCCGTAGAGTAATGGTCTGCAGCAAGTGTAGAAGGTTGTCATATGACACTTTGTAGGTCCCGAACCTCATCTCAATTGCCTTACTCTTTGCCCTTCATGCCTTGTTGTAGCCGATAGTGTACTTGTACTCCTTCTCCATTTGCCGGATTATGGACCCTAGTTCGTAGTTCATGCTGTTCACAATCAGGGCATACATAACATTGGTGACAAATGATGATGTAATGTTCCTGTGGCTAGGCTCAAGTTCGTCCATCGTGCAAGCGTGGTCCACTACAATTGACACCTCCGAATACTCAATCCACTTCCCTTTGAAGCTGTGCACCCGTCACGGACAACCCTCCTTCACGCACTTCACATCATATTCCTTCTTGCTTGACTTGACAATATAAAACTGCTGTCGAAGTGATATCACCCATTGAGTCACATCATCCTTCATGGCCCGATTGGTAGGATACCTAGCACCTTGGGTCAGCTCATTCTGCGTATACTCCTAGGCCACTTGATTTCTCTCATTCATCACAAGGTTGTTGAAGTTAGGAGTCTACGGAAACCGAAGCATCATCCTCATCATCCGACATGTCATACTTAGTAGATTCATCAGCTTTGAGATCATCCCGCTCCACCTGTTCAATTAGAGAAGGTTTTGTTCCCTCTCGTCTGCCTCACTGGTCGGTTTAGTCAGATAATCCAATGAATGTGCACCATCTAGATCAACATACTTATTATACTCTTCATCATCACCCTCCTCCTCTGCATACCCTAGTCCTGCATCTCCCCAGCTACCTCCTTATTCTTCCATTGCACAAGCAACATAGGAGGCCAACATCTATGCACAACATCATATAGGTACCTCTTCCACAATTCATCTTCCCTGAGCAGGTACACCTCCCAGTACACACCATCTCTCAAACAGTTGCCCACAATGGTAATGGTCATCTCTTGAACTTTAGGGTGTATTTTAAAACCCCGTATCAACCATGCATATAAGTGTCTAACACTTTTATGCATAGGTATATATATACCCTTGTCCATTGATTGAAATAGGGTAGTACTATCCCTTCTGGATCATACAATATTTCACTGTCATCATAAAAAATCCTAAACTATCACTAATCTGACATACCTGGCAACCATCGACAAAAAAACACTAACATTAACACGACAGAATAGAAATAATTATGTAAAACTACATCTACAATGAAAAATGTATTATAAACATGGCCCACTATACTGCAACAGAATATTAGCAGGTCGCTACATCAAATACTTCCAAATCCTACATCTGCACCTCACTTATGCCTACACTATATCTAAATCCTACATCTAATACCTAATATATTTTTAAATACTATATCTAATTGCTAAAATATACATAAAACATGATCTAATTGCTAAACTATATCTAACCCTAATTAAGTCTAGATCTGCATTCTAACTTACGTCCAGTGACTATCTTACCGGATTTGTAAAAAATTCCTAGATCTAATCTCTAACCTATATCAAAACCTAGCACTAGTGGCTATCATACCAGATTTGTAAAAAAAATAAAGAAAAAATACAAATCTTTACTCTGGTAGGGCTTTGCCGAATTTTTTTCCTCCCCTCCCCTCTCCTCCTCTCCATCACCTCCCACTCTCTTGACTGAGTTCGAAGCAAATGGGGGCGCTGACATCTGCACGGTCACGCCGTGAAATTATATAACTAAAAGACATCATTCACTGGATGGGCGAGACCTTTTGGGTGGACCCGCGAACGTCACGGCGATCAAGAACTCGCCTATTTAGCGGGCGAGATCAAGTTCTCGCTTGTTGAATGGGTGAGACCTTGGGGACCACTGAGCCCCAGA
Organism: Phragmites australis; assembly: GCF_958298935.1. Lineage (NCBI taxonomy): Eukaryota > Viridiplantae > Streptophyta > Magnoliopsida > Poales > Poaceae > Phragmites > Phragmites australis. The sequence continues at coordinate 24,570,162 of NC_084929.1, forward strand.
AGATCTGGCCTATTCAGCGGGATCTCACCCGATGAATGAGCGACACTAGCCTATCTTTGCTATTTTTTCAAACAAATGTGTAGTCTTGCAAATATATATATATATATATATATATATATATATATATATATATATATATATATATAGGAAAACTAGTATGTACTCCTGGGTGTATGTACTCCCATCTCTCATATACCACTTTTACACGTGTGTTATACTTCTTTATCACTTTAAATATACTTCATTAGTAATTATAAGATACTACAATACAAATCCCACGAAATTTTTTATGAAATTCCATGATTTTTATCATAATTTGCGTATATACTTCTTTTATGTATAAAAAAGAGTATATAGCAAAAATAAAAGGCTAACATTGAATTTTTTTTCATACAACTCATATTGGAGTATCTTAGAATTAGTATTAGAGTATACTAAAAATGATAAAAGAGTATAAAGTGTTTGTTTAGGTGGTATATTGCATGTGGGAGTACATACTCCTAGGGGTATAGAATAGGTGTCCTATATATATATATATATATATATATATATATATATATATATATATATATATATATATATATATTATGTACCTAGGCACAACGTACGCAACGTAGTTCACCTCTACGCACACCCCCAGTTACGATCCTAAAAGAAGTATAGTTGTGATCCATGAGATATGTTAGTTACTACAAATATATATAGTTGTAACTCAGATACCGTCTCTAGTCGTAATTATGTACTTTTATCATGTGATCGTAACTTGTCCATCTCTGCGCATATCCCCAGTTACTATCCAAAAACAGTATAATTACAATCTACAAGATATGTTAGTTCCTACAAATATATATAGTTGTAACTCAGATACCTTCTCTAGTTGTAATTATATTCCTTTTGTCATATGATCGTAACTCAACTATCTGTAATATCGTAACTAATTATTTTCTTAGTTGTAACTGACAGTTTTTTGAATGTGCGACTAGACGCAGAATAGACTCGCTATATATATATATATATATATATATATATATATATATATATATATATATATATATATGACACACACACATCCTCGCGGCATGGTAGAGGACGCGAACTCGCACTGCGCTCCGACAGCAAAATGATGAAGCTTGCACTTGGGACAGGCGGGCAAAGAGTAAGGCCCACGTGTGCACAGGAGCACGCCACGGGGCGCAAGGCCCATGGGCGTGTGGGGGCAGGCCGTGGGGCGTGAGGCCACGGGATAAACTCCTTTACCTTTGAGAAAAAGTTCAACTCGAAACTTATCCATAAAACTTGTAATAAAAAATTGTCCATAAAACTTATAACAAAAACTTATTCACAAAACTTGTAACAAAAATTTATCCAAAAAATTGTCTATAAAACTTGTAATAAAAACTTATCCATAAAACTTGTAACAAAAACATTTTAGAAAAAGTTGTCGAGAAAAATTTTCAGCACAAACATTTTTTAAAAAAATCAGCATAATGTTTTTTAAAAAACTCCAACATAACTTTTATCTCAATTGGCCTCACCCCTTAGCCCCACCTGAGCCTCCGCGTGCCCCCGCGGCCCGCAGGCCGCGCGCTCCGACGCCCTTCTAGGCTGCATACTTTGACGCCCCCTAGGTCGTGACAGCCCGCAGGCCGTGTGCTCTAACTCAGAAACAGACACGCATGAGTTGTGACACTGTTCAAGTGCGCCGTGACTTCGCAAGTCACACGTGCTCCAAACAATTTTTTCGCAGGGCAGAGGGGCAAAGTTGGGGAAGGCTTTGGGAAGTTTGGTGGGAGGTAGGGTTCAAAAGTTCGACGGTAACCGAGCAAAAATCGCGATAACCGGCCATCTCGGTCCGGCTCGGTTTCAGAAACCGAACGGTAACCGAATTTGAATTCAAAAAATTCAAAAAATAAAAAATTCAAAAAAAAAATCTTAAAAAACTAGACACAATTCTAAGACCTTCTTTGAAAAAACTTTTCAAAAATAATATCGTTTGCATCATATTCAATAGGGAGGAAGTTTGAAACAAATGAAAAAAGTTGAAGCGTGCGGCTCAGTTATTAACTCATGTTAAGAAAAAGTTTAACATGCAAACACATATTTTTCTTGTGTAGAACATATCTTAAGAGGATATTTAAAATTGATTTCACTTTATTTAGAGTTTTAGTAATTTCTCTATGATTTTTACAAAGTTCACAAGTATAAAGTGAATATGTTAAGAAACAGCACTGTAATTAACTTTTTCATGTCTAGTATTATTTTTTCTACATAAATCATAGTATAAATAAACTAATAAAAGTGGTTTCACTAATTTTTAAGGTGTGATGGGTCAGTTATGAATTAATCTAGTCGTAACTTACACAATCCTGCATGTTACAATAACTAATTCATGAGTTCATGTATTTTTAAAAGACATAAGATCATCCAAGAAGACTAACAAAATTAGTTTCATGATTTTTCGATTAGCAAAGAGTAAATTATGCATTTAACTTGGTTTAATAAATACATTTTCTCACAGAAACTTTTGAACTTTTTTATGAGTATAAATACTTTTATCATGTAAATCATGTTACAAGGAAACCAACAAAATTTGTTTCACTTGATTTGAAGCTCAGATGAATTAGTTATTGATTTTACAAGATTAAGATAAGTTTTGGATTTTTTGTTGAACTTCACTGAAAATTGAGATAACCGCTCGATAAATCGAGAAAACCGAACGGTTACTGACAAAACCGAGTGGTTACCGATAATACGGAAAATTCAAAAAAATCGCTCGATAAATCGCAAAAACCGCTCGGTAACCGGTCCAATTCGACCGGTTACCGAGCGGCTAAAATTACGATTTTCCCCCTAATTTTAAATTTATTCAAATGAATTTTATCCGAAATTGTTTGAAAATTCGAGCGGTTATCGTAGTAATTGCGATTTTTTGATTACCGCCGGAGCTCGATAAGTCGGTTACGTAAACCTTGGTGGGAGGAAGGCTGGGAGCGTTAGGTCCAGCCCGCTTGAAAGATGGACCTGGCACGGCCTAACTGCGCGAGCATTGAGGCCGATCGAACAGAGAACTCCTTTTGAGTTTTGACGTGATCTGCGATGATTGTGAAGCGTGGTGGTATAAGTTTGTCCAGAGAGGACCCACAAGGATATCCCGTTGCTTTTTGACTAGACAGCAGTTTCAGGTTTCGCATTGTTAAGATTTGGAACATGTCTCAGCTGTGAACTGCTGTGCTGGGCATCCAAGGTGAACTCGGGTCGATCTAGTATGATGGAAGGGTATTTAGTTGAAATCTCATTATTTTGGGTAATTTTTTTGATACATATAGTATGTATTTTATATAAATAGTAGTTAGCAAGTGTTTTCATATGTTTGTTGTCAGTTTCAAGCGGTAACAGGTAAGAAAATCCTCACGCATAGGAAGCACTCACCCTATGCCCAACTTCCACACTCAGACCACTCAATCATTTCTAGCCTCATTTTTTATCTTCTTATTTTACCAACCTATTAGTCCAACAAAAACACTCCAACTCAAGATTTGAGAGATCAAAACTGAGAGCAAGTAGGTTGCCACCGCGCTAAGCCTTGACCACTTAGCTGGTAACCCGCATATATATGGCTTCCTAGTGAGGAGGCAATGGCAGCAGCCCCATTGGTCATGTACAGGCGTGCCCCGCTGCACATGTCAGTGCTAGAGCCGTCACGCCTGTGCTAGAGCGACCTCTCACCACCGAAACATCAGAAGTTCAATACTGCCCCGTCACCATGTCCATTATGTTGTTCCTCAATTCTACACCAGCAAGATAAATTCTCAATTTTATAATCCACTATTTCCTTTTCTGAATCAAATAATTCCATGTCTCACTTCTTTTGATAGTCTAGAAAATAGTGTAAGTGTTATGGTCAACTTTTGAAAATTGTTCTTGTGAATTTGATGTTTTAATTCTTGTCTTGGCTTAGTGCACTAGATTAAATTACAAATGTTTCTTATGTATTAATATAGTATGTTTCACCTGTCTTTCGTTAAGTATTGGGCAATTAGTGGCTACAAAAATTTTCCTTCAGCGCACCAATCGCATAGTGTATTATACTATATTTAATAAAAATGATTTCTTACGCTAAAAGCTATGGATTACGAAAAAAATTCTTTCACGCTATGGTGCAATCCATCGATTCGTGTTACATTAGAGTTGAATATTTTTTTAATAGCTTCGAATACTTATTCTTTAAATCGTAGCTCCGCCTCTAGGTGAACTGTTGCCGACGATACCTACTAACATAATCGCCTGTAATATGTACGTACGTACCTGCATCATCGCTGATGATTTGAACTCACTGCAGTCGTGGCGTGCTGTGCTCCCTTGTGTTTTAAAGAGAGGGAAAAGAGAGCAAGAACCGGAAAGCACTGGGCATGAAGGGAGTTGAAATAAAATCAAAGGGAAGCTTAAGCTAAAGCGCCGGAAAAGAAAAGCAAATGATGCCTCCCAACTCTCTCCTTACTTCTCCAAGAGAAAGCAAGGAATCGAAATCGATCGTGTTGCTTCGTTGCAGTTCATAGCATATACTAGCAGCACTCAGTTCTTGACAGGCTCCCTCACTTGGCCATGGCATCGCCGCGTCCCTACTACCTGGCTGCAGCCTTGCTCGCCCTTTGCGCGTGCACCGTGGCGCCACTGCCGGATTTTGTCGCCGCCAATGTGCCGATCACGACGTGCCGGTCCTTCTGCGGCAACATCACGGTGGAGTACCCGTTCGCGCTCCGGCCGGGCTGCGGCCACGCAGGGCTCCGCGACCTGCTCTACTGCATCAACGGCGCGCTAATGCTGCACCTCCCCTCGGGCTCGTACCGCGTCCTCGACATCGACTACGCCTACCGGGGCCTCACCCTGCACGACCCGGCCATGTCCGACTGCCGCGCGCTCGACCGCACCCCGGCGGGCCGGGGCAACGGCTTCGTCCTCGAGCCGTGGCGGGAGCCGTACCTGGCGCCCGACCCGGACAACGTGTTCCTCCTCCTCGGCTGCCGCGCCACCTCGCCGCTCTTCCAGGGCTTCCCCGACCGCCACCTCCCCTGCCGGAACGCGTCCGGGATGTGGTGCGGGGACTACTACGGCTGCCCCGCGTGGGACGACTACTACGCCGGCGTACGGCTCGGCCGTGGGGGCGCCGCCCGAGTGCTGCGCGGTGCCCTGGGGCGCCATCCGGGCGGTGAATGTGAGCCGGCTCGAGTGCGAGGGGTACAGCAGCGCGTACAACCTCGCGCCCGTGCGCGCGGCGGACGGCGCCGCGGGGTGGGCGTACGGCATCCGGGTGTCGTGGGCACTGCCCGAGGCCAACCGCGGGTTCTGCGGCGCGTGCCGCACGATGGGCGGGGCGTGCGGCCACGACATGGAGAGCCACGGCGACCTGTGCCTCTGTGGGGACTGGAACTCCACGTCCAACTGCGACTCCTCGGTGGACGCGGCGCGGTCGGGCGCCGCCGCCCCGCCGCTCACCGTTTCCGCGCTTCTCTGGGCCGTCGTCGCCTCAGGTAAGCATCGTTAGCGTGCTTGAAGCCGTGAACTATCATTTTCCTCGCCAATCATGTGCTGACAGTGAGGTTGCCAATTCACTTCTGGTGCAGGATTGACATCACTGTGGCGGCACGCGTCGATATCAAACCTGTAATGGTGGCTTCATTGATCGACGACTGGTGTACTGTTTTTGCTGGTATAACCTATAGTTACTTTGAAGTTTGATTTTTTGAACGAGTGGTGCGTATACTGTTGTAGCGTTTATGTGCTCCATTTCTTTCTTGGGAGATGCTAAAGTGCAGTCAACCGAAAGCAAGCTAAGTTACACTCGATCGCGTCAACCGTTGGACGAAGTTCCAACCGCTAGCGGATCATCTTCCTCCTTGAGACAAGACGTTGCTACTGCCACCAGATCGGATCCGCGACGCCACTGGTCGCCTCGCTAACCCAGCTTTGCAGGCCGTCCCTTCGCCTTTCCTGCAGCCTGCACTGCCCGCCGCCCTTTTGCTACCCGTGGCGTGGCGCCGGCGCCATCACCTTGTTTAGGCCAGCTGGTTCCTGTCTCCGAGTAACATAAATCAAAGTTGCAATTTGCAAGCACAATTCTTGCCGTCGAGAAAGATAAACTGCAATTTTTCATATCCCCACGGTAATGGTATGCGATTATGAGTCAGTTTGTTGTGTTCCCCTCTTGTAGGCAAGCCTCGACCAACGAGCGGCCACACCATATTGAATGTAAGAATTTTTTTTATATATATTTTAATATTTTAAGAATACATGTCGTTTGAAAAAATTGCATGTGCAGACTATCGTCGCTTGTTTAACGGGCGAGAATAAGATCTTGCTGGTTAAACGGGCGAGAACTTATATATTGGCCTCAATGCTTAATGCATTTAATAACAAGAGAGACGACCATCTTATCTGTTCAGTGGACGAGAACTTGGTCCGATGAATGAGCGACATCTTTATTAATATACAACATAATAGACATATGTATAATTATTTTTTCTAATATAACTTTTGTATACGGCAATTTGAAAAATATTACACATTCATTCGGTGAAAAATACTAGTTGTGCAAATAGTTGTCCAAACAACATCACTGAGTGGTTCATTCTATCCTTAATTTTAGTTCGATGTCATTTTATCGATATTTCTTTATTTAGTTAATGTAAAAGTGTGGGAGTTAATTTTTTTAGTGAAGTAAGGTTGGGAGGATATAAAATCTAATTTGTCAAACAATAGTAGTTGTGAAGCACAATTATTATATAATCCGGCATGGAGATTACATATGCTGATAAATATTACATGAAACACGAGGTTTATCGTCGCTGCGTGAGTGAACCCTAAACATAAAAAGATGACGACAACAAACATTGACATGTATTGTACGCGTAAAGACTAACCTAATAGCGTGCTACTGCTAAAGCTAAAATGCCTTATAGAATAAAAATAGGCTGAGTTACAATATATGCTCTCTAATGCGTCCCTTCTCCTAATGTTTGAGTTGTAGTTTCTCCTACTGTTGCTCATACTCCTGGCATTCATAAGCTTGCCTCCTCTACCGTATACTCATGTTGACCCACTGCTTCTGGTCCTTAATTTACCCCATATCCAGCCATCCCATGAAGTCACATATAGGTGGAGACTGAAGAAATGAAACAAGAGGGAAGATTAGTAAGATAATGCATGAAATTGTATGAAAAGTGTTATAGGAGTGATCTATGTCACTATACCAGTGGGTACTCGTACGGTCAATGTTGAGACAGGTTGTACTGGTAGTTGGCACATATGAAGAAGCGTTTTCCATAGGTGTAGGATATGTCCTGAAACCCGTAATGCCTACAAGTGTTACTACAGAAGCACATCGACGGTTCAACCCCCTAGGGATGAAAATCCCTCAATGTTTCTTGAGTGGGCTTGGTGGTGCTAAGGAAGACATTGCAGTTAAGAGAGTTGAAGAATGAGTGATCTATCTATTGTTGAGGGTGGATTATTTATTTTGGTTGGGGGCTGGTACATGGACTGAGTGTATGGGCAAAGCTAGGAGCTAGAGCATGGGATTCTCTGTGAAATCTGAAGAAGTTGTGGCATTGATGTTTGGCAGAGATTCCCTGTGAAAATTGTTGCTTAATGTGGTCATTTCATTATGTAAAAGTTCAGAAATGAGTTATTGTTGCCTCTTGTTGTAAGGGTGGTTCAACTAGTACATACCATTGAGTTTGTTACCGCCAATATATTCCATGTAAGGCATTCATGTGCCATATGCTACGTGTATTGTACTATCGTTGTTGTAGTTTATGAGGGTGTTGTCAATTCAGTATGACTAGAAGCGATGTATCCCGATTGTAGTAGTAGTAGGGTTCGTAATGCGAATAGTTTTGATGTGGAAAGTTACAAGCCAACGATTAGTTGCCTGACAAGACGACACCCCTACCCTAGCCCCTGTCTCTGGCACGCTTTCACCTACGTGCTAACACTGGTTTTCACCTTAATATAGAGTAGGTTTCATAAACTATACAGTTGTCAGTGGTACCCCTAATAGGCTGGTGCAGTCTAGCGAATAGACTTTTCGGTGCTATCCCTAATAGGCCAGTGCAGTCTAAGCAATATGGTTTTTAGTGCTACCACATCTGTCCACTATCGCTGGGACATCTTGTATATATATAAAAAAACTTAATCGATTCTCTACTCACATATCTCCTAACCTTGAATTAAATCAAGACAATGGCATATTCTCATCCTCCCGATCGCCCCATCGACCCAACGCCTCCACACACCCATTTTGATGTCTATGGTAGAGATTACTACAGAAATCACAAAGCTCTTCCTTACTCGTTTTAGCTGCCATGTCGGCATGGAGATGACGATGTAGTCCAAGTTTATGAGTATTTTGATGACACAGATCATCAATTCTTTCGTTGTCCACATTTCAAAGTACGGACAAATATCACTTTTTCCAAACGGATGATTGTGGGTTCCAATACTAGATTGACCCATGGATAGAACCACACATTCAAGAATACATCTGTCACCTTTACATCATCATCGAGGAACTACAGGAACAATTGTGCCAAGAGAGAGCCAGAAATGTCAGAAGATGATATATCCTGCCTCGCATGGTGGGTCGGAGGAACAACCATGAGTAATATCGATGTGTTTTAGATGTCGGTAGAAGATTTGATTTTGTATTTGATTTGTACTGTTTTTCATTCCCTAAGGCATGTTAGGTGAAGCTCCGGTACACCACTAGAGGTATCGTATATGCCATCGTTCGTTCGGTCGATATGTTTATTATGATTGTTATGGAATGGTCGATGTACGAGTCAATGGTCCGAATAGAATCACAAAACAAAAACAAGGTATATGAAAGCTATTATGACAGTAACAATAATATAGTAGCATGAAGAAAGACAATAACATAACACTATGAAAATAACAATGACAAAGCTATCTATAGGTTACGTCCCCTCAAGAGGTCCCTGGTCGCATCCGTCGTCAGGACCCTGTGCCTCCTCACTCTCACTTGGTTAGCTAAGTACGTCAAGTGGTCCGGTGGAACGATCAGCCGCTCAGGCCGTCTAGCAAGCGGTGGAGTGGCGTACTTGTCCTGGAAGGGCTGTGTCCCCAGGAGTGGTGCGCTAGGTAGCTGCGACACACCGAGCTTGTCGCTCTGTCCGTAGATGAAGTCGTACCCAGAGACCTAAGTAACGTCCCTACTAAGTAGCTCCATGTAGCTACCCTACGCCTCTACATCCTGGAGATCATCGATGTCTGCACATGGAACAACGAAGAAAACATGTTGGCAACGACAAACCGTGACATACATAATAATTTGTTATGCATGAAGCGAGTGTCGTACCTGAGCCGGGGACACGAGAACTCGAAGGACCTGGGTCCACGGAGTAAGGATGTGTCACCCCGCTCGTGGCGTAGAAGCGGTCACTGCCGCTAGTGATGGGTGGCCTAGACAGTGTAGCAGGGGTCATCGGCTCCAGAGAACAAAAGCCGAGGCAAGATGCTACTGTACTGGGGGTGACCAGCCCCGGTGAAGGACTGCCTCACTGTAGTAGGGGTCGAAGATGAAGTCAGGTCGAAGATGTCATCGACAGGTCGGCAGCGAAGGTCGGTCGTTCCAGTGGGTGTGGCGGCTCAATGAAGGTGGCGGACGGGCATGCCGGGTTATGAGCTGACGCTCGTGGTCCCATCATAACATCAGAGGATGAACTACAACTCATCGATCGGAAGACCTTGGCCACGTTTTGGATAATCCGGCCAAACACTGCACTCATCTCGGCCCAGGGGATCTCACTGCCACTGTCGAGCTGTAGCTTAGACACACATGCCTCAGCATCAATCTGGTGCAGTATGTCCCACTGCAAAGGAAAGCTTCATTTAATTACACATTTTTTTTACAATCTATTGTAGCAAATGAGGATTCGCGTAGTGTTATTCGTACCTCAACAGAACACGTCTGGTCCCTGTGCGTCGGGTACGTGTCGTGCACATCTGCCACGTGCTGTGAAAGCTTGGCCGGTGTGTACATGACCCAGATCTGTATCCGAGGCATGAACCACAAGAGGTACTCTACGTACGCCTCCTTAGAGTGTGGTTGATCCTCATCCATGACGTGCTTGACAACTTGGTCCCATTCATAATCCCACCATTGCACACGTGACACAAACACACTCGTGGACTGAACCTCCCTCCGCGTCAATCCGCAAAAACATATATACGTGAAAACAGGTGTAGACATGGGTCGTGTGCAAATGTAATTATAACGTTACACACATGTGTATGTTGATAGGCACCGACCTAGTCACCTATAGTGGGAATACCTGGAACTTCCCGAACTGCCGCATCACACGATGCGGTGAATACTCCTTGATGTAGATGTCGAAGATGAGTGCCCAAGTCATGAGCCAATACTCCCAATCACGTAAGCATAGCACGTCGATATACCTCGGCCTCTGTGTATGGCCTCCAGTAAACACAGTCCACCATCAGTTCATCGAACTATTGAACGAAGTCCGGGTGTGCACGATGTGTCTGCACGCTAAACCAACTCGATTGTGCAACCAAACTAAGTTAGAGAAACAATAAAGGAGGCAATGAACATATACATACACAAGTAGCATATCACTTACCCTATGTCTGCACCACAAGGACCTCATGGTTGGGCTGTCGATGCTGTCCACAGCGAATTGGTACATGCTATGGTCGACAATAGGCCACCTGATGGTGATACGCTCGTACGATCACATCTGAAGTAGCAGGGGACACCCGGTGAGGATCGTATTGATGTCAGTCTTCATGCAACTGTCGCACAGGTCACTGTACGACACAGCTAGCACAACTGAAGTCTAGATGTACTACGGGACCTCCCCCGGGTCGGTGTCCGCAACCTCTCTGATGTAGTGAATCATGCTCCTCAAGACCATGTTGCCGTAGGTCTCGGTGAACATGACCCACCCGAACAACCACATGAGGTACGCCTCCCAGGTGATTGTGGACATCCTCGTCGCCAGCCTGTGGGTGGATGTTGTCCGCCTGTAAAAATGGAATAAGTACCAATTTCTTCATCCTTTAGTAACGTAAAGGAGATGAGAATACAGTACAAGACATACGTATAACAAACTAAACGAGAAATGCCTTCGTTGGGTCATGCTTCTTGGTCCCTAGAAAAGGCCTGAATGGGGCTACATCGTCCATCCGTTCAACGACGAAGAAGCAAGCCAGCATCTCATCGTCCCTGCCCACGCCCACATCCCTAGCCCCAATAGTGGCACTCGTGCAAGGTAGGCCTATCAGGAGCGAGACGTCCTCGAGCATGGGCACCATCTCGCCGTACGAGAGGTGGAATGTGTGTGTCTCATGACGCCACCTATCAACGAGGGCCACGAGGAGGGCCTTGTCGTAGCTAAACCACATCACCACCTTTGAGACCCTCGCTGATGTGTCCACCTCCACTAGCTGGCACAGTGAAAGTAGGCCAGCAACACACAAACCTGCGAACATAATACATTTAGAGACGAATACTGATAAAAACCAGTATGAAACATTAAATTCAAAATGGACACACCTCAGGATCCAGTGCTCGTCAATCCTCATGAGCTCATCTAGCACACGGGGTTGTAGTACTAGGAGCTCCTCAACCTGCACCGTGGTGCGGTACGAATGGTGCCTAACATCGAGCTCAGGGTCAAGCAACTCCAGGTGTGCCATACTAGTATGTTCACAAGTTATTTACATTTGTATATGAAAAACAAAAACATAGTAAGATTTATGAGAACTGAAGAAGTAAATGTCCAACATATAATATGACAGTTCAAATAGTACATAAATATGTGAACAAATCAAAACCTAATATGTTACAACCTCGCAAATAGTGATAGTCTCAGTACTAAAATAGTAAAGTGCAATGTTGTGCACATGAATATCCATCACACCATGAATTACAACATTTATTGATCACGCTTGCCCCCTCTCATTCATTTATCCCTGCATAGAATTTCGTATCTGTGCTGTGCAATTCCCATGATCTTCACCTGATGCATCTTTGCCTTCTTCGCCTTGTCTTTGACGTACTTAGTCATCTTCGTCTCATAAATCATAGGAGCATGATTCAGCGTAGTGTGCACTACCGCATAGCAGTCCCTAAAATACTTGTAGGTCCCTTGAAGTATGAACTCTACAATCCCCACCAACGGCAACACCCTCACACCTTTCATCACCCAGTTGTAAATCTCCATTAAATTTGTAGTCATAATGCCATACCTATCCCCATTTGTGTCATAGAGAAGAGCCCACTTCTGCTTTGGCTCATTCTTAATCCACTCGCTTAATGAACCGTAGATGACATGTTCGACCGAGCACCAATAATTATCATCCTCACACAGTATAGGAACCAATATTAACAGCTGGTGTTCTCACTCTCTACAAATACAAATGCTAACGATAGAACTTGGTTATTCCCATCAACCCCAATAGCAGTCAGGATCTGTCTCATGTACTTGCCAATAAGAAAAGTGACATCGATGCATAGGATAGGCCAACAATGCTTGAAAGCTTCAATACTTGCTCCTAATGTGAAGAAAGATCACTTCAGGATGTACTTGCCAGGTTTGGACAACAATGAGTACTTATCAATATTGTAATACATCTCTGGGTTCCTTCGAGCAATGGTCTACAATAAATATGGTAGATTATTATATGACGCTTTATAGGTCCCGAACCTCATCTCAATTACCTTTCTCTTCACCCTTCATGTCTTGTTGTAGACGATAGTGTATTTGTACCCCTCCTCAATTTACCTGATTATGGACCCTGTTCGTAGTTCAGGTTGTTCAGAATCTAGGTGTATATCACATTGGTGATAAAGGCTGAGGAGATATCCCATGGCTGGGCTCAAGTTCGTTCATCATGCAAGTGTGGTCGACCACAATCGACACCTCCCAATAGTCATCCCACTTCCACTTAAGCTGTGCACCCATCACGAACAACCCGCCTTCACGTACTTTGTAGGATCGATTACACTCTAATAAAACAATCAGACGAGGGGTGAATGATTGTGGAAAATAAATTCAAGTAGTAATCACCCAAATCAAAAATCGATTTAAACTCAGTATTCCACTCGAAATAGATTGTACATGCTCTAGTAAAAATGATATAGAGAAAAATTGCTAGTCCGATTGCCCTCGAATTTGAGCAGCTGAAACTAGATTCAAATATAAAACTAACCAAACAAGAATCAAGTCAATCAGATATATGGATCAATAATTATGCCTAGTCGAAATAGACTGTGTCAACCAGAATCGAGTAGATCGAAACCTAGTCGAGTTGACCAAAAAGCTACTCGAGACCAAACCAAAACCACTCGAATTTTTCTTAGATTAAATATTAGATATTCTAGCAAGGTTTTGGTTGGATTAAACCAAGATGAATCTTGATAGAAACACGAAATTAATCAAAAACCAAAACCAAGTACGCAGAATATAGAACATAAAGGAAATTCCGAATCAGCAACTCATCAACTTATGAAACTTGATTTTCATTGCATAGATGAGTTTACAAGATGCCTCTCCAAAGCATCCAATAAATATTTCCACAAAATATCAAATCCTAGATAGATCTACTCCCTAGATCAAAAGTCTAAATCTGATCTCATTCTTGACGCTACTTACCCTGACCGAGACCCTCTCAATATATAGTCCTCCAAACCGTCCTTAGTTTGGAAACAATCTGATCATATCCTATCCGAACACAAACCATACCAAGACACGTCCAACAATAACCGAATCCAACTCGTGCTCGAGTCCAACTCAGACTAGCACTCGATTCCTTATGAGATTGGACTCTCAACCAATCAGACCACAGCCTGACCTTGATATGTATTCGAATGACTCCATCATCTGAACACACAATCTGGTTGCCCACAACCTCACGTACATCTGCCTTCTCCACAACACACATAGTCGTGCACATGCAACGCACATAGTCGCGCACATTGTACTTAACTCGATGTGTGGATTTAGAAGAAGAATCAACATTTGCATTCATTGTAGAAGATAAAAATCCTGCAGACTTAAAGAACAATATTCTTATGTTCAGATTCAGTAAGTGTTTCAAATTTACCACTACCAAGAGTCCTGATAACAGTGGGTGCATTTGTCTTAGAATGAACATAGGGATCAAAACCTAAACCTTATTTGCATGTGCTTGACTTAGATGAATCTAAAATTAGGTTCAGATTTTTCTTTCCCTTAGAAAAATGTTCTAAAGTTCATTTCAAGTAATCAACCTATTTAGAAAGAGCTGAGCATTTATTACAAGCAAAATTCATGGGTTTATTTTGTTTACGATAATTAAAGCATGAAAGAACCTCATGAGTAATCATGTCATTAGCTATTTGAGAAACTCTAGCATTAGCATCATGCAACTTCAATTCTAGAATTGAGAAATTAGAACAGGAAGTTCAATCAAGCAAATTAGACGTTGAACAACTAGCATTTTTAACTTATCTGCAATTTAACGCAACAAGTTTCTCATTCTTCTCGATTTTTTCGCTAAGTTTCTCAAGAGTAGAAGCATGAGCATCTCTAATAGAAGTGAGCTCAGCATAAATTAAGTCATATGACATGCAAGCATCATCATCAGGAATTAAAATCTTAAGTCTTACAATTTTAGAATTCAGTGATTCAATTAAAACATCATGTTTCTAAATTTTTTTGTTACGTTTCTCTAAGAGTGTAACAAGATAAACAACAACATTAGATAGATCATCATAAGTAGGTAATACCTCGTTACCATTGCTATCAAGTTCATCCTCAGTTGAGCTTTCTTTGTTGCTTGCCATGAGACACAACCCAGTCAAATCAAGCAATGTCTTACTTTTAGATGTTGTGTCATCCTCGCTGCTCTCCGAATCAACGTCAGTCAAGTTGACTTGTTCAAGTGTCGAAAGAACTCTATGCACAACCTTACGGTTAAAAAAGTTCTTATTCTTCTTGTCATTGATTAAGCGCTTCTTTTTCTCCTTCTCCTCTTTCGATGCCTTCTCTGTAAACTTAGGATAATTGGAATGAATATGGTTGAGATCACCACATTCATAGCATCTTTGAGGACCTCCACTTTCTCTCTTTCTCATACGCACATTCTGCAATGCTTTAGAGAAACGAGTAGAGAGCAGTGCTAAATCTTCTTCAGAAATCAATTCAAGCTGATCATCACTAAGTCAAGATATAAAAGATAATGAAAAACTTGATAAGGAAGATTCAATATGAGACATGCTGGGTTGAGAGACCAAAGCAATTGATTTATTAACATTATTCCTAGCAAAGACATCTAATTCATGAGTTTTTAATTTAGAATAAAGAACATCTAATGTAAGTGTACTCATGACAGTAGATTCTCTAATAGATATAACTTTCATCTCCCATACTGACATATCTAAATCTCCTAGTAATTGACGTGCATTCTCAGCATTAGTATATGTAATATTAATAGCATGCAAATTGCTAAGAATTTTATTAAACCGAGCTAAGAAATCATCTAGTGACTCACCAGGTTTCATCTCAAATTTCATGTATTCTTTCTTATATAAATCTTGATGTACCTCTTTAATAATAGTTGAACCTTCATGGTAATCATAGAGTATTTTCCATACCTTTTACGTCAATTTGATATGTATTACTCGGTCGAATTCGCTCCTTCCCAAGCCTTGGATGATCAAGTTTCTAGCCTTACTATTTGCCTCGACGGCTGGCATGTTCTGTGACGTCACTTCATTATGCTCCAGAACCATATATGGCTTATAGACCTTTTTCAAAATTACAAAGCCATGTGCTTGAATGTAGGCCTCCATCTTCACCTTCCACAACTGAAAATCAACTCCATCGAAAACACAAGGTTTTGTGCAATACCTATCTGAAGCAATGCTTCTAATTACCGATTAGGATTAATTAGAAAAGAATTAAAGCTCTGATACCAATTGTAGGATCAATTACACTCTAATAAGGCAATCAGAGGGTGGTTGAATGATTGCAGAAACTAAATTCAAGGATTAATTCACCCAAATCAAAATTAATTTAAACTTGGAATTCTACTCGAAATAGATTGTACATGCTCTAGTAAAAACAATGTAGAGAAAAATAGCTGGTCCGATTGCCCATAAATTTGAACGGCTGAAAATAGATTCAAATACGAAACTAACTCAACAAGAATCAAGTTAATCAGATATAAGGATCAAGAACTATGCCTAATCGAAGTAGACTGTATCAACCAGAATCGAGTAGATCGTAACCTAATCGAGTTGACCAAAAAGCTACTCGTGATCAAACCAAAACTACTCAAAATTTTCTCAGATCAAACGCTAGATATTCTAGCAAGGTTTTGGATGGATTAAACCAAGATGAAACTTGATAGAACATGAAGTACGCAGAATATAAAACAGAAAGAAAATTCCGAATCAGCAACTCGTCAACTTATAAAACTTAATTTTCATTACATAAATGAGTTTACAAGATGCCTCTCTAAAGCACCCAACAAAGATTTCCACAAAATCTCAAACCCTAGATAGATCTATTCCCTAGATCAAAAGTCTAAATTTGATCATGTACTTGGCGCTACTGTCCCTAACCGAGACCCTCTCAATATATAGCCCTCCAAACCGTCCTTGGTTTAGAAACAATCTGGTCGTATCCTACCCGGACACAAACCATACCAAGACACGTCCACCCATAACCGAATCCAACTCATGTTTGAGTCCAACTCAGACTAGCACTCGATTCCTTATGGGACTAGACTCTTCAACCAATCAGACTGTAGCCTGACCTTGACATGTACTCGAACGACTCCATCCGAACGCACAATCTGGTTGCCCACAACCTCACGTACGTCTTCCCTTCTCTGTAATGCACATAGTCGCACACATGTAACCTTGTCTTCACATAGATTATTCTCTAACCCGAACGTCCTACATGACATCCTCGATCACTACGACTTCAGTTCCATCTGAACCTAGCCGTTGAATCTCAGTTCCTCCTTGAACTTAGTTCATCGACACATCATTGATCACATTCGCCTTCGAGCAACACCTGCATATGAATAAACAAACGAGTACGAACACAAGTCCTTCCCGACTGGACTTAAGATCAGTTCACGCAACAACACTCACATGAGTATATTACATCACCTCTACACTAACACCAGCGTACAAGCATATCTAAGTAGTAACTTAGTAACTCATGAACATTATCCTAATGTCATTAACCTATCAATTTCATCATCCAAACTAAATTTTCATCATATGATCTCACACTTGACATCAT